>NC_092724.1:114783700-115477016 GCF_047496885.1 Scyliorhinus torazame | reverse complement strand
GAGTTGTAGCAATAAAACTAGCTCTTTACCTGTTAACTTAAGGAAGCAAGGTGGTTCATTTATTGCACTGAACTGTACATTGTTAAATATGTATTAAATTGTCAATATCAGCTCTCTGTTAAATTCAAAATCAGGAGTGGGACAAAAGGAGGATTCAGTTTACCCCCTTGTTATTGTTTATAACAATAAGTACATGATGGACAAGGAATAGAAGCATATATTGATAGAGTGAGTTGAAGTAGGATGGGAGCAGGCTTATGTGGAGCATAGATCTGTTGGATCAGGTTAATCTGTTTGTTTGTTGAAAAAATCCATGTACTTCTCAATTATAAAATTTGATGCTTCTACTGTATTAGCATTACTGTCTCATGGGCTGCGCATGCTCTTAATAATAATAGCTTATTGTCACAATAGGCTTTAATTAAGTTACTGTGAAAAGACCCTAGTCGCCACATCCGGCGCCTGTTCAGGGAGGCTGGTATGGTTCTGCATTACAAGCCAGCTGTTTAACTCGCTGTGCTAAACCAGCCCCTTTGCTGCTGACGTCCTTGATCAGTAAGGGGATCAGCCTCTGTGTTCAGTACGGGGTGCTAAACAGCAAATAGCATACGGTACTGTCAGTCTGCTTTTCTGAAAGGTAGGCTGCCTCACTTAAAGGGAAGCTGCACTGAATAATGGTGATGGAATTTAAAATATGGCAAATGGAACAGCGGGGCAGAGTGAGGACTCCAGTATGACAATGTGGTGCTGTAGGCTTTAGCGATGCAGTGGGTACAATTGCCAGAATGGAGCGGGAGCAGATGGCCAGGAAGGTCAACTCCTAGAGTCAACCTGGGGACCTGGCAGCAGTGCCACAAGAAACTTAACAGCCTCATTTAGGTGGTCAAGGTCAGTGAAGATTTAGCACAGGGCTAAAGAGCTGGCTTTTAAAGCAGACCAAGGCAGGCCAGCAGCACGGTTCAATTCCCGTACCAGCCTCCCCGAACAGGCGTCGGAATGTGGCGACTAGGGGCTTTTCACAGTAACTTAATTTGAAGCCTACCTGTGACAATAAGTGATTTTCATTTCATTGAATGAGTCCTTTGCATGACATCTCCTATCCACCCCAGCACCAGCTGCCCAATGCACCACACATCCATCGCTCATGAGCACCAGTCCCTGCCTCTTGGGATTCACATCTGACATCCAGATAGTACATCTCACTTTCACACACTAAAGAATGCTGTCATCCTCACACTGCCTCCACATACGTCCCGTTATTCAGCTGCAGCATGCACCACACACAGTGTTACACAATCACTAACATTCCACCCTCTTGCTTACAGGAGTAGGTGCCACATCATTGAAGAGGAAGACCAGTGGGGACAAGGATCTCTGCGTCTCTCAGGCCACACGGTGTTGATGGCTTTCAGAAACATGGGGCTAGATATAATGGAACCTGTTGCATCTGACACCGCTGAAAATGTTTAAGATGATGATATGTGTCTTATTATGCCTCTTCTTAATTCCCAGCGCACTCCCATCTTGCCATCTACCATGATGAGAGAACTGCTGATGATATGATCATGGAACAATGACTTCCCACTCCAGCCCCCTTCCCTCACAACAACCCTCCCCTTTTGATTTTCTCCTTTCAGACACGCAGGAACTACTGCTGCCTGCGGGGCTCCACTCCAGATTTTTTGTAATGGTTTAATCCCTTAGCCTTAGTCCCTTCTGAGAAGCCCACAAGGCAGTGGAGCTCATATCCCCCTCAGGGGCTCTGACCGAGTCTTGTCAGTTGGAGTCAGCTGAGCCCGGATCCCGGGAAGGTAGGGTTGACACTCCCTGAGGTGGATCCACTTTACGGGCACTACCCGCTACCACAAAAATGTAGATTAAAAACTATATGTAGAAATATGATCATGTAAATACTGCCCACCTATTGAAACAGGCAATTTCAACATCCCCCTCATCTCAGATGATGACATTACTTTACTTTATTAACTAGTAAGTTCTCCCAAGTACTGTCTTTTGCTTTGTCCAGTTACGCTAATTTATGCATTTCATTTCATTTTATATTGAAAACGATATTTCTTCAGATTTGATAAAGATACATTTTACAATGAGGAGCAGTCTCCAGTTTTCAGTTCCCTAAGGAACAATTCGGCTTCCAGGATGGTATTCCTTTTCAGCCAGTGTATTGGGATGTATCTAACTTTATTAATATTTAATTATAATTCAGAGTTTTTCTTTACAGTTGCTATGGAAGCAGTTGGTTGAAACTGCATGCTTAGGATTTAATGACGATACCAATTCTGAATTCAATGCCTCTTTTTTTCTTCTGTTCTTTGCCCTTTCTTTTATTTGGTAAACCTTTGAAAACAATTCACTCATAACATAACACACAAGGACTTGTCAACACTCTGTCAGGAACATGTATTAAATGCAGAACTGCAGTACAAAGGCAAAGGGATTAAATAAACTACAACTAGGCACTAATTATGACCAGTGAATTAAAAGACACAAAAATATTTAATTGAATTATGCCTGATTAGATGCTGCGTTGATACGATCTCTCAAATCATTGAACTGCCTATCTCAGCTGTGTGCAGTGTTGAGCTGAAGCCAGGCATTAAATCAGGAAAGAGGTGCCAACAAATTGCATGCATCGAAATGTCTAACTTAGATCCAGCAGCGACGACGGCCTGCGAGTGGCCTGGCTACAAACAGTAAGCAGTGTAAAAGAAGTGTGAGGAAGTGAGATTAAACCATATAGTGCTCTGGTCAGACCTGAGTATAGCATCCAATTTGGGTTGCTGAGACACAATAAAAACATTGCAGGGTTGGAGGCAGTGCAAAGAAAGGCCTGATCCCCAGTAAAGATTTAAGTCACGGAAGTGGTGTAGACTGCAGAAACATGAACTTTTCAGCCTGAAAGGGGGTTTCAGACAAGTGGTCTTATTGTTTAATTTAAATTTTTTAAACAAACGAAAATGTAAATCCACAATATCACTTTAAATTATAATAGTAAAATCACCCCTTTTTAAAACTGTAGAACATACATCATATTTCCTTTGCTGTGGTGGGATTTGAACCCAGATGCCCAAGTCTCTAAATTACTAACCTAGTGACAACAGCACTATGCTACCACCTCTCCAACAGATAGCATGATTCTCCTACATGCCTCAAAAGAGTGAACCTCCAGGATTTTGCAGCTATTAGAGTGCAATTAGTGCCTTATAATTCATACCCCATAATCCTATATAATACACATTGTATTTGCTATTTGTCCATGTTACAGCATTCCAGTGGTTGTATAAATTGTAGTATTTTGGTCACCAATAATGGGTAAGTGAGCCAATTGGGAACAAGACAGCCTGAAGACACATTTAGATGCAAGCCAAGACATCACATTGTGTTCTTTTAACAGCTTACTGCCACCAGGAAGAAACACAAAGTGTATTTCACAACAGTAATAATTTCTTGAGTTTCAGGAATTCTTATTAACCAAACCCGAAGTTGAAAGAGAGGACAAAGTTTGCACCTCTTAGCACCAATTTGTATATAGGCCCAATACCAACATAATTGATATTTATTAATGTCCGGTTCAAAAATTATACTCTATCCTATTCAATTCTACATTAAAATTCACTTCAGTCGAACGTTTGAACAACATAACATTATATGCAATGATTGATGCTGTTGGGTGACTATTCCTCAGTAGATAAGGTTGCAGTAATGTACAATCACAGAATAAACTTCAAGGGATTTCTTCAGCATTTCAAAAAGGTTCTTTAAGATTATGACCATATATTTGTATGAAGTAGTGAGTCTCCTTAGGATTGAGTTTATCTAATTGCCCCTTCTGGAAGTCGAATAATACTGAGGGGAGCCAAACACTGAATCAAAAAATTTAACAAGTTGTTAACTCTCTCCCAGTCAAGGAAATGTGACATATTTCATTGAATACTAACCTTTAGATTTCGAATCAATATTACATGAAGTTTAAAGATTGTTGGTTGGACTCTTTGGCCGTGCCCACTGCAAGATGGTCACGGACGGGACGCGGACCAGGTAAAGGTCCATTGACCGTGGGCAGGAATTTCCGGTCGGCAGGCGGGCGAGGCCGAAGAATCCCGCCTGTGTCTCTTCAATATTCTGAAGCAAATATTCACTTTCCCATGAACCATCTAAAGAGTGTGTACATTGATATGGCTACAACACCAAAATGCCTACTCTTCAAGAATTACTGAATTTACTCTTGTATTTATAAGACCATGAGAAATATGAGCTGAGGAAGGAGCTGTGCTCCGAAAGCTAGTGATTCGACATAAACCTGTTGGATTTAACCTGGTGTTGTAAGACGTCTTACTGTGCTCAGCCCAGTCCAACTCCGTCATCCCCACATCATAAGGAATAGGATAGGAGTAGGCCGTTTGGCCCCTTGAGCCTGCTCCACTATGCAATCGGATCATGGCTGATCCGGCATTCGTCACATCCACTTTCCTGCCGTTTCCCCATAACCTTCCCTTACTGCTCAAGAAATTGGATTTATTCAAGGTATTGGATTCATTCCTTTTGGTAGAAAGCCGACAGAAATATATATTTCACTGGGAATTGATGCAGTAATTGCGCAAGCTTGCAGATGTTTCAAATATATAGGACTGTATTCTCCGGTCCTCCAGCCACGTGTTTCTTGGCGGCGCGCCGATTCGTTACTCTTGCCACTTGTCAATGGGATTGCCCATTGAAGCCACCCCACATTGCTGGGGAACCCATGGGAGGGGGTGCGCTTCCAGTGGGAGCAGAGAATCCCAATGGCTGGAAAAGTCAGGGGCTGTTTGGCACAGGGCTAAATTGCTGACTTTGAAAGCACACCAAGACAGGCCAGCAGCACGGTTTGATTCCCGTATCAGCCTCCCCGAACAGGCGCCGGAATGTGGTGACGAGGGGCTTTTCACAGTAACTTCATTCGAAGCCTACTTGTGACAATAAGCGATTTTCATTTCAAGTCCAGCCATAGTATTTCTCAAGATGACTGCAGTATTGATCACACAAGCGTCAATTCCGCCAGTTAAACACCGTTGCATTTAAAGAGCATGAATGGCAGTGACAGCTGACATCTACACAAAAGCTTCTGATGGAAAAGAGACAAGAGTGATTTAACAGGAATAATCTCATCTCAAATTTCATGCCTTCCTCAGATGCCATTTTGAACCACTAAGGGCACTCATCAGACCAAAAGATGGGAACTGCAGATCCGAATTCTGTGCCAGAAATGTAAAACCAAGGCCTAATTTAAGAACAATAATCACTAATCAGCTTCAATGAAATTACTGTGAAAAGCCCCTAGTTACTACATTCCAGCATCCGTTCAGGGGGCCAGTGTGGGAATTGAACCTTCGCTGCAGGAATTGAACCTACACTTCTGACCTAACAAGCCAGCTGTTCAGCCCACTGTGCTAAATCAGCCCCACGTGCTAAATCAGCCCCACGTTAGTAGGTGTAAGAGATCCTACTGCACTATTTTGAGGAAGACCATAAAATATCCTTATCAACACTCTCTTCCCTGTAACAATATCACCAGAAACAGGTTATCTAGTCATTCATTCATTTGCCGTTTGTGGGATTTTCCAGTGCAACAGATAGTCTGCCATGTTTGCCTGCATTATAAACATATCTGTATCAGTTCTTTGTAAAGCACTGCTGGAGAACCTGATAAGCGTTGATAATTATAAATTATTTCTTTCTTGTTTAGACAATGACACATAAGGTCAAATAGTCAAGATTCTCAAACAAAAGCAAAACATTGTAGACGTCGGAAATCTGAAAACAAATAGAAAATGCTGGAGACACTCAGCAAATTTAGGGAGCATCTGTGGTCAGATAAAGTTCCTATTTCAGGTCAATAATCTTTCGTCAGAAGTGAAAGAGTTAGAGATTTAATAATTTATTAGCAAGTCCAGAGGCGGGGGGAGGAGTCGGAGAACAAAAGGGAACATCTTAAACAGACTAGAGAGCAGTGGTGAAAGAAAGTAAATGCAAAAATTATTGATGGCACAAGACAAAAATGGGGATTTGTGGGGGTGGGTGGCACAGTGGTTAGCACTGGGGATAGGGTGGGGGCGTGGTAGGGTGCTCTTTGAGATGTTCGGTGCAGACACGACCGGTTAAATAGCCTCCTCCTGCACTATAGGAATTCAATGATTCTCTGAATAACCTGGGGTCATGGGTTCAAACCACCACAGCAGCGGTGTAGTTGAAATCTGATTAATAAATCTGGAACGTGAGGCTAGTCTCATAAACTATGATCGTAAAAACCCATCTGGTTCACTAATGTCCTTCAGGGAAGGAACTATGCCATCCTTACCCGGTCTGGCCTAAGTGTGACTCCAGACCCACATCAATATGTGGTTGACTCTGAACAGCCCTCTGAAAATGGCCTGACAGCCCACTCAGTTCAAGGGCAATTAGGGTTGGGGAGCAAACACCCTATCAAAAAATAAAGGGGGAAAAAAAGCAGTTGACTCAGTGTTGAGGCTGAAGGTTGTCAAGTGACTCATCAAAAAAAGAGGGTGGAATTCTATGGCCCCGTCATGGTGGGGCTGGGGCCGGTGAAATGCAGTGAGCCGTTCAAAAACGTCATGGGCTTCAGTGGGACTGGAAGATCCCGCCAGTGGGAGGGGCCATAAAACTCCACCAAGGGTGCTGTAATAGTTTAGATTTATGTTGACAGAATGCAGAGGGTTTCTTTTTCACTGTAACATTCTTGCAAACAGCAACTAGAACTGCACATACGACATATTCAAAATGTGAAATAGATAAAAGCATTATACTAAAATATATATTTATTCTTTAAAAAAAAAATTTAGAGTACCCAATTCATTTTTCCAATTAAGGGGCAATTTAGTGTGGCCAATCCACCTAACCTGCCCATCTTTTGGGCTGTGGGGGCAAAACTCACGCAAACACGGGGAGAATGTGCAAACTCCACACGGACAGTGACCCAAAGCCACAATTGAACCTGGGACCTCAGTGCCTTGAGGCTGCAGGGATAACCCACTGTGCCACCATGCTGCCCAAATATATATTTATTCTTGATATGTTGTTATAATTTACCTGCAGTGGTAACTCAAGACTGAGCAGACAGGTGAATGTATCACATGGAATTTCATACAATTTAAATTTGCTTTAGCAATTAGTCTGAATTCCAAAGCAAATGGAAGAAGAGTTGCTGCCACAACAACCACCAGCAGAGTGATCAAGGCAGGACCTAGTCACTCCGTGCAAGTTCAAACAAGACTGTCATCACATGAGTGCCCACAACACCATAAAAAACAATCACTGATAAGGGAATGTTGAAGTAAAGGATAAGAAGTCAAATAGTGATATTTAGATTGCCCCAAGGACAGAAAGGACCTCAAATGACTTCCCCTTTATTTAGGCAAAGGCAACCAATCATACTTAAGTTCTTTGATATTTGTTTTATTGAAATATAATGCGTCGGATTCAACTTACCAGGTTTCCACCACGTGTAAAACTGCAATAAAGGGAAAACAGAAACAAAAGCAATTGACAATTTAAAAGATTGACTTTTTTCTGAATGATTTGGATTTGGAATTTGTTTATTGTCACGTTTACCAAGGTACAGTGAAAAGTATTTTTCCGCGAGCAGCTCAACATAAGTACATGAAAAGAAAAGAAATACATAATAGCGCAACAAAAGGTACACAATGTAACTACATAAACACTGGCATCGGGTGAAACATACAGGGGTGTAGTGTTAATCAGGTCAGTCCATAAGAGTGTCATTTAGGAGTCTGGTAACAGTGGCGAAGAAGCTGTTTTTGAGTTTGTTCGTGCGTGTTCTCAGACTTTTGTATCTCCTGCCCAATGGAAGAAGTTGGAAGAGTGTGTAAGCCCGGTGGGAGGGGTCTTTGATTATGCTGTCCACTTTCCCCAGGCAGCGGGAGGTGTAGATGGAGTCAATGGATGGGAGGCAGGTTTGTGTGACGGACTGGGCTGTGTTCACGACTCTCTGAAGTTTCTTGCGGTCTTGGGCCGAGCAGTTGCCATACCAGGCTGTGATGCAGTCAGATAAGATGCTTTCCATGGTGCATCTGTAAAAGTTGGTAAGGGTTAATGTGGACATGCTGAATTTCCTTAGTTTCCTGAGGAAGTATAGGCGATGTTGTGCTTTCTTCATGGTAGCATCAACGTGGGTGGACCAGGACAGACGTTTGGAGATGTGTACCCCTAGGAATTTGAAGCTGCTGACCATCTCCACCGAACCACAATAACTTGTCTTGGCATTATCACGTTTGCTGTCACATCGCATTTGCAATGCAATGGCCATTATAAGGTCGTGATGGAGGCAGATTGGAATATTCAGAACAGAACAGTTGTTTAAAATTTTACAATTTCCAGGGCAGCACGGTGGCGCAGTGGTTAGCATTGCTGCCTCATGGCACCGAGGTCCCAAGTTCGATCCTGGTTCTGGGTTACTGTCAGTGTGGAGCTTGCACATTCTCCCCGTGTTTGCGTGGGTTTCGCCCCCACAACCCAAAGATGTGCAGGGTAGGTAGATTGGCCATGCTAAATTGCCACTTAATTGGAAAAAATGAATTGGGTACACTAAATTTATAAAAAAATAATGTTACGATTTCCAAGGGGAAACCAGAAACCAAAATAACCAATTTACTGAATGTGCCCTCAAATGAAAGGATCACCAAGAAGATTTCACTTTGTATGGCTTTTACTTTAAAATGAATCAGAACCAATGCAAATTATTCATAAAACAGCAAAATAATACTGCAAATAAAATTTAAAAGTTCACTTTAAGCGGTTGATGCAACAAAGATATGCCTTTTGCAACCAGGGACATCCATGTCATGCCCCTCACAAAAGTACCACTAAGTTGTGAGATGGCTTTAAGAGAGTATGCAAATGAACAAATGGCCAGGATGTAAATCACGTGACCAGCAGACATTGTTCAGAAGTGCTTTCAGTTTACCGTGCAACATGTGATGTGAAGGAGCTGAAGCTGTACTTTTTTTATGAATAACTGTTGAATCGCTATAGTAAATCTGTCTGCTGGGCACTCCTGAACTGCATTCTCACCATGGAAAAATACCCTCTTTCTGTTCCTCTTTTTGCGCCTATCCTCTTTTTCTTTGTTCTCCACCTTTGCCTTCATCATCCAGCTCTTCCACTTGTAGCTCTCCTTTGTGTCTGCCAGCCCGACAGATTCTTTCTCAATTTTCATCCTGTTCGTATTGCATCTGGACAGGTAACATGGATCAGTATTTCTTATTATCCATGAAAGTTACAATTGATCATTTTACAATTGTGACAGCTCTTAAGAGTCCATTTCAAACATCCTTGAAAAACAATTACAAATTCCACAGGCCTTTTAAAGAAATTACAAATGTTTGTTACTGTACTGGGTCAAAGGTCATCACTGAAATGGCAATACCTGTACTTTCTGGATTTTTTTCAACCTGTCTCGAAACAAAAGCAAATTGCGATCAGGCATCAACCGAAAATCTACGTTCACGCCCGCTGCTGAACCAAAGCCATCCTCCGGAATCCCGCTGATGAGGGCACGTGATTTACGTCCCGCATTGGCGACGGCATGGAAAACTGGCATTTGCTCCGGGCCTCCGTGATACACTGACCCTGTCAGGCGGACAGCACATGGGCACGGTCCCTGGTACACTGCCCCTCCCTGGGCAGAGGCCTCACCAGTGACACTATGAGTTAGCCCACTCCATAGGACCACCAACGGTCTCCACGTCCTGCCTGCCCACCGCCTCTCTGCTCCCATCCATCTTTCCTCCGGACAGGTTGTCACAATCCATGTGTCACACCCAGGAACTACATCACACTACCGCTAAGTCCCCAGAAGATGCCAACATCCTCACACAACCCCATCTTTGGGACCTGCCCCCACACAAGCCTTTAAGCACGGAGGCCGTTGGTGGCACATGGTGACCCTCTCCATTGCATGACCAGGCGCCACCCTGCTGGCAGGATATCACAGGGCCCGCCCAGTGAGGTCTTGGCTAATGACGCCTGTCCGGAGGCCCAAGACTGATGCGGAGAACCACTATAACAACGCCCATGCAGCAACCAGGAGCATCATTGAGCAGTGCATCGGCGTCCTCAAGATGCAGTCCAGATGACTGGACCACTCTGGTGGGGCTTTCCAATAATGCCCCAGGAGGGTCTCACACGTAGTGATGGCCTGGTGTGTCCCACACAACATCACGCAGCAGAGGGGGGAAATGATGGAGGAGGACGAGGCAGAACGACAGGCCTCATTCAACAAGGAGGATGGGGATGGTGACCAAGAGGACCAGGGCATGGGACCCGAGCAGGCACAAGAGGCCGCCCTACATGTGCACCAGGACCGCCGCACATGGGACAACCTCATCTCCTCTGGGTTCGCCGACTAGGGAGCCGGTCCACTGGCAGCTCAGCCACCCTGACTCACCTCTCCATACTCCCCCATAGCCGATTACATCTTCCCATGTCCCTCCTCCCTTTACTTCAGCCCCTACCCCAGCTCTCCCACTCCCCTCCAAGGGTCCTATCAGCATCACTACAGGTTATGGGCCCTGGGTTGGCAGCCTTAGTGGGTCTTGTCCATGGGACAGAGGTGATGATGACTCACTGTGAGATGAGCTCTCGAGCTCCTCATCGTTTGAAAGAATCTGATTCCTCCTTCAGGGTAACATTCCACTGTCCACCCAGGTCAACCCTGCATGTGTGCTCGCCAATCCATCTCACAGGCCCATATATAATAATTTTTATTGTCACAAGTAGGCTTACATTAACACTGCAATGAAGTTACTCTGAAAAGCCCTTAGTGGTCACGTTCCAGCACCTGTTCGGGTACACAGAGGGAGAATTCAGAATGTCCAAATTACCTAACAGCACGTCTTTTAGGACAAGTGGGAGGAAACCGGAGAAACCGGAGAACCCGGAGGAAGCCCACGCAGACACAGGGAGAACGTGCAGACTCCACACAGACAGTGACCAAGCGGGAAACGAACCTGGGACTCTGCCGCAGTGAAGCAACAGTGCTAACCACTGTGCTACCTTCCCGCCTCTGGGTGTTGAGGTTGTGATTATTGGGGAGGGGAGGGGAAGGTGAGAGGGGGGTGTTATGGAGTCACTCCATAATGGTTGATAGGTCACTCACTGGATAATCTGTCCTACAAGGCACCCTCACACTCCTGGCCCCGTTCCCTGCTGCCTCTGAGGATGATCCCAGGTGCAACGTCAGATTGTCCTGTGTGCCCTGCCCCGTACCATCCTCCAACACCTACACCACCAACCTCACACACCAATCATGCGGCACACCCTCTACATCCAGCACCGCCCATTATTGTGCCCTGAACCCGAACTCTAACCGATGTGCTGCACCCCTGCCAATTTATCTGGTGTCTAACTTCTGAAACTTACTTCTCTACTGCTCCTCCGGTGTTTCCCCATTCAGTACATTAGGCGCAGAGGCAGCCTGCTGCGTTCCTCATCCTGTGACCTGTGGTGTCTTTGGCGGCTGCCCTCTGGAGGGGCTGGACCTTGATAGGCCCGGCTGACTTTTGGGTCTCACAGGTGATGAGGTGCCACTCTGTTCTGCCCGCTGTCCATCAGATGCGCCAGTGTCAGTTGGGGGAGGGGGGGTGGGGAGATTCAGAAGCACTGGGACATTCCAGCATCACCCCTGCAGTGGGCACTGCCAAGCCTTCCTCCTCCCTTGGGGTGCTCAATGACCCACGGGCTACTCCATAGAATGGAGGTGAGGACGGAGTGAGCTCCAGAAGCTCCACCATCACTTGGCGCTGCCTATTGCGGTACATAGCTGCCTGTGACTGGGTTCCCCTGTTCTGAGGTTCATCTGTAGACTGCATAGTGTGCTCCAAGCCTTGGACATCTTGACCCATAACTGTGACCTTCTCTCCCAAGGTTTGATTGATTGATTGATTTGATTTATTGTCACATGTACTGAAGTACAGTGAAAATATTTTTTTCTGCGGCCAAGTGAACATACACTGCACGTACTTACTAGACACAAAAAGATTAATCGACAGAGTATATTGACAAATGATACATCGACAAACAGTGATTGGTTACAGTGCGGTTATGGGCTATCTTCTCCTGGGGGACAGATAATTAATATTGTGAGACACTTGGACATGAGTTACATGGGGGGCTGGGGGGGGGGGGGGGCGGGAGAGAGAGGTCTATCGCTTGTGGCCTGTGTCTGCAAAACACCTGGCTGAATAATACAGGTTTTGGGGTTTGGTGCAGGGTGGGATGTAAGGGAGAAGCTGACAGATGAATTTTGATTGATCTTTAGGAGTTGGGGAGTGGGGACGGGGGTGTGTGAGAGGAGTGAGGGACGGGTGCGATGCCAGTGGCACAGAGGGGGTGAGTCACCCGAGCTGACCTAAGGAGGTTGCTCACCTTTTTGCAGCACTGCTGCCAGTCTGACTGGTGAAGCTCGTGGCGCTTGCCGTCTCTGCCACCTCCACCCAAGTCCAGTTGATGTCGGCAGGCGGTAGCCTCCTTCCCACTCTGGGGAAGATGGTGTCGCACCTCTCCTGCACTACATC
Organism: Scyliorhinus torazame; assembly: GCF_047496885.1. NCBI lineage: Eukaryota > Metazoa > Chordata > Chondrichthyes > Carcharhiniformes > Scyliorhinidae > Scyliorhinus > Scyliorhinus torazame. The sequence goes on along the minus strand of NC_092724.1, from coordinate 115,464,411 downwards.
CATGATTCTCTCCAGCTCTGCATCTGTAAACCGGGGGTGGGTGGGGGGTGGTGCAGCTCTTCGCGGGCCATCTTCTTGGCTGGAATGAGAGCGTGTGGGGATTGGAGCGCTTATAGCAGCTCCAGCTTGTCAAGCTCTCAGTGCCAAATCTGGCCCCAGCGAATCTGACGCCGGCGTTAATGCGAATTGCATGTTTCACGTGGACAGAGTGCTGACGAATTAGTATGTCCTAAATTGTTCTGGAACTGGTGCCCCCAATTTGAACATGGAACACCCACAATTCAGTCCCAGTGTCAACCCTTAGGGCATGATCTACCGGCCGTGTTGCCCCTGAATGGGGCGCGACGCAGCCAGTAGATTCCGGGAGAGGACTCCCCAGGGCTTCCCGACAGCCATTACTTCTCGGAAGTTTTAACCAGAGCTTGTGAGACATAGCCATCTGGATCCTGCCCACAATGGGCAAGGTCCAGTCTCACAGAGTCAAGTCGGCTTAGAAGCTGACTTACCTCTGCCTTCGACAGATCGAATGACCACCCGGAATCTACCAGCCTTGCCGAGGAGACCCCAGCCAGGCGCCGTTCAGTACTGCTCCCCACAAACGGAACGGTACCTGGGGGTGTCTCTCAGGTGATTGGAGGCCCCTGGAGGTCCCCTGGATGGGACCTCCAGACAGGGAAGCACACTGGCATTGCTGGTGCCATCCGGGCACCGTGGTATTGCCAGTCTGTCACCCTGGAAGTGCCACCTAGACACCCTGGCAGTGCCACCCAGGTGCCAGTTGGCACTGCCAGGGTGCTCAGAAAGCATTGCCAGGCTGGCAGGGGCCTTACAGGGTGCGAGGTTCTGAGTGGCAAGGTGCAAGCTGGCATTGTTTCCACACCAGGGATCGGGCCCAGGAGTGCCCTGTCACGATGTGATGTGGTGCGGGAGGCGCAAGAACGCCTAACAGGTGAGTTGGGGCATTGTGGGGCCGGGGGAAATGTGGCTAAGGGCGGCCTGGGTGTGAGGCGTTCCCCTCCGGGGGACGGAAACAAGACAGAGTGCCAGTAACACCAGGAATGACCCCACGAATCGCGCCCTCAGTCTCCCAGAGAATTCCACCCCGGGTAATTTACACAAGTAATTAAATATTGTCCGCCAAAAACATTGTTCCATAAATGATATCAATATGAAAAATCTTTCTTTCATCTTTGCACCTTACATGTCTACAAAACTTTACTTCCTTTTGTCACGTTTTATCACATGTTTTCATGAACTTTTCTTTATCCATATTCTACCTATGTAAACTTGACACGCTATGATTAGAACACCTCATCAGTGGTGGATTGGATTGGATAGGATTTGTTTATTGTCACGTGTACCAAGGTACAGTGAAAAGTATGTTTCTGTGAGCAGCTCAACAGATCATTAAGTACATGAAAAGAAAAGGAAATAAAAGAAAATACATAATAGGGCAACACAAGGTACACAATGTAACTACATAACACCGGCATCGGGTGAAGCATACAGGAGTGTAATGTTGATGAGGTCAGTCCATAAGAGGGTCGTATAGGAGTCTGGTAGCAGTGGTGAAGAAGCTGTTTTTGAGTCTGTTCGTGCATGTTCTCAGACTTTTGTATCGCATGCCCGATGGGAGAAGTTGGAAGAGTGAGTAAGCCGGGTGGGAGGAGTCTTTGATTATGCTGCCCGCTTTCCCCAGGCAGCGGGTTGTGAAGATGGAGTCAATGGGAGGCAGGTTTGTGTGATGGACTGGGCTGTGTTCACGAATCTCTGAAGTTTCTTGCGGTCTTGGGCCGAGCAGTTGCCATACCAGGCTGTGATGCCGCCAGATAGGATGCTTTCTATGGTGCACCTGTAAAAGTTGGCTAATGTGGACATGCCAAATTTCCTTACTTTCCTGAGGAAGTATAGGCACTTTCTTGGTGGTAGCGTCAACGTGGATTGACCAAGACAGATTTTTAGAGATGTGTAGCCCTAGGAATTTGAAACTGCTAACCATCCCCACCTCGGCCCCGTTGATGCTGACAGGGACTTTGCTTTCTAAAGTCATTGACCAGCTCTTTAGTTTTGCTGGCATTGTGGGATAGATTGTTGTCGCTGCACCACTCCACGAGGTTCTCAATCTCCCTCCTGTATTCTGACTCGTCGTTATTCGAGATCCGGCCCACTATGGTTGTATCGTCAGCAAACTTGCAGATGGAGTTGGAACCAAATTGTGCCATGCAGTCGTGTGTGTACAGGGAGTGTAGTAGGGGGCTAAGTATGCATACTTGCGGGGCCCCGGTGTTGAGTCCTATTGTGGAGGAGGTGTTGTTGTTTAATCTTACTGATTGTGGTCTGCGGGTTAAAAAGTTGAGGATCCAGTTGCAGAGTGAGGAGCCAAGTGCTAGGTTTTGGAGCTTTGATATGAGCTTGGCTGGGATTATGGTGTTGAAGGCGGAGCTGTAGTCAATAAATAGGAGTCTGATGTAGCAGTCCTTGTTGTCGAGATGCTCTATGGATGAGTGTAGGGCCAGGGAGATGGCGTCTGCTGTAGACCGGTTGCAGCGGTATGCGAATTGCAGTGGATCAAGGCATTCTGGGAGTATGGAGGTGATGCGCTTCATGACCAACCTCTCAAAGCACTTCATTACGACTGAAGTCAGGGCCACCGGACGGTAGTCATTGAGGCACGTTGCCTGGTTCTTCTTGCACTTCAGTTTTTTTTGCCTCCCAGCAATTGAAAAGAGCTATAAAGGAGGATGGAAAGAATACTTTTAAAAGGAATGATTACCTAAAATAACATGTAAACCATTGATCATTTAAGCCACAGTAATTGCAACTAATACTTGCCTATTGTCTGCACAGCCTTGGATGCCAGGGTGAGAGCAATAAGAGCAAAGGAAATAGGAGCAGGAGCAGGCCATTCGGCTCATCGAAAGTGAGAAGTGTTTTGAATGTATCACCTTTTGTTTCTAATATTGATAGAGCATAAGGGAGAAAACTCTCTAAAGTCATTCCTTTATTTACACGTATTGGACCTCAATGCTGCAAGGCGTGAAGTCCCCCCCCCCCCCCTCCCCCCTCTATCATCTTCGCGTGTGGGCATTTGTTTACTTGGTAGCAGCACCTTCATTATTCAGTCTGTAATTTAGCTGCTACTGTCCTTCCTCTTCACCCTCCCCCCCCCCCCCCCGGGGTGGCTGTTGCCAACCCGCCGCGTCCATGGCAACAGATAGCCGGCTTTCACTGTACACACAGTACAGCCGAGCTCGATGGCCGAGGCCCGCCCCCCTGCGTCTATTTGCTCCTCAGTCCCAGGTTTGGACGGGGCCGGCCTGGGGATTCAACCTTCCCGCTGTCAATCAATCAAAGACCGGGCGGATTTCCCGCCCCGGGCTATCAGGTATGCTTCGCGTGCAAGCGCTCGTTGCTGCTGCATGTTGGACTGTGTGAGGACAGCGACCATTAGCACCAATAGTTATCTGGTCGGTAAAAAATATATATTTTGTTTGCATTTTAATTTTTAAAATGTTCTTTGTATTATAAGACAATTTAGACCTAGTCTTTTGATAATTTTTTTGAATTAAGTATTACGACTGAAGTCAGTCATTATTGTTAGGTGGACATACCTGAATGTCCAACAAAGAAATAACTGCAAAATGCATCGAAATAATCTGACTTTAGCAACTGAGAAGTATCGATTATGTAGCAAACCTTCGTAATTGGTTCAAGCGAAATAGGGATTAATGAAGGCTTTAATAGGACCGATTTATTATCGTCTTGCTGTGTGCAAGTTTTGGAAAAGTGTTTTTATGTACGAATGATTAACTGCAGGGTGATGTGAGAATTAAAAAAAAAAAATTTAGATTACCCAATTCATTTTTTCCAATTAAGGGGCAATTTAGCATGGCCAATACACCGAGCCTGCACATCTTCGGGTTGTGGGGGCGAAACCCACGCAAACACCGGGAGAATGTGCAAACTCCACACGGACAGTGTCCCAGAGCCGGGATCGAACCTTTGACCTCGGCGCCGTGAGGCAGCAGCACTAACCACTGCGCCACCGTTCTGCCCCATATTAGAATTTTTTAACAGTTGACACGTGTGTCGTTGGATGCATGAGTTACACATTAACATATCACCGTGTCCAGATTATTATCAAAGTTTGCATTTGAATAACATTTGAACAATATTTCTTTGATGTTTTGTCGGTAAATTCCTTTGTACACGGAAAACGTGTATTGAAACTGTTTCGAAGTATTGCCCGATCTTTTAAGCATTCAGGGAGAATCGTGAAAGAAAAAGGAAATGTGCAGCACACAGAAAGACTGCACCGGTTATTATTTTAAATCAATGGGGTTAAGGTGGTAGTTCCAACAATGCTACTTTTGCTGTAATTGCTCATGGAATTTAAACTAAAATTCACTCAGACTTTGTTATACATTTGTTATACAGATATTATCTACAAATGATGACATCTAAGGATTAAACGCATAGGAAGAGTAACAGCTACATTTGTAAAAGTAGTGAGATTGACAATGATATTCATATTCTTAAAATGTGTTTAATGGGTAATATAATCAGCAATTCAGAAAATTAAGTATTATTTGCTGCAGATAATGCCTCACCCATTAACAGGTAAAATCACCTATATTGTGCACAGGAAATAGTTATCTATTTCTAAGAATGGGGACTATGGACTCATTTCAGTACCCTATTTTAGCAGGGTCATGTAACTCGTGTTAATTTTCTTGAATTGACAACCAAGTGGAGCACGGTTATAATTTCTCCTTTTCTTTCAACAGATGATACATGCTGGATTCACAAATTCATAAAACCAGCTCTCATTTGCTGTTTAAGGTGGGAGAGAGCAAGGATTAGTTTTGGATTGCTCTAGCTAAGAGTTGACACAGACATGGTGGGCTGAGGGGCCTTTCGTCCTGGAAAGCTCTCTGGTTCTACAGGTTGTGCCATTGAACATTTGGCTCTGCAACCCATTCTGATTCCAAAGGTGTTTCTCAATTCTTAAAACTACCTGATCAAAATGCACGAGTAGTTCATTCAAAATTTGTTTGTTGTCAGAAATATTGAAAGGCATTCTGTTTTAGTCTCCTGTCAGCTGCTACATGACTCCGCCCTTAAATCCATAATCCCCTCACAAGCACTTCAAGTTAAGTCTAGTTAAATCTGAACATCCCGTTGATTTTTTCCCTTATCTAATGTACGTAATGTGTTTTCGAGATCACCTTCTTCTAAACTTTGCAACATTACTTATTTCCACAGAGCCCCTAAGACCCAAATTGTTGCCATTATTGCTTCAAGGACGGATTTCTCCAATAATCTTCACCATGGTTTCCTGTCAACCATGCCCCATAAAGTGCAACTCATTCTGCATGCAGACACTTGTATTCTTATCCATGCAAAGCCTGACATATATCTGCACCCGCCCAAGGCTGAATTGACCACCCTTTGGATCATGTTCAAAGCCTTTATATTCATCATTCAGCTTCTTTGTGAACTTGCACCATTCAAACTCAGCAGTGAGTTTCTGCCCCGAGTTCATTTTTGGCTCCAGTGACACTGATTTGCTTTTTGTTTCAGACCTCCTTGTTCCACATTTGGTTACTACTCTTCAGTCACCAGGCATCTGCCTTCTCCACTTCCAAAAGTCCACTAAAGTCTATTTCTTCTCTCAGTCCCACTTCTTAATACATTCTATGTATTGTTTTCCCTCTCACACAATACTCTTGTAATTCTCTCATTTCTGCACTCCTCTGAGACACCTTTCTAATGTAAAAAATCACGAGGCTGTATAAGGCTCTGGTCATATCCCACTTGGAATATTGTGAGCAGTTTTGGGCCTAGTATCTAAGGAAGGATGTGCTGGCTTTGGAGGGGGTCCAGAGGAAGTTCACAGGAATGATCCCGGGAATGATGGGCTTATAATATGAGGAGCAGTTGAGGATTCTGGGTCTGTACTCAATGGAGTTTAGAAGGATGATGGGCCTAGATAGAGTGGACGTGGAGAAGATGTTTCCACTGGTAGGAGAGACTAGAATCTGAGGGCACAGACTCAGACTGAAGGGACAAACCTTTAAAACTGAGATAAGATTAAATGTCTTCTGCCAGAGGGTGGAGAATCTGTGGAACTCATTGCCACAGAAGACTGTGGATGCCAAGTCACTGAGTGTCTTTAAGACAGAGACAGATAGGTTCTTGATTAATAAGGGATCAGGGGTTACAGGGAGAAGGCTGGAGAATGGGGATGAGAAACATATCAGACTCAATGGGCCAAATGGCCTAATTATGCTCCTATATCATATGGATATAAATTCAATTTGTTATTGCTGAATCCTTAAAAAATTTACAAAAGGAAGACGAGTAAGTTCAGTGGCCCCAATGAGAAGCTGCTTTGAAAGGGAGACTCAAAACTGCAACGTTGTAACTATCAATGACTTGTGCTCCCTCTTAAAATCGTTCATTGCTGGGATGCAGGATCAATTAATTTGCCGTAATATCTGCACAAAGTGTAAAATAGTAAAAATGAAAAGAATAAGATTGCGTTTAAAAGTAATAATTTGTGTATTTTATAGGAAAATACATCATTGCACATTTAGGCTCAACAATGACTGCAACTTATTACCGTCCCAGGGCAGCTAGTGCTAACTTTCTGCCAGCCATATCAACAATGGCAGCAAGTTACAAAGGCCACTATCCTCTCAATGTGCTTAGACAGAGCTTAATGATGCCTTGGAGACCCAGCACCTATTACAAAGTGGCATGTGTTGTTCCTACCATGGCTTCTTTTACTACTAATGCCCCTGGACATACGGAAGCCAGAAGTGCTCAGATCCCATCAAATAGAACAATGTTGTTTACCAGATACAGTCCTCAGGATTGGTATGAATCTAACCAGACCAACTACAAAGAGTCAGAGTCTTCCAGGCACAGTGCAGAGAGGCTGAGGGTTGACACTGTTCGTCTGATCCAGAACAAGGAAAACATTACCAAGAAAATACAGTTTGAAACCAGCAAGAATTTAGGCGAACGTGTCAATGATATTTTGTTTTGGAAGTCTGAATTAGCCCATGAGACTGAGCAGATAATTGGGGAGACTAATTCTCTGCTAGAAGTCAAGAAACGGTTGGAGCGCGCCTTGACAGAAACTGAAGGTCCTCTTCAGGTAAAAGGCATCTTAATACTGAATTACTTTTAATGTTCGAATGATGCAGTTGCTTTAATTATTTACAGATGATGTCAATTCCTATTTAGAAATAATTCTTTTGAATAAGGAACAAGCAGGTGAACTTGATGTTTTAAAGGGAATTCAGTAAAATTACTTAAGAAATAGCATATTTACCAATAATTTCCTCTGTTTTTTGCCTGTTCAGCTTCTGAAAAAACATATATTGTATTCCACTGTAGCTGAGAGATTAGAGAAAGCGACTTTCAAATGCAATGAGGTCACATGATGCATTTAATGGAATTCATATCCATTCTCTTGCTCAGGTTTCTCATTTTCTGACACAGCTGCTAAACTTGGGGCAAAGAATTGCTTTAGTCACTAATGTGAGAAAAGTGAAACATTTTGTCAATGGTAGATCACAATATTAGCTTTGTTCTTTCTGACACTATATATGGGGTTAAAAACCTATTCTGCCATAGGAAGTAGTCCGGTTTGCTTCATACAATCATCCCAGAAAGATAGATATTCGGGATATTTTGCACCCGTGTCACCTTTCATGCTGACGGCGAACACAGGCACAAAACTGCTCCTAATGTGACAGTAATTTTCTATATTGAGAAGGGATGTTTAAATCTCTTCAGTTATCCATTGACTATTCAATAAATCTACTTGGTATTTCTAGCTGACGCACTCGACCAATGAGAGCTTTATTTCCTGTTTTCAAAGGGCAAAGCAGATTATGCAAACTGATGAAATATCATCAGTAAATTGTTCAATCCTGGGTACGTGAAATATAACCTAGACATTGGACAGGCAAAGGAATGTCTGGGTCATAGTGATTGATGGCTGACCTGTAGACATGCTGAATAAGAGAAAAATGTCCAAGAGTTAGAACCCAGAAGCCTGAAAGTTACATGTTAAGATGTTGCCAACACTGTTTTGAATGCATTTATAATATCACACTAATAGTGATTACAGGAGTTCCTTTCTCCCTCCTGGTCAGTACTTTGCAATTTACAGGACTGGTGATTTCAAAATAAAACTCTTGAATTGAAACAGCCATGGTGGTGGCATTATCACTAGACTAGTAATTTGGAGGCTCAGGGAAATGATCCAGGAATGTTTCGAATCCCACCACAGCAGATGTTGAAATTTGAGTTCTGAATTAAATGTCAAATGATAACCATGAAATCATTGTTGCAAAAATACATCTCGTTCACTGATGTCCCTCCCCCCTTTAGGGAAGGAAATCTGCCATCCTTACCTGGTCTTGTCAGAATGTGACTTCACAGCAAATTGGTTGACACTGAAATGGCCTAGCAAGCTTCTTGGTTCAAAAGCAATTAGGGAGAGGCAATAAACACTGGCCCATGAATGAATTTTTAAAAATTGTGTAGCATAAACCTTCTTAATCTGAATAGAAACTAATGGGTGTACTATAACAGCAATTAATAGTTCAAAGCCAGCATTATTATCAAATAAAAGCTCATTCGGGTTTGGGAAATTAATAATTGTATAGCATAGTGTTACATGACTTCAGTCGCAGCTTGTATTCTTAATTTTAATGTAACTTATTAATGCAACAGGTGTCACAAGAATGTCTATACCACAGAGAGAAAAGGATAGGTATAGATCTTGTTCATGATGGCGTAGAGAAGCAGTTGCTCAAGGTTAGTGTAACTAAATCAGAAGAATTCCTGTGTTAAAAGTACATTGTATTGGTCCGGTCATTTTGCTGAAGCAATATCTGCACTTTCTTTTCAATAGGAGGTTGAATGTACAAAGTCCTGTCAAGAAAGAATGAGAAGACATCTGAATAGGGCAACAGCCCAACTTATGTAAGGGTAAACAATTTGAATTACAAAGAAAAGCATACATTTAAAATTCAGGGAGAGCTTTAGTGTAGAAAGAGGATCAAACATTGTCAAATTGAACCCTAAATGAAATCCTACATACTGAATTGAGCTCAGTGTGCAGCATGATCTTGTAAATCCTGCTCCAAAAACTTTGACCTGGATTCTCCGTTTCAGGGAATTGGGCCGGGATTCTCCAATCCCGCGGCCAAGTTCTGATGCCGGCGTGAAAAGTGGCGTGAACCACTCCGGCTTCAATGGTCCTCGATTGTCAGGTATACACCCCTACCTAGGGGGCTAGGTCGGTGCCGGATTGGTTTCCGCTGCTCCAGCCGGCGTGGCAGGGCCGGCGCGAGTTCGCGCATGTGCACCGGCCCCCGGGCAATATGGCGGATCCCTACAGGGGCCCGGCGCAGATGAACATAGGCCCCCATGGAACCAGCCTGCCTGCCGATCGGTAGGCCCGATCGCGGGCCAGGCCACCGTGGAGGACCACCCAAGGGGTCGGATCCTCCACGGTGGCCTGGCCCACGATCAGGACGGCCCCCGCAGACAGAACTTCCAGGTCCCGCCGTGTGGGACCCTACGTGACCCACGTCGGTGGGACTCGGCCGAACTCGGCGGGCACTCAGCCCAGAGAATCGCTGGGGGGGGGGGGGGCGCTTTCAACGGCCCCCGACCGGAGTGGTGGCGATCCCGCGGGCACCCGAGAATCGGCGCCGGAGAATCGGCGAGCCGGTGTCGGGGCAGCGTGGTGCAATTCTCGCGCCCCCCCCGGGGATTCTCCAACCCGGCGCGGGCTCGGTGAATCGCGGCCTATGTCTCCACACCGTCGTAAAAACTGTGGCCTTTCACGACAGGCAAACTAGCGCCAAAAGGCCACATATTCACAGCTCTGCAGGGAGCTAGTAGAGACCCGTCGTGAAGCTCGCAGCTTTAGCTGCAGATACAGACTCCCACACTTCCGAGTCAGAGACCCGGAAAATAGCCTGGTCCCCCACCTCCCCAATCTACCAGTCCCTGCTGCAATCAGTCCTTAATGCATCTCATCAGACCTCCGAAACACACTGGACTGTGATTCAAACCTGCCCTCCCATAATTCGTAAACAACCTTGACAGATTATTCTGCATCTTTGATTCCATTCAAATATCATTGCAGTGCTTTCAAAATAAGTAATTAAAATGCTCATATACAGAAGACTATCACCGCTGCACAAGACTATGGCTGAGATTTTACTTTTGTGTTCGCCATGAGTGCAAATGGCGGCATGGACGCAAAATCCTACGAGAGTCATCTTGCTGGCGAGATTGTGTAATTGTCCCTATCCCTCCCACCATTGATGAAATGGGGTTCCGCACAGGAAAGTCGGGATAGATTAACATAAATCATACGCCTACCCTGCCGTGTTGTTCCCTCACAAAGGGGTCTCACCTTGGCGAGGTTTACGAGTTTTTAAGAATGGGAACCAGGTGAAGGGGGAGCACAATCTGCACATAGACTCCCTGGGCGGGGAGAGAGAGACATACCTCGGCAGTGCCCCCTGTCAGAATAAAGGGGCAGTGCCAGGTGGCGCTCTCTGGGGATCTCCATGGGGGGGTTTCCCCGTGTCCATGGGGACTCACAATGGGGTGGTGTATTCCATGTACATGGGGAGGGGAGGGGTTGCCCATGTGTATGTGCGAGTGGAACTCCGTGTGCGTGGGGATTGGTTTCCTCTTGTTCATCAAGCAGAGATCAAGATGCCCTTTAAAAGCGGCACCCTGCTCTCAGGAATCCCGGTGTTGCTGGCTTCATCTGGCCCGACCCGACCCGGCCCGGCAGCCTAACGGCCTGGGTTCTTTTCCCCTCCAAGTGCTGCATAATGTGATGAGAAATGCGGGATGTGCAGTCAGTGAGCTGTACAACGCTTTTCTCATCTGAGCCAGAAGGAAAAAGGGAAAATTCCATTATACATTTTCCAGGTGCCTACCTATAGCCAAAACTCCAACCCATGAACCAAATAACACAGTAGGCAATGTTTTAAAATGCATACATACATTGCTCTGACTTTATTTACTTATTGATTAATGATCTAACCATGCACAGGTAAGGATAAAAATAATGAGTCAGCACTACAAAAGGTTTGCTTTTAAATTATTGCATTTGAATGGTTAGATCAATGCTAAAAGAATAAAGAAAGTTAAACAAACAAGAGAGCAGAGATTAGAAAAAGCAGGGGTAAGGCGGAAAATCCTAGCAGATTATGTGGAAGATGTAGAGAAGAAGATAATCAGAGAGGGAGAGAAAATATGAAAACCTCAGTGAGATAGGAACCGCTAACAATAAAGAAAAAGTTACAGAAACCCCGAGTGAAAGCCAAGGAAACGTTACATACAGAAATGATTACGGGAATTGTAAACAGACAAATACACCGAGGGTGAAATTTTCCCAGAAATTGGCAAAGGCTGATAGTGGGCGGGGAGATCGACCATGAAGCCACCAACAGCAACGGCAGCTTTCTCCGCCATATTGTGCAGGACCTGGAGGGAAAAAAATATCAAGGGGTGGGTCCCCACGACATATTGGTGGTGGGATGGCCTCTGAATTGCACACCTTCACCAGCAACTTAGTAATTCGAGGATCGGGGAACTATTTTTAAAGGACACTCCAACACAAAGGAGTACACGCTGGAACCCTCCATCCCCACCCCACCCCACACCTGTCTCCAGCTTCCTCACAGTGTTAGGGGCAGTGCTAGGGAAGCTGACTGTGCACAACCTTCTCCCCACTGAGTGCTGCATTCACCTGAGCTCCCCTGAGGGGGGTGGGGGGGGGGGGGGGGAGGTCTGCTCACCAGGTACATGGCTTGGGAAATCAATCAGATTTCTCACCATTCTGCCGCCACACCAATGTAGATGGATTTTCAGAAGGGGTGGGGGGTATAATTCAGGTGGAGGGGCCTGATAATTCTATGTTGATGAATGCAAATTATATTCTCGAGGTTGAACATTGGGAAATGTGCCCTGTCACTGATGGGGGGGAGGGGACAATTGCGTCATGCACTTGCGCAGATGCCAAACGCGATTTGCCTGCTCTTGCGATATTTTCCGCACCCGTCGCCAAACCTGACCAGTGCAATCAGGAGTGGAAAAGCCTGGCCCTAGAATCCTGAGAAAGAGGGAGAAAATTCACTGAACCCTGTAGAAATGAAGAAAGAATAAAGGCAGAAAGTAGAGAAACAAAGTAGAGAAACAATTACTTAAGCTAGCAAGAGAGTCTATTGACAGCAGAAAGAGAAAATCTGAAAATCATCTACTGTTATTTGATTAGAACAGTTTTAGATAAATTTTAGACAAAATGACAATGCATTTATGTCACATTTTCCACCATGATTAAAAAGGGAAAGGGGAATAATTTTTGGCTGGTTTGTTGGTTAGCTTGACACTGTCATTGCGATAAGATGTTTTGAAAATCTGGTAACATGATTTCAATAACACTGTTACGTGATGGAAAGGAGAAAAGAAGAAGATGCTGGAGCACGGTAGGCGTGGGGGAAAATTCTTCTTGTGGAGCAGAAGGAAAGAACCTCTACTAAAATGGAAGGAAGGAAATGGAAGGAGATTACGTGAGAGATCTGATTACGAAGAGAAAAAAACAAAACAAAAACAAAAAAAAAACAACAAAAAAGAAAAAACAAAAGAGTAATGGTGTTGTGAGTAAGAAAGAATGAGCATTACCTTAGTATGGAGTGATGTAAAGTCATCTGTGGTGAGGTGGTTAGGTAAATCTTGTCATATAGAGAGATCTACACGGCATTGCTGATGAAGAGAGTTGTGTGTCACAGGTTTTCAGGTCTATAAAATAGTATGGGTAAAGTATCCTGATCCAGCATGTGGGAATACTGGTTTGCCTGTAAGGGTGTCTTACAGCTTTCCACTTGTGATATCTATCTCTGGCTCACAACATGAACTACCAGGGGACATCAACCAGTTATGACTCTTCACCACAATAAAGTTCCTAAACATCCTGTTGGTCTATTTTTATAGGTCATTACTTTTTAGTGTGGCATTAAATGGTAACCATGGACACCACAAAGGAAGTGACAATTTAAATGATCTTAAATTGTGAAATATCTTGTTACCTCTGTCTTTTGTAGGTAGCGGCAACCTTTAACCACAATAATATTAGCTTTTGCATAGTGATTACATTGACAACTCGCCTAAACACAATAATTTAATGAGATGAAGCTTAGCTAGGTGATGGTAGAGATGGCATATATAAATACAAATGTTGCTTTGACTGTCCTTTGATTACACATGTCCTGATTTAGTGAACTCTTTCAGTTCATACTTGGCTTTCAATGCAACTTTGATATTATATTAAATGTCTTTAGTTCAATCAGTTCCTAATGTGCGGGCCTTGCGCATCTGTGAGGAACATCAAAGAAAACGTGCCAGATCCATCGAGGTCAGCAGCTGGGAAGGAGCTTTTTAAGGATAATTAGAATTATAATTCTACCTCTTAACTTTTCATAGTTGAAAATTGGCTTAGAGTTCTAAAATGGACATTGCAAGCCAATAGCATACATATTCATGGGTAAATTAAATAAAGCTTTACATTATTCCACTCTTTGGTGTTTACTAAAAAGGCATTTCATTTCAAACATAACTTCAGAATGAAATAGCCAATATGATCAAATTGATGTGATTTATTAGTAGTTTATGTGCTGATTACATATTGCTTTTCAAGGTTTATATTTCATGAACTGCCTCAAGAAGATTGGCATATCTCATTTTTTAAATTAAGATTCTGTTCTCCCTTTAGATTTCAGCCTTACACAATTCCATAGCATATAACTGTGATTAAAAGGCCTTCAACTGAGTTTTCCAACTAAAATGTAATTGGACTTTTTGTCTGCATCTGAGTTATATGAGCAATCAAGGAGTGGAAAAGATGAAGGGGGAAGACAATTAAAAGAAGAGACTTCCATTTAGCGAATTAAATTCCCATGTCTATCCGGTGTTGATTCATTGTGATATATGGAACGGAAATATTAAATATCAATGATGTGAAGATGCCGGCGTTGGACTGGGGTGAGCACAGTACGAAGTCTTACAACACCAGGTTAAAGTCCAACAGGTTTGTTTCGATGTCACTAGCTTTCGGAGCGCTGCTCCTTCCTCAGGTGAATGAAGAGGTATGTTCCAGAAACATATATATAGACAAATTCAAAGATGCCAGACGATGCTTGGAATGCGAGCATTAGTAGGTGATTAAATCTTCACAGATCCAGAGATAGGGTAACCCCAGGTTAAAGAGGTGTGAATTGTGTCAAGCCAGGACAGTTGGTAGGATTTCGCAGGCCAGATGATGGGGGGGTGAATGTAATGCGACATGAATCCCAGGTCCCGGTTGAGGCCGCACTCGTGTGCGGAATTTGGCTGTAAGTTTCTGCTCGGCGATTCTGCGTTGTCGCTCGTCCTGAAGGCCGCCTTGGAGAACGCTTACCCGGAGATCAGAGGCTGAATGCCCTTGACTGCTGAAGTGTTCCCCAACTGGAAGGGAACATTCCTGCCTGGTGATTGTCGCGCGATGTCCTTTCATTCGTTGTCGCAGCGTCTGCATGGTCTCGCCAATGTACCACGCTTTGGGACATCCTTTCCTGCTTCGGGACATCCATTAAATATTAAGTTACAGACAACAAGATCATTCTCAGTCAGCTTTCTTATGTGTTAATCGTTTCAGTTAGGTCCCATCGAGAGCAATTTATTAACTGAACACTGACCCCAAGGGCAGGCCTTTTTGACCCTTTCCACCAGTGCTCCCGCCGAAAGCGACCCCCTGAGGCAGGTTCCCCAGCGACAGGATGGGCGAGCCACACAAAATGCTTAAGGCATCAGTGGGACTGGAAGATGCTGCCAGCGAACTATGATAAGCCACGCTGGAAAACAGGTCGTTGGGAGGGAGGGTGGGGGGGGGGGGGGGGGGGAGGGAATTTCCACCCAATTTATGAATCAAAAATGGATCTCTGGAAGGTTAACTCATGAAAGAGGAACTCCGTCTGAAATAGCTGAGCACATTGGAGTATCATTCCGATTAACCGTGAAGTAGGTTAATTTGTTCTAGATTCTTAGAAGCATTGTGCACATCTACTGGTCAGACGTCACCATTGAAACCCATACCACCTCAAATGATACGTAACTATTGCATATGATACAATAGAAAAGTAGGATAGTTCCACTCTTTATCAAAATAATCTCAGTAGGGTCGATGTTTGGCATGTTGATTGGGTCTTCGGTAATATTGTAGATTCAGAACATTCTGATGAAAGATTATGGACCTGAAACATTAACTCTCTACACAGGTTCTGCCTAACCTGCTGAGCATTTCCAGCATTTTTTGTTTTTCCTTTCTGATTTCCAGCATCCACAGTATTGCAGCACTAAAACACAAGATTGTTCATTTTTGTAGATTGAACAGAGGCAGTCAACATGAGCTAGAACAGGATATTGGTGATAAAAACACAGCTTACAGAATTGATGGGAAGTGTCACCAGCTACGCAACACATCTGATGGCATCAGCTACTACAGAGGGGTGGATCGTATGGATGCTACGTAAGCTATAAGAATATTAATTAGTTACTGAATTGGTAAGGAAATTAATATTCGTGCAGAATCTTAAATATGAACATTTGTATTATGTAACATTTTATGTAAATTATCTATGGTGTATAGATCATGACTGATATAAGATAAGGGAAAACACAATTTGGATTTTGCCAATTTGTAACTCATTATTGACTGGAGTAAAGTTGTGATCCTATCAATCTTCACAATCAACGTAAGTCTCAGAGGGAACATCTGCATGAAAATATCTTTGAAATAATAAAGACATGTATGACCGTAGCTTCCTAACTTTCTTTCTCTTTTCTTTTCTCTGTGGTTAGGTCCCATCTGTGGTGATTAATACATTAATTTGAAATTATATACTTAATCATTTTAGGTAATTGTTATGGCAAGGCAGATGACAAGTGCAAGGCTTCCCAAATCCCAAAGGCAAACATGAAACAAATTGCCAAAATGATTTTACAATCTGTATTATAAGGAAGTAACTCTCAGACCAATCGTGATGATTTTATACTAAAGTTATATTAAAGTTAAAGTTAAACATTTACTAAAAGAAAGAAAATTACACTTAAACCAAAAGAACACCGTTATACAGTTAACTGTAATTTTTAAACATTTCCAAAAATATCTTGGCTTTTTTTGATGGCAACAGTCTTTATCGATTTTCTGATCTATAAAATTCCTGTAATTTACCATGCAGTGCTCTGCAGCTTTAGGGTATTCTCTTAGGGTGACAGCAAGCTGGTTTCACAGGTCTGGCTTTGTCCACACTATGTCTTCTTTGAGATCTAGCCAGCCACTGCACACACACATTCTTCAATGTTTTCTTACATTTTTTTTCCATTTAATGTTACACTTTATTTTTGCACAATCCTATGGACGTTCTATTTCCCTGAATTGATCAACCTTTTCAAAAATTTATTGCTACTATATTATAAATAAAATAAATTGAAATACAACAGCCAACCAAGCCACCTCTTTTCTTTGCCTTATGTAAATACTTATTCAAGCTCTCCTGGGTCCTCTGTTCGTCACCAAATCAAACCACATACCTTCACACCCTCTTTATTAACATTTGACCTTTGTAGTTCATCTGTTTCTAATTCAATTAAACCAGTCATATTCCCACAAGCTTGTTTTCTATTATATGACAATGTGACAGCGATTACGTAAAAATTAAAGAATTCCGCCGCCGCAAATGGCACGCTGCCGAGAAACATGCGGCTGGGGGACTGGATAATCCAGCCGTAAACGCTTCTCTATGCATTTCATCCAAGCCTTGTTTTTCCCTCCAAACCTCAAGATGGAAAAATATCTCACTGGTCCAGAAGCTTAGTGATTAAAGTATCTGTTTCACACTAGATGGTGGTCGCTACTCAGTGGTAGCCCTTTCATTTCAGGGTCAGAATGTTGTGGGTTCAAGTTCCATTCCAGAAATTTGAGCACAGATTCTAGGCACTTTTGAGAGAATGCTACTCTGTCAGAGGTGCCATCTTCCATGCGAGATATCTTGTCTATGTCCTTACTTTAAAAAATCCCAGGACAGTATTTTGAAGAAAAGCAGAGTTCTCCCCAATATCAACATGACTAGAACATATTATTTATACATGCTCACATTGCTGTTTGCAAATTGGCTGTTGCATTTCGTATTTTATGACAGACTCTGTACTTCAGAAGCATTTTATTGGCTGTAAAGTGCTTTGAAACAGTCCGAGATTGCGAAAGGTGCTCTATGAATAGGAAAAACGTCATTATTCCCCAATATAATGAGATTGTTCATGAGTGTCGGATAGCCTAGGCAGAATAAAAAGGACAATAACCATTATAGACTGCAATGCTCAAACTCCTCCTCAGTCAAGATGAAAAATAATGTGCATTGACAATAGGGAGAGAGGAATAAAGGAAACAGAAAAGTGTAACTTTACATTGTAACTGATAAATTACTTACTCTTTATGATGGAACATTGTAATACTATTAAAATAATCTATCCAGAACACTGGTAATTTAGGATTAGCTTTGATAGTAGAACTGTTATCCTTTTATTGGCGTACTTACTGTTGACTAAGTAACACCTTCCTTGGTTACAGATAACCTTTTCACGTACACGTACAAAATATTTTTAAACTTGTGAAGGTACAATGAGGGTCTACAATGTTATACAGCCTCCAAAACCCATCAGTCCCCAAAACCAATGGTGTGACCTCTAATTCCACTGGTAAAGTTCACTGATAGAACAGTTGAAGAATTAACAGAAGTGCATGAATACATAATTGTGATACAAGACATTTGCTGTTTTTGAAGGGAAACCATTCATTTCTTGTGTTGGTTGGACCAAAGATGGTTGCACAATCAGTAGGATTATTTAAAACTGAATGGTTGAGCAAAATACCGGAGATTAACATTGAATCTTAATTGCTCCAAACCTGGGCCGTTTTGCTTGGTCTGTGGATCTTAAATGTGTTCAGGTTTAGATGGCACATCTCATAAAGAATCTCTTGAAGAGAAATTGGGCACGGACATGCATAGGAAAAAAGAAATGGCAACGGCATTTCTCCTAACAAAGCAGTAGGATAGACTTTTTCAGAGTTTTTGGATGAGTTTAGGAGGGTAACGAACAAAGGCCAAGACTACATTCAAATGGAAGGTGACCATGTTTTATTCTGTTGAAATATGTAATTGATTTTCTTCATCAAAATGCTGCAATTGAAAACTTCCCCATTCAGAGCACCGCAGCAGTACAGTAAAACACAAAGAGATTTTATAAAATCAGAGGAATTTATGACAAAGAAAGAGACTATCCAGTCCATCATACATAGCCGAATCCCACTTTCCAGCTCTTGGTCGATATCCTTGTAGGTAACGGCACTTCAAATACATATCCAAATATTTTTTAAAGCCCATGAGGGTTTCTGCCTCTGCCACCCTTTTAGGCAGTAAGCTCCAGACCTTAGTTGCCATTTGTGACAAAAACTATTATTATTAAACCAACTACATTAAGTTTATGGTTATTAACCTCGAAACAGGTCTATCGTAGCCACTCGATCTGGGCTGCCCACAATTTTATGCACCTCAGTTAAATCTTCCCTCAGCCTCCTCTGTTCCAAAGAAAAAAACTCCACAATGCCCAGATTTTTCTCATACCTAAAATTTTCCTGTCCTGACACCGTTCTTGTAACTCTCCTCTGCATCCTCTCTTAAGCAAGTTGTTACACTTGGGGCGTGAAATATGTGACCAAATGAAGCTGGGCAGTGGGACTAATTGGACAGCCCTTTCAAAGCTAGCTGAGATGTGAAGGGTTGTATTATCTTCAATGCTGCAATGTTCTATGAGGCGACGATAAATATATGTTCTGCAGAGTCTGCTGTCTTGCTGCATCATGCTTGATAGTTCTTTAAATCAATAACATCGACCTGGAGAATGTAGTGAATGGAAAAGTAACAGCCCTCATTGTTGGTTAAGTTCAAGGTAGCCCATAGATTTTTTCATGAGCGGAAACTTTTGTCACCTTGCATCTGCTTTGGTGCACAGGATCTCTGCCAGGTATGGACAAGTCAAGTGACAGTGGGGCTCTTCAACCAATCAGATTGAACAATCGTCACTAAGCTATGCAGATTCTAAAACAGGAATATAA
This sequence comes from Scyliorhinus torazame, assembly GCF_047496885.1. Taxonomy (NCBI): domain Eukaryota; kingdom Metazoa; phylum Chordata; class Chondrichthyes; order Carcharhiniformes; family Scyliorhinidae; genus Scyliorhinus; species Scyliorhinus torazame. Next base: position 115,445,150 of record NC_092724.1, on the reverse strand, counting down.
ATTTGAATATTGAATTAATTGTGAAATTAGGTACAAAAAGCAAAATAAATTATTGGAAAGAAGGATGGTATTAATTTACATAGTTAACTCATATGATCAAAATACATTTACATAATTTACATGGGCTGCAGCAGTTCAAGAAAGGGGCTGAACACCACCTCCTCAAAGACAATTAGGGATGGACAATAAATGCTGTCCTAGGCAATGATGCTTATGCCCCATGAAATATTGCATTTTTAAAAATTGAGAAGTAGAGATTAAAAGACAGAAAACAAATGTTAAAAATGAATAAATCTCCAACGCTAATTCCAATGAGACTCCACACTTAAAAATACATTTTCAGGGTAGAGAGGCTGCTCGGGAGTGATCAAGTCTTATTATGGCATTGAAAAATTACCTACATTTGAGTGTTTAGAGGTAACTAGTGGCCAGTTGTTGCAGCTTCATGTTCTTGTGTTGATTTCAATACCACGTCTATTGGCAAGTTAGCAGTGTGCGAAGGCTTGTGGAGGAACAGCGCAAATCAGACAGAAACCTCTGGATATGCATGTTCAACTGTGCTAGTGAAAACTGCTGTGTTAACTGTAAGCACTGTTAAACTCAACATTATTCTTAGTGCAAAATCTGGGCCATTGATTTCTTTTCTTTTCATGTACTAAATGATCTGTTTGAGCTGCTCGCAGAAAAATACTTTTCACTGTACCTCGGTCCATATGACAATAAACAAATGCAATCCAATCCAATCCAATTACCAATAAGATTTAATTACTCATTTTATATTACAAATTATCTATGTAAAAAAGCTGATATTAAGCATATTGGGTGGAACCTTACCATATTTTTTCAAAGTGCCACTTCCAGTGAGAAAACCAAAGAGAATCCGTCCGACGCTGGTGGTGGGAAATCACACAGAATATTCAGCCTCTAGGAAAAAAAATTCTTCCCACATGCATCCAGCCATGTTCGTGGCAGTCATCACTGATTTGCCACCCCCGCTCCCCAACGGAACGCTCCATATAAATGCCTCGCCAGCACACCCCAGCACTGGTTCCAGATCCAGCCGGGGAGATGGCTGCCAGGAAGCCTACACCCAGATTCTCAGAGGGAGCCCTGACCAAACTCATAGATGGTGTGCAACAGAGATAGGATGTTCCGATAGCCATCCTTCAAGTGCCAACCCTGCCTGGGAGGCAGTGGTAGCCTTAGTGAGTGCTAGCTGACTACAGAACAAGACAGTGCCACAAGAAGATGAAGGATCTTCTTCATGCGGCAGGGTAAATCTGTCTCCTCAAGTTTCCTGCTGTCCCCCTTCACACTCCCTTCACAACTCCAAGGTAATCTCTTAACGAGCCGCCACATTGGCTCCCAACACCAGTCATGCAGTCCTCTCCCCCACACTCCCACTCCCCATCTTCCTCCCAGTAGCTAATCTCACATCTCCGCTCCCACTCAAGTCCCTCGTATCCCATCCTTAATCACCACATGAACTGGCAGGACTTCTACCTACACTCTCACCATCTGTCTCATTGCAGGAAAACTCAAGCATAATCGGTGTGAGCAGGCACAGCCTGCTGGAATCATGCTTGAGCATGATGCCTCACGCCCTTTGAGGGAAGAGTGCTTGAGTTGGCTGGCAAGGAGAAGGACCACACTTGCACAGAGGGAGAAGTGGGGGCAGCAGACAAAATTGAGAACATCAGGCCACGTATTCATAGTGCGGTAGGCTATATTACGGGTATCGCGGTACCTAGGTAGGATGTACCTTATACTGTAGTATGAGTGGTGGAACCTGCCTGCTGGTTCCACCCAGCAGGCGGAGCATAAGAGTCTGTGTTTCACCCAGAGCTGTCATTCTGTACCGGAGCTGCTGGGTTAACTACTTGTTCATTAAAGCCTTCAATTGGACTACAATCTCGCTTCAGTAGTGATTAATCGTGCATCACATAGTTCAAGCCTCACATGAATAAACATTGCCCCTTCAGGTGTCCCCAATGATGCACAGTTGCCATCTCCCTTCCTTTGCAGGTTAATCAGTCGACCAGCAGGGACCATCCTGGCACCCTCTGAACTCCACAGACCCAAGGAACTCTGAGGGAGACATCTCAGAGACCAGCATCGAGGAGGCATTATAGCAATCACCCAAATTTTCCACCAGCAGAGATACTCACACCTCAGTGGGATTAACCTGTGGGCAGGTTTCTGGGCCAGTCACTGGTGAGCACCTCACAACTGATGATCGACAGCAAGCGGAGGGATCCGGCACTCACAGGGATGCTGGAGAACAGGACTGCTGAGCCCCAGGCTGATGACATGCCTCTGAGTACGATCGGCCCAGAGCTGCTGGAGCTACAAAGGCAGAGTCGAGAACACCATGAAGGAATTACAGCATCCCTGTCGGGCAGCAAGGCTGACTGGGGGAGTCCCATTGCCTTCTGTCCGAGGAGATACTGCCGTCAGTCTGATGCAACAAGACCAACACTGCGAACGTAGTGTCCACAGTGGGGAGCTTGGCACAGTACATGCAGTCCATGACAGGGGATGTCAGGTCCATGGTTCAATTAACGACTTCCATGTCTGACGGCATGAGTTCCATGGTGCAGGGCTTCAACTGCATGGTGCAGGCATGAATGGGAACCCACGGGTCTCAGAGCTAGAAGACAGCAGGGCTTCTGGATCTCACTCCAGCTGCTCCTCCATCCCAGAGGACTCCGGGGTGTCCAACCCTTCTGACACTTCCCTCCCTGTGAGCAATACATCTCCAACCCAGAACACCGAAGAGGGAAGCACTGCAATACCCGCCTGCCAAACGTAGGCCCGGCCCTGACGTCCAGGCCCCCCAGGGATGCTTGCCAAGATGATCTCAGGCAACAGGGAGTGGAAGGCAGCAGGCCATCCTCAACTGTGGATCCTGGGGAAACACCTAGATGTAGCAGGAAAGTGAGGAAGAGTAAAAATATGTGGCACCTAGTAGGTGAACTTAGGTACTAGATAAGTCACCATTGTAATATCGCTCTTCTATTAAACATTACTTTTTACACCCATGCAGACCCTTCATGCTGTCATTTCATGGTGCCATTCTCTGTGAACCCTTGTGCACATGCGGTGCTTCATCCCTGTGGAGTGTGAGAATGGCAGTGCAATGTCTCTCCCACTCCCGATACTGGCAACGCAGAAAAGACATACTGCTGCTGGCATGCCCCCCTCCATGATATCCCAACCGATGGAAGGTTGAAAGGTAACACCACTGCTCCCCCGCCTCACTGCCGCTCCCCCCCTTCACTCCCTTACCTTGGTGGTCCCCAAACCAAGATGCTAAGAGTGCGCCCCTCATCCTTCGCCCGATGCAGACCCTGGCCATTGCCCAAGGCCTTTCTTGCTCCTGTTCCATGTGTTGAGCCTTGCTGCCCTCCTCAATCTCCTCTTCATCCGAGGAGATGTGTAGCTCCTCCACCTCCTCCTGGTCCAGATGCTCTCCCCGCTGCAGTGCCAGATTGTACAGAGGTCAGTAGACCACAATAATGCAGGACACCATCTGGGGGCTGTGGTGGAGGCCCCCCCACCCTGACAGGTCCAGGTATCGGAACTGCATCTTGAGCAGTCCAATCGTCTGCTCAACCGGCGCATTCATTGATGCATGAGCCTCATTACAACGAGTCTCAGCGGGTGTTTGTGGTTTCCGCACTGGTGCCACCAGCCACCTCCTGGGGGTGTACCTGTTATCCCCGAAGAGCCATCCCTCCAGCCGCGGCTCTCCCTCAAAGAGAGCTAGGGGCTGCATGCGCTGCAAGATGTTACAATCATGGCGCTTCCCGGGAAACGGGCACACACCTGCATGATATGCATCGCATGTTCACAGACAATGTGGACATTTGAGGGAGTGGTATCCCTTGCAGATCATGAATGACACCTCATGCCACCATGAAGACCAGCGAGCCACATGGGTACAGTCGATGACACCTGGCACTAGGGGCATGCCTGCTAAGTGGGCAAAACCCACAGCCCTGGCATCCTGCCTCACCTGATCCTGGTCCAAGGCGATGTACATGTGGGCCTTCACGACTAGTGCATCTATGACCTCCCTTATGCACTTGTGAGCGGCTGATTGGGATATGGACAGAGGTCGCCCATGCTGCCCTGAAACAAGCCGCTGGAATCGAAATTCAGAACAGCAGTAATTTTAAGGGCCTCAGGCACTGGGTGACCTCTCAGTCCATGTGGTGTCAGTTTTTGCTTCACCTGGCAAAGGTGGTCTACCGTGCCCCGGGACTGACACTGTCTTCTCCGGCGCTGCAGCTCTGACAGCTGGAAATATGATGTTTGACGGCAGTGTCCCCAATGAGGCTCCACCATCTTGTCGCTCTGCTCCTGGAAGAGTAACGGGCTCAGCCTCATCTGCAGGTCACTGGTACTGGCTGTGTGCAGCGCTATGTTGATGTCGCGGCTGCTGGTTGATCACAATTAAGAAAATAGCCAACCTGACTGGCTGCATGACTCTCCAGAATCATAAACTGAAAGGAAGACAACATGAAAGTGAGCAATGAGGATTTCTGACAGTGTCCTGACCCTCAGCCCTCTATGCTCTGGGACATCGACCCATGTTCCTCGTCCTTAGTGAGCACCTCTCCACTAAGCCTTACTCGCTCCCCTTGAACACAATAGCCATTTCCCCACAGTTGTCCCTCTCAACTCCACCTGGATGAAGTGCATCGACCCTAGAGAGTCTCAGTGGTACCTAATCCCTAATCATTCTGCTCCCCTCCCCCCTCAACCCCACCAACCAAAGCATTAGATGAAAGGGCAGTTGAGTGCATGCATTGGACCAGCATTTTTGCCTCACAGGGACCTCATCGATGCCCCCCCATCAAGACATTAAACAGGGTGAGTGAAGACATACTACACCCTAATGCCTTCCATTGGGGTCCACCATAATGTGATATCTCTAATGTAGCCATTAGTATGAGCATTGGAGTGTAATGTTTGGGACCAGCGCTTCCAAAGTGTTAAGATCTTGGCTCTAATCAGTGGCACACTCATATATTGCTTTGCTGACCTAATTGACACAATTGACTTATGAAGTAAGGGTCAGGAAACTGATCAGGTGAGACAGGCGAGAAATTCTTGATTTCTCGAGGAATTAAGGGCTATGGAGAGACAGCGGGTAAATGGAGTTGAAATCAGCCATGATTGAATGGTGGAGTGGACTCGATGGGCCGAATGGCCTTACTTTCGCTCCTATGTCTTATGGTCTTATGGACATACCTGATTCATGTGAAGACTGAAATTAGCAGGTCAACCTCACCCTCATTCCTCCAGCTCACAAGAGCTGCAGATTAAACAATCCATCCACTGTAACAGCCTTCTACTCTGACACTAATCCCTGACAGTCAAACCTTCATAACCAGTGGGCTTGTCCTTCCATGCAGTTTCCCCATTTGTCTCACATTGCTGCCTGAGCGTGGGGTTCATATCTCATATCAGTCATCCACCCCACATTGAGAAGGTATTCAGGTCTCCTGAGGCATGGGAGCACCCCTCTTCCTGAGTTTCCCACTCTACCCTTGCAGCCTGGCCTCTCATGGGTCCCCACCCAAGAACCTTACATTTAACCCAGGCCTGATCCTCTGGAATCACCGCCTCCCTACCGCTTTCTAGCTCCCACACTGGAAGAGCAATCCCTCAGCGGCAATATTGACACAAAGCCAGCAAGGAGGGTATGGGAAGCATTCGCTTCATGCCACCTGTCAGATCCTTTAAGCGGAGGGGCTCCCCAACAGGAAGGGAAAATAAAGCCTGAGAGAGACCCCTCCCTTGAGATGGTGTAACATCACGCCGGTGCCCACTGAATATTCAGTGAGGGAGAAAGTCCTGGAGTGAGTGCTTGCTAATGACATACTAATGTATTAAAATTAGGTTCCCGGGCTCCCGTGATTTTTTTCATGTTACCTCAACAAGGGGAGGTTGAAAATTAGAAATTACGTCCTCGCCAGAGAGATTCCCGTTTTCTGATTCTCTTCAGATTTTGCGCCCACTTCGGCGATCCTGCGCACAGGCTCAAAATCGGCCCCAACGTCTTGGAATATCAATGGCCAACTAAGGTCAACGCAGTTTCCTAGCCACTCATATTACATAAATATCTGTTAATTGAATAAAACATTGAAAAAAATAAAATTCCTACGCGCATGTTTTTTTCTTTTCAAATAATTACTGACCCTAATTTATGAATAAAGCGTTTAAATATATCATCAAAAAGCCTTGATAATATTCATTTAAATGGTATACTACCTCAATAATGCTTATCTGTTTAGGCCTTTTAGCCAATCAATGTGTTAATCATTATTTACAGGCATTTTTATTCGAGTGAAAACAGATGAGTAACTAATTCAATAGTATTTCAAAATCGGTTTCATCTTAGCAGGCGCTAGCATTCAAGCACATTTGGTCGCCAACGTCATACAAGCTTTTGTTTAGATGTGATCAGGTTTAATGATTGAACTTAGACCTTGACGCTTATGACCTAACAAAGAACAAAGAAATGTACAGCACAGGAACAGGCCCTTCGGCCCTCCAAGCCCGTGCCGACCATGCTGCCCGACTAAACTACAATCTTCTACACTTCCTGGGTCCGTATCCCTCTATTCCCATCCTATTCATGTATTTGTCAAGATGCCCCTTAAATGTCACTATCGTCCCTGCTTTCACCACCTCCTCCGGTAGCGAGTTCCAGGCACCCACTACCCTTTGCGTAAAAACTTGCCTCGTACATCTACTCTAAACCTTGCCCCTCTCACCTTAAACCTATGCCCCCTAGTAATTGACTCCTCTACCCCGGGGAAAACCCTCTGACTATCCACTCTGTCCCTATCCACTATGCCCCTCATAGTTTTGTAGACCTCTATCAGGTCGCCCCTCAACCTCCTTCGTTCCAGTGATAACAAACCAAGTTTATTCAACCGCTCCTCATAGCTAATGCCCTCCATACCAGGCAACATTCTGGTAAATCTCTTCTGCACCCTCTCTAAAGCCTCCACATCCTTCTGGTAGTGTGGCAACCAGAATTGAACACTATACTCCAAGTGTGGCCTAACTAAGGTTCTCTACAGCTGCAACATGACTTGCCAATTCTTATACTCAATGCCCCGGCCAATGTAGGAAATCATGCCGTATGCCTTCTTGACTACCTTCTCCACCTGTGTTGCCCCTTTCAGTGACCTGTGGACCTGTACTCCTAGATCTCTTTGACTTTCAATACTCTTGAGGGTTCTACCATTCACTGTCTATTCCCTACCTGCATTAGACCTTCCAAAATGCATTACCTCACATTTGTCCGGATTAAACTCCATCTGCCATCTCTCCGCCCCAGTCTCCAAACAATCTAAATCCTGCTGTATCCTCTGACAGTCCTCATCGCTATCCGCAATTCCACCAACCTTTGTGTCGTCTGCAAACTTACTAATCAGACCAGTTACATTTTCCTCCAAATCATTCATATATACTACAAACAGCAAAGGTCCCAGCACTGATCCCTGTGGAACACCACTGGTCACAGCCCTCCAATTAGAAAAGCATCCTTCCATTGCTACTCTCTGCCTTCTGTGACCTAGACAGTTCTGTATCCACCTTGCCAGCTCACCCCTGATCCCGTGTGACTTCACCTTTTGTACAAGTCTACCATGAGGGACCTTGTCAAAGGCCTTACTGAAGTCCATATAGACAACATCCACTGCCCCACCTGCATCAATCATCTTAGTGACCTCCTCGAAAAACACAATAGCACAACATCATCTTTAGCAACAAATGATAGCCCCGATATTTCCTGGGAGATGAGGAGGCTGTGGGTGAGGCCAAAATTACCTGGAAAACCTGGCCTGGCTGGGATGAGCATTGGAGTGGGGGGAGTGAAGGATGTCCTGCTGATATTAACAACACACCTTTTTTTTGCATTTCTCACTGCAGCCACCTGGGAAGGAGAGTGCCAAAATTGAGAGGGTGGCAGGAGAGAGGCTGGAGATCAGTGCTGCGGAAGGGAGGAGGAAGATTGAGGGAGGAAGGCCAGAAATCAGGGGTGGGCTAGGCCTGCAGTGTTCTTGGGGCCAGGAGTGAAGGATTCTGCTCCTCCTAGTCCACAGGGAGTACAAGCTTGAGGAGGCGGGAACAGTTCATCTGACAGGAATCTAGCAGCTGCTCACTTTCTGTTAATTGAAGTTGCGGCTCTAATGATGATATCAGACCATGTCATTTGAGGGACCTCTGTCAGGTCCTGAAATTTGCACTTTAAAATTTGAAGACATGAAAAGGCGTCAGGTTGCTCGATCCTGATATTTTAACTCCACGATCGTCTCCTACCTGTCGGGATGGTTAAAGTCGAGGGCTGTCCCTCTGAACGATGGGTAAGCTGCTTCGAATGAAGAAGCATGTTCTAATCATGAACAATGAAGTGAAAGTAATTGTGATGCTGAACGGGCTGAGCATTTCAAAGTAAAATCGCAATACATTTTGGCATATCACAGCCATTCATTAAGTTTTTTTGTGCTATATGTTAATATGTCTAATAATATTCAGGAAATTAGATAAATATACTTTCAGTCATCCATAAAAACCCTGCCTGTTTTTACAGTACTCTAATTGCAATCTATTTTTTATTCCATAAATAGTTTCTTGCCAAACCTGTTACAACAGTAAAATAAATAAAACAAAAGGGCAGTTAACTGAACTAAATTACTTGACAAAACCACTCTTTGTCCGACATTTGTCAATCTCATTCAAAGAAGATTTGGAAGGAAGTGAAAAGCACAAAAATGGATCTTCTCTGGGGCTATGATCTAGCAGCACGCTGGATAAATAGGAGATGTTCTGTAGTTTCTGCCTGACTATGCAGGGCAAACTTTTTATTTCCCTATTTTCTCGTGCTGTTGTTCTTCTTTGGCAAACGTTGAAAATGGCAATTGCAGGTGGAGATGTTCTGAAGCCTTTGTAATACATGTTATTTTTTATTTAACACAGAATTTCAGTCCCAGAGTCCTGGGCCAAGTACACAGATAATAACATTTTACGATCGCAGAGTGAACGGGCTGCATCCACACAACTTCGATATGATATAGAAAATCTCCTTAATTCAACATCCAGTGAGATGTGGAACCAGTTCAATACTCTAAATGTGTCCTTTACAAACCGCATCTCTGAGATAGCTGAAGCCAAAAATAAGTTGCAGACACATCTTGCTAAGGTAAAGGAACAGTTCAAGTTAACATATAGGAGTAATGTATCATCCAATTTTAGGAACCAGTGAAAAGTCTGGAAAAGCATTTTTGCATCATATCCAAAACAGTGGATTGACATTCATGTCGTTATAGCATTAATAAGTAAATAAATATACCTGTGCTTTACAACAAAAGCAGATTACTATAATGACTTAAACCTGTGGTTCTCAAACTTGTTTGGTTATAGGGACCCTTTTCAAATGGATTAGTTATCATAAACACACTCATCTAAATTCTAACACTACATTATACTCATAATTGGAAAGTGCTGTATGAAAGAGTGTTGTAATAATGCCTTCAACACAACAAGTATTTTGAGATGGGTGTACCTGCTTCCCACAGTGGCCTGTCTATCCTTGGCAGGAGCACAGAGGGAGCAGGAGTGCGGAGAAGCAGACAGTTCAAAGAGAGGACAAGAGCCCAAAGGAGGCAAATTATGGATAGAGTAGGAACAGGGTGGTGGGAGTAGGGGGACAATAGTGCATTGGGAGAGCACTGGGGAGGAGGAACATTGCGATAGGCACAGAGCACGTTTCCACTGCTGGTCATTCGATTACTCTTGACCATATAGTCCCTTCTGTTTGCCTGTAAAGCAAGCCTGTGTTGTGGTCACCCTGGAAGGTCTCCAGGGTTGAAAATTCTGTCTTCGATAGAGTAAACAGTTTTATAATTTCTCATGTTGCTCATTATCTATGAAACGAGACTGAATGAGTTGAAATGGCTTCAATACAATTTTAGTCACAGATGCTTATATTAAATAGGTCATTGATTATATTAAAAATGAAATAACAGACAAAAAATACACTTTTATTAACTTTTTAATGTTTTTAATTCTAATATACCATGCAGTTAAAGATATAAAATGACAAAAATTAAACATTTGCCAATCCCAGATCATTATTTGCCAGATTATAGGCGGGATTCTCCACCAGCCAGATCCGCAGCTTTGCCGGTAGTGCACTCACGCCCGTGGATTTCCCGACGCCATGGGGGTGGCCACAATGGGAAACCCCCTTGGCCGGCTGCTGGGACAGAGGATCCTGCTGCCGGCAGGGGTGCGCCGTGCCAGAAAAAGGGTCTGGTGGGAGGGAAAATCCCGCCCTGTGATTTTAAAATGACACTTATATTACCTGTACACATTTTAGGGTAGGCTTCCCCACGGTGCGTCTGTTAGGGCAATATGCTCCTTGGTTCGATCAGCTCTGTAGATCCCAGTTTCACACTTGAGATGCATTCATAAACCTAACATCTAGATACAGTAACTCTTAAACAAATTATGTTTAAAAAAAGTGACATAAAAGTGACAGGAATTGACATGAGAGACTGTGTAACATTGGATTACACAGTTCCAAAGATGTATAAAATACCTCTCGAAAACAATGCCTCGGATTGGCAGGAAGGCAGAAAGCATTTAAAAAGAAAACAAAGGAACAAAGTTATTTCAAAGCGAGATAAAAGATTATCCAGCAAAGATAAACAGCAAAATCACAAGGTACAAGAGACAAAAGAAAATGACATTTAAACAAGAGCGTTCTCCTTTGAATTTTTCATTATCTTTAGTTTGTAGAAATCTTACCGGCTCTAATAAATTTAATGAGATACTTACCCGAGTGATAGGAGTAAGAAGGGCTTAGTTTACTATTACATTCCTGACTAACATATCAACAAAATTGCTAATGGGCAGTATATTCCAGCAGTAAGACTACTGGAAAAGTATTCCACCCACTACCACCAGCGCATAATCCCAAATATTAATTTAGCACATAGGGAAAAATCGACATAAGGGCAGCAACATTGTTATAGCCTGATAAATACACATATTTATAAAGGAGAAAATTATTCACAGAGAAAAAAATGCAACCAGTGCCTACATTGATTAATAGATTACCTATCTATAAATAACATTAACAAATGCCGAGCTGAACAATGTAATCCTGAGGTTAGCCAGAGATTACTTTCTTAAAAAATAAATAAGACTTCCAGTCACCTCAGTTTTGTCATGGATGAAGACATTTCTGCGTTCAGCTGTTGACAAGATCAACTGGATGCTGTGACCCTCAACACATATTTTCGTGATACAAAATGAAACGCCAAAGGACAACGTTCCTCACTTTCCTCCTCTGTGTTTTCTCCGATTATGTAGACCCTTCAAGTGATCTTCCAAACGGAGCTGACAATCGAAAGCATCAAAAGAGCAATCAGAGATAAGGAAGCCCCCCTGAAAGTAGCTCAAACTCGTTTGGATGAACGCACACGGAGACCGAATGTGGAACTGTGCCGCGATGCAGTCCAGATTCTGTAAGTCAATAAATAAAGATCACGTCATACACTTTCAGGGATGGTCTTTTAGCACAGTGACTAGTGTCCCTGCCTCTGAGCCAGAGGCACTGGGTTCAGGTCCCACCCCACGATTTGATGGCCACGGATAGCATGGCCAGCCAGTTTAATTGCCAACCTCTAAATACTTCCAATACGCTATTAGAGAGGGAGAGCATCTTGATCAGCCATACTTTTGATGTGAGTGGCACCCCTGCCCACACTGAGACCTCCACATTTACCTTGTCCTGGTCTGAGTTGCTGGGGACAGCTTGTAGCCCCAGTCCTGTCCATTGCAGTTTCTGGTGCTACTGGGACTACAGAGCTGTTGTCCAATAAGAATGGCCAGCATTCTCTGAGGTGGGATTTCCTTCTGAATGAGGGGCGGAAGTCTCGTCAGCAGTCAAATAACGTTCAGAGTGTTAAATGGGTACAGGGCAGCTAATATCATAGAAACATAGGAGATAGCAGCAGGAGTAGGCCATTCACCCCTTTGAGTCAGCTCGGCCATTCAATAAGAACATGGCCGATCTGGTTGCAGTCTCAATTTCACTTTCCTGCCGACATCCCCATAACCCTTGACTCACTTGACTATCAAAGATCTGTCTAACTCTGCCTTGAATAAATTCAAAGACCCAGCATCCATTGCTCTCTGAGGAACATAATTCCACAGAGTAGCAATCCTCTGAGAGAAGACATTTCTCTAAAAGCAGACCTCTTATTCTTAAACTGTGTTCCTTATAAACATGAACACTGTGTTCACCACCCATCCTTTTCACCATCCTAAAAATCCTGGTCCATAATTCATAAATGAGTACTTTTAACTTGCTCAGAAGAAAACTATACACTCACAGTTCTGTTTCTGCACAGAAATCTCCATCCCTCTGCCCATCAAAATAAGACACTCAAAATTATAAAACTGAAGACCAGGTAAAAGCCAACTGGCCCATTCAGCATGAACCATGCAGTTATGATGCTTCTTAGATTACAATACGTACAATCCCGAAACACCTGAAACCAAGTAATCTCTTGGGTAAGGTAAAAGCAAACCACAAAAAGGGATCTTAGGCCAATTAGAATCATGAGGCCTGAATTTTCCATCTTGAGTCGGGGAAAAGTTCGGCTCTCTAAACCAGATTTGGGAGAAAGTGTCACAGACAGTCAGATTTACATTCCAGGGAAGCAGCTGTGAACAGGAATCGGGCTCTCCACATGCAAAAAGAGTTCCGAAGGAGCCACAGGGTTCATCTGGGTGCTGAGGCGGATGGACTATGTGAAAGGCTGGTCTCAGTGAACATAGAACATAGAACATTACAGCGCAGTACAGGCCCTTCGGCCCTCGATGTTGCGCCGACATGTGAAACCACTCTAAAGCCCATCTACATAATTCCCTTATCGTCCATATGTCTATCCAATGACCATTTGAATGCCCTTAGTGTTGGTGAGTCCACTACTGTTGCAGGCAGGGCATTCCACACCCTTACTACTCTCTGAGTAAAGAACCTACCTCTGACATCTGTCTTATATCTATCCCCCCTCAATTTAAAGCTATGTCCCCTCGTGCTAGACATCAGCATCCGAGGAAAAAGGCTCTCACTGTCCACCCTATCCAATCCTCTGATCATCTTGTATGCCTCAATTAAGTCACCTCTTAAACTTCTTCTCTCTAACGAAAACAGCCTCAAGTCCCTCAGCCTTTTCTTATAAGACCTTCCCTCCATACCAGGCAACATTCTGGTAAATCTCCTCAGCACCCTTTCCAATGCTTCCACATCTTTCCTATAATGCGGCGACCAGAATTGCACGCAATACTCCAAATGCGGCCGCACCAGAGTTTTGTACAGCTGCAACATGACCTCATGGCTCCGAAACTCAATCCCTCTACCAATAAAAGCTAACACCGTACGCCTTCTTAACAACCCTCTCAACCTGGGTGGCAACTTTCAGGGATCTATGTACATGGACACTGAGATCTCTCTGCTCATCCACACTGCCAAGAATCTTACCATTAGCCCAGTACTCTGTCTTCCTGTTATTCCTTCCAAAATGAATCACCTCACACTTTTCTGCATTAAACTCCATTTGCCACCTCTCAGCCCAGCGCTGCAGCTTATCTATGTCCCTCTGTAACTTGTAACATCCTTCCGCACTGTCCACAACTCCATCGACTTTAGTGTCATCTGCAAATTTACTCACTCATCCTTCTACGCCCTCCTCCAGGTCATTTATAAAAATGACAAACAGCAGTGGCCCCAAAACAGATCCTTGTGGTACACCACTAGTAACTGGACTCCAGTCCGAACATTTCCCATCAACCACCACCCTTTGTCTTCTTCCAGCTAGCCAATTTCTGATCCAAACTGCTAAATCACCCTGAACCCCATGCCTCTGTATTTTCTGCAGTAGCCTACCGTGGGGAACCTTATCAAACGCTTTACTGAAATCCATATACACCACATCAACTGCTTTACCCTCATCCACCTGTTTGGTCACCTTCTCAAAGAACTCAATAAGGTTTGTGAGGCACGACCTACCCTGCTCCAAGATTTTGCCCCGGCTGCTAACAAAAAACAATTCAAATAATAACCCTCACCCCTCTTTCACACACTCCCTTCCGAACATGCTTCCCAAACCCCATCCATCCAAACGCATGCCCCCTCATCCCCTTATGTAATGAATATAGAAATTGTTAAATATTATGGTTTATATTTATGGCAGTAATGTTATTAAAAGCCTGGGTTAAGATATATATTTGTTGCAGTAATACTATTGAAGAACCTAGGCCAAGGTACCCAGAATGTGTATCTGCTAAAGCTGTAATTAGGAAGTCGTAAAAAGTGAGGTAACCATGGTTTCTAACTGCATGTTAATATATAGAGGACTAATGGAACATTGTTATGATTTCTGGAGATTCGTTGGAGAGTAGATAATTTATGAGAGAGGGTTATTTAATCCTAGCTAAGCATGGCAAGTGACATCTTAGTGGGATAATTAATGTGAGGAGCCAGGTCTGTCTGTAATTTTTCAGTTTGTTATAGGATTTGCCTCTGACAAGACAGAGGATTTTAAGCTGAATGACAGTTTGCCATATGCTACTGGACTGAGCAGAAATGTAGTGGTTCTGCTCTTGGAAGGGTCTCTCTCCCTCCAGAAGTCTCTACTCAGCTAATCAAGTAATCTGTTTGTTAACTTTGTTTATAAGTGACATTTCAACTGTTTTGGGTTGCTTAATTGGAGTTAATAGCAGGTATAGATAGTAAGTTCAGGTTTTTCCCTTTTGTTTAAGGACTGCTTAACTGATAATTGTAAAGCTTTTTAAAAGATTAATGTGGTAATTCTGTGTTTAAATTAGAGTTTTCTTTAAAAATAAATTTAAAGTACCCAATTCTTTTTTCCGAATTAAGGGCCAATTTAGCATAGCCAATCCTGCACATCTTTGGGTTGTGGGGGTGAGACCCATGCAAACACGGGGAGAATGTTCAAACATGGAAAATTAGAGCATGCTTTAACATAAAAGATAGCTATCGGTCAGAGTTGTCATCCTGTGGTGAAGTATCCTTTCCTCACAGTTTTACAAATTGATAAAACGTTTGGGGTTCTTATCCAATATCCTAACAAATGTTGGCGTCTGGTCTAGTACACGAACAAATGTGGTGGCTCCTCCGGGATTAAAAAGTATAATTCCTACTTTGTTTTGGGATTATTGAATTTAAAGAGACGTGTGTGAGGAACTGATGCTTTCTTTCAGGTGTTGGTACTCTTATTGGCTTAAATAGGGAGTGACTGGAAAATGACTCTTTCAGTGGCTAAGTGATTCCTGGGTGTGAAAGAGACCACTTTGATTTACAAAGAGTGGCTAAAACAAAGCTTTTAGATTTGGCAGTCAAGGTGCAGTTGACTTACATAAAGGGGTGAGGAAGGTGGAGATAATTCAAGTGATAGCTCAGCATTTAAATTTGCCAGAGACACAGTCTGAATCATTGGAATTAGCTAAAATTCAGTTACAAATGAAACAGTGTCAACATGATGAAGAAATAAGACAGCTTGAATTGAAATTAAAAGAGAATGTGGCAATGGCAGAGGCAAAGGAAAGAGTAAGAGTGGCAGTGGTAGAATAGAAGGAAAGAGAGAGAGAGTGGCAATGGCAGAAGCAAAAGAAAAAGAAAGAATTTGAACTTCGGAAGATGGAACTGCAATGAGTCTATAAACCTAAAAGGTTGCAGTTAAATGCAGATGTTGAGGGAAGTCTAGAGGAAGGAGTAACCCCTCTTAGTCAAAGGCCTAGTGGGGATATGTTTAAATATATTGAAACATTGCCAAGTTTTGATGAGAAAGCCTTTTTTTAATTTTGTTTGAGAAAGTAACCAAATAATTAAATTGGCCAAAAACTTTTGTAAGGGCCACAAAGAGTCTACACTGAGTTTATAGAAATGAAAACTTACTTTATTTTACAACTACTGATATATGCAGCTCCAGTAGCTCCCTACTGGGGCAGGGATTCTCCAAAATCCCGGCCAGGTGTTGACGCCAGCGTAAAGACCGCAGTGGTGTACGCCGGCATCAACGGGCCTCCTGGGCCAGCAATTCCCCGGTTTTTAGGGGGCTAGCACGGCACCGGAGAGCTGCGCGCTGCTCCGGGGCCGAAAGGTGGCCTTGCACAGCCGGCACGGGTCCGCGCATGTGCGCGATGGCCATCTCCACGCCGGCGCATTCCTGTGGCTGCCGTCTCTGCGGCAGCGTGGGGCAAGATGTCGGGGACCGAACAGCGGGCACGTGCGGAATGAGGTAGGCCCCCTCCAGATCGCCAATTCTCCGGTCGGCGGAGAATCGGCAGCGTGGCATCGGAGTGGTGTGGCGGGAATTTCCCGCGCCCCCGGCTATTCTCCGACACGTTGCAGGCTCGGAGAATCCCGACCCGGGACTTCTCTCATCGGTGTCTTACTGCCCGACTCTATTTATACATAGGAAGCATTGTCGAAAATCCCCCACCCACTTTTAATGGAAATTCAGATACTACAAGATTCACGGGGTAGTTAATCATCTCTATCCTATAAGACCCATGCGGGTTATAACATACCTTTCCTCCCAAAGTCCAAAGAATCCTCCGAAGACTGTGGCGAAAGAGGGCACCAGATCCTCTTCACTTCTGGCTGGGTGTCAGGCACCCGAGATGCTTGATCAGGCTGCGTGTATGTAGAATGCCGTCTCCAATACAAACGTGGTGGTGGCTGTAATTCCAGAGGATCTGGGGGTTCTCCATCAGAGACGTCCTGCATTTCCATCTCCGAGTCCGAATTGACAAACTCAGTTATGTTGGCATCTTGACTGCCTCAGGGTTCCGCTTGGCCAGGTCAGGCAGCAGATGTGGTTTTAGAAGAAGTTTACGAGGATGAAGAATTTCCGAAGAAGCGGTCACCTGGACCGAAGGTGGTCAAGGTGTTTCCACATTATCTGACCTTGGGCTTGCACCTGGTATGAAACCAGCCTTGCCTGATGGAGGAGAACGCCGGAGATCCACTGTCGGGAAAATTTCGAACAAACACCAAGTCACCTCGTACAAAGTGCCTGGGAGGTCAACTCGACTGGGGCATTGCCCTTGCTGCTCTTGGTTGTGGCGCACCTTTGCCTTATATCTGGAAAATTCATACTAAGGTGGGAACAAAGTCTTCGGCCCATCGCTGGTTCCACGGGACTACTCCAGTCACTACGTGCGGAGTGGTCTTGTAGTGAAACAAAAAATGAGCCAGCCTAGTATCCACCAATCCTGAAGTTTGTTTCTTGAGGCCCCGTTTAAATGTTTGCACTGCTGCATGATTAGAAGCCGGGTGGTATGGGGCAGTACGAATGGGCCTCACCCCATTCACCTTCAGAAATCCGGACAACTCCTCACTCATGAAAGGAGCACTGTTTTCAGTGACAAGTAGTTCACGGTGACCGTGCGTGCAAAACAATAATTGCAACTTCTCAATGGTTGCCTGTGCCGTGGTTCCTGCAATCTTGTGCACTTCGAGCCACTTTGAATGGGCATCAATCAACAAGAGAAACATGGAGCCCTGAAATGGACCGACAAAGTAAACATGCAACTGCGCCCATGGCCGGCCTAGCCATTCACAATGATGTAGGGGCATGACCAGTGGGAGCTTCTGGTGCTCTTGGCAAATGGAGAATTGTTGGGCCATCTTCTGCGTCGAGGCCCGGCCACCATATGTAACTGCGTGCCAGCATTTTCATTTTGGACACACCCGGATGTCCATTGTGGAAGTTTTTCAAGATTAATTCCTGCCTTTTTTCTGGGATGGCTACACACATACCCCACTGCAGGATACCATCCTCGACACTGAACTCAGACAGCTTGGAGGAAAATGCACTTAACTCGCCTTGGGAGCCATCGATGCTGCCCACTGTATAAGACCACATGCCGAATTTTAGACAGGATCAGATCCACCTGGGTCCACTCACAGAGCTGAGACAGGCAAGGAGTCCATGGAATTCAGAGACTCGACAACCTCGATCGTCTTGGGGGTTGATAAAGGACCTGTTGACAAAGGCAACTGGCCCAGTGCATCAGCATTAGCAATTTGAGTCCTCGGCCTATGTTCAAAGGAATGCTTGTGGGCGGCTACTAACAGGGCCCAGCTCTGGATCAGTGTGAGATAATTGGGCGGAATCACATTATCCTCCTTGAAAAGCTCAACCAAAGACTTGTGGTCCATAACAATAGTGAAGTGGTGGCCGTAGATTAATTAGTGCAAATGATTCACTGCAAAGACCACCAGATCTTCCTTTTCGATCTGTGTGTGCTTCCTTTCAGCTGCAGCCAACGTACGGGAAGCGAAGGCGATTGGACATTCCCTTCCATTCTCTATCCAGTGGGACAGAACGGCCCCAATGCCATAGGGGCAAGCGTCGCATGTGATGAGTAAGGGATTGATGGGATCGTAATGGGTCAGTAACCCGGAAGACGACAGCTGCTTCTTCACCTCCCGAGAGGTTGCTTCCTGCGGCTGGTCCCAGGCCTTATATGTGTTTCTTCAGAAGAAGACGGTGTAAGGGGGTCAACATGGCTGCAAGGTTCGACAGAAACTTCCCGTACTAATTAACAAGCCCAAGAAAAGAGCAAGGCTCCGAGGCATCCGCTGGGGTGTGGGCCTGCTGGATAGCGTGCAGCTTCTCCGTGGCGAGGTGAAATCGCAGAACCGTTGGAGGATAGTACTTGGGGGCTCTGGCAAAAAAGAGAGAAAAGCCTGACTCTCCAACCTGGATGATTTTTTGCCCAGTTCTTAATCAAATCCATTAGGTGGGGTGACCTGCTGTATAGCGAAGGGTGTCAATCAGCTGAGCAGAAGAGAGACGTGCTGTGGCTTGAACTAACTGCACTAGCTCGGTAAACCATTGTAATTAGGGCTATGAAAACAGTTCTGTGTCTCTTGGCATAGTTACTTCCAGATAATTGTGCAGGAAATAGTTTTATTTCATGGAAAGCTCACAAAATAGATTCAGATAGGGTAACTGAGAACTTAGGGATCACAATATATTTGAAATTTTGGAATCGTAGCATGTACTCAACCTAATGAACAAAACCTTATTCTTGTTAACTGCTATGATTGTCCCTTCAACAAATGCATTGGAACAGGAATTATAATTTTAAAAGGTCCCTTCCACCGATAGATCAAATTCTATGGTTCCAAGGGTTGCTTACAGCCCTCAATTACCTCGATAAAATTGTTCCACCTGCGGGTCGAGACAATAAGGATCAGGAGGCCTTTCAAATGTGAAGAGCGTGCTGACTGCACTCTATCAGGTCACCTCAAAGTCCACACACTTGAGCTTTGCATTCGGCGTCAGTGTATTCCTGTCAGCAAGCTGATTGCATCCTCTTTCTTCATGGAAGACCGGCAAATATAGCCCCCCACACTGGCATCTGGACTGAAATAATTAACACAGCACAAACTTTTGAAAAGCAAACCTAGGACCTCCCTGCATTACATTGCTCAGTGACATATTGGGCAGTGCATTTTTCAATAGGCCACTGGGAGAGCTCAAGAATATTTTTTTTTACATATGAAAGGTGTTAATAAATATATGTATAAAAACCTTTACCCACATTCTTTTAAAAATCAACGTTCGGTACTTCAGGATATAAGGCATTTGTTCCAGGACACCAAGTTCTGCATGTCGTCAAAAAGTGTGCAGAAGTGAATAGTCAGACTCGAATTCCCTATTGTTCCCAATCTATTAATCATCCACAATTTGAGGGCACAATGCTCCCAAGAGGAGACAAAGTCCCTCGGCGAGCGAGTTTAGCCATGTGTTTCCCCTCAGTGCCGAGACACACATGGCTATTGAACGCGTCTCATAAGGGACCTGAACGGGGATTGTGTGGCCGAGGCCGCACTTGGCCGCACATGACCCCATTTTGTACAGTGGGGAGTTCCAGCAAGCGGAAATCGGGTTGCCATTTAAATGGGGTCCCGATCTCCGAGGCCCCTGAAACAATCCCCAATCTCCCCCCAGCCCAAACCCACCACCCCAACATCCACACCGGGCAACCCTGGTTCGATCACGTAAAAATGCCAGCTTGGCACCCTGGCAGTGCCCATGACAGCACCACCTGGGCTGTACCAGGCTGACACCCAGGTGGTACTGCCAGGGTGCCAGGCTGGCATTGCCAAGGTGCCCAGGGGGCATTGCCATGGTACCCAGGGGGCACCAGCAGCCCAAAGGACATGGAGCTGGGGACCCCCCATGAGTGCCGTTCCATCTGGTCCCCATTTTTGTTGGGACCGGTGCTGAATGGCACTCACCTAAGGTTTCTGAGGCGAAGGGGCTGAATCCCAAAGCCTCTGGTACCTCGGGAATCTGCACATTAGAGTAAGGTTTACTGCCTTGCTCAAATATGCAGATTTGCCCCAAAGTGATCCCGCCCATCGTGGGCGAGATTCACCTCGCAACGTCTCGAGAGATTGCTTTGAATCTCACGAGGTGTGGCGAGCCGGGTAGATCCCGGGAGTGGGGTATCCAGGCTTTCAACAGCGGCAAGCTGCTTTTCAGACGTAGCATGATCCTGAGTGTTTAAACACTTAATCTACAAGTTTGCTTCTTAGTAACTTCAAAAATATCAGAGTGCCATCTCAATCTGTCAGCTTCCACCCATTGTTTTAAGTAAGTGATACAAACTGCCCCCATTGTGTCATCTGAGTCACCAAGATGTCACTGAGCGGATTGTGAAATGTTTGTTGTTAAAAGGTAGAAAAGGTGTGAAAGGAATATAGCGACGGTGTGGCTGAAAGAAACACAGAGACTGTTGCTATGAACAAGGTAATGCTGCAGCTTTTCAAAGTGACTCACCATGAATTCTTCACAAAAGATTTAAACCTGTTTGAACTTCAAAAAGAAAACCCTTCCAACTTGAGATGTAAATAAAGTTACAATTGTGGGAGACTCCCGTAGTGGCAGGATATTGAAGCTAACTTATTGTTTGTGCGCAATTGGACCAAGCGCTCATGTGTACTACGGTGCTTGGGTCAGGAATGGAAACGCCATATCCTGAATCAGTAAAGGAATAGCCCAAGCTATTTACAATCTATATTAACGACTTGGATACAAGGATAGAAGGTTCTACAGCCAAATTTGTAGATCACACAAAAATAGGTGAGACAGTAAGTTGCAATGAGGAAATAAGAACCGTACTAATGAATATACATAGGTTAGGAGAGTGGGCCAAAATGTGGCAGATGGAGTTTAACGTGGATAAGTGTGAGGTCATGCATTTTGGTCGAATAAATGGAAAGGCAACTTATTATTTAAATGGGGAGAGACCTCCGGGTGCTCCGATGCAGAGGAATCTGAGTGTCCTCGTGCATGAATCACAGAAAACGAGCAAGCAGGTGCAGCAGATAATAAGGAAAGCAAACGGGATGTTGTCATTTATAGCAAAATGAATTGCGTATAATGGTAAGGAAGTGTTGTTGCAACTAGACAAGGCATTGGTAAGACCGCAACTGGAGTGTTGTGCACAGTTTTGGTCCCCTTATTTGAGGAAAGATGCAGTGGGCGTTGGAGGCAGTTCAGAGGAGGTTCACTGGATTGATTCCAGGAATGAGGGATTTGGTGTATGAGGAGAGATTGAAATTTTTGGTCTATGCTCTCTAGAGTTTAGAAGAATGAGGGGAGATCTAATTAAGGTATACAAGACGCTAAAAGATATGGATAAAGTAGAAGTGGAGCTGGTGCTTCCTCTTATGGGGCATTCTAAAATGAGAGGTCATAATCTTAGAATAAGAGGTAGCACATTTAAAACAGCTTTGAGGAAAAACTATTTCTCCCAAAGAAAATGAAAATCGCTTATTGTCACAAGTAGGCTTCAAATGAAGTTACAGTGAAAAGCCCCTAGTCGCCACATTCCGGCGCCTTTTCGGGGAGGCTGGAACGGGAATTGAACCGTGCTGCTGGCCTGCCTTGGTCTGCTTTCAAAGCCAGCTCTTTAGCCCTGTGCTAAACCAGCCCCTTGTGAATTTGTGGCATTCACTACCCCAGCGTGTGGTGGATGCAGGGCCAGTGAGTAAATTTAAGGAGGAGTTAGACAGATTTTTAATTGGTAATGGGTTGAAGGGTTATGGAGAACGGGGAGGACGGTGGAGCTGAGGCCAGGATGGAATTAGCCATGATCACATTGAGGGTGCTCGGTTCGGGAGGCTAAATTGCCTACTCCCGCTCCTAGGTCATGTGTTCTAGGGAGGAGATATTCTGGCTGTTTTCGCAATCTAGCCCTTGGCCTGTAACATTGTAGGTAGCAGATGAGGAACATATCAGCCATGATAGAATGGCAGAGCAGACTCGATGGGCCGAATGGCCTAATTCTGCTCCTATATCTTATGAGCTTACGAACTCATGAAGATATTTCCAGAGAATCTATTAACACTAGTGGAATGTGGGTAGTCACAGTTTTTCCGAAAATCATTTTTACAACATGCAAAGCTACTGAACATTAAGCATGTCCAAATGATCATTGTGAGAGAGTAGCAAACATGTTTTGTACTTCTATTTTCCATTTTAAGAAACAGCATTGCGGTTGAACAGAATTATTTTTGAAAATGGACAGTGCCTGAAGTTTAGCTTATTCCAAGAGTGAGGAAACTCAATATCCCATGAGATATGATGTATTAAACTGCTATTGGCACAAATTATTACTTATACTTGTAATAATATTAGTGTTTCTGTTCCTCACAAATTATATTGACAAAAATGAATGATATTAGTTTTACTTGATTGATTTGGCTATTGCAAGGTGAGATTTGTCAGAACCCAAATTTTTCACTCATCAGCAAAATGATAGTTATTTACAAATTTATTGCACAGTTAAGTACAGAAAGATAAATGTTAATATGCTGCATTATACTGAAGATCATGGGCTGGATTCTTTGGTCGCCACATGTTTCGCGGCGGCATGTCGGAATTCCGTTGCTGGTCAATGGGATTTGCCATTAAAGCCACCCCACACCACCGGGAAACTAATGTCTGATGGAATGACATCAAGGGGGTGATTCCTTGGCCGCGTTGTACCCAGCGCGGATCCAGCGATGTCGAGAGAGTGGCAGGAGAGCCACTCCGAGTTGCGCTGAGTGTCAGTTTGCCATTCCCCCGACCTGGTCTGATCTGGATCTCGCCCAGAAAGGCCAAGAACCTGATCACACCTCATTTGCATTAATTTTAACCTCATTAACGAGATTAAAGTAGAATAAGGCGGCAGCTCAGCACTGGCACTGTGGGGCAGCAGTGCTAACCACTGTACCACCGAGCCAACCATTCCTTCAAAGGCATTTGGGGCTGGGAGGTTGGGAGCTGGAGGGGGCCAGGTCGGGGGTCGTCCCTGGGCTGGGTAGGGCAGTGGGATTTGGATATTTGAATCTTTGAAGCCAGTTTCATTTTGCGATCAGCAACACCAAGACAAACCTCAGCTGCAGCCTATCTGTCCTACAAAACTCTCACAGGACAGAGCTAAGCAGCAGCTTGTCCCTTGAAAGTCCATTTTACCCCCCTGAAGTTTCCGTTTTGTATTAGCCAATTTAAAGTCCACTTTAGCCCCCTTGAAGCTTCCGCTTTGTACTTGCTTGTCAACAGCCCATTAAAGTCTCCTTGAAGTTTTAATGGGCTCTGTGGTTTCAGTGTTGCAGTATGTCTTTTATCCATTTGTACTTGGTTGTTTATATTCCATTTCTCACCCTAATGTCTCTAACAAGCTTCTAACTTGACAGCTGAATGCCATCTCAAAGGAGGGATAGGCCTTGTTAGTTGTGATAGCACTTGACGGCCCTTGAACTCTGCAGTGTCTCCTCGAAAGATACAGTGTCCTGTCTGAGATAAATTATTCTAGACTGTATGTCTTGCTGCCTTTGATGCCTGTACTTTAGGTGCCTGCAGCTGGCAACATTCACACATTAAAGACCGGGGTTCACCACTGAGGACCGTCTCGCAGCCAAAGGGTAACTATCTGATGAGCAGAAGACAGCTGACCACGACCTCCCTGATATTGCTGGCTGTGGCCTGGGGTCCCGGTGCTCCTGATCTGGGCGGGAGTAAGTGTGCAGAGTGAAGGTTGACAGCAGAAGTGGCTCGCTGGATGACACTCTGAGAGAAGGCTGGATAGTCATGTTAAGGGTGGGGGAGGGTTGCAACACAGACTCTACGTCGGGCTTAAAGGCACAGTGCAGGTTCAGGCAGCCCAAGTGCGATGGTATGACAGCAATAAGATTTTGGGTTGTCCAAGTCTGGGTATCGACCACACATGGTTTTATCTCCCTCGTGGACTCTGTTAGATCTTGTGTCCACTCGCAGCCCAGCAAGTCATGTTACTACAACCACTGGCCATCATCATTATGTCTCAGCGCTCTCAGCTGCATCATTTGCCCAGTCGTGGTCAGGGGAAGACTCCTTTAATGGAAAGGGCTGAGGGTCACGGGCCAGGCAACTTGCTGAGGGCACTGGGTGATCATTTGGCAGGATCATGAAGAGAAGGAGTTGTGGGGAGGGCTGGGGGGTTGAGGGTTCTGGGATGGGTGACCTTACTGATTGTTAGCACCTCTCTTACTCCACATATCTTTCCCGATAAAGATGAATTTCTGGGATTGATCCAGCTGAGATACTATCGTCCTGCACGTCGCAGTCGAGGCAAGAAGATTTTGTTGGCTGCATCAAGGCCAATGCAGGCTGCAGTCTGCACCACAGTGACAGGGGGGCCCTGCTCAGGCTCACTCCAGGCTAATGGGTTGGCTTGCGGGGGACAAGGGATATCTATTGATATCATGGCTGATGATGCCAGTGCGCAGGTCCCAGATTGAGGCGGTGTCCTGTTACAACGAGGCGCACACTCCAACCCGGGCTGTCATTGAGCATTGCATCGGGCTGCTATGCAGTTCCGCTGCCTGGACCTCTCTGACGGTGCATTGCAGTACAGCCCCCAGTTTTGATGTAGTCTGCCAGGCCCACTGCAACCTGGCACAACAATGGGGCAACGTGCTGGAGGAGGAACATACGGCCTCGTCTGAGGAGGAACACAGGAGGGAGTGGAGGACAAGCCTGAGGATGACCCGGAGGATGTGACATTTATACAGTGTCAAAGTACCATTAATCAGTGTGGCAATTGCCTCATTAGGAAAATTGCCAGCACAACCTGTGGCATTGATTGTTTTATAAATAGAGATAGCTGCAACACTTTGGGGATTGAGCTCCTTGTAAGTCAACAGCTCTGTGCAGGCGGCCTGCAATAAAATAACTTGAACCTAAAGACCAGTCTGGAGTCATTCTTAAACCATAACCACCCTTTGTGCGTACATCCGTTCCCTAAATATGATGACTGGCCTCACCAGTGCCTGTACACACAGTGTTCCTGTAACTTTTTAATCTGCTATATCTAGGTGTCCCTCCAGTATGCACATCAAAAGTGGAGGAGGCCTGCTGCCTTCCATGCCCAACAGCGTCTGATGCCCTTGGCAGTCGTCCTCTGGAGGGCCTGGGCCTAATGGTCCTGGCCAACTTACCGGTGTCAAAGGCGTCGCCGTGTCACCCTGTCCTGGTCTTTGAGATGCACTGGTGTCAGGAGGGGTGGAATCAGAAGAACTGGAGATTGCCGGAGTCTCCTTGGTGGAAGGTCCCAAGATGGCTGCCAGCCTCGGGGTGCTTGTGGGTCCCTGGTTGACTCCATGAGATGGAGGGGCAGCTGGAGTGAGCTCCAGAAGCCTCTGAGTCACCTAGCACTGCCAATCCTGGAGGTTTCCCATTGTCTGCACCATGGTGTCAAAGCCCTCAGTAATGGTCCTCTGTGGCTGGGCCAAGCTTTGCAGTGCCTCGCCAATGTCCACCTGTGCCGGGACATGTCCCTCAGTGTATGAGACATGATGCCGAGGCCCTCAGCCATGGTCGTCACAGACTGAACCATGCCTTGGACCCCACCACTTATGGCGTGGATGTCATGCTCCAGGTTTTCCACAGTGGTTAGCACTGGTTAGCACTGCTGCCTCACGGCGCCGAGGTCCCAGGTTCGATCCCGGCTCTGGGTTATTGTCCGTGTGGAGTTTGCACATTCTCCCTGTGTTTGCATGGGTTTCGCCCCCACAACCAAAGATGTGCAGGATAGGTGGATTGACCATGCTAAATTGCCCCTTAATTGGAAAAAAAAATGAATTGGGTACTCTAAATTTATTTAAAAAGAGAGATGAAAGGGAAACTAACCCATAGTGGTAAAGTCATTTGTTACATTGCTCACTCTCCAACATAAATAATTCCAATATTTATTCACTGTGGTCTTTATCTCTTGTCTTCTCTGCTCATTCTCTTAGGTCAGTTATATTTTTCTATTTTTTAAATTACTCTGTATGTGTTGAAATTGGGCATAGGACAATTCACTATAGGATCTTCTCGAATACAGCTTATATAATTAATAAGAATATTAATTAGAAAAAAGAATAACTAAAACCAATGTTTTCTGTCAATATCTAACAATTATGTGTGATCAATGGAATGTATGTTCTTACTTGCATTGCCCAGCCACTGACCTTGATATCTTATTAATTTAATATTAGGGCAGCATGGTAGCACAAGTGGATAGCACTGTGGCTTCACAGCGCCAGGGTCCCAGGTTCGATTCCCTGCTTGGTCACTGTCTGTCTGGAGACTGCATGTTCCCCACCGTGTGTGCGTGGGTTTCCTCCGGGTGCTCCAGTTTCCTCCCATAATCCAAAGACGTGCAGGTTAGGCGGAGTGGCCATGATAAATTTCCCTTAGTGACCAAAGTGGTTAGGAGGGGTTATTGGGTTATGGAGATAGGGTGGAAGTGTGGGCTTAAGTGGGTCGGTGCAGACTCGATGGGCCCGAATGGCCTCCTTCTGCACTGTATGTTCCATGTTCTATGTTCTAGACTTAACAATGTTTCACTTATTTAAGCAATGCATTTTCTCTCAGTGAGAACTGGGAATATATGTAGTCCTTAGGTAGTTCTATCATCATGGCAGGAGATTCATGTCTTAAATAAGAACCCTATTCATCGGCAATGAAACGATACAACATGGGCCAAATAAGTAAACATCATAACCGGAATTCTCCGGCCGTTAGGATTCTCTGTTCCTGCAGGCAGTGCGGTTTCCCACCTGCGTGGGGTGGCTTCAATGGGAAATCTCATTGACCAGCAGCGCGATTAGAGAATCCCACAGCCAGTGAATGGCGCACCGCCAAGAAACACGCGGCTGGGGGACCGGAGAATCCCATCCTATATTTCCCAATCAGAGGAACAATAAATAAGTAAGGAATATTCATACTCGTCAAATAAAAAGATTGGAAAGTAATGGAATTGGGAAAAAAAAATCACTGGACTTGTTTTTCATTTAAAACCGTACTTACAAAGTATCCTGTGATCATTATTTTCATTCTGTTAATTTTAGCCTTGTTAACGAAGTCCGTGAACTTGATAACACCATCCAGACCTTGCAGCAGAGGCTAAAGGATGCAGAAGACACTCTACAAATGCTGGTACATACAAAATCAACCCTGGAGTATGACCTATCTGTTAAAGCAAACTCACTCTTCATTGACCAAGAAAAATGTATGGGAATGCGCAAAGGTTTTCCAAGCACCCCAAGACTGGTTGGATACACGTGAATCATTTTTCATTAGTTTACAATGAATAGATTTACTGTTTTGTTACAATTGCTTAAAATTAGACTATTTCACAGGTGATCGGGAGCTATTGTAGTTCTTTACTAAGTTTAAAAGACATGTAACGCACAAATGCTGCAAACACCAGTAAGTTATGATCTTTTTGACAAATTAGACTATCTGAAACTTAACATCATCGCTACTTTGTTACTTTATGGGTGCTCTGTTCCTCATCGAATAATCTTTTAAGTGAATGTTGGTACACTGCATGGCACTGACATTTTATGGATTATATCACACGAAAGATTCTCACTTTTGATTTTTTTTTTTACATATAGTAGATCGACCATGCAAAAGATCTGTTTAGAAACTACATTTAATAGCAATGATCAAAAGGATATTGGATATATACTTGAAAAGGGGGGCTGGTTTAACTCTGTTGACTGGACAGCTGGTTCATGATGCAGAGTGAGGCCACCAGCGCATGTTCCTGTATAGGCTGAAATTATCCATGAAGGCCGATCAACCTTGCCCCTCACCTGAGGTGTGGTGCTCCTCAGGTTCAATCACCACCTCTCCCCCTGGAAGGGGAAAGCAGCCTATGGTCATCTGGAACTATAGCAACATTACTTGAAAAATAAATCTTCAGTTCTGTGCAAAAAGAGGAGTGAAGAATTGGATAGATCTTTCAAAAAGCCAGTACAATCTTGACAGTACAAATACCGTCTATGCTGTCCAACTTTATTGTGTAAGACTTGTTATTTTAGTGCAGTGATAATCAAAAGACATTCTTGTGAAAACTCATCTTACTTTGATTTTCTTTGTTAACTGATATGAATTATTTGATGATGTTTGACATAAACCAGCTCCCTTAAACTTGGCCTGTTCTGTTTATTATTGGGTAACTGAGATGGAACCCTAACCTTCAAAGCCTTTAGTACTCTTACTTTGTTCTAATATATGTCCAAAAAATATAAACACCATTTTAATAGTTAGTGAAGGTAAAGGATGATTAACTTTATTATTTTTTTTAAAGTATTTTTATTAAGGTTTTGCAGCATTTTTCATAATAAAACAGTCGTAACAATAATAACAAAACAAACTAGAGTGAACATTAACATAGTGCAAAAAGAGAATATACAATAACAATTAAATAGACATTACCCCACGCGACTCAGTCTTCCCACACCATCCCAATGAAGCACTCACCCTCCCCCCCCACCCCCCCACACGGATTGCTGCTGCTGACATTTTAATTTTCCCCGAGAAAGTCAACAAACGGCTGTCACCTCCGAGAGCGTAGACCCTCTTAAGGCAAACTTTATTTTCTCGAGGCTGAGAAACCCAGCCATCGTTAACCCAAGTCTCTACACTGGGGGGCTTCGAGTCCCTCCACATTAATAACATCCGTCTCCGGGCTACTAGGGAGGCAAAGGCCAAGAAGTCGGCCTCTGTAGCGCACAAAGACTCCGTGAGACGAATAGAGTGAAGTCGATGAGGCTTTATTAAGCGTGTCTGTTCCCCCGCAGCTCGATAGTAGAATGGCCTGCGGGGGAGGACTCCGGCTTCTTATACTCCACCTTCAGGGCGGAGCTAGAGGTCAACGGCCAACCAGGACCCGGGATTTGTCAGCCAATGACATTAGGGCTTCCAGTCCCACATGACCCCCAATACATACTACCTCATTCACCCCTTGTCAAAAATGAACCCGGCGGGGTGATGCTTCGTATGGTGGTAAGGGTTTACAGGGCTGGTCCTGGGAGGAAAAAAAAACATTCACATGGCAATACAGTATTGGACAATTTTGTCCTGTTTCAACTATTTACAGAGGGTATAGGGAGAAAAGCAAAATGTTCTTGTGAAAAGTCCATATTTTGATTTAGATCGACGCCACGAGTCGGTCGGGCGGTCTGGTCGTCCGTGTCGATCGCCTCGGCCCCGGTGGTGGTGGTGGTGTTTGTACCGGTGTTGTCGTCTCCGGGAGCCTTATGGTTTCAGCTTGGGGTTTATTCTTGGTCGGGCCTGAGGGGAGGGGAACCGATCCTCCTGGGAAGGGGGCGGTCGCGGGGTGCGGCGGTGACAGGAAGGGGGGGGTTGGGTGAATGGTGTCGGGGGGGTGTGTGTGTTGCCGGCGGGCGCCAGATCCCGCAGGGAGACCGTGTCCTGTCGGCCGTCGGGGTACTCCACGTAAGCGTACTGCGGGTTCGCGTGGAGGAGGTGAACCCTTTCGACCAACGGGTCCGCCTTATGTGCCCGCACATGCTTTCGGAGCAAGATGGGTCCTGGGGCCGCCAGCCAGGTCGGCAGCGACGTTCCAGAGGAGGACCTCCTAGGGAAGACAAGGAGACGCATTAGGCGTTTGATTAGTGTTCGTACATAATAACGACCGGATGGAGTGGAGAGCGTCCGGGAGGACCTCCTGCCACCGTGAAACTGGGAGGTCCCTGGACCGTAGGGCCAGTAGGACGGTCTTCCAGACCGTGCCGTTCTCCCTCACTACTTGCCCGTTCCCCCGGGGGTTGTAGCTGGTCGTCCTGCTTGAGGCTATGCCCTTACTGAGCAGGAACTGGCGCAGCTCGTCACTCATGAAAGAGGACCCCCTGTCGCTGTGGATGTATGCGGGGCAACCGAACAGTGTGAAGATGGTGTTCAGGGCTTTAATGACTGTGGCCGCGGTCATGTCAGAGCAGGGAATGGCGAATGGGAAGCGGGAGTATTCGTCCACCACATTAAGAAAATATGTGTTGCGGTCGGTGGAGGGGAGGGGCCCTTTGAAATCGAGACTAAGGCGTTCAAAGGGGCGGGAAGCATTAATCAGGTGCGCACCATCCGGCCTGTAAAAATGCGGTTTGCATTCCGCGCAGATGTGGCAGTCCCTTGTGACTGTACGGACCTCCTCTAAAGAGTATGGGAGATTGCGGGACTTGATGAAGTGGAAAAACCGAGTGACCCCCGGGTGGCAGAGGTCCTCGTGGAGGGTTTGGAGGCGGTTAATTTGTGCGTTGGCACATGTGCCGCGGGATAGGGCATCGGACGGCTCGTTCAGCTTTCCGGATGATACAAAATCTCGTAGTTGAAGGTAGAGAGCTCGATCCTCCACCTTAAGATCTTGTCGTTTTGGATTTTGCCCCGCAGTGCATTATCGAACATGAAGGCTACCGACCGTTGGTCAGTGAGGAGAGTGAATCTCCTGCCGGCCAGGTAATGCCTCCAATGTCGCACAGCTTCCACTATGGCTTGGGCTTCCTTTTCCACTGAGGAGTGGCGGATTTCTGAGGCGTGGAGGGTCCGGGAGAAAAAGGCCGCGGGTCTGCTCGCTTGGTTAAGGGTGGCCGCTAGAGCTACGTCGGAGGCGTCGCTCTCGACCTGGAAGGGGAGGGACTCGTCGATGGCGCGCACGTGGCCTTTGCGATATCCGCTTTGATGCGGCTGAAGGCCTGGCAAGCCTCTGTCGACAGAGGGAAGGTCGTGGTCTGTATTAGGGGACGGGCCTTGTCTGCATACTGGGGGACTCACTGGGCGTAGTATGAAAAGAACCCCAGGCAGCGTTTCAGGGCTTTTGGGCAGTGCGGGAGGGGGAATTCCATGAGGGCGCGCATACGTTCGGGGTCAGGGCCTATTATCCCATTGCGCACTACGTAGCCCAGAATGGCTAGCCGATTGGTGCTAAAAACGCACTTGTCCTCGTTGTACGTGAGGTTCAAGGCTTTGGCGGTCTGGAGGAATTTTTGGAGGTTGGCGTCGTGGTCCTGCTGGTCGTGGCCGCAGATGGTTACATTGTCGAGATACGGGAACGTGGCCCGCAACCCATGTTGATCAACCATTCGGTCCATTTCCCGTTGGAAGACCGAGGACTCCGGCTTCTTATACTCCGCCTTCAGGGCGGAGCTAGAGGTCAACGGCCAACCAGGACCCGGGATCTGTCAGCCAATGACATTAGGGCTTCCAGTCCCACATGACCCCCAATACATACTACCACAGCCTCTTTCGCCCCTTCTGACACCCCAAAGATCGCTATCTCTGGACTCGGCACCACCTGTGCGTTAAGCACCTTGGACATTGCCCTCGCGAACCCTTGCCAGAACTCTCTAAGCTCCAGGCATGCCCAAAACATGTGGACATGGTTTGCAGGGCTGCCCTTGCATCTCATACAACTGTCTTCTACCCCAGAAAACTTGCTCATTCTCGCTGCTGTCATGTGTGCCCGGTGGACCACCTTAAATTGAATTAGACTGAGCCCCTGGCACATGATGAGGAGGAATTAACCCTGTCCAGGACCTCTGCCCACAGACCCGCTTCCAACTCCTCACCTAGCCCCTCCTCCCACTTGCCCTTGAGCTCCTCCACCGGGTTTCCTCCCCCTCCTGTAGTACCTGGTAGATACCCGACACCTTCCCCTCCCCCACCCAGGTGTCAGAGACCACCCTGTCCTGTATCCTCAGTGGCGGCAGCGTCGGAAAGGCCACTACCTGTTTTTCCAGAAATGGCCCTTTTTCCCGCAGCTCTTGCAGATTGCTGCGCGGGCCGGGAAGCGCTGCCGGGGGTGTTTCGCCTGGCCGCAGAAATAGCAGCGGGCGCCCCCGGTGCGACTTGGCGTCTGAACCGCGCAAGCCTGTGGGGTGTCCGGGGGGGGGGTGGGTTTGTTGCGACGGGTACGTACGGAGCCCAATGGGCTGCCGCGCGGTCGGGGCCGTAGGCGCGGGTATTACACGCGGCCACGTCTAGGGACGCTGCTAGGGCCCGGGCCTCTGAGAGTCCTAGCGACTCTCTTTCTAGAAGTCTTTGGCGGATTTGGGAGGAATTCATACCTGCCACAAAAGCATCGCGCATTAACATGTCCGTGTGTTCATTTGCGTTCACCGAAGGGCAGCTGCAGGCTCCTCCCAAAATCAGCAGCGCGGCGTAGAATTCGTCCATCGATTCTCCGGGACCTTGCCGTCTCGTCGCGAGCTGGTAGCGAGCGTAGATTTGGTTAACTGGGCGGACATAGAGACTTTTCAGTGCTGCGAACGCCGTCTGGAAATCCTCCGAGTCTTCGATGAGGGAGAAGATCTCCGTGCTCACCCTCGAGTGCAGGACCTGTAGTTTTTGGTCTTCTGTGACCCGGCCGGTGGCCGTTCTGAGGTAGGCCTCGAATCAAGTCTGTCAGTGCTTGAAGGCTGCTGCCGCGTTCACTGCGTGGGGGCTGATCCTCAGGCATTCCGGAATGATCCTGAGCTCCATAGTCCTTTTTAGGCACGCTTAATAAATTGTAGCGCACAAAGACTCCGTGAGACGAATAGAGTGAAGTCGATGAGGCTTTATTAAGCGTGTCTGTTCCCCCCGCAGCTCGATAGTAGAATGGCCTGCGGGGGAGGACTCCGGCTTCTTATACTCCGCCTTCAGGGCGGAGCTAGAGGTCAACGGCCAACCAGGACCCGGGATCTGTCAGCCAATGACATTAGGGCTTCCAGTCCCACATGACCCCCAATACATACTACCACAGCCTCTTTCGCCCCTTCTGACTCCCCAAAGATCGCTATCTCTGGACTCGGCACCACCTGTGCGTTAAGCACCTTGGACATTGCCCTCGCGAACCCTTGCCAGAACTCTCTAAGCTCCAGGCATGCCCAAAACATGTGGACATGGTTTGCAGGGCTGCCCTTGCATCTCATACAACTGTCTTCTACCCCAGAAAACTTGCTCATTCTCGCTGCTGTCATGTGTGCCCGGTGGACCACCTTAAATTGAATTAGACTGAGCCCCTGGCACATGATGAGGAGGAATTAACCCTGCCCAGGACCTCTGCCCACAGACCCGCTTCCAACTCCTCACCTAGCTCTTCCTCCCACTTGCCCTTGAGCTCCTCCACCGGGTTTCCTCCCCCTCCTGTAGTACCTGATAGATACCCGACACCTTCCCCTCCCCCACCCAGGTGCCGGAGACCACCCTGTCCTGTATCCTCAGTGGCGGCAGCGTCGGAAAGGCCACTACCTGTTTTTCCAGGAAGGCTCGTGCTTGCAGATATTTAAAGGCGTTTCCTGGCGGCAGATTACATTTGTCCTCTAGCACCTTCAAACTGGGAAAGCTTCCGTCTATGAACAGATCTCCCATCCTTCTGATGCATGCCCTCTGCCAGCTCTGTAACCCACCATCCATCCTACCCGGGACAAACCTGTGGTTGTTACATATCGGGGTCCAGACCAACGCTCCCTCTACCTTCTTGTACCTCCTCCACTGCCCCCAGATCCTCAGTGTCGCCACCACCACCGGACCTGTGGAGTAACGGGTCGGCGAGAATGGCAAAGGAGCCGTTATCAAAGCTCCCAGACTAGTACCGTTACATGAGGCCACCTCCAGCTGCTCCCACGCCCCCCACCCCAATCGCCCACTTCCTAATCTTAGCTCTATTGGCCGCCCAGTTGTAGTTGCGAAAGTTCGGCAGCGTATGATTAACTTTATTAATGCAACTAATATTCTGTGCTAATGACATTGATTTCATTTTGAAATGTGAGGTTAATAGTAAGTAAGTAACTGCTGGTGAAAGGTCACAGACCTAAAACTTTATCTCTGTTTCTCAAATGCTGCTTAACCCGCTGAGTTTTTTCGACAGCATCTTCTGTTAATAGCAAAAATTCTGTTTGTTGTATCTAACAATGATTTACTTGACTGATATTGGATAAAATTTAGAAAATATAGACACAAAGAGCACTGGGTTTTAAATTTTACAATGATCAATCTGCGCACTCACCAATTACTAGCAGACAGCTATCGTGTATAAATTGATAAAATCACATAAATGCATGAATACATGGACCAAATACTTAAAAGGTGACTTTATTGGTTCAAGTCTCTGACTTCCAGGCATTTTATTCATCTGGAGCTGTGGCAATTACTTGGATAACACTTCTTTTTTTCAGTTCCCCAGGACCCCAATACTTTTTCCGAAAGCTTCCTCAGCTACAGGGTTTTGTTGCAGTACTATCCTGGTCAGCCTTCCCACCCCTTACACACTGTAAACCTCAGCGCATCCAACACTGTGCCACTTTTACCCATTCCGTGCCAATCATTCATCAGTTCTGCTGTTGCCTACAAACATTGTACCACCCCTTGCTCCCACTCAAATGTTTAAATCCCTTCATGGCCTTGAACCTCTCCACCTCTGCAACCACTCCCCATTGCAGTCACCCTACTGCCCCATCGCTGCCAGACAAAAATTCTCCCTTCCTCTAATTCTATAGCCTCCTGTCACTACACTGGAAAGTGCTTATAGTTTCAGGAAATTACATTGGTCAACAGCATTCAGAAAAAGTATTCAGACCTCCAGCATCAGTATGAAAACTATTGCTTGCTGAGTCATTCATTGAACTGAACTGAATTAACTTAAATACCAGAAAGCAATCAAGATGGATAATTGGACAAATGTTTTCAGTCTGTGAAAGCTAAATAATGTGACTCACAAGTGTTAAATAATTATTAGTAACATATCAATGATATGAGGCTGAAAAGTGGAATTAAAAATTCATCGTTTCAAAGTAAGATGTGAGGTAACTGGCACAATTTTCTTTAAAACCTGTTTTCTAGTATCGATGAACAAAGCCGCCTTGATACATAGGTATCAGAGAATGAAGCAATGGCTTACATGTGCAGCACACCATACAATTGACAATCAGTAGAGTATGTTCCTTTTGCTGCATTTATCTGGAACTGTCTTAACCAGCTGGCTGGATGGCTGGTGTGGATCAAATTGGTGCCATTGAAATGGGGCTTGATTCCACAGGGTGGAATTCCATGTTCCAGCAGGGGTAGATTCGGGACCTGTCTCTTTCCAATACCCACGTGATTGCACAGCTATGGGTCAGGACTGTCTTCAGCTGGAGAACTCAAGAAGAAGGATTTAACCAACTCTTTGCTGCCAATTTCTGTGTTTGTTTGTGTGGGTGAGGGGG
The DNA here is from genome assembly GCF_047496885.1 of Scyliorhinus torazame. Lineage (NCBI taxonomy): Eukaryota > Metazoa > Chordata > Chondrichthyes > Carcharhiniformes > Scyliorhinidae > Scyliorhinus > Scyliorhinus torazame. The sequence continues at coordinate 115,409,503 of NC_092724.1, read as the reverse complement.
ATTTAACTGCATTTCATTGATATCTAACAGCTCCAGTTGAAGGTTACATTCCAGCTTGAGTCACATGTTTGAATCTGAAGCACACAAGGCTAACCTCACTGCAATTATTAGCCCTTTATATAAACCATATCATAGTGTTAGAGTTTTACAGAACAGAAGGAGGCCCTTTGGCTCAACATGTCTGTGCGGGCATCAAGCTATCTATTCTAATCCCATTTTCCAGCACTTGGTTGGTAGTCTTGTATGCTATGGTGTTTCAGCGGGAAAATAGAAGAAATTACTTGACTGCTTCACTTCACAAATGCTTTTAAATATTTGTAGGGCAGCAGTCTGCTCTTTAGTCCAGAACATTGCCCTCCACTCACTTCCTAGAAAGAAGAAGGGATACAGTAGAAGGCAGCAGGGAAATCTTCAAAATGGATGACTGGAGTCTCAAATAAGATCTTCACAAGCACATGCAAATGTACTTGTACTGTTAGTAAAGAGTATTTCAAAGTTTATTCAGAGGAGTAAGATAGGTTCAGAGTGAAGAACCAACACAAATCCATTGTCACCGTGTAGACTGAACGTGCTGACACTGATTTGATTTATTGTCACATGTACCGCAGTACCAGTGAAAAGTATTTTTCTGCGGCCGAGGAACGTACACAGTACGTACATAGTAGACACAAGAATAATCAACAGGGAACATTGACAAATGGTACATCGACAAAACAGTGATTAGTTACAGTGTGGAACAAGGGGTCAAACGTAAGTGTCTTATGTTGACAGTTTTATATATTCAACTGGGACAATGTTTTTCTTTTTTACTGAAGAAATGTCTTTGAATGACATTGAAATTTAAGTTATGAAAAAGTAAATGAGTAAAATGTTTATCTTCACTGCCGAGATAAAGCATCACCTCAGCGGCGTGCAAAGAAAAATTAGGTGGGCTTCCTCATCACCATGGAAGTCTCTCCACCCAGCAGCACTGCTTGTGGGCATGGAAAAGCAGGATTGCTTGCTTCTGGAGCTCAACAAAAGCGTACCCACAAGATACTATCCTTCAATTTAAATATGTTTGTTCTATTTGGAGGAAAGGTTAACTTTTCACCAATGGAAAAATCCCTAAGTTGTTGGCAAAGGTGTGTTTCTCATCCATCCAGTTGTCTATTCTTCTCTTCTGAAAGCACAAATTGAACTGGAATATGATCCCGCGGTTGCCAGACCATAAGAAGTTGTCATGATACAATTCTTCCTCCAACAGATCCAATTTCCAGGTTTAACAGAGGCATGTAATCCACACACTGCAAATGGGAGCTTAATTTAGTACAGATAGGGAGGTGCCTAACTCAGCAATTCCCACCTGCTGTGGGAATCGTCACGGGCGGGATAGAAATTTTGATGAACCAGCAATAAATAGGTCCGTTGACTTTGGGTGGGAATTTCCAGTCTCGGGACAAGTAGTATTGGATAAAGCCATTGGGGGGTCTTTTCCCATCGAACTTTACTAACCCTAAAATTAGTAATGGGTTTCCCAGAGCACAGTAAACATGGCAGCTAAAGGGAGGAGAGAAGGTTTGGATTCAGCAGTGAAATGTTTTTGTAGCACTGCTTGTGGGTCTGGAAAAGCAAGATTGCGTCATTCTGGAAGCTTGACAAAAGCCCATTCACAAGGTACTATCCTGCAATATAAACCTGTTTGTTCTAACTGCAGTAAAGATTAACTGTTCACTAAATTGTTGGTAAAGGTGTGCCTCTTGTCCACCCAGTTGCCTCATTTTCTCTTCTGAAAGCACGACTTGTACTGGAATTTGTCTCGCTGAATGTCAGAATATATGAAGTTCCAATCCATGCAAAAATCAAAACAATTGCATAACTATGAAAAAGGTTGTACATTATACACAAAGTTTTTAAAAAAAAACTCCTGAAAAACCAATTGTGCAACTGGAATATAAAACATGATCTCAAATGAAACGTTTATAAAATTGCTACTGATGTATCATCAGACCTTTTCCATTTGTGAAGTAGCTAGATTACATGGCTTCCCACTGCATAGCTTATGTTTACTGCTCTAAGTATAAGTTAACAAAGTTATTGACAATAGACATTGTATAAGACCACTTTTATTTGTGCTTTGGAAAGATATTTGTCATATCATACTGCAATTGCATACTGCTCAATTACAAGGAACAACGTCTGCAGTAAATTGCCTGAATGTATTAGTTGTGACCAGATCATACACTGTATATATTGTGAACTGCATTGCAATGGACTAACTGAAAATTTGCTGGAACCTTTAAGTCCAATGTGCTCCTACTACAGTAGCCTTTTTGTGAAGAGTAACACATGTGCTTCACAGATATATATGTTAACTGCACAAATTATAGACCTCCACAAAGAAATAATAAGATCCTAACCAGAGAACCTCAAGCAAATCCTATCCTTGAAACTCAATGCTTGAGACTGAATGACTGAATGTTTTCTTTGTGTGTGCAAAATGGTCAGGGACAGGCTGCTGCAATCCGATTGTGAGGTAAACTGTGAGCTGCCTGCTAGATGTGAGTCAACGTAAGTTTGGACATTGAGATTTGTAAAAGGGTCCAGTGGTAATATCACGCAATCTTTATAAATCATTGTTGAGACGTTCAAAGTTACTTCCCAGAATTTAAAATGCCTTGCAACATTTTGTTCAAAACCGCTTCCATCGTGTCAAAATTACCTTTTAAACTCTGAGACTCATGAATTTGATTGGGTTAAATGATGCAGTGACTTGTTAACCTTTTTGATTTTAAGAAAAAGAGGACATTAAGAAAGGGAATCATGTGCTAAGTCATTTTGAAACCAAATTCAGAAGACTGGAATGAGGTAAGCTTAGTTTGAGTTATACTCCTTAAATAGTTAGCCTGTGATGATGCTCTCTGTCTAGCGTCACACATGAGCAGTGACAATTCAGGCAAGGTATTGGAGAGTGTTATATTACATTTTGGGGTAATTTGTCGTTATTCTTTGCCTTGTGATCCAGAATGGTCTGACGAGTTGATGACAAAGAAACCACCAATCTTTAGATTGAAGCAAAACTAATTTATAGAATAACGATTAATTTAAATAGAGTTTGCATACACTGCAGAGCTATAACTACTAATAAAGTAAGATTGAGTCTGTTAAAACAGTAATTTATAATCTGGTATTAACTAATGATGTCCTTGTGCTAACTCTCTCTAATCTAAACTACTCCTTGAGCTGTGATCAATACTTCTCCTCTGCTAACACTTCCCAAGATTCCCCGAGGTCTGATATTTATACTGGGAACTGGTGCTGCCCTCTAGTGTATGAATTACACTGAGATGTAATAATTAACCCTTCACTGGCATACCTATATACATACCATTGCAGAGAGTTGCTGATACCCACTGAACACTGCACCCCAGCAGGAAGGGGGAATCTCGAAAGGGGGCGGACTGAGGGGCCAGGGTGAGAAATCATGAATGAAACGCCATTTATTTTCATTTGATGTTAATGAATGGACATGTAGCACAAAGATATATCAGCAGTAGCATTTCTTTGGGGATCTTGTTGTTCCCATTTGGAAAGGTTAGGCAGTGGAATCCCAGCAAATGCTTAGCCTGCCCATAAGCAATGCCTGTTCTGCGTTACCCAGCGCAGGCACACTTTCATCACACTTCAATCCGTTTTTAACTCTGTTAAGGATTGTGTTTGTTTTAAAATGGAATCAGAGAATGGTTACAGCACAGAATGACATTTGATTCTGGTTTGTCAATGAAACACTTTTTGCAACTGTTAAACAGTTTGCCAAACTCAAATCTTCTTTACACCACAGGCGAAGTGAATTTGCTTGATGGTGCCAGGTAAATCACATGCGACTTTCTGACAATAAAGGATCTGCAGGGCTGTCTGACAAGCAGATGTTTAGTGGTTGGCTAATGATTTTGAGCCAGTCACTATTAGCTTTATTCAGGGACACCGTCAAAAGCTGCTTCAGTCCTCTTGGATATTGGGGCCGGTGTTGATGAGGATGTTCAATGAGGCGAGGGAAAGAGGGGTGCTGCCCCCGACGATGTCACAGGCCACGATTTCACTGATTCAGAAGCGGGACAAGAACCCGGAGCTGTGTGGGTCCTACAGGCCGATATCCCTGTTGAATGTGGAGACCAAACTGCTGGCCAAACGTTTGTCCTCCAGGATTAAGGATTGTGTTCTGGACGTTATTGGGGAGGACCAGACGGGGTTTGTGAAGGGTAGTGTTGCTAATTTTTGGTTGGCTCTTAGTTTGGTTCTGTTAAATCACATTTGCTCAAGAGTCGCCAGGTATCTTTCGACACCGCCACAAGGTTCAGAACCGAATACTGATCAATGACTCGATACACCAGTTAGTAAGTTCAAAAGCAATGCTTGTTTATTTACACACAGTCAAATCTACTCATGCATAAACTCTACAAAACTAAACTACCACTATTACTAAGGCCTATACTTAACTTCGGGAGCCTACTCAGTCAGAGGAACAATGGCCGTTGCTCGGTTCTGAGGCTGCTGGGTTGAGCTGTTTACAGGGTAGCAACTAGGAGCGTCTATCTCGTAGCGTGCGTTGACTTGGAACATACTTGGTCTGCTGTAGCTGCTAGGCTAGTCTCTCTCTTCGCTGAGAGCCAAAGCCAAAGGAGAAAGATTCTCCGTTGGGGATACCTTTTATATTCAAAAGGGCTTCACGCTCTTTTGGGCGGGCCTTGAACTTGGCCTCAACTAATTGGGTCTTTCCCAATCATCGGTATCGATTTTCCTCCAATAGAGGGCTGGTTCCCTGATCACTGGGCGTGTCCTGGTGACTGTCAGTCAGCTTTGTCTTAGCTTCTTCTGGCACCGGGGAGTCTGTCCTAACATTGTGTATCTAAATGTTTCCCTTTTGTCCCCGGAGATGGCTCATTAGTATGTAAGTCGTTTGGTAGTGTCTGTCCTGTCTGAGCGTTTAAGGTTCTAATCAACAGACAGAGCTTGCACCTCCTTGTTTCTTAGCATTGTCTAATTTTCCCTGCAGTCTTTGCAAGTGTCCATTTTGTAATCGGGACGTGGCCATCCCAGATGGCTACACACCCTCCTTGTGATCCTCAACGCGAAGCGTGAAGGATCACATTACCATGGCGTCTTCATCCTCTGATCCCCGCGGCACCCATGCTCAGGCTCTACACTGTCCTATCCTATGCAACACAATTTTACCTAAACCATTTTAAATACATTCATTATCAAAAATTCTATGGGGCGCTATGACATTAATACATGCATTACAGAAAAATTTTAAAACTGGAACCTCTAACCATTCTCAATAAACTATCCTCATTTGAACAATCCAAAAATACAAATAATCCAAAAATAATCTAGACATTTTAAACTCTACAAAATAGCAGCACACAAATTCCTCTGGCCTGGCAGTCAGACACAGAGGTTTAATCTCCTTATTCCATAGAATACATTAAACAAAATGGATGCTCTTTAATCCGACCCAATGGGTTTGGGGGTCTGGTGAAATTCGAAAATGGGGAACCTAAATCTGTATACCGGGGTGCGAGAGCAGAGCAATATGCTCTGTTTCGCCATTTACTGACTCTAAACTTTTGCACGACACTGCAAAGTATCGCCAGCACTAAGAGTGCTTCGACTACATATGAGAGTGAGTACCAGATGATAAACTTATCACAGCAGGCCGGGGTATTGCTAGCTGTCGCTGGGCTAGTTATCTTGGGCTTCCGTGTATTACGGGTGAGAATCATTTACGGTTTGTGTGGTAGGGGTCAGGGGGGTAGCGTTGGCGTGCAACTGAAGGGATCCCGCTAAGATCCATGTGAACACGAAGGCTGTCTTCATCTTTGTCGGACTTCTTTGTCTTCCTCTGTGGTTCCTGGGTTTCTGGAGTTCTGTGAACACAAGCATAATTTCTGTTATTATCTTGTTAAGATCTCGTATGCCTGTCTGTCCGTCCTTTACTGCCAATTTCCCTTTATAATTGGTCACCATTTTAAAAAAAAACGAATATTTGGACAAGACATCTAAGAAAATACTGCCATACTGCGAGCCGTCTCGCAGCCTGTGTGATTTACCATCCCAGTGTTTGAGGATGTAAATAGCATAGGGAAGCAACCTAAGGGTTGTCAAAACCAAACAAAAGAATTTTGAACGTAACAGGCCAAAATGGGGTGCGTATGGGCCGCGGCGGGTATGGAATGGGTGGAATCCATGGGTAGGACGGTGATCAATGCCGTATGTGCTCTACCCGAGCGTAGCTGACCAGAGGGGTGGGTCCTCAGGCAGGGCGGGGACCAATGCCGTTTCTCCACTGCCTGAGCAACCGGCAAGAACGGGTAAGAATGTGGTCGTCGTGGGGGGCTGCCTATTGAATTAGGAGAGCAAGTATGAGTCGGGTTCTGTCGACAGACTAGCTCATCTGAACTATTGTCTGGGACAAACTTGTACCTTTAACAAGGTTCTGTCGACAAACTAGTTCCTCTGAACTATTGCCTGGGACAAACTTGTTCCATTAACAACTGGGGGGCGTTAAAGGAGTGGTGACGTGGGGCCGTGAAAAACTTTCCGAGTTTACACACAACACTTAACGATAACACTAACGAACAAACATTCAACAAACAAGGTGCAGGTTCCATCAGAAAGGACACCGTATCTCTCCATCGGTTCCTTTTTCTGCATCATCTGGACACCTCACTGCTCAATAGCGAACAGGGTCGCAAAGGGATTGGTTTGGTGGGAGTCAGACTCTAAGTGTCATCATGTTCTCCCGGCTGCTAAACACTTGTCTGTAGTAACTGTGCTACTGCTTGGGGCGAATGGGGGTCCATCTCATCATCCCGGATGAGCCTGAATGAATTGTCTCGGTGCCAGAATCGTGTATCGAGGTTGGAGCTACTATGCTTCAATCCATAATCGTCGGGCGGTGGGTCTGGGTCAGGGGCTTTGATATAAGTGATTTCAAATGGGTCGGTAGTATCATGCTCAGATTCACTGGGAGTGAGGCCTGGTGCAGGGGTGTAGGCGTAAAGTGGTGTGCTGTGGCTATGGTCATTGTAATCGCTATCACTGTCGATGTCGCTGCTGGTTGAGGGAAGGGAGAGGCGGAGTCGTGCCTCTGGGGGCGGAGTTGAAGTCGTGTCTGAGGACGGGCTGGAGTGGCTGGGGAAGGTAGGAATACGTCATCTGTGGGCGGGGCGTGATCGTCTGCTGCTGCGAGCAGGATGTGGTGTGCGGCTCTTTTGTTAGCCATAAGCCTTGAGCTGGTTATATGAAACCACGCAGACCTACCATTGGGATAGGTTATTTTGTATACTGAGGGGCTGACTTTGTCCGAAATGGAGTACGGACCGGAAATTTTGGGGAGAGGAATGAACTGGGGTTGTAAAGGGAAAGCATAACTTGTTGCCCTACTGTAAACTCAGTGGCGTGTACTGTTTTGTCGAAACAGGCCTTGCTCTGTTTCTTCCTGGTTCCAAGTCTCACTGCTGCAGCGAGTTGGGCTGCCTTTATGTTCTGTACTAGTTGTGTGACCGCGTTTTCTTGTGTGAGGGCTGTAACTGCGGGGCTGGCCAAATCCAGTCCGAGTAAATACTCAGTGCCTTTCATGGGGCGTCCGGTCGTGAGGATGTGGGGGGTGTAACCTGTGGATGTAGATACTGTGTTTCTTAAAAACATCAAAGCAAATGGGAGTACTGAATCCCAAGTACTATTATTTTGCTGAACCATTTTCCTGAGGGTGGCTTTCAATGTCCTATTCATTCGTTCTACAATAACACTTGACTGGGGGTGGTATGCAATATGGAACTTTTGTGTAATTCTGAAAATCGTGAGGACGTCTTTCATTACACGTCCGGTGAAATGGGAGCCTTGGTCGGACTCTATACTGCGTGGAAGGCCCCATCTTGTAAAGATGTGGTGTGTTAATATTTTAGCCATCGTCTTGGCCGTATTAGTTCTTGACGGAAATGCTTCCACCCATTTTGTGAAGGTGTCTATGACCACCAACACATACTTGTAACCATTTCTGCACGGGGTAGGGGTCCTATATAATCGATCTGGAGATGAAATGAAATGAAAATCGCTTATTGTCACAAGTAGGCTTCAAATGAAGTTACTGTGAAAGGCCCCTAGTCGCTACATTCCGGCGCCTGTTCGGGGAGGCTGTTACGGGGCGGGTATGGCTAAGTTGAGCCTTTTTAGCATATCTGTCCGGATTGTTCTGGGCACAGATTAAACAATTCTCTATGTAGTGTGTGACATCGATTTTTAAATCAGGCCACCAGCAAAGCGGTCTGAGGTGGGCTAGGGTGGGTTCAATTCCTTGGTGTCCATGATTGTTATGGAATTGACAAATGATCTGGTTCCTGTCCTGGCTGGGGACTATATAAATGCCATCCTTTAAAATCACACCGTCGTGTGTGGTGATTGTGTTTTTAAACTTGTCGTACAGGGCTGGGAAGGCTCCCTTTAAAACTTCCCTGAGTTTCTCGTCCTCTTTCTGGGCCTTCGCTAAATCCTGAATGTTGGTCTGTGAGACCTGAACTGCGTGTACTGGGGTGCTTTCGGGGGTGGGGGGGGGGGGGGGGGGGTGTTCCAGAAATAACCATGCCTGGAGCCTGCCTTTGCTAGGGTGTCTGCTTTAACGTTTCCAGGGGGGGGAAGAACGGTGATGACTGCGAACCTTAATTATGCCGTGTTTCCTGTCCTTCGCTGTCTCTAAGATATGGCGGAGTAATGGGGCTGAGGGTAGGGGTTTACCGTCCGCGGAAACAGACCCTCTTGTTTCCCAGAGTGGTAGGAACTCTGTCAAACTATTGCAGACATACAAGCTGTCTGAATAGATGTCTGCTGGGGTCAGGAACGAGTCTGGGTGGTCTACAATATATGCAATCGCTGCCAGCTCTGCTGCCTGCGAGCCTAAGTGTCCTGGTAACTTCAAGGAAATTTCATCTGGGGCGCGTCCCTGCATGTCCTCTACATATATACCGCAACCGGTAATTCTCTTTCCGTTTAACACTGTGGATGAGCCATCCACATAAATCCTTAGGGGTGCGCACGTGTCTGTGGGCTAGGATCTCTGGGGTGTACTACCTGTTTTCCTGGGGGATGTTTTGGGAATAAATGGGCCTGTGTTGTGTTTAGTGGTGATGATCACACATTTGTGAGGGGTGCCTGCATATTGCAAATTATCGGCCTGGAATGTGTGGGTTTTGGTTCTCTTTACCGTAATGTCCCGTCCCTGCAAAAGAAGGGTCCAACGGGCTGCGCGAATTTGGCTGACTGTGCCATCTTTAAGTCAGCCATCTAACAAGAGCTGTGTCGGTGTGTGTTCTGTGAGGATGGTGATGGGGTTGAGTCCTGTAATGTAGGCGAAGTATTGCACTGCCCAAAAAACTGCGAGCAGGTGCCTTTCACAGGCAGAAAATCCTTGCTCTCTGGGGTCTAACATGCGTGAGGCATATGTAACTGGTCGTGGCGTTCCTGGAGGAGCACGGCCGAAAGGGTTCGGTCGGTGCTTGCTACCTCGATAGTGTACGGGGAATGTGGATCTGGGACCTGTAGTGCGGGGGCTGTACTGAGTGCTCTTTTTAAAGCGTCCACGTCATCTGTATGCTGTGGAAGCCATTCCCAAGGTGCCTGCTTCTTGAGAAGTTCGGAAAGGGACGATGCTTTAGTGGCGAAACCGTCAATATGGTTTCGGCAGTAACCAACTAGTCCTAAAAATGACCTGAGGGCTGAGACATTGTGGGGAAGGGGCAATTTGACGATCGAGTCAATTCTCTTGTGCTCGATCTCGCGTTTACCATGAGTGATCACTGTTCCCAAGTAAATCACTTTTTCTTTCAGAATCTGGGCCTTCTTGGGGTTGACTTTACAACCAATTTCTTTTCGGAGTGTTCGGCAAGAAGCAAAATATGCTCTCCCTTTGTGTCTGTCTATAGTAACAAGTCGTCTACATACTGGACCAGACAATCGGGGTGGGAAAATTTTGCTAATCCATTTGCCAGCTGTCGGTGGAAAATGGAGGGGGAGTTGTGGAAGCCTTGTGGATGGCACGTCCACGTGTATTGTTGCCCTTGAAATGTAAAGGCGAATTTGTACTGGCACGCTTTAGCCAATGGAATGGACCAGAAGCCATTACTAATGTCCAAAACCAAAAATAATTTTGACTGGAGTCCCTGTTTGAGCATGGTCTCGGGACTCGTGGCTACGGTGGGGGCTGCTGCTGGGGTTACTTTGTTCAGTTCCCGCTAATCAATGGTCAGTCGCCATGATCCATCAGGTTTCCTGACGGGCCAAATCGGTGCGTTGTTTGTGCGAACTTTGCTTGCTACTACTGATCTGAGTACACCTTGATCCAACAAAATCTCTATTATTTTGGTGATTTCTCCCTCTGCTTCCTGGGGAAATCCGTACTGCTTCTGGGGTTTGAGGTCGGGACCTGTAACGTTCACAAAGCCAGTCAAACTGCCACAGTCGTGCTTGTGCTGTGCAAATGCTGCTTTGTGTTCCTGCAGGACTGCCTTAACCTGTTTGTCTGCACTAATGGCTTGAGGGCCGTACCAGAAGTCTCCTACTGAGCTAATCCTATTTACGCATTCTCCTATGTGAGCGTGGTGGGGGCTCATGCTGCCTTTGCCATTTTCCATGCACACTTGTACACTGGGTCGAAAGAAAGGTTATGGGAGCTCATAAAATCGATCCCAAGGATATGTTCTGTTGTCTGGGGTAGATCAACTAAAACTACGGGGTGCTTGGTTGCGATGTTCCCTATCTGTATTGCTAAAGGGGCTGTGATGTGTCCCTGTTGTAAATGGCCTGTAAAACCGCTGCGTGTAATGGTGTCTGTTGTGGGCCACGTGTCTCGCTGGAACTTTGTGGAGGAATTGAGTGTGGTGCGGGACCCTCCTGTGTCCCAAAGAAATTCCACGGGTTGTCCCCGAACTTTGCCTGCTACTACCGGTCTACCGGACTTGTCCCAAAGGGTGTCACAGACCCAAGTTGGGGAGCCCGAACACCGTCAGTCGGTGCCGTTCATGTCTGTACTCTCTGAACGGGCGCTAACGCTATGGATCGGCTTTGCCCTATTCTTGTGTAGGGTGCCTGTCTGTTGGTTTCTCTGCTGCTTCTGGGGCACGTTGCACTCTTGTGCAAAGTGTCCTAGCTGTCCAAAATTATAACATTCTTGAGGTTTTGGCTGGGGTTGGCTGTTCCTGCCCTCATTTACCCATGCGGGGATCTGGTGTGCTTTAACTGGGTTCATTTCTACCTGCTCTTCTTCGGTGGTTATAAATGCGGTTTTGCCTGCAATTGATTGCTCCCAAGCGTGGGACAATCTCTTCAAAACGCATTTTTCATTGTGGGCCTCATCTGAGGGGTCCTAATTTGCGCAAGCTTTTCGTCCTGGTTCTGTGGCTGTGGGCTATCTCTCCAAAAACTGCGGTAAAGTGAATCCACAAACATCCAGCAAACACTGTGGGGTGCTCTGTCTTCTTTTGCCAACACTTATTTAGGCCTTCTACTGGGTCTCCTCTGTTAAAGCCGATCGCATCAAGGATCGCTGTGTGCATCTCTTGGAGTGTGCCCCCTCCTACATTCTGTGGGTCGGGAAGGGCTGCTACGACTGAAGGGTCGAGGCTTAAAACTGTGAGCTTCACTTCCTCCTTTTCGTCCAGGCCGTACATGGTAGCCTGTTGTCTGACTTTCGCGAAAAATTGGTGGGGGTCGGATGTGGGAAGAACCGGTGTAATTTTTCCACACGCGTCCCGTAATTGGGTCACAGTTAACAAGGTTGCGTAAAAGAAATCTGCTTCTCCTTCTCCTGCGGCCCTGCGGTGTGTGGTCACAGGATTCATGGGGGTGTGTTCTGCCTGTTGGGGTGGGGGCTGGGGCGCTTTCCTTTTCTGGGGGTTTTCCTGCGTACATGTCCTATAGGCGTATCTATGGGCAGTCTCGTTCAATTCCTGCCAATCGGGGCTATTTTCTTGATCTAATTGGGGTCCGAATGTACTCTGAAAGCCATTTTGCACGACAGCAGAGATTGTAATTCTGCAATTTGCTTCCGGCACTTTGCATGGTCTGCTGAGCTCTGCCTTTGTTCCATCGTGGAAGTATGGAGTGCTCGTAGGGCTGCTTTTAAATTGTTGCACTGTTTCTGCAATTTCGCAACTTGCTGTTCTGTTTCTTGTCTTACCAAGACCGCACGTTGCGTGTCCTGGTAGGCCTTACCATATTGTATCTGAAAGCTGTTCAAATGCGCGAGACAAGACTGATGTGCCCACTTGGCATCATCCACCTCTCTGTCCCTTACTGCTAACTGCTCTTTCAGATCTCGATTCTCTTTCTCTACCTTACTCACGTCTACCTCACTACTTCTGTCTCTCTCCTCTATCTCTCTACGGAGCGTCCTAACAACCTCCTCTGTGCGTCACAATTGTGCCAAACAGCACATGATTGCCATCGGCTTGCGAGCTTTCCCTAAGCTCTTCTTGTGGATCTTTCATAGAATTTACAGTGCAGAAGGAGGCCATTTGGCCCATCGAGTCTGCACTGGCTCTTGGAAAGAGCACCCCACCCAAGGTCAACACCTCCACCCCATCCCCACAACCCAGTAACCCCACCCAACACTAAGGGCAATCTTGGACACTAAGGGTAATTTATCATGGCCAATCCACCTAACCTGCACATCTTTGGACTGTGGGAGGAAACCGGAGCACCCGGAGGAAACCCACACACATACGGGGAGGATGTGCAGACAGTGACCAAAGCCGGAATCGAACCTGGGACCCTGGAGCTGTGAAGCAATTGTGCTATCCACAATGCTACCGTGCTGCCCCATGCTGGATCTCTGACAGGTTCTCCCAACAAGTACGTCCTATACTCCCGGGTCCTGTTTCCTCATTATCACAGAATTCACTCCAAAGGGGCCAACCTTTCCCTTTGAGATATTTTCTGATCTCTTCTTCCCAAACGGGAAACTGTCCTACTCTACTGGTCCGACCTCGAATTCCTGGGGGTTCAGAAGGCGTTCCATTGCCTGCATTTCCATTCTCTCTACTAGGATCTCTAACGAATTTGGAACAGGGGGTGATCAATCGGTGATGTAAACAAGGGTACGGCTTACGCTAATTTCCGGCCTACAAAATTCCCGACAGTTTTTCGCAACAAAATCTCTCAGATTTACCTTATATCTCTGTTAGTATGCATGCATTAACACACTTCCGAATCTCAGAGGCTTGATCAGTACTGTTTTGACGCTTGTGGTTTTTCTTTCTGTTCCCAATTGGATTCTCAATTCAAATTTTGGGTACTCTCGGAGTGGTTAGGCCACTTATAAATCGAGTCCCACCAGAGTCGCCGGTAAATGTTGCTAACTTTTGGTTGGCTCTTAATTTGGTTCTGTTTAATCACGTTTGCTCAAGAGTTGCCAGGTATCTTTCGACACCGCCACAAGGTTCAGAACCGAATACTGATCAATGACTCGATACACCAGTTAGTATGTTCAAAAGCAATGCTCGTTTATTTACACACAGTCAAATCTACTCATGCATAAACTCTACAAAACTAAACTACTACTATTACTAATGCCTATACTTAGCTTTGGGCGCCAACTCAGTCAGAGGAACAATGGCCGTTGCTCGGTTCTGAGGCTGCTGGGTTGAGCTGTTTACAGGGTAGCAACTAGGAGCGTCTATCTCGTAGCGTGCGTTGACTTGGAACTTACTTGGTCTGCTGTAGCTGCTATGCTGGTCTCTCTCTTCACTGAGAGCCAAAGCCAAAGGAGAAAGATTCTCCCTTGGGGAATACCTTTTATACTCAAAAGGTCTTCGCGCTCTTTTGGGCGGGCCTTGAACTTGGCCTCAACTAATTGGGTCTTTCCCAATCATCGGTATCGATTTTCCTCCAATAGAGGGGTGGTTCCCTGATCGCTGGGCGTATCCTGGTGACTGTCAGTCTGCTTTGTCTTAGCTTCTTCTGGCGCCGGGGAGTCTGTCCTAACATTGTGTATCTAAATGTTTCCCTTTTGCCTTGGAGATGGCTCATTAGTATGTAAATCGTTTGGTAGTTTCTGTCCAGTCTGAGCGTTTAAGGTTCTAATCGACAGAGCTTGCACCTGCTTGTTTCTTAGCATTGTCCAATTTTCCCTGCAGTCTTTGCAAGTGTCCATTTTGTAATCGGGACGTGGCCATCCCAGATGGCTACAGTAGGCAGTTGGTGGCCAGTGTAAGAAGGCTGTTAAATGTGATCATGATGCCCCCGGATGGTAGGGAAGTGGATGTAGTGATCGCAATGGATGCAGAAAAGGCTTTTGATCGGGTAGAATGGGATTATCTGTGGGATGTACTGGGACGGTTCGGATTTGGGCGGGGCTTTATTGACTGGGTCAGGTTGCTGTATCAGGCTCCTGTGGCAAATGTACGGACAAACAGGGCAACATCGGACTATTTTAGACTGCACCGAGTGACGAGACAGGGATCCCCCTTCTCCCCACTGTTGTTTGCGCTAGCTATAGAGCCGCTGGCAATTGCTCTGAGAGCCTCAAGGGGCTGTAAGGGGCTGGTCCGGGGAGGGGGGGGCGGTGGAGCACAGAGTTTCGCTCTATGCAGACCACCTGCTTCTGTGTGTATCGGACCCATTAGAGGGGGTGGAAGAAATCATGAAGATTCTAGGGGTATTTGGCTGGTTTTCGCGGTATTAGCTAAATATGGGGAAAAGTGAGATGTTTGCGATCCAGCTGAGGGTCAGGAGAGGCGATTGGGGGAGCTGCCGTTTAGATTAGTAGGGGGAAGCTTTAGGTACCTAGGCATTCATGTGTCGCAGGAATGGGACCAGCTGCATCAATTAAATCTGGCCCGGCTAGTAGACCAAATGAAGGACGATTTTCGGAGATGGGGCGTGTCCCGTTGTCATTAGCTGGAAGGGTGCAGATGGTGAAGATGACAGTCCTCCCGAAATTCCTGTCCGTGTTTCAATGACTCCCCATCTTTATTCCGCGGTCCGTTTTTAAACGAGTCAACAAAGTGATCTCTGGCTTTGTTTGGGCGGGGAAGACCCCGCGGGATAAGGAAGGTAATGCTTGAGTGGACTTGGGGAGAGGGCGGGCTGGCGCTGCCAAATTTTAGTAACTATTACTGGGCGGCGAATATAGCCATGATCAGGAAGTGGGTGGTGGGGGAGGGGTCGGCGTATGGAGGCGGCTTCATGCAAGGGCACCAGTTTGGGGGTGTTGGTAACTGCACCTCTGCCGTTCCCGCCGGCACGGTTCTCCACCAGCCCATGGTGGTGGCGGCCCTGAGAGTCTGGGGGCAATGGAGGAGACATGTGGGAGCAGTGGGTGGTGGGGGTGGGGTCGGCGTATGGAGGCGGCTTCATGCAAGGGCACCAGTTTGGGGCGTTGGTAACTGCACCTCTGCCGTTCCCGCCGACACGGTACTCCACCAGCCCATGGTGGTGGCGGCCCTGAGAGTCTGGGGGCAATGGAGGAGACATGTGGGAGACCAACGGTCTGGTCCCCAATCTGTAATAATCTCCGGTTTGCCCCGAGAAGTATGGATAGGGAGTTCCGGATATGGCGGAGAGCAAGGATTGAGAGGATGGGGGATATGTTTATAGAGGGGAGCTTTCCGAGTCTGAGGGCCCTGGAGGAGAAGTTTGGGTTGGCGAGGGGAACAAATTCAGGTATCTGCAGGTGCGGGACTTCCTATGTAAACAGGTGTCAACCTTCCCGCTCCTACCGCTAAGGGGGATTCAGGACAGGGTAGCTTCCAGAGGGTGGGTAGGCGAAGGGAGCGTCTCGCACATTTACAAGGAACTTATGGGGTCAGAGGAGACGCAGGCCGAGGAGCTGAAGCGCAAGTGGGAGGAGGAGCTGGGAGGAGAGATAGAGGATGGGCGAACGCGTTATATGGGCGGACGCGTTGAGTCGAGTCAACGCGTCCGCAACATGTGCCAGGCGCAGCCTGATACAATTTAAGGTCATTCACCGGGCTCACATGACAGTGGCCCGGATGAGCATATTCTTTGGGGTGGAAGACAGGTGTGTCCCATTGACGGGAGGACCAGCGAACCATGTCCACATGTTCTGGGCATGTCCGAAGCTTCGGGGATTTTGGCAGGGGTTTGCAGATGTCATGCCCACGGTGTTTAAAATAAGGGTGGCGCTGAGTCCAGAGGTAGCGATTTACGGGGTGTCTGAAGACCCAGGAATACAGGAGGAGAAAGAGGCAGGCGTTCTGGCCTTTGCTTCCCTGGTAGCTCGTAGATGGATACTATCAGCTTGGAGGGACTCAAAGCCCCCAAAGTCGGAGACCTGGCTATCGGACATGGCTAGCTTTCTCTGTTTGGAGAAAATCAAGTTCGCCTTGAGAGGGTCACTGTTAGGGTTCGCCCGGAGTGGCAACCGTTCGTCGACTTCTTCGCGGAAAATTAATCGTCAGCAGAAGGGCGAGGGGGTTAGTTTAGCTTAGAGTAGGGGGTTAATAAGGGTAGGACCGGTAAGGGAGGGAGATGGCTTTTGCACTATGTTTATAGTTTCATATACAGTGTTTATTGTGTTATAATACCAAAAAATATCTCAATAAAATGTTTGTTAAAAATAAAGCTGCTTCAGAAGTTGATCATTTAGGTAATTTTGTATGAAGTATATTTGATGAAAACGTCAAACAAACCAGTTTTTAAAAGGTGGAGTATTTTAATTGCGGTGTTGAAGAAATTTCATTCAAAAAATTTGAAACTCAATTGTGCTCAATTATATAAAGTCAACATCATTTTTTAATGGTTAAGTCTTTGTGTGAATTCGGAAAATTCAAGTGTGTTACATATTTGGAAAAACAGGCTGAAGAAACATTCTGAAGTTGATAAATCTGTGCTTAAGCGTTATTGAAAAATATAATTACAATGGGCGGAATCTTACCATAAGTTTTCAAAGTGTTAGTTCTGGTGAGAAAACCGAGGAGAATCCCACCCAAGGCGGGAAAACTCAATGTATGTTGAACCTCTTTAACAATTTTATTTTTCCATGTAATTTGCGCCACACTCATGGCGGCTTTACCTGATACACTAGCCCCAAGAAAGCGAAAGCTCCATGAAATCAGTGGGGTTCTCCTTTTAAACACCTCCCCAGCAGTTGTCCCAAGTCTAGTAAGGGGAGATGGCTGCCAGAAAGACAGCACCACGTTTCAAAGAGGGAGCCCTCAGCAAACCTCTCGATGGGGTCGAGCAGAGGTGGGAAACCCTCGACCCACGATCGGGCAGACGTCCAGCCAGCAAAGTGACCAACATCACTTGGAAGGTTATGGCCGTGATAGTGAATGCCAGCTCACTCCAAAAGAGGACAGGGCTGCAGTGTCGCAAGAAGATGAATGACCATCTTCGTGCAGCAGGGTAAGTCTGCCTCCTCATGTCTCCCACAGCACTACTTAACACATCCCTCACACTTCCACTGTGATCTAACCCCCACCTACCTCGCGGAGACACAGCACTTGTCATGTGCCCCCTGTCCCCCACCCCATAATTGCCAGCAGTATCACCAGTGCCCCTAAAATGCCACTCACACTTACCAACCATGCATCCCATCCAGACTACACTCTCCCCATCTGTCACATTGCAGGACAAACTCGAGCACAAGAGGTGTGAGCGGGCACAACCGGCCGAAGTGATGCTGGAGCTCAAGATCCAAATGCCATTTGAAGAGTGAGCCCTTAAGCTTACTGGTGAGGAGCAGGACCACAGCTCTGCAGAGGGTGAGGTTGAGGCCAAAGACACAAGTTAGAATCCTCAACACATCCATCCATACCGTCATCCTCACATGAGTGACCTATCTCCTTTCAATGTTCTCCTGTCCTCCACTCATGCCATCTCCCTTCCATTGCTGGTCATTAAGCAGACCAGCGTGGACCATCCTTGTGGCATCTGGACACCACGGAACAGAGTAGCTCCAAGGCAGACATCCTAGAGACCAGCAATGAAGACGCGTCACATCTGTCACCTGCACCCTCTCCCAGCGCAGATACTCGCATCTCAGTGGGTCACTCACTAGTGAGCACCTCACACCTGTTGATCCACAGCAGTGGGAAGCAGTGATGTCCCAGGGATACGGCACTCAGAGGGATGCTGGAGCCCTGGACTCTGCTGAGCCCCTGGCCGATGACCTGCCCCTGGGTACGATCGTCCGAGAGCTTATGGAACTGCAAAGGCAGAGTCGTGAGGAGCAGGAAGGGATGACAACATCTCTCCTTGGACTGTAAGGCTGACTGGAGGCATCCCATCACCTCCTGTCCGAGGAGATGGTGCCGTCACTCCAAGGGCAGCATTGCGAAGATGAGGTCCGCAGTGGGGACCTTGGCACAGGACGTGCATTTCACGGTAGGGGATGTTGACTCCATGGTTTAGCTAATGACTTCCATGGCTGCAGGTGCTAGCTCCATGGTGCAGGGCTTTAACTACATGGTGCAGGCACTGGCTCTAGTGGGAATCCATGAGTGTTAGTTCCAGAGGGTGGCGGGGCTTCTGGATCTCAGTCCAGGCCAGGGCCCCCCTGCACCTGAAGGGAGGAGGAGAGCCTGCCACCAAGGAGACCCTGGGTGTCCAACCTATTTGACACTTTGAGTGACACACTTCTAGCCCCAGGCACCAAGGAGGGCAGCATTGCAACACTCATGCTACCATAAAGCAGACCTGGACCCTCAAGGTCCAGCTCCCCAGCCAAGGTTGTTTCAGGCAACAGGGTGTGGAAGTGAGCAGGCCGCCTCATCCTCATCTGTGGATCATGGAGAATCACCTCGACATAGAGGTAGGGTGAGGAAGATGAAGAACCGATAAGACACCTAGTTGGCATGGATAAGAGGCACTATTAGAGAAAAGTGACCATTGTAATAAATGGCTCGCATTAAAAATCACTTTGATCACCCATAAAGAGCCTCCACGTTGTCAGGTCATGGCGTCATACTCTGCAACCCTCCACACAAACTCAGTGCTTCATCCCTGTGCAGTGTGAGAACGGCAGCGTAATGTCCCATCTCCTACACTGATGACGCAGTAATGCTGCATCACCCCTGGCACAGGCCCCACAGCTCCGCCAACCTCCATCCATGGAAGGTTTCCACCCCCCCCCCGCACCCCCACCACCACACCCACACCCACCCCACCAGACCTCTACACTCAGGCCTCTCATGTGTGCCAGCATTCCCGAGTTATGATGATGCCATCGGCTGGAAACGTGTGCGAGTCTGTCCACCTCCTCAAGGAATGGCAAACACACCGGGACCCCTGACCTCAGAGGTGGCAGTAACAGCTGAGATGTGTCATTCAGCCTCTCTGGGCTCTTAGATCACCCCATTCAGTGGCAGGTCACGTTCAGCACTCTGTCAGGTAGGAGTCTGACATTTCACAGGGGTTAAGATGTTCTGTCCTCACTGCAAGTCATCATCATTGCATTTACATTGTGTATTTATCATATGTCCTATGTTTGTTATGCATGGAACGATCTGCCTGGACTGGACGCAGAACAATACTTTTCACTCTACCTCGGTACACGTGACAATAAATCTAAACTTCAAAATTACTTAATTCGCTGGAAAACGCTTTGGGATATCCTGAGGTTGTGAAAGATCAGCACGGTAGCACAGTGGTTAGCACAGTTGCTTCACAGCTCCAGGGTCCCAGGTTTTATTCCCGGCTTGGGTCACTGCCTGTGCGGAGGCTGCGTAGGTTTCCTCCGGATGCTTCGGTTTCCTCCGACAATGCAAAGATGTGCAGGTTAAGTGGATTGGCTACGCTAATTTGCCCTTAAGTGTCCAAAAAAAAGGTTAGGTGAGGTTATGGGGCTCGGGTATTACGGTACCTCCATAACTATAACTTCTACCACGTTACCATGTTGTAATATCAAGCCACCACCCCGCCGGACTTTTTTTAACAGGGGGTGAATGTGGTAGTCTGTGTAGAGGTATTACGGTACCTGGTAATGCTGGAACACTATTGGTAGATATTGTATGTTTCCTATTGGTCAAGCTGTATGGTAGCTCCGCCCTACAAGGCGGGGTACAAGAGCCCGTGCCGCCCCAGCAGCCGTTTTTCTGTACCTGAACTGCTGGGGGAAACATCTAGCTTATTAAAGCCTTCAGTTGGACTACAACCTCGCTTCAGTAGTCATTGATCGTGTATCACCATCCCCCTATGTTAGCGCCTTCGGAATGATCCTCACTCCTGCCCCTGTCACACAATAGCCACTTCCCCATTGTCAGCTCTTTCAACTCTACCTGAATGTAGCACTTTGACCCTTGAGAGCCTCAGCAGTCCACGTTCACTGCATCTCCCCACCCGCCCCCTCGCCCCCGATGGGTGCGGAGTGAGGGCAGTTGAGTGCATTCAATGGACTTGCGTTTTAACCTCATGGGGGAACAAGAGACCCCTTGAACAGGGTGACTGATGAGAGAATTCAACATAATGCATTGCGTTGAGGGCCACATGTCTGTGATGTAGACATGATTATAAGCCTTAAAGGGAAACTGCCATAAAATAAGCGAATCACAAATGAAGCTTAAAAACATCACAAAATGCAATTAAAGGGGTCAATAAAGCACCCCAGGCTCTGTGGAACCCATTGGGCATGGAAGGTCTTGGGGGTGCCAGTGGACACCTCCTACTCCCTCTCCAGAAGCACCTGGCCACAAATGTTGCTGCAGTCAGATGACCAGCTCGATCGGCCGTTCCCTGGACCTGTTGATGACAAGTTTGGGAAGGTCGAAGAGCAGGTTGAGGGGGAGGTCCTCCTCCTTCCCTGCCCATCTTCACACCAGGTGCCGGTAGAGTTAAAAATCGGGCTCCAATTTGTGGCACGCTCATGCATTGTAATTCTGACTAAATCGGCACATTTGACCCATCAAGGAAGGGTCAGAGACCTGATTAGGCAACTGGCTTATAGCCAAGTTCCACACACATGAGTACGACCTCAACCGGGACCTTGGATTCATGTTGCATTACATTCACCCCCCCACCATCTGGCCTGGGCTTGTGAAATCCTACCGATTGTCCGGGCTTGAGACAATTCACACTTCTTTAACCTGTGGTTATCCCTCTCTCCAGTTGCTCCATTTGGACCTGTAAAGACTTAATTACCTGCAAAGACCCGCCTTCAAAGTATCATCTTGCATCATTGACTTTGTCTATATATATGTTTCTGGAACGCACCTCTTCATTCACCTGAGGAAGGAGGAGTGCTCCGAAAGCTAGTGATTCGAAACAAACCTGTTGGACTTTAACCTGGTGTTGTAAGACTTCGTACTGTCCATAACCAGTGGCCTTGAATTATCATGCAGCTCATGCCCTCTGGCTTCACGGTGCTGCCTGAGTGCTGGGGTTCATTCTCAATGCAGTCATCTTCCCCCCTGTGTGAGGGTCTTCAGGTCTCATGAGACTGGAAAACACCTCTTGTCTGAGTCTCCACTCTGCCCATGCAACCTAGCATCTATCCCTTCGGAGGTGAGGTCACCAACTTCTCGTTTTTGTACAGCTGTTGTAAATAGCACGGGTGTGACATCATGCCGCCGCGCGATAAATGTTCAGTGAGGGGGGCGGGAAGTCCTGGTGGGAGGGCTCACCAACGCTATGTTGATGTATTTAAATGAGGTTCCCGACTTTCCGTGACGGATTTCTCGTTACACCACCAGAGAGGGGCCTGGAAAATCGGAAAAAGCAATCTTGTTGGCGAGAATTGCGTTTCCCGATTCCAGCCGTATTTTCCGCCCGGGTCGCCGTTCTCGCTGACGGCTAACGCAGACTCAAAATTCCACCCCTTGTTTTTCGCTTGCAAACATGTTTTAAAGTTCAGAACCTAAAGTGAGGGACCAAAGCATATTACACGACACCAGCACAGAACGAAAGAGAAGGTAGACTTAATTCTGGAGTCTTGATGCCATTAGCTTGGGCTTTAAATGTTTGAAGGTGGGAAGAGGAAGGAGGAACCGAGGGAGGCCAGATTTTAGACTCCGGAAGAAAAGAGTTACAAAAAGAGAACCTAACACGAGTTTTGATTTTTCAACAGAGTTGTAAGGGAGATAAAGAAATGTAAGTAAGATATGGGACAGAATTTTCCTGCCATTGGGATTTCCCTTCCCTCCAGCAGCGCACCCCCACCCATGGGTTTCCCAACGGCCCGGGGTAGCTTCAATGGGAAATCCAATTGATAAGCAGTGGGGGTCTAGAATCCCGCTGCCAGTGAACAGCGCGCCGCCGAAAACACACAGCTGGGGGACCGGAGAGTCAAGCCCATGATGTGTGGAGCAGACAGGAAAGTTCAGAGGAGAATTAGTCAAAGCTCCAGCAACTCAATATGCGGATTATAAATTCAAACTTCAGGAAACAATCTTAAAAATCTCTGTTCCTTATTCCATGTGCAAGGTTAAAGGAGTAGATTTTATTCATTGCTGTCCAGGCAATAATCTGGCAGAACAGATACCGGACTTTTACAGAAACCAACTGATTTTCATTGAATCGAATGTGGAATGGAAATGGAGCTATTTGTGAAAATAGAAGATTATCTGCTCTGTCACTTAACCACCCATCTGGTGAGGATAAAGATCTACCACAAAAAGTAATATAGTATTAGCCTAAGGTGTTTAGTAGTGTTCATTCTGAGATCTTTGCTGAGATTGATAACAAATATGATGTGATAATATTGTTCGCTAACTGAGATCAATAGCAATACTTGGTGGACAAACAAGTGAACCTATTGTTCCCATGCGTAGCTCAAGCTCCCTGTGCTGCCTGGTTGAACTGGTGTGGTACTAGCTGGGAGCCCAGGCCAGGAACTTTAGGACTGAGCGAGCACAAATCAAATTATATATAATAAATAATATAATAAAAGCAAAACACTAAGGATGCTGGAAATCTGACAATAAAAACAGAAAATGCTGGACAAACTCAGCAGGCCTGGCAGCATCTGTGGAGAGAAAAAGTGAGTTAACCTTTCGAGTTATACAGAAGTCAATTTATCGTCAAACTAATCCATGCGAAATCCTACCAACTGTCCTGGCTTGAGACAATTCACACCTCTCTAACCTGTGATTATCCCTCTCTCCAGTCGCACCGTCAGGGCCTGTAAACACTTAATTACCTGCAAAAACTCGCTTCAAACTGTCATCTTGCATCATTGACTTTACCTATGTATGCATTTGTGGAACCCACCTCTTCACTCACCTAATGAAGGAGCTGCGCTCCGAAAGCTGATGATTCCAAACAAACCTGTTGGACTTTAACCTGGTGTTGTAAGACTTCTTACTGTGCTCACCCCAGTCCAACACCAGCATCTCCACATCAAACTAATCCATGGCAGTCAAGTTCACTCCCAGAAACTAGGCCAGTGTGAGTCAGGGGGGCTATTTTCACTGTACAAAGAGGAAAAAATATGGATTAAAATCATCCTTACCCTGTTTGTACTTTAAAGAGAGCAGAAGTGTTAAGAGATGACAGAATGTATGAAGCAAGTTTGAGACGGGTGTGTGTGAGAAAAGTCATTGATTGTATCGGAATGGAGCAGAATGGGGTCTCAGTTAGTGTCGGTGGTCCTGGAGTCTATTTCAGCATTGTGTAAGTCTGCTGTCTGTGACTTGGTGGCCCGACGCCGGGGCTGCTCTGGGGCACATGGGTTGGGGATTGGGGTGTGATGAGAGTCAGCAAAGGAGTCGGGCCTAATGTACTGGGTGGAAGAGACCCCAAAGAGAAAGCACCTGTTCCCATCTGTGGTGGGGAGGCCTCAACCTATGGGGTAGTTCTCTCGGAGGTTTAAGTGTTGACAGTGATAGAAATGAGGGTGTGAATTCTCCGGGTCGTTGCGATTCACTTTTCCTGCCGACAGCGAAGTGGTTATAATAGGAAATCCCATTGACATGCGGCGGGAAGATAGAATCCTTGCCATCAGCAAACAACCGTGGCTGAGAAACAGGAAACTGGGAAGGGAATGGGAGGAGAATCCCACCCAAGATCTCAGAATTATGCAGCTCTGCCTCTCCCTGAATCAGAAAGCAATTGTGACATCGAACATCCCTGAGACTAATGTTCCTCATACTAATTGGCCATCAAGATTTAACCCTTAGCAATGTCAGCTCCCACAGTGTCAAAGCCAAGGAGACCCATCTGAGTGGACCCCTGCTCTGGACAAAATTTCACATTGGCCCTGATCCCAGAAACCTCCCTCGGGAGCTGGAACCCCACAACCTTAGCTGCCTCATGGAAATGCCCCTTTTGCACTGCACGGAGAGCCGGCGGAGGTCCCTCTCCGAAGCAGTTCTCTCCCTCAATCAAGGGGACTTGGGGTGTAGGTCATGGCACGCAGCAGTGTCATGCAACCATCGTTCTCAACAGTTCACAGATGTTTTTTTTGTGGCCTTGTGGAGTCCGTGGACCATGTCTATGTTAAGTGCCTTAGGCTGCACGCTTTTTTGTTTTTTGTCAAACCTTTAATTTTTTTAAATATAAATTTAGAATATCCAATTCATCTTTTCCAATTAAGGGGCAATTTCGCATGTCCAATCTACCTACACATTTTTGGGTTGTGGGGGCAAAACCCATGCAAACACCGGGAGAATGTGCAAACTCCACATGGACTGTGACCCAGAGCCAGGATTGAACCTGGGACCTCGGCCTCGTGAGGCACAGTACTAATCACTGCACCACCGTGCTGCCCGTCGAACCTTTTATTGAAGTTTTGTTTGCATTTCATGCTCCTGATCTACGGGCACCTGGTGTGGAGAGGGATGGGATAGGAGGAGGACCTCCTCATGAACCTGCTCCTGGGTCTGGCGAAACTTGCCATTAACAGGTCCGGGCAGCGAGTAGTCGAGGGGGTCATCCAGCCCAACTGTCTGCCCCTCTTCCACGGCTTCATTCGTAGCCAGGTGTCCCTGGAGAGGGGGCATGGGATGCCCACGGGCACCATCGAGGCCTTCCAAGCCCGGTGGGCACCGCAGGGGCTGGGGTGCTTTATCGTCTCCTTTAATCACCTTCTAATTTGATGTTTTTAAGTTTCATTTGCTCTTTGTTTTTGTTTACGGCAGTGTCCCTTTACGGAGCGGTGTCTTTTAATTTGCCCCTCAGTATGTTTGTTTTAGTTTAATTGGTTGAACTTAAAATAGTTCAAAATCAAGGAATCGGGTGAATCCTGAGGGTTCAGGGCTCAATGCTTGGTTACATGGGATCAAGAAGTACTGAGGCCACCTCTCTGCCAGGACTCCAATGTCTGCCAGTCAGGATCCATTAGCCCCCAAGGCGGACATAAACATGCAGTTGACCTTGGCCATTTGGGATGAGCGTGCAGATAACCCCCATTGATTGTGAGCCTAAGGGAGGGGAAACCCAGATGGGAGGCTAAAGGTGAGTTTAAGTGGGCATAGGCAAAGGCCGAGCCAATCTGGTTCTAGAGCAGGGAGGGCACCTGAGCTGTGAGTGAGCAGTGACCATCGACGACGTTTTGGGACTGGCTGCTTTCAGGTCCAGAAGGCCAATGGGGTAGGGGAGGTGATGTTGGCCAGCAGCTGTGACACCAACCTGACTCTCTCTCTCCTCCCTCGCAGGATTCCGATCAATATCGGAATGAAGCCAGTGGAGTTGGCCATCCTACTAATCACTGCACTGGAGTTATCTCGTAACACTTCGGGTAGCGATGGCCCCATAGTCACAATACTCTGCCCATTTGTACAATCACACCATGACCTCAGTAATGGACTCCCCTGGGATCCTTTCGGCCATATTAAATCTGTACCTCTGTACGATAACTGATGGCTTCGGGTCGTAGTGAGTTGTCACGTGTGCCACTAGCTCTTCAAATGTCTCAGACTCTGGGGCCACAGGGTATGTCAGGCTCTTTATGATGATGAAAGTGGGGGCCATACAGGTGGTCAGAAGAATTACCGTCTGGCGATCATCCCCAATGATAGTGTTTGCCTTAAAGAAAAAGCGTATACGCTCCAGTCCTCTACACCCGCATCGAATGCATCAAATTTGACAAAGAGCGGCATTTCGAAAATGGTGCAAATCTTATTTCTTCGTGAAGGGAGGTGGCTGTGCGCCAAATGGTTAGCAATGCTGACAGTAGTTCAGCTTTATCCTCGTCGCCAATTTAGTAGTCATGGCGGAGTCCAGAAAGGAGAGTCAAAATAAGATTTATTTCCAAAGCAAAGTATTTACAAATAACAGTCCCAGTCCCTGTTGGGACTACTATGCAGTTTGTCTGCTACCTTGGCCACTGTTCAGCATGGGAGCTCATATTCCACGAGGTAAATGGAGAGATTAATCGGATCATCCCCGTGCGTCTCGTGGGTTCTAAAAATCACCCGATTGACACATAATTAACTCCCAGGATTGGTAAAATTACCGTCATATTCTAGATTACTTGTATGACTAAAGTTTACTCATAGTTAAATACGAAATCTGATCAAACTATTGTAAAACTCTCAGTGAGTATACTTCTGATCAAATGTTAGGCATTCTTTATTAAAACATTGGGCTGGATTCTCTATTATTGAGAATATGTCCCCATGCCGGCATCAAAACGGTGGAGCTTCACGCCAGAAAAACTGGCGTGAAAGAACCACTAATTCCAAGCCCTGCAGAGGGCCAGCAGGGACCCGGAGTAGATCTTGCAGCTTTTGCTGCAGATACGGGCCTCCGCACTTCCGGGTCAGAGGCCGTGCATGCGCATGGTGGCAGCCTTCAGCGGCTACGCCGTGCTCCATGGTGCCCTTGGACCGCGGAGCTAGCCCCACAAACGAGAGCCCCCGGGCCCAACTCTCAATCCCATATAAGCAATCCCCGGCCGTCTATAAGGCCCCCCAGGACTCCGATCGGCCCGCCCCCAGCCAGGGTGGCCGCGGACTGAGAATGCTGCTGTTTGGGGCCCGCAGAATCGGTGAACCGGCGCCGGTCCCGTTTTCTTGCGAGAACATCGATTCTGTGCGGAGAATCCAGCCCAATGTCTGAAAAATGCAGAAGTGGCAAGACCAACAAAATGAACTCCAAATAGTGACCCATGTCTGCACTTTTCCTCTTGTTTCATGTTCTAGTAGTTAACTTTTAGATATGCAAAAGAAGAGTTGAAATCACGCTGTTCAATATTAGCTCATTGATTAGTCAGTACTTATTGACTAGTCAGTATCAAATTTTCACACTATTATATTGAGGTCATTGGGTTCAAATTAAATAAAGATCACTCTCAATATTGCAGCACATTGTTTATTGAACAGGATGCTGTGTTAATCAAAAGTCTAATGCTTCAGTGAACGGAGATCATCAGGTCGAAGTACAGGCAAACTAAACCTTGATTATAGAATAATAATAATAATCGCTTATTGTCACAAGTAGGCTTCAATTAACTTACTGTGAAAAGCCCCTAGTCGCCACATTCCGGCACCTGTTAGTGGAGGCTGGTACAGGAATTGAATCCGTGCTGCTGGTCTTGTTCTGCATTACAAGCCAACTGTTTAGCCCACTGTGCTAAACCAGCCCCTTGATCCCGTCATTAGATCCTCAAGGTGCAAGTCTGAGATCTGACGCAAACTTTAATCCCCAGTGAGGTTCCAAGGGCAAAACAGAGTCCGATTTCTTTTCTGCATCGCATTTAAACATATATGAAATAATTTGTTGCAGTCTGGCAATCCAATCAGTTAAGTAAAGACTCAGCACAAGAAAGTTAAATGTCTCCCTCAAGTTTGCATCTGGGAAATTACTTGTCTCAATGTTACACATCCTTGTGATACCAGAACCATTTGTGAGCAATTACTTTCTTCCTTGCTCCCTTTAAATCAGTAAATATTGTGATTACATACAAGAAGAGTTCAGGACCAGTGCTTATGCTGTCATTCATATGAAACCTCAGAAACCACAGTGAACAAATAACTGTTGAAATTATTTCTCCTCACAGCAGCTTGCAATCTATTCACCAAATTGTTCTCAAAGCAAATCAATTAACTGGTGTCACTTCTCAGACCCATGGCCCGGAAAGGCAGTGATTCTTTTGAAGTTGTGAGGTACCGCTCCGAAAAAGAATCATTGAACCCTCGGCATTTGACTAATAAAGCATCTGTAACCCAAAATCATGACAATAGAGTAGAATGAGAGTGACATAAAGCAGTGTGATTTGGAGGTGTGGAGTACTCGTACAAGGTGATAACAGCTTTGGTTTTTATCAAATCGGCTTTACTTTAAAGTCATAACTTTGTTCAAAATAAAGCAACCGGCCACTTACTGCACAGACAGACTGTCAGGAATGAAATTAAACAGATGCTGGGATTTGCAGTGGCAATGAATGGCCCTTGTTTAAGCTGACACCCGGTGCCCTTTAGTTAATTACTGGTCATTACAAAATAAGAAAGAAAATAAACTCCATCGATACTAATCAATTTCAAAAATATGACAATGGGAAACCTCAGCAAACTGTTCAGCTCTCTTTATTTGTCTGGAAACATTCAGCAATCCATTCATTCGTTCTGTGTCTGTCCCAGTACCTGAAATATGGATCGGCCACACTGTTCCCAATCTGCCACCATGCTTGCCCCCACACATTCTGATTATTTTTCCAGCAAATTGGGGTGTGAATTCATCGCGAGAGAACCAGGGAGCAGGACTCTGGGCTAACTTGGGTCTTTTGTTGTGAGTATCACCAATGCAGTGAATTCAAGTCCATTTTGCTTCAAATAGCTTAGGTGCAGTATTGACTCCAGCACTGCAAGAAAAACAAACATTGCTCTATGCAATTTAATCTCAAGTACGCTGAGAATTATTATCATTTGTTGCTGCTGACAGGTCGTGACAAATCCCAGGATCCTTGGGAGGGCTATTCAGAAACAAATTGTCACCAGTTGTTTCCTGGCAATTTTCTACTCTCCTCTTCATTCGTAGAGGCAGTCAGTTATAAATCGGTATATGTTGTGCACTTCCTTTGGGCATAAACAAACCAATTTAGCAATGGGGCCTCCGACACATTTCTCACGTCCATTGGCTGGGGCTGCAACCATTGAAGGACCACTTTACTATATTAGTCACAGATGAGCAGGATAGGTCAGGCCTACCTCGTTCAGGATTCTTTAGTGGCGTTTTGGGCGCCAGACAAAAGTGCGTTATTTTAATTTCAGCTGTGTTTTTTAAAGAACCTTTTTATGCTGGCGGGCGACATGGTGGCACAGTGGTTAGCACTGCTGCCTCACATCACTAGGGACCTGGGTTCAATTCTAGCTTTCGGTGACTGTGTGGAGTTTGCACCTTCTCCCCGTGTCTGTGGCGGTTAAAGATGGCGGTTGACAGTAAAATATTGCTCAGGGTAATGGGGAGAAGTACCTTGCTCTTCCTTGATTGAGGGAATGGGTTCTATCACATTGACCTGAGTGAAGGACTCTCCCACATGGGGCCTTGGTTTAACATTTCATCTGCACAATGACACATCTAACATTGCACCCACTCTGTCAGCGCTGCAGTGAAGTACAAGTCTACATTATTTGGAAAAACAATTTTAAGTACAATTTTAAACACAGCTCATTCTAACTTGCCTCCCATACTTTCTCTTTTTCCTTTCACCTTCAAATTATTATTTTAATTTTTTACATTTTATCTGTCCAAACGAACATAAATTAGTTTGAATATTTTTGTCTTCAGACTTAAGTTAAATACTTTATTTACAGCTGTTTTGGTTTCATATTTTTTCTGCCTCTTTTCTAAGAGTTGGGAGGCAATCCAAAATTTGGCCTTTGATTTATTGAAGACCGGTTGCAGAGACAGACATTTTCAGAACTGTAAGGGTCAATGGTTTAATGGCCATAGATATTACTGCTGAGCATACTTTGATGTAATGTTGTCACATCAAACAGAGTAGTCCTACCAACTCAACAAATAATTTCCTTAGAGCATTAGCAATGATCTTATGCTATAATAAGACAACTTGTTGCCAGAAACAGCAATTATAAATTCAGTTCCCTTGTTGTAAAATAAGGGACCACATAATCTGTGAATAAATACATTAAATTTACTTCTTCAATCTGACAAAAGAAAATCACGAACAAAAGATCATTTAAATTTTAGTATTAGCAGTTATTAGTATCTTAGTCATACTGATATTCTGTTACCACACACTAGATAAACACCAGAAAGGACCAGAATTCACAGAATTTAGTTTTGCCACCGTTATCCTGGGCTGGATTCTCCGCAGCCACGTGCCGAAATTGCGCTTGGCGCAGGGGCGGGGAATCGATGTTTACGCCTGAATCGGGCCCAGCTCCACTCCCGCGATTCTACAGTACACGGAGAATCGCTCGCGCGTGAATTACACAGTGCGGCTGGGGGGCCATTGCGTGGTTCTAACCACGTCAGGCCATTCGGGACTCTCGCGCGGGGTGGCTGCGGACTGTAGCCATCTGGGATGGCCACTTCCCGATTACAAAATGGACACTTTGCAAAGATTGCAGGGAAAATGGACAATACTAAGAAATCAAGCAGGTGCAAGGTTTGTCTGTTGATTGGAGCCAGCTCCCAGACAGGACCGATACTGCAAACCATTTCCATGCTAATGAGCCATCCCCGGGAACAAAAAGGTAACATTTAAATAAACAATACCAAGACAGACACCCTGGCGCCAGATGAGACCAGAACAAAGCAGACCAACGGGCACCTAGGTCACACCCAGCAATCAGGGCACCCACCCCTCTAATGGAGGAAATTGATAGGAACGATTGGGAAACGGCCCAATTAATTGGGGCCAAGTTCAAGGCCCGTCCAAAAGCACGCGAAGCCCCTTTTGGGTAGAAGAAGAATCCCCCAAGAGAGAATCGCTCTCTTGTGGCTCCGGCTCTCAACAAGGAGAAACCTGCCCAACAGCAACATCAGAACAAGTAAGTCCAAGGTCAAAGCCACTACGAGACAGACGCTCCTAGCTGTTATTCCGTACCAATTCGACCCCAGTAGCCCCAGAACCGAACAACGGTTATTGTTCCTCTGACTGAGTGGGCGCCCGAAGCTAAGTATAGGCTTTAGCAGTAGTGATAGTTTAGTTTGTAGAGTTTTATGCATGAGTATATTTGACTGTGTGTGTAAATAAATGAGCATTGAGTTTGAACTTACTAACTGGTGTATCGAATCTTTGATCAGTATTCGGTTTTGAACCTTGTGGCGGTATCGAAAGATACCTGGTGACTCTAGAGCGAACGTAATTAGAATTAAGGAAGGTGACCATATTGGCCGCCATCTTCAGAGCCAAATTAAGAGAAACACAATTTGCAACATTTACTGGCGACTCTGGTGGGAGTCGACCTAGAAGTGGCCTAACCACTCCGAGAGAACCCAAATTTGAATTGGAATCCAATTGGAAACAGAAAAACCACAAGTGTAAGAACACTACTGATCAAACCTCCGAGATTCAGAAGTGTGTTAATGCATGCGTAATAACAGGGATTTAAGGTAAACCTGAGAGATTTGGTTGCGTAAAACTGTCGGGAGTTTTGTAGGCCGGAAATTAGCGTAAGCCGTACCCGTGTTTACATCACCACTTTATCACCCCCTGTTCCAAATTTAGTCGAGAACCCAGATCGAGAAAATTGCAATGAAGGCAATGGAACGCCTTATGAACCCCCAGGAATTCGAGGTCGCAGCGACCAGTAGAGTAGGACAATGTCCCGTATGGGAAGAGGAAATCAGAAAGTACCTCAAAGGAAAAGGATGGCCCCTTTGGGTGTATTCTGCATGAATGATGAAACAGGTCCCGGGAGTATAGGACATACTTGGTGGGAGAACCTGTCAGAGATCCACAAGAAGAGCTTAGGAAAAGCTCGCAAGCCGATGGCAATCGTGTCCTGCTTGGCACAATTGCGTGGCACAGAGGAGGTCATTAGGATGCTCCGTAGAGAGATAGAGGAGAGAGACAGAAATAGTGAGGGAGATGTGAGCGAGTTTGAGAAAGAGAATAAAAATTTGAAAGAGCAGTTAGCAATGAGGGACAGAGAGGTAGATGATGCCAAAAGGGCACACCAGTCTTGTCTCGCCCATTTGAGTAGTTTTCAGACCCAATATAATAAGGCCTACCAGGACACGCAATGTGCGGACTTGGTAAGACAAGAAACCGAGCAACAGGTAGAGAAATTGCAGAAACAGTGCAATGATTTGAAAGCAGCCCTACGAGCACTCCACACTTCCACGACGGAACAAAGGCAGAGCTCAGTAGATCACGCAAAGTGCCGGAAGCAAATTGCAGAATTGCAATCTCTGCTTTCAGTCCAGAATGGGTTTCAAAGTACGTTTGGACCCCATGATGTGCGATAAATTGCACAAAGACGCAGATTGGGTGCAACTGTGGCTTTATTGCAGTAAGATGCGTGGCCTCCTGCTGCAGCTGACAAAATGGCAGGGCAATGGAGGTCATGCATATTTATACAGTTCTTAGTAGGCGGAGCCAGCCGGCAGGGGCTACCGGCGAACCTGTAATGCAGGTCCTACCTTACATCCCCTAATACAGTGGTTCACCACATTCACCCCCTGTTAAAAATTAGTCTGGCGGGGGTGATGTGAAACTATATACAAATAGTGCAATTATGTACAGTGTTAAGAAGAAAAAAAGAAAACGTCCATGTTGACGGTCCGGAGTCCGTCAAAGGTTCAGCCGATCTGGTGCTTTGGTGCTTCATTGGGAGCGGCGTAACGGTGGCGGCGAAGTGGGTGATGGCGGTGGTGGAGGTGGCACCAATGGCGGTGGTGGCGGTGCTGATGCTGGGCAGTCATCGGGGAACTCCGGGAGCGTGCCGAAATCCTCTTTGTCCTCTTGTGCAGAAAGGGGGGGGTGGGGGGGTGGATGGGTGTTGAATTTCAGAGGCATGAAGGGTGTGGGAAAAGAATGCCACAGGTCTGCCTGCCTGGTTTAGAATGGCGGCAAAGGCGACGTCTGAAGCGTTGCTTTCTACTTGAAAAGGCAGTGACTCATCCACACGCGCATCCTGGCCTTGGCGATGTCTGCTCTGATGCGAATGAAAGCGTGTTGTGCCTCGGCCGCAAGAGGGAATTGGGTGGACTGAATGAGTGGGCGGGCCTTGTCCGCATAGTTTGGGACCCACTGGGCGTAGTAGGAAAAAAAACCCAGGCAGCATTTGAGGGCCTTGGGGCAGTGGGGGAGGGGAAGCTCCATGAGGGGGCGCATGCGGCCGGGGTCGGGCCCGAGAAGTCCGTTTTGGACTATATAGCCGAGAATTGCTAACCGGGTCGTGCTCAACACACACTTCTCTTTGTTATAGGTCAGGTTGAGAAGAGTGGCAGTGCGGCGGAATTTATCGAGGTTGGCATCGTGGTCCTGCTGGTCATGGCCGCAGATGGTGACATTATCCAAGTACGGAAAGGTGGCCCGCAAACCGTACTGATCGACCATTCGGTCCATTTCCCTTTGGAAGACCGAGACCCCATTTGTGACGCCAAAAGAGACCCTCAGGAAGTGGTAGAGGCGACCGTCCGCCTCGAAGGCCGTGTATGGACGGTCCGTCTTCCGGATGGGGAGCTGGTGGTAGGTGGATTTCAGGTCAATTGTTGAGAAGACCCGATAGTGCGCAATCTGATTGACCATATCAGATATGCGTGGGAGGGGGTACGCGTCGAGCTGCGTGTACCGATTGATGGTCTGACTGTAGTCCACGACCATCCTTTGTTTCTCCTCAGTTTTAACCACTACCACTTGGGCTCTCCAGGGGCTGTTGCTGGCCTCGCTAATACCCTCCTTAAGCAGCCGCTGGACTTCGGACCTGATGAAGGTCTTGTCCTGGGTGCTGTACCGTCTGCTCCTGGTGGCAACGGGCTTGCAATCCGCAGTTAGATTGACAAAAAGGGAGGGGGGATCGACCTTGAACGTCGCGAGGCCGCAAACGGTAAGGGGGGGTAAGGACCCGCCGAATTTAAGGGTGAGGCTCTGGAGATTGCACTAGAAGTCCAGGCCCAACAGGAGTGCGGCGCAGAGATTAGGAAGGACATAGAGGCGGAAGTTACTAAATTCTACACCCTGGACAGTGAGGGTGACTGTACAAAAGCCTCGGATCGGGACGGAGTGGGATCCTGAGGCTAGGGAGATCCTTTGATTGGCAGGATGGACCGGGATGGAGCAACGCCTTACCATATCTGGGTGTGCGAAGCTTTCGGTGCTCCCGGAGTCCAGCAGGCACGAGGATGCGTGGCCGTTGATTTTCACCGTCGTCGACGTGGTGGCCAGGATGTGCGGGCGAGATTGGTCCAGCGTCATCGAAGCGAGCTGCGCGCAGTCGTCGGATGTTTCGGATGGCGAGCGTGTGCAGTTCCGATCTCGGGATGTCCGAAGACCCTGTGGGGGACAAGATGGCGGCGCCCATGGTGCGCACATTGCGGAGCGCACATGGCCGAAGGGGACAAAATGGCGGCGCCCATTGGTCGCACATAGCCCCGGGAGGAGAAGATGGCGGCTCCCATTGTGCGTTTGGCGTGGGGGAGGGGGCGATAGTGGGCGCGATCGCAGCAACTGCGCGGGCCTGACACACAGCCGCGAAGTGGCTCTTCTAACCGCAGGATTTACAAAATGCAGTGTGGGCCAGGCAGTTTTGGCGGGGGTGCTTCTGCTGACCACAGAAGTAGCAGCGGGGACCCCGGGGTGCGTGGATCGGTGTGCGGCTCAGGCGTATTGGGAAGGCAGGGCCCCAGCTGAGGAGGTCGGCGGCAGGGTCCAGGAGGGGTAGGAAGGGGTAGAAGGGTGGGCAGCGCAACGGGAAGGGTAAGATTGTACACTACGGGATGCGACCGTCATGGAGAGCGCCAAGGTTTTCGTCTCCGCCAGTTTGAGTGTGGCCCCTTCCAGTAATCGTTCTCGGAGGCGGTCCGACGCAATCCCCGTCCCGAAAGCATATCGCATGAGGAGGTTCACATGTTCAGCGGCCGTAATGGTCACAGTCCCGGACGAGTGGAATTAGGGCGCGCCAGAAATCTTCGATGAACTCACCAGGTAGTTGCGAGCAGATGGCGAGTACATTCCTGGCGAAGAGCGTGTTTGTCTTCTGAGCATAGTGTTCCTTAAGGAGTTCCATTGCTTTCGCGTAATTCGTGGCGTCTTGGATCAACGGGAACACGCTGGAGGTCAGTCTGGAGTACAGACGTTTATCTTCTGAGCCTCCGTTGGCGAGGGCTCCATAGCCTTGATGTAGGCCTCAAAACATGCTAGCCAGTGAGTAAAGTCTTTTCTGGCGTCGGGCGAGTGCAGATCCAACTGCAGGCGATCGGGTTTGATTCTGATATCCATTCTGTGGAAAAATCTGACTGCAATAAATTGATGCGTGATCAATTGCACAAAGACGCAGATTGGGTGCAACTGTGGCTTTATTGCAGTCAGATGCGTGGCCTCCTGCTGCAGCTGGCGAAATGGCAGGGCAATGGTGTTCATGCATATTTATACAGTTCTTAGTTCCCACATCAGACCCCCACCAGTTTTTCGCTAGAGTTAAACAGCAGACTACCATATACGGCCTGGACAAAAAGGAGCAAGTGAAGCTCACAGTTTTAAGCCTCGACCCTTCAGTCGTGGCAGCTCTTCCCGACCCACAAAATGTAGGAGGAGGCACACTCAACGAGATGCACACAGCGATCCTAGATGCGATCGGCTATAACAGAGGAGACCCCATAGAAGGCCTAAACAAGTATAGGCAAAAGAAGACAGAGCACCCCACAGTGTTTGCTGGATGCTTGTGGATACATTTCACAGCAGTTTTCGGAGAGTTAGCCCACGCCCATTTGTCCCCAGATAATAT
This sequence comes from Scyliorhinus torazame, assembly GCF_047496885.1. NCBI lineage: Eukaryota > Metazoa > Chordata > Chondrichthyes > Carcharhiniformes > Scyliorhinidae > Scyliorhinus > Scyliorhinus torazame. Next base: position 115,373,720 of record NC_092724.1, on the reverse strand, counting down.
GGCCAAATGGACTCGAATCCTAGTCTCTCACACGACAGACGCAGGACAGAGAGCTTGCGCAAATTACAACCCCTCAGGCGAGGCCCACAACGAGAAATGGGTTTTGAAGAGATTGTCCCGCACTTGGGAACAATCTGTCCAAGGCAAAACCGCATTTGCAAAACCCGAGGAAGAGCAGGCAGATATGAATCCAGTTAAAGCGCACCAGAACCCCGCATAGGTAAATGAGGGCAGGAACAGCCCACCACAGCCAAAACCCCAGGAATGTTACAACTGTGGACAATTTGGACACTTTGCACGAGAGTGTCAAGTGCTCCAAAAGCAGCAGGGAAACCAAAAGACAGGCACCCTAAATAAGAATCGGGCAAAGCCAATCCGTAGCATTAGTGCCCGTTCAGAGAACATAGACATGAACAGCACCGACTGACGTTGTTCGGGCTCCCCAACTTGGGTCTGCGACACCCTTTGGGACAAGTCCGGTAGACCGGTCGTAGCAGGCAAAGTCCTCGGACACCCCGTAGAATTTCTTTGGGACACAGGAAGGTCCCGCACCACACTGAATTCCTCCACGATGTTTCAGCGAGACACGTGGCCCACAACAGACACCATCACACTCAGCGGCTTTACAGGTCATTTACAACAAGGACACATCACAGCCCCTGTAGTGAAACAAATAGGAAACATTACAACTAAACACCCCGTAGTTTTGGTTAATCTATCCCAGACAGCTGAACACATCCTAGGAATCGGTTTTATGCGCACCGACAACCTCTCTTTTGATTCAGTTAATAAATGTGTTTGGAGAATGGCAAAGGCAGCACGAGCCCCCGCCACGCTCACAGTTGGAGACTATGAAAACAGGATTAGCTCAGTAGGAGACTTCTGGTTCGACCCTCGAGCCATTAGTCAGGACAAACAGGTTAGGGAAGTCCTACAGCAACACAAAGCAGCATTTGCACAGCACAAGCACGACTGTGGCAAGATAGCTGGCTTGGTAAACATTACAGGTCCCGACCCCAGACCACAGAAGCAGTACGGATTTCCCCAAGAGGCAGAGGGAGAAATCTCAAATGTAATAGAGAGTTTTCTGGATCAAGGCTTACTCAGATCAGTAGCCTCCACAAACAACGCACCGATTTGACCCGTCAGGAAACCCGATGGATCATGGCGACTGACCATTGATTACCGGGAACTGAACAAAGTAATCCCAGTAGCAGCCCCCAATGTAGCTACGAGTCCCGAGGCCATGCTCAAACAGGGACTCCAGTCAAAATTATTTTCGGTTTTGGACATTAGCAACGGCTTTTGGTCCATTCCATTGGATAAAGCGTGCCAGTACAAATTCGCCTTTACATTCCAGGGACAACAATATACATGGACGTGCCTTCCACAAGGCTTCCACAACTCCCCTCCATTTTCCACCGACAGCTGGCAAATGGACTAGCAAAATGTTCCCACCCCGATTGTCTGGTCCAATATGTAGATAACATGCTACGACAGACAGACATAAAGGGAGAGCACATTTTGCTTCTCGCCAAACTCCGAGCACTCCTAAAAGAAATTGGATGTAATGTTAACCCCAAGAAGGCCCAGATTTTGCAGAAAAAAATGATTTACTTGGGTACAGTAATCACACATGGTAAACACGAGATCAAGCAAAAGAGAATTGACTCGATCGTCAAATTGCCCCTTCCCCATAATGTCTCAGCACTCCGGTCATTTTTAGGACTGGTTGGCTACTGCAGAAACCATATCGACGGTTTCGCCACAAAAGCAGCGCCCCTATCCGACCTTCTCAAGAAAAAGGCACCTTGGGAATGGCTTCCACAGCACACGGATGCCGTGGATGCTTTAAAAAGAGCCCTCAGCACAGCCCCTGCATTACAGGTCCCAGATCCACTTTCACCGTACGCAATTGAAGTTGCAAGCACCGACCGAACTCTTTCGGCCATACTCCTCCAGGAACGCCATGACCAATTACGCCTCACGCGTGTTAGACCCTGTCAAGCAAGGATTTTCTGCCTGCGAAAAGCACCTGCTCGCAGTTTTTGGGGCAGTACAGTACTTCGCCTACATCACAGGACTCAACCCCATCACCATTCTCACTGAACACACCCCAACACAGCTATTATTAGACGGTCGACTTAAAGATGGCACAGTCAGCCAAATCCGCGCAGCCCGTTGGACCTTTCTTTTACAGGGACGGGGCATTACAGTCAAAAGAACCAAGACCCACACCTTCCTAGCTGATAATTTGCAATATCCAGGAACCCCTCATGAGTGTGAGATCGTCACCAGAAAACACAACACAGGCCCATTTATACCTAAAACACCTCCCAGGAAAACAGGTAGTACAACCCAGAAACCCCAGCCCACAGACACGTGCGCACCCTGAAAATCTATGTGGATGGCTCCTCCACAGTTTTGAACGGAAAGAGAATTACCGGTTGCGGTATTTATGTAGAGGACGCGCAGGGACGCGCCCTAGATGAGATTTCATTAAAGTTGCCAGGACACTTAGGCTCGCAGGCAGCAGAACTGGCAGCAATCGCTTATATTGTAGACCACCCTGATTCGTTTCCGACCTCAGCAGACATCTATTTGGACAGCTTGTATGTCTGTAATAGTTTGGCGGAATTCTTACCCCTGTGGGAAACAGGAGGATTTGTTTCCACAGACGGAAAGCCCCTACCCACAGCCTCATTACTCCGACATATCCTAGAGACAGCCAAAAATAGAAAATATGGCAGAATTAAGGTTCACAATCATCACCGTTCTTCCCCCCCGATAACGTTAAAGCAGACGCCCAAGCGAAGGCAGGTTCCAGGCATGGTTACTTTTGGAACCCCCCGAGAGCACCCCAGTACACGCAGTTCAGGTCTCACAGACCAACATTCAGGACCTAGCAAAGGCACAGAAGTAAGATGAAAAACTCAGGGAAGTTTTAAAAGGAACCTTTCCAGCCCCGTACGACAAGTTTAAAAACGCAATCACCACACACGACGGTGTGATTTTAAAAGAAGGCATTTATGTAGTTCCCAGCCAGGACAGGAACCAGATTAATTGTCAGTTCCATGACAATCATGGACACCAAGGCACTAAACCCACCTGAACCCACCTCAGACCGCTCTGCTGGTGGCCTGATTTAAAAGCCGATGTTACTCACTACATAGAGAACTGCTTGATCTGTGCCCAGAACAATCCGGACAGATATGCAAGAAAGGCTCAGCTTAGTCACACTCACCCCGTTAATGGCCCTTGGACGAATTTGCAGATGGACTACATAGGACCCCTACCCCCCTGCAGAAATGGTTATAAGTATGTCTTGGAGGTCATCGACACCTTCACAAAATGGGTGGAAGCTTTTCCATCGAGAACGAATACGGCCAAGACAACAGCTGAAATACTAACACAGCACATCTTTACAAGATGGGGCCTCCCACGCAGTATTGAATCTGATCAAGACTTACCTTTTACAGGACGAGTAATGAAAAACGTCCTCACAATTTTCAGAATTAGGCAGAAGTTTCATGTAGCCTACCACCCCCAGTCAAGCGGCATTCTAGAGAGGATGAACAGAACTCTAAAAGCCAACAATAGAATTGTACAAACAGAACAACAGCACCTGGGATTCAGTTCTCCCATTTGCTTTAATGTTCCTAAGAAACACGGTATCCACATCCACAGGATACACCCCCCACACCCTCATGACCGGATGCCCCATGAAAGGGACAGAGTGTTTATTAGGACTGGATTTGGCCAGCCATGCAGTCACAGCCCTCACGCATGAAAATGCTGTACAACAGCTACTTGAGAATATAAAGGCAGCCCAACTCGCAGCAGCTGTGAGTCTTGGGACCAGGAGGAAACAAAGCAAAGCTTGTTTCGATAAAAAGGTACACACAACCGAGTTTGTAGTAGGGCAGCAAGTGATGCTTTCCCTAAACAACCCCAGTTCATTCCTTTCCCCAAAATCTTCCGGACCGTACTCCATTTCGGACAAAGTAAGCCCCTCGGTATACAAAATCACATATCCCAATGGCAACGTAGTATTGAATCTGATCAAGACTTACCTTTTACAGGACGAGTAATGAAAAACGTCCTCACAATTTTCGGAATTAGGCAGAAGTTTCATGTAGCCTACCACCCCCAGTCAAGCGGCATTCGAGAGAGGATGAACAGAACTCGAAAAGCCACCATACAATTGTACAACAGAACAACTGCACCTGGGATTCACATTGGGCAGCACGGTAGCATTGTGGATAGCACAATTGCTTCACAGCCCCAGGGTCCCAGGTTCGATTCCGGCTTGGGTCACTGTCGTGCGGAGTCTGCACGTCCTCCCCGTGTGTGCGTGGGTTTCCTCCGGGTGCTCCGGTTTCCTCCCACAGTCCAAAGATGTGCGGGTTAGGTGGATTGGCCATGCTAAATTGCCCTTAGTGTCCAAAATTGCCCTTAGTGTTGGGTGGGGTTACTGGGTTATGGGGATAGGGTGGAGGTGTTGACCTTGGGTAGGGTGCTCTTTCCAAGAGCCGGTGCAGACACGATGGGCCGAATGGCCTCCTTCTGCACTGTAAATTCTATGTAAATTCTATGAAAGTCTGCGTGGTTTCACATAAACCAGCTTAAGGCTTATGGCTCGCAGAACAACCATACACACCACATCGTGCTCGCAGCAGCAGACGAGCACGCCCCGTCCACAGATGCCGTTTTCCTACCCCCCCTCCCAGCCAGTCCAGCCCATCCTCAGACACGACTTCAACTCCACCCCCACAGGCACGACTCCGCCTCTCCCTTCCTTCAACCAGCAGCGACAGCGACAGTGATACCGACAGCAATGACGACAGCCACAGCACACCACGTTATAATTATACCCCCGCACCAGGCCCACTCCCAGCGAATCCAAGCATGATTCCAGCGATCCCTTCGAAATCACATACATTAAAGCCCCGATCCAGACCCACCGCCCGACGATTACGGATTACAACCTAACAACTCCAACCTCGACACACGATTCTGGCACCGAGACAATTCGTTCAGGCTCATCCGGAATGATGAGATGGACTCCAATTCACCCCAAGTAGCTTTAGCCAACTACTCCAGTCAAGAGTATGGCAGCCGGGAGAAGATGATGACTTAGAGTCCGACTCCCACCAAACGAATCCCTTTGCGACCCTGTTCGCTACTGAACAATGAGGTGTCCAGATGATGGAAAAAAGGAACCGATGGAGAAATACGGTGTCTTTCTGATGGAACCTGCACAATGTTTTGTTGTATGTTTGTTCGTTTAATGTACATGTTTGTTGTGTGTAAATTTGGACGTTTTTTGAAAGTTTTTCATGGCCCCACGCCACCACCCCTTTGATGCCCAATGCCTGTTAGAGGAACTAGTTTGTTGACAGACAACCGTTCAGAGGAACTAGTTTGTCGACAGAACACCACTCATAGCTACTCTCCTGATTCGATCACGAGAGGCAGCCCCCCACGACGACCACATTCTTACCCGTTCTTGTCGGTCGCTCAGGCAGTGGAGAAATGGCACTGGTCCCCGCCCTGCCTGAGGACCCCCTTTGGTCAGCTACGCTCAGGTAGAGCACATACGGCACTGATCACCGTCCTACCAGGGGATTCCACCCATTTCTTACCCGCCGCGGCCCATACGCACCCCATTTTAGCACTTTCAGTTCAAAATTGTTTTGTTTGTTTTTGGCGACCCTTAGGTTGCTTCCGTATGCTATTTACATCCTCAAACACTAGGATGGTAGATCGGACAGGCTGCAAGACAGCTCGTACTATGTCAGTATTTTTCTCGGATGTCTTGTCCCAAATATTTGGTTTAAAAGAAAATTTTTTAAATGAGGGAGTCACAGATGGTGACCAATTATAATGGGTAATTGGCAACAAAGGACAGACAGACATACGAGATCTTAAGCAAGATAATAACATATATTATGCTTGGGTCCATAGAACTCCGGAACCTCAGGAACCCCAGAGGAAGAAAAAGAAGAAGACAGAAAGACGGAAAGGTGAAGACAACCTTCATGTTCACCTGGATCTTAGCGGGATCCCTTCAGGTGCGCGCAGACGCTATCTCTCTGACCCCTATCACACAGGCCGTGAATGATTCCCACCCCTGCCATACACAGAACCCCAAGATAGTTAGCCCGAAGACAGTTAACGATACCGCGACCTGGTGTGATAAGTTTATCACCTGGTATTCACTATCCTACATAGTAGAAGCACTCTTAGTACTGGCGATACTTTGCAGTGTCGTGCAGACACTTAGAATCAGAAAATGGCGAAGGAGAGCCTACTGCTCTCGCACCCCGGTATATACGTTAGGTCCCCTATTTTTGGACTTCACCAAACCCCCGAACCCCTTGACATGAATTAAAGTGCATCCGCTCCTCTTTATGTGTGTTTTGTTCAATAAAGAAATGTAAACCTCTGTGTCTGACTGCCAGGCCAGAGACATTTGTGTTGCTGCTATTTTGTACATTTAAAGTGTTGTAGATTATTTTTGATTGTTTGAGTAAGGATAGTTTATTGAGGATAGTTAGAGGTTCCAGTTTTTTTTATTTTGTAATGCATGCCTGAATGTCATAGCACCCCGTAGAGTTTTATACTGATGTATGTAAGTAAAATGATTTTAGGTAAAGAATTGCGCTTCATAGGATAGGGCAGTATAGAGCCCATGAACTGCTTACAGGTGCCCCGCTTGGTCAGAGAACGAAGACGACGCAGTAATGTGATCCTTCACGCTTCGCATTGAGGATCACAAGGAGGGGGTGTAGCCATCTGGGATGGCCACTTCCCGATTACAAAATGGACACTTTGCAAAGATTGCAGGGAAAATGGACAATACTAAGAAAGCAAGCAGGTGCAAGGTTTGTCTATTGATTGGAGCCATAGCTCCCAGACAAGACCGATACTGCAAACCATTTCCATACTAATGAGCCATCCCCGGGAACAAAAAGCTAACATTTAAGTAAACAATACCAAGACAGACACCCCCAGAGGAGACCAGAACAAAGCAGGCCAATGGCCACCTACGACACGCCCAGCAATCAGGGCACCCACCCCTCTATTGGAGGAAATCGATCGGAACGATTGGGAAATGGCCTAATTAATTGGGGCCAAGTTCCAGGCCCGCCCAAAAGCGCGCGAAGCCCCTTTTGGGTAGAAGAAGAATCCCCCAAGAGAGAATCTCTCTCCTGTGGCTCCGGCTCTCAACAAGGAGAGACCTGCCCAACAGCAGCATCAGAACAAGTAAGTCCAAGGGCTACGCACGCTACGAGACAGACGCTCCTAGCTGTTATTCCATACCAATTCGACCCCAGTAGCCACAGAACCGAACAACGGCCATTGTTCCTCTGACTGAGTGGGCGCCCGAAGCTAGGTATAGGCTTTAGCAGTCGTGATAGTTTAGTTTGTAGAGTTTTATGCGTGAGTATATTTGACTGTGTGTGTAAATAAATGAGCATTGAGTTTGAACTTACTAACTGGTGTATCGAGTCTTTGATCAGTATTGGTTTTGAACCTTGTGGCGGTATCGAAAGATACCTGGCGACTCTAGACGAACGTAATTAGAATTAAGAAAGGCGACCATATTGGCCGCCATCTTCAGAGCCAAATTAAGAGAAACACAATTAGCAACAGGACTCAGTCCACGGCCGCCCTGTTGGGGAAGGGGGAATCAAGTACCAGGTGGGTCCTTATGGGCAGCTGGGCGGCGATCGAGTGGGTCAGATGGAGTGGCGCGGGGCAGATCAGTGGGACCTTGTTTGTTGGTCCAGGTCCGCCGGCTGCGTCCGCCATCGCTTTCGGCGCGGCGGCTGGAGGCCACCGCCATGCAAATGCGCAGACTTGGAACCAGAAGTGTGGGGGCCCGTATCCAGAGCCAAAGCTGCGTGAAGCTCCCCGGGTCCCTGCCAGCCCCATGCAGGTAAATTATTTGCTCTTTATTTTTTTCAGGAAAGTCTGAAGTGAAACGTTAGCGTTTTTACACCGGCGTGTGGACATAGCCCCATTTTTGGAGAATCCTTATCTTTGGCGTTGCACTTCAGGTATTATTTGGCTTTTTATTAATAGAATGACACTATAACACTCCCTCAGTGACTCATGCATTTTTCCAGCAGAAAGTCATTATGATAAAGAAAGAATTATTTTACATCTCTCAGGGCATTCCATGGCACTTCATATTCAATGACTCACTTATTTAAGTCAGTTATTGTATGCATCAATTAAAAGATTAAACAAAATATTGTGTACTTGTGGTGATGTATCCAGACAATTAAAAGCTATATTCTCAATACTAATGCTTCTCTTTGCAATTGGAGAAACGCATTGATGAGGCAACCACACCTTCCAAAGCAATTTAGCTAAATACAATAGGAACATTGTGGTAACAACGTTTAGAAGTGGAAAATTAAATCATGGTTAGGTTTAACCAAATACCAAAAGATACTCAAATATCCAACGAGGAGTACAGTGAAATGTTAAGTTTAACCCACTAGTGAGAAACTATCTTACCACTTGCTGCAAAGGACGGACAATCAACTTCAAAGGCTGATTCAATAATAATATTCCGTAGCAAAGAAATAGATCATCTGATTCCATGTTGTTATGAACTGGTAAAACGTGAATATTGACCTAAAACATTCATTCAATATGCTGAAACCCTAAGACCCGAGGAAGCAGCAGGTAATCTGTGGCAAATTAAGAAACCTACATGGAAAACAATACACTCAGCTTTAATAATACAAAAGTAATTGGGTAACACAAAAATTATTTGCCTTTTTTTTTGATAAGAAACATTATTTTAGAACCTATATATTTGCACTTGTAACCATCATCATTGGTACATTCCATGTCGTTCCTCTCCATGCTAACCTCTTTATATTTTTATCCCTTGTATATATGTGTGTCAATTTCTTTTAGTTTCCATACTTAGTTCAGTGCATTATTTCTTGATTGAAAAGGTGGGAAAGTAATTTATTCCTGTGCTCTCGACATAGACATAGAAGTTACAGTGCAGGAGGAGGCCATTCGGCCCATCGAATCTGCACCGGCCCTTGGAAAGAGCACCCTACTTAAGCCCAAGCCTCCACCCTATACCCACAACCCGGTAACCCCACCTAACCTTTTTCTGGACACGAAGGGCAATTTAGCATGGCCAATTCACCTAACGTGCACATATTTGGACTACGGGAGGAAACCGGAGCACCCGGAAGAAACCCACGCAGACACGGGGAGAACGTGCAGATTCCGCCCAGACAGTGACCCAAGCTGGGAATCTAACCCGGGACCCTGGAACTGTGAGGCAACTGTGCTAACCACTGTGCTACTGTGCTGCCCTTGCTCTGCTAATGTGTCTCATATCCAATCATCGGAACATGTCAGATTCTTATGCCTTCTCTCTGCTATTTATCTGTAAGCAGCACACTTTCCCCAATTGCATGGCATAAGGACATGCAGCTGGTATAATGTGCACAAATCGACATATATGAGAATTACCCCCTTTTTACAACCTTACCATAGATTCATTCATCGATAATCCATCCTTGAAAGCTTGTAGGTCGCTTTCACCAATGTTCAGGAAAATGGAGAACAAATATTCAGCATGCTGTCACAGTGCAGATTGGCTGAAAGCAGGAGTGTGAAATGTAAAGTCGCTGCTTTATTAATTCAGATGCTGCTGCCACATTTAAATTATGAAAACATGAAGACATCTACGTTTGAATTCGGAACTCACAAAACATACCCAAGTATAATTGAATTTGCTTTTAACAGCAGCTTACTGAATGGTATCCAAGTGTAACAGAAATCAACTAACCCCCTTCACAATGTCATGCGATGAGCCATTAGCCCATTGCACAAACAGAACTGGCCTGCAATGACTCATCTGGGTTTTGTTAAAAAATCACGTCTCTGGATTCTCATAAATTCAGATATCCATGGGCACACTTTGACCGCAGCTGCTGGTCTGAGGCGAGTAGGATAATGGATCTGAGGTAAGGTCACAGACCTGAAAGGTTAATTCTCCACAGATGCTGCCAGACCTAGTGAGGATTTCCAGCATTCTCTTTTCTTATTTCAGATTTCCAACATACGCAGTATTTTGCTTTCGTATTACTGATTTCTTGCTCCACTCACTCATCATCCAATCCTGTGGCTGCTACTTCCACTCTCCATTCAGTAGCTTCCTGCAGTGTGCCTGTACTTTGTAAACACAATTGCAAATTTTCAGCAAAGGCTGAGTCACAAAATCCGATGAAAGACAGAACTGAAACATTTGCGCCATTCCTCTCCACCAAGATCTGCAGAATATTTTGGTATATTTGAAAAAAACATTTTCTCTTCTAAGTCCTTTGTTGGCATTGTGAAATTTTATTTCTTTCTTTGCCAGTACCAGAAAATGTGTAATTCCTTGGCCATTGTATTTATAGGGAGGGATCAGGGATGTCGGTGGCCGGGGGAGGGGTGGGAAGCTGGGTTCTAGGGAAACCTGGAAATCCAGGAATGCTGAGATTATGCTAATGCGAAGCTGGTGGGAAAGTAAACTGTCAGGGGAACACAGAGAACACAGAGGCTACAAAAGGACATGGATTAAGAGAGTGGAAAACAAGGTGCCCGATGGAGTACAATGTGGGGAAGTGTGACGTTCTTCACTTTGATAGCGAAAATAGAAAGGCAAATATTTTTAAAAGGTGGCTGGTCAGATTGGGATAGGTGCTTGATGACTGGGGCAGACTTGATGGGCCGAAGGGCCTCTTTCTGTGCACTATGACTCTTATTATTGATGCTCAGAAAGATTTTAAATAGATATTTAAAGTAGAAAATAGTTAACAAAGTTGGTCCTATGGAAAGAGCATCTGCAAAATGAAAAAAAATGAAAATCGCTTATTGTCACGAGTAGGCTTCAATGAAGTTACTGTGAAAAGCCCCTAGTCGCCACATTCCGGCGCCTGTTCGCAGAGGCTGGTACGGGAATGGAACCATGCTGCTGGCCTGCCTCAGTCTGCTTTAAAAGCCAGCGGTTTAGCCCAGTGAGCTAAACCAGCCCCTTAGTTAACGTTTAATGGTGGAAAATAAGGAGTTGGCAGATGAACTGAATCAGTATGTGACATTGGCCTTCACTGCAGCGGATACAAGAAACTTCCGAGAAACAGCTGGAAATCAGGTATTGGAAGGGAGGGAGGAACTCAAGAGAGTTACAGTCACCAGGGAAGTGGTACTTAGCAAATTGTTGGAACTGGCGGTTGACAGGTCCCCACGTCCTGACCAATTTCACATCCTAGCTTCAAAAAATACGTGGCTGGTTAGATAGTTGATGTGTTGGTTCTAATTTTCCAAAATTCGCTAGATTCAGGGAAGGTTCCATTAGATTGGAAAATAGCAAACGTAACTTTTATTTGAAAGGGAGGGAAACTGAAAGCAGGAACAGGCCAGTTGGCATGACATCTGTCACAGGGAAAATATTAGAAGCTATTATTAACGATGTTATAACGGGGCATTAATAATAATAAAAAATAATAATCTTTATTGTCACAAGAAGGCTTACATTAACACTGCAATGAAGTTACTATGAAGAGCCTCTAGTCGTCCACATCCCAGCCCCTGTTTGGGTACACAGAGGGAGAGTTCAGAATGTCCAAATTACTTAACAGCACGTCTTTCGGGACTTGTGGGAGGAAACCAGAGCAACTGGAGAAAACCCATGCAGACACGGGGAGAATGTGCGGACTCCGCACAGACAGTGACCCAAGCCGGTAATCAAACTTGGGACCCTGGCACTGTGAAGATACAGTGCTGTGCTACCGTGCACTTAGTTAAATTGAAGGAAATCAGGCAGAGTCAACATGGTTTTGTGAAAGGGAAATAGTGGTTAACCAATTTATTGGAGTTATTTGAAGAAGACACAGGTACTGTGATAAAAGGAGATCCAGTGGATGTACTGCCTTTAGATTTTCAGAAGACATTTGATAAGATGCCACATCAAAGGCTGTTGCAGAAAATAAAAGCTCATGGTGCAGGTGTAACATATTGGCAAAGATAGAAGCTTGGCTAGCCAGCAGGAAGCAGAGAGTAGACATAAATGGTGCATTTTTGGCTGGCAGGATATGGCGAGTGGTGTGAACAGGGATCAGTGCTGGGGCCTCAACTTCTGACAATTTATATAAATGATTTGGAAGAAGGGACCGATGGTAGAGTCACTGCATTCACTGATGACATAACAGTAAGCAGGAAAATAAGTTGTGAAGTGGACTTGAGGCTGGCAAAAGATAAAGATAGACCAGGTGAGTGAGAAAAATTCTACCATATGGAGCATAATGTGGAGAAATGTGAGGTTGTTCCTTTTTGCAGGATGAATAAAAAAGAAGCATAACATCTAGATAGTGAGAGATTGCAGAGCTCTGGGATGCAGAGGGATCTGGATATCCTAGTGCATGAATCATAAAAGGTGCAATAAGTAATTAGCAAAATTATTGTTTATTGCAAGGGGAATTGAATACAAGAGTAGTGAGGTTATACTTCAATTGTTTAAAACACCGGTAGTCCGGGAGGTAGCATTACATCAGAAATCCGCAGTCCGTTGAATTGACAGGGCACTGGTGAGATCACATCTGGAGTACTGTGTACGTTATTGGTCTCCTTCGTTAAGGAAATAGGTAAATGCATTAGAAGCAGTTCAGAGAACGTTTACTAGATTAATATCTGGAATGGACGGATTGTCTTATGACAAAACGTTGGACAGGTTAGGCTTGTATCCGCTGGAGTTATGTAATAAAATAAAGTCGCCATAGTCCCAGATGACCTGAGGCTGCTTTCCCCGTTGAGGGGGAGAGCTGACTGGTGATTTAACCTGAGGATCACCACACCTCAGGCTAGGGACAAGGTTGGGGAGACGGGGCCTTCATGAATAACCTCAGCCGGTACGGAAATTGAACTTGACCTATTGGCCTTGCTCTGCATCATGAACCAGCTGTCCAGCCAACTGAGCTAAAGCAGAATAAGAGGCAACATGGCTGAAACATATATGATCTTGAGGAGTGGATGTGGAGAGAATGTTTCCTCTTATGTGAGAACTTGGGCTTACTGTTTCAAAATAAGGATCATTTAAGACAGAGATGAGGAAATCCTTTTTTCATAGGGTTAAGAGATTTTAAAATTATCTTCATCAAAAGGTGGTTAAAGCAGAGTCTTTGAGTAAGGCAGCGGTAGATAGATTTTTGATAAGCGTAAGGGTGAAAGGCTATCAGGGGTATGCAGGAATGTGAAGTTGAGGTTAAAATTAAGTCAGCCATGACCTTTTGCATGGCAGAGCAAGCTCGAGGGAGTGAGTGGCCTATATCTGCTCCAAATTTGCATGTTTGTATATATGTAAATGTGGGTGCATTAATACAAAGAAAACATCGTTAGCATGCAGATACAGCAAACAATTAGGAAAATAAATGGCATGTTGGCCTTTATTGCAGGGGATTGGAGTACGTTTAAGAAAGTCTTGCTATAATTGTATAGGTCTTTGTTGCGACTACACCTGGAGTGCTGAGTGCAGTTTGGCCTCCACGTTTAAGGAGGGATATATCTGCATTGGAGGTAATGCAGCGAAGATTCACTAAATTAGTTCCTGGGGTGATGAGAGGCTGTCCTATGGTGATGAGGGGCTGAGCAAATTGGGCCTATACTCTCTGGAGTTTAGAAGATAGCGAGGTGATCTCATTGAAGCATACAATGTCTTGAAGGGGCTTAGGGAAGACATAAATAGCTTGTTTCCCCAACTGGGAAATCTAGAACATGAGAAACCACAGCCTTAGGATAAGGGGTTGATCCTTTAAAACAGAGATACTAAGAAACTCCTTCACTCAAAGGGTTCTGAAACTTTGGAATTATCAACCTTCAGGGTTGTCCATGCACCATCGTTGAATATACCCAAGATTGAAGTCGATAGATTTTTGGTCTTTTGGGAAATCGAGGAATATGGAGAGCGGGTAGGCAATTGGAAATGAGGCAGAAGATCAGCCATGATCGTATTGAATAACAGGACAGGATCGAGGGGCTGAATGGTCTAGTCTTACATCTATTTCTTCCGTTCTTATGAATTTAGCAGCAGGATCTCATTATCATTTTAAAAAATTCTGTCTCTCAAATTGATAGGGTGGCTGGTGGACGGATGGGATTGGCCACTATCAGGGATTGATGGAGCCAGACCATGGCATTTGGAAACTATCGGGGCATAGTGCGAGGTGGGGCTTGTGGCATAGGAGTTCGCAGAGAGGGAAAGATTTTGATCTGGTTGGAGGGAATTGGAATATTGTTGGGAGGAAGGCAAAGATTGCAGGGTACACCATATGGACTGCAGCGGTTCAAGGTGGCGACTCACCACCACCTTCTCAAAGACAATTAGGGATGGACAATAAATTCTGAGTGAGTCAACGATTCCAACATCCCATAAATGAACATAAAAATAAGAGGGGTGGGCAGGTTGGACTGGCGATCGGGAACGAGGGAGTCATTGCGGGGTGGGGGCAGGGGAGACTCAGGATCACTGGTTGGGTGGAGAGGGTCGGCAGATTGCTCAGAGGGGGTAAAGATCATTGGCAGGTTTGCATGTGCCTGACAAGAGAAGCTATAAAAGTATTTGTCTGCTTGGTTTGACAGCTCTCGTCCCCATTTCACTTCCGGGTTTCCCGAGTCCTGGGAAACTTAGCTAGCCAGTGTCAAATTTAAGTCAGGCTCCCAACTAAAACGTGGGAATGAGATTTAAATATTATTAGGAACGGTCTCACGGTAGACATGTCATGAAAAATGGCAGCAGGCGATAAGTGCCAGGTTACGGTCGCTTTAAGGGATTTTAAAATTTTGATTCCCTTCCTGATCCTTTCCCATCCATCATGAGGGTTTAAATTTCCACCCCCACCTCCCTGTCTCTCTCAATTTTTTTCTTTAATCAACATACTTGGAAAAAAACAACTAAAAATAAAAGCCAGAAACAAAAAAAATAAAGACGGTCACAAACCATCTGATTTACATTGCCTCCTCTCTTTTTTGTTGTTGCTGATGCTTGCACTTTTGGCCTTGATCGGTCACTTCAGTTGTCAATTTAAAATATGAGCCTGAGTACCAGGAGGCAATGCCATTGTGATACTGTCACTGGGCTAATAATCCAGTAACCAAGGGTCTGGAGACCCGGGTTCGAATCCCACCACGGCAGATGTTAAAATTTGAATTCAAGAAAAATCCGAAATGAAAATAATGATGCTATTGTTGTAAAAAACCCATTTGGTTCACGAATGTAATTTAGGAGAAGGAAATTTCCCATCGCAACCTGGTTTGGGCTACATGTGACTCTTACGTGATTAAACTCAGACAAATACTCTGAATTGGCCTGGCAACCACTCAGGGCAATTGGGAATAGGCCCATATCCCACGAACAAATAAAAAATACAAACTTAATTCAGGCCAGCTGCCAACAATAAAGAAATAAAAGTCTTCCACTGCGAGACTGTTGGAATTTAGGAAGAAATCTGCATGAAATTTTAAGTCATGCTGTTAAGAATAAAAAACTTGTACATAATCCTAATGAGGCCATACAGTTTAAAAAAAGGAATTGTAACTGAGAAGCAGCACCGATTAGATATGACAGGGGTTCACGTGCCAAACACGAATGAGAGATCAAAAATAAATAGAAGCAAGAATGGGCCTTAGTTCTGAAGATATATCATTCTTTGGGCAAGTCAGCTCTAATTGGCTCACTTTTTTGTTTCACTTTCATTTTGTGGCATGGTGGCGCAGTGGTTGAACAGAAACCTTACGGTGCCAGGGACCCAGGTTTGATTTCGACCTTGGGTGACTGTCTATGTGGAGTTTGCACTTTCTCCCCATGTCCGTTTTCCTCCCACAGTCCAAAGATGTGCAGACTCGATAGGCTGAATGGCCTCCTTCTGCACTGTAGGGATTTTATGATTTAAAAAACATGTAATTGTATTTTCACAATTTATTGCTACAGGGAGTCGGCACACAGTGCACAATGTTACCCCTAACATTTGGTTGGCATACTTGTCATTGGTAATCAGTTTGTGATATTTGTACTATTGTTGGAACTGTTTAGATGTCAATTCTGGATTGAATCTCAATTAAATTCTGTATTTAATACAACGTTTTACCCATGTGAGTGCTTGACCCAATGATATAGAGACAAACATCAGAGACAAAATTCAAAACAAGGACTTGCCCACTTGGATCAACCAAGTGTCAATTAAATTGCCTTTTTAAGAAGAAAACGTTTAGAAAGAGAAGTGATTGTCAGTCTACGATAGCGTAGTGAATTACGTGGGGCTTGGCTCTTGAGTATTTCACAGGATGCCCTTCCCCCCCTTCAACAATGAACATTCAACTGTGGCTGACTCAAGGTGACAAATGCATCTTTTGATATTATACCAGGAAGATGGGTTTAGGGTGTGGTACATCTAACTAAAAATAAAATATCCTCATTGAAATGACTCAGTGATTGACAGGAAATATTCAACAAGGATTTCTATGATGCATTAAATGAAAAATGACTGACTCATTTGTCACATTTGCAGTTCAGCCAATGCATCGTATCATTGAAATTAATGTACAGCAACTTTGAGCACTGCAATAGGAGGTGCACTCTTTAATCAAAATATCATAACATTTGAATTTTACACTCAACTCTGAATGGGCCGCTGTTAATAATATGTTCTATGTCTGTGGTAGTTTTAAAGGATAGGCTTGCAGACCTCAAAGGTATCTTCTGTACTCATAGTCCCTAATCTTCTAGCCTCCAGAGTGTAACATTCAAATTTTGAAGATGCTCTTTTTAATTCTTTCCCGTAACTAAGATATCGAGCTGGATTATTCCCCCCCCCCCCCCCCCCCCCCCCGCCCCCCGCACCCTCACCTGCCGCAAGATCGCCACGGACAGGACACGGACAATGGAAACGTCCAGTGTCCTCGGGCGGGATTCCCCAGTCGCCAGGCGGGCGCAGCCGGAGAACCCTACCCATTGTCTCGGTAGCACTGGACTCCTTCTAGTCCACTTAGAATGTGATCAATGGCACGTTGGAACAATGCAGGTGTGAACATGGTGCCAAATAGAAGTCTTCCATATTTAAATAGCTCTATGTGTGCCACGATTATCAAATGTTGTTGTGAACCTGGATCTACATTTATCTGGGGGTAAGATATGATCAATTTTACTGAAATGTTGGCCTCCAGCCAACCCAGTAAATAAATCATGAATTAAAGGCAGAGGGTACTGCTCTGCACACAGTATCCGATTGATAGTGGCTTTAAAATCACCACACATGCTTACCAAACCATCGTTCTTCATCATGGGTACTATGGGTGTGCCCCAATCACTTACATTAACGGGTTCAAGGGCTCCTGTCTTGACCAGCCTCTCTAATTCCATCTCGACCTTAGGCCTGATGGTGCACGGCACTGACCTAGCCCATAAGCATCTTGCTTGGCCTTCGTCCTTTATCTTTAGCTTGACTGGGATCTCGATCATGCTTCCCAGCTCTCATTAAAGATGATGGCATGTTTCTTCAAAATCTTTAGTCTTTTAGATCTCTTTCGGGCGCTGACATGAAATTCACCCCGGCCCAGTTTAAGTTGATTCTCTCCAGCCAGGTTCTCAACATTAAGGCTGAGTAGTTACCTTTAACGACATGCAGGTAAAGGTTTGCAGTGTGTCTGTTTTGCTGCACATTTACCTCGACACCGCCCCTCAATACTTTCCCAGTATAGGTTTTAAGTGTTATCTTTGAGGGTTTTAAGGTGATATGTTGTAGTTTCTCTTGTTAAACTGCTTCTGGTACCAATGAAATGGCTGCATGAATGTCCACCTCCATTTTCAATGGTTGTCCGTTCAGTAAAGCAGTGACCCAATAACAGTTTGTTGTGCCTGCCATGGCCAGTACGTTCAACAACAATGGTTTGTCATCTGACTGTGACTCTTCTCCTTTTCAGCACCCTTTTTTGTATCACGTAGATCCTTTTCCCTCATTTGGTTTTCCATTTGATACACTTGGTTCTTGCATTTTATAGTTCTGGTTTGGAACGTGTGTTTCTTTCTCCGACATGCACGTTTGATGTGCCCCTTTTTACCACAATTTCTGCACTTTGCATCTTTGCACTAGCAGTCTGCTGTTGCATGTCCAGTTTTTACGCATCGGTGGCAATTTCAAACTTATGCCTGTGTTTGGGTGTCAGCCAACATTTTATGCATTTTGGTGCTCAAACTTAATTGTTGGGCTTCCTTAGCTGCTAATTATATGGCGGTCATGACCTCTAAAGCTTTCTTTAGGTTTAAGTTGATTTCTGTTAACAGTCTTTTTTGGATAGTTTCACTTCTTAACCCACAAGTTAGTCTATCTCTAATGGTGTCATTCAAGATATCACAAATTCACAGTATTTAGCTAATTTCTTCAAAGTAGCTATGGACTGTGTGAATGATTCACCTTCTTGTTGGTTACGTTTATGGAACCTGAACATCTCGGCAATGACCAAAGGTTCAAGTGGGAAGTGACCCTGCAATAGCTCCATAAATCAGGGGCTGGTGTAGCACAGTGGGCTAAACAGCTGGCTTCTAATGCAGAACAAGGCCAGCAGCGCGGGTTCAATTCCCGTACCGGCCTTCCCGAACAGGCACCAGAACGTGGCGACTAGGGGCTTTTCACAGTAACTTCATTGAAGCCTACGTGTAACAAAAGGCGATTATTATTATTATTATTTCATCACAGGTTTTCGAGTCTGGTTTTTCAGGAAAGTTGGATCTATAATATCTGCTGCAATTTTGTTTGCTTCGATAAAATAATCAAATCTTTCAGTTTATGGACCCCACCATTCGATGATCTCATAATATGGTTCCACATTGCGAAACAATCCCGCCAATTTTTACTATGGAAAGGGCTTGCGTAAGTGCCACAAAATATTTTAGCATGACCTCGATTCGTTTTTTCAAACATGGTACATCTGAGCTCAGCCTGTTTCCTTCCAGCTTCATCCAAGTAAAAGCAGTATATCTTACCAGCAGCTTTTCCAGGAGAGGTCTCTGGTTTCACATCAGCTTGTTCTTAGAGAGAGTTATCAGATTCCAGATTCTGCTTGTACAGACATTTCTGCAGAGAGATGTAGAGTCATAGAGTCCTACAGCATGAAAACGCCCTTTGGCCCCAGCTCTAAACTATTGTTGTAGGGTACTTGTAATTCACAGTGCTTCCTGTACGGTTCCAGATTTTTCCAGGCAGAGCACGTGGTGAGCTTCTTTTCAATATTGTTTCCTCCAAGATCTGTTTAAATTACGGTTCCTTCGATGGCTGCTACCGATATTTGGCATCCCTCCGTCGCCAGCTTTGATGCAGAGAAGTTTTTAGTTTCTTAATCCTTTCTGGATATCTGCACGCGGATCGACAATTTTTCTATATTTTTTTCTCTGGAAGTCTGCCAGCGTGGTTCCAACCTTCTTGTCACCAGTTTTCTCTGTGGTATATTTAAAGGATAAGTTTGCAGACCACAAAGGTACAAACAAGAGCTTTTACGGAAAGGTGTTTACTCTACAGGCTGTAAAGATAGCCTGCCTGTACAAATGACCGATGATGTCATCAATATATCACGTGATCAGACTCTTAAAGTGACTTTGTTCCAACTAGGAATAAACATGAATACACAACAATGACTATCGATGATTCTCCATAAAACATCCCCAATGCTGGAAAAGCTAATCAGACCATGTGCCAAGCTAAAGCACATTTCCTCACTATGAAGAACAACACCGATCACAGTCACAGCTCCCAGCAATTAGTTACAAATTGATTTAATGGCACCTTAAAAATTAAGTTCTCCCCATAAACGACAGGATTAATCAATTTTTCAATGCGTATGAAAGCATTGTCGGAAGTAGATTTAACTTGCTTGCATTTTTAAACATAGTGAGAACACTTTTCAAATGTGTGGCCACAGCCTAATTAGCTGGGTACAGAATTGATTTAGATTTGATTTTGTACTTCCAGTGTCACGGCATCCTGGTCAAGTCCGCGGTTGATTCTCGCCCCACCCGGAGACACAACACAAGAGAATTGAATAATAATTCTTATAAAAATAGTCAAAATATTTGGCCCTTAGCTTCCCAATAATTACAATCACTAGGTTTATAAGTTCAAACGTAATTACTGTTTATAACTGGAACAAATATGAAATATGCAATGAATACAATTGCTTAAATGCCCTATAACACCTGACCCACCTTAACTGCCCCACCCTCTACCACACACACAGGGCAGACAAATAAAGAGGGGAAGGAAAAGGGTGAAACATGCTCAGGATTAAGGTCAAAAGTTAAGTGTCCTTGCTTCAGAGGATGAGTTCTTCAGTGCTTGCTCTTCACAGTATGAATGTGGTTTAAAGTCTCTGGTGTACAGCTTGTAATAATCTTCTTTTCAGCTCAGCAGTATATCTTACTCACAGCTTTTACAGGAGATGCCTCTGGCTTCACATTAGCCGGGTCTTAGAGAGAGTAATCAGATTTTGGTCTCTGCTTCACAGAAATATTTTCTGGAGAGAGAGCGAGTTATCAGAATCTGGATTCTGTTGCACAGCTATTTCTGCAGAGAGATGTGATTTTACAGTGGTCTTTTGATGAGAATTACCTGGATATTTCAGGGGTGAGTTGGTTAGATTACTCCATCCAGCCTACAAAACCAAAAGTGAAACAAAAATCAAAAACCATGTGACACTGAAAAGCGTAGACATGTGATCAGATACAATCACCACTGTTACCGGGCAGAGCACCACCTTTTCTGGCCAATTAATTGGCCACCATCCACATAAATCAATCCAAGTCATCACTGATGTCAGTCTAAAACAGCAGTCTTCTGCTAGAATTAAAGGCACAGGCCCACTTCCTTAAAGACACATGTCCATAAATCATCCATGGAACCAAAACGTTATCGCAAAAATAAAAGGGGAAATAGGGAATAAACAGGAACACCAGCAATCTGGAAAAATAGGTTATAGTAGTAACAGTTTGGTTGAAAGATCATCTACTTGAAATTCTAACTCTCTCTCCACAGATGCTATCTGATTTCTCAAGTACTTCTAGCATCTCCTTTAGTTTCAGGCTAACATTATTGGTTGTGAGTCGGTACAAAGACATCACAAATAAATCTGGATATTTTCACATTGGATGGAGATAAGAAGAAATGTTTTATACTGTAAGTTTCCTCAATGTGGCAAATACAAAACACTCCAACTGTTTATTTTCATTTAGATTAAATTTCCTATCATTCGCCCTGGTTTAGGTGGCCTTGTGGCACAGTGGATAGTGTCTCTGCCTCTGAGCCAGAATCTCTGGGTTCAGGTTTCCAGGACTTGACGGTCCAAATAATATCAACTTGTAAATCCTTCCAACACAAGGCGGTAGGCAGTAAGAGCAGGAGAGATTCCTAGTCAACTGTGCGATGTACAAATATTAGAGCCTCTGCCATCACTATTTATAGCTCCAGGCTAAAACATACATGTATAAATGTATGTTGCTATGAACTCAGACACCTTGAGGGTCAGTTGGCTGCATGACCTGTGTGAATCAGATTGGTGCCAACAGTACGGGGTTCAGTCCCCTTTTTGGCTGGGGTAAGATTCAGCACCTGCCTCCTTGCCCCACCTGTCATGGAGATTGATGTGAGTCGGATTTTGGACAGGCGACTCAAGAAGCAGATTGTGAAACTGCAAGTCCAGTATAGGAAATCTACAATAAAAGGACGAGGCTAGCATAGCGAGGTTAAAAACACAAAGGGACTATGTAACTGCCAAGATGGATGCTGCATGGTTATCAATTACAACAACAGGTTGTATTTATTTAGTACATTTGAAAAAAGGAAATGTGCCAAGGGGCTATGGAGAGAATGAATAGGAATAAAGAAGGAAACAGCCAATTGTCAATGGAAGGAGAGATTCAAAAGAGTCACTGAACGTTTGGTCAAAAATATAGGTTTGGAAAGATGAAGTGAGGAGAGGTGCAGCGTTCAGGGCAAGCATTCCAGGAGAAGTTCTTGCCATTGAGAGTGGAGTGCAGGCAGAGGTGATGTACAAAATGCATGAGATGGAAGACTAAAGGCTGCAAGAGAGGATCGAAGATGCAGATTGAAGAGTTAGGATTGGATGAGGCCATGATGTGATTTGAGGAAGAGGACAAAGACTCAATGTGCTGCAAGAATGAGAACCAAAGAAGATCAATGAGACCAGTATGAACATGTGACTGAGGGCAGAGTGTAGGGGTCAGTGAGAGAGAAGCAGAATGAGAGGGGAAGAGAGAGAGACTAGGGTTTAGTCAGCAACAGGATCAAGGTGACTATGTTTTGGATAAGTTTGAATTTATGAAAGGTGGAGGATGTAAAATAAATCATGTTGAGAGGTGATAAAAGCATGGATAATTACATCACATTTCTGGGAAGTCACAGCAGCTGTTAGTCTCAACAGCTAGCAGAACACTCTACACTCCACACTGAAGTGAGGATTTTCTAGTGTTCAATACACCTCACACAAATAGTTTCACCCATGGCATGCACTTAACACTTAGTGTGCTTCAGGGAAGTTTACTCATTCTGTAAAGCTCTTTCATGATTTGGAAAAGAAAAACACATCAGAAACTCATTATGGCTGTACTTTAGTCGTGGTAATTTTCAAGTCGTCAGCATTTGGCACATTGATGAATGGCTCAAAGGAGGACAAGTGGTTGAGAGTTGGAGAGGAGGGACTGTCAGAGCTTGAGCCCTAAACAGCTGAAAACATGGTTGCCATTGTAGGGGTGAAGAAAATTGGACGTGTACAAAATTGGAGGAATGTGAAGTCCCCAGAGGCTTGTCGGGCTGGAGGTGAAACAGAAATATTGTGGGGCATGGTCATGGAGATATTTCAACACAGGAATGTTAATTTCAAATCTGAGGCTTTGTTTGACCAGGAATCAATGTAGATTAGGAAGCAGAAGGGTTATGGGTGATACAGGCAAGTATGTGAGCAGCAGAGCTCTGGACAAGCTCCTGTTTATAAAGTGTGGAAGATAGGAAGAATGGTCAGGAAAGTATTGAAATCATCGAGTCAGGAAGTAACAAAAGCATAGAGCAGCAGGCAGGTGGAGATAGGGTTGGAGCAGGTAGTTGTAATGGGGCTAAGACCGACACTCTACATTTAAAAAAATATCTATTTAATATATATATCTTCTCATAGCTAATTTCTAAAATTTTAAAACTGACATTCATCTTTTAAAATTGCTGAAGCTCTGCCTGTCTGTAACCTTCAAACAATTGGAGCTAATCTGACAGTGTCAGAGAAACTTGCATCTCGTTATGTCTGAAGACATGCAAACGTCCCCTGTGGGCTGCAGAGACCAAACTCATAGGGAATTATACCAAGGCCATCTGCATTTCAGACTGCAGGCTGGCCAACCGGAGTCATACATCTGCTAAGGCAAAACGCCCTGCGACCTTCCTTTCAAATTGTTATTGGCTGGAACATTAACAATCTCAAGAACCCAGACAAAGAGATGTCAAAGCCAAAGTGGAGAGTTGAAACTGAGATGTTATGAGGCCTACCGCATAGCTGGTGGAACCTGGAATATTTCCCTGTGGAACTGCAAAACTCAGTCTGTCATATTTCAATCTACCGGGCAGCGGCACAGAAAAGGGCCCTATCCAGGTTTGAATGTCTGGCCCCATTTGCCCTGTTTTGACCAGAACTTCTGAACCATTGCCTGCAAGACTGATTCATCGCTGTGTGCCTATTCCATCGTGGAAGTCAACTCTGCTAGAAAAGGCAATTATCCAGCGTCTGTTCAGCCTGCCGACCTCAGTGAAGGAGTACACCATCGCACTTTCATTCTGAACTCGATACACAGAAAACAATCATTCTTTTCTCTGAGGTCTTTGCCCTGTAAATCTTTCTTTATCTTTCCATCTTTTACTGTAATAGTGCACAAGGGGCTAAGTTACGACCCTTCTCTCATCTTTAAGTATTTGCAAATAAACTGAATTCATCCTATCCAGAGTTTGCTGTGGGGTTATTCGTAGAAATTGGATTGCCCCCAAACCAAAGGGGTTGGGAAATCATGCCACTATTTTTAAAGGAGGAAATCAAAATCAAAACACCTTTCTGTTTCCGGGTGGGTGGTGAAGAGAGGCTGTTTAAATGAACCCCCTTCTCCCCCCCGTCCGTAATAATGTTACAGAGGTGATATAGGTGGGTCTTGGTGTGGGAGCAGATATGGGGTTGGATTCTTCGCCCCGCCACGCCACATATCTCTTGTACCCTGCCGGTGGGATGCCCCGTTACGCTGGCTGGTCAATGGGGTTTCCCATTGTGGGGCAGTCCCACGCCGTTGGGAAACCCCCGGGCTGCAGGCAAAACGGAGCATCCGCCAACAGAGATTCCAGCCTATGGCCTTCGAATATCAGCTCAGGGTCAAATAGGATGGGAACGGTCAGGTCCAGCCTCAAACAGTAGCCAAGGATGGGGATGGGCTTTCCCAATATTTAATTGGAGGAAGTCTTTGCTCATGCAATACTGGATGTCCAATAAGCAGCTTGACAGAGATATTGGTGAGACAGAGCTAAGTTATTAGCCTCCAGGTTACTCCCTATTTTGAAGAAATTAAATATCCAATAAGATGAACTGAGGGAAGCTATTTTTGGGGTTTTGGCCTCGCCTGTGCTGCAGGCAGGGATGAAGGCAGTTGCCTTGTCTTTGTCTTGTTGATAGGCCGGAGGCGGGTTCTGCTTAGGTGGAGTTCTCCTACACCACCCAGTGCCTCGGCCTGCTAGAGAGATCTAATGAAATTCCTATGCCTAGAAAAGGTCAAGTACACGATTATAGGGTTGGTAGAAGGGTTCTACTTGAGATGGCAACCGTTCATTTCCTTTTTCAGAGAGCTAGTCACCATCAGTTGTTAGTGGGGGTGGGGTTGTTAGCCTATGGTTAGTTATTTAAAAAAAAAATTTGGAGTACCCAATTCATTTTTTCCAATTAAGGGGCAATTTAGCATGGCCAATCCACCTACCCAGCACATCTTTGGGTTGTGGGAGCGACACCCACACAAACACGGGGAGAATGTGCAAACTCCACACGGACAGTGACCCAGAGCCGGGATCGAAGCTGGGACCTTGGTGCCGTGAGGCAGCAGTGTGTGGCCAATCCACCTAACCTGCACGGTAGCACACGTGCCTAGCACTGTGGCTTCACAGAGCCAGGGTCCCAGGTTCGGTTCCCCGCTGTGTCGCTGTCTGTGCGGAGTCTGCATGTTCTCCCCATGTCTGCGTGGGTTTCCTCCGGGTGCTCCGGTTTCCTCCCACAGTCCAAAGATGTGCAGGTTAGGTCGATTGGCTAAATGCTAAGTTGCCCGTAGTGTCCAAAAGGTTAGGAGGGGTTATTGGATTATGGGGATAGGGTGGAAGTGAGGGCTTAAGTGGGTCGGTGCAGACTCGATGGGCCAAATGGCCTCCTTCTGCGCTGTATGTTCTATGTTCTAACCAGTGCTCCACCTTGCTGCCCCAGCCTATGGTTAGTTAGAAGGGGGTGGGATTGGGTTAATTTTTTGAAGGTGATATTCATGTACTGTACTTGTATGTATTTGTTGGTTCGTGTGGATTTATTTTATAATGATGAAAAATTATTTTAATTTTATGAAAAAAAATAAACTGAGGGACAAATTAAAGGGATGGCCCCTTAAAGAGACACTGCGCGAAGGTGCATATACCAATTTAAACATAGAACATAGAACATTACAGCGCAGTAATGGCCCTTCGGCCCTCGATGTTGCGCCGACCTGTGAAACCACTCGAAAGCCCATCTACACTATTCCCTTATCGTCCATATGTCTATCCAATGACCATTTGAATGCCCTTAGTGTTGGCGAGTTCATTACGGTTGCAGGCAGGGCATTCCACGCCCTTACTACTCTCTGAGTAAAGAACCTACCTCTGACATCTGTTTTATATCCATCTCCCCTCAATTTAAAGCTATGTCCCCTCGTGCAAGACATCACCATCCGAGGAAAAAGGCTCTCACTGTCCACCCTATCCAATCCTCTGATCATCTTGTATGCCTTAATTAAGTCACCTCTTAACCTTCTTCTCTCTAACGAAAACAGCCTCAAGTCCCTCAGCCTTTCCTCATAAGATCTTCCCTCCATACCAGGCAACATTCTGGTAAATCTCCTCTGCACCCTTTCCAATGCTTCCACATCCTTCCGATAATGCGTCGACCAGAATTGCACGCAATGCTCCAAATGCGGCCGCACCAGAGTTTTGTACAGCTGCAACATGACCTCATGGCTCCGAAACTCAATCCCTCTACCAATAAAAGCTAACACACCGTACGCCTTCTTAACAACCCTCTCAACCTGGGTGGCAACTTTCAGGGATCTATGTACATGGACACGCGATCTCTCTGCTCATCCACACTGCCAAGAATCTTACCATTAGCCCAGTACTCTGTCTTCCTGTTATTCCTTCCAAAATGAATCACCTCACACTTTTCTGCATTAAACTCCGTTTGCCACCTCTCAGCCCAGCGCTGCAGCTTATCGATGTCCCTCTGTAACTTGTAACATCCTTCCACACTGTCCACAACTCCACCGACTTTAGTGTCATCTGCAAATTTACTCATCCATCCTTCTACGCCCTCCTCCAGGTTATTTAGAAAAATGACAAACAGCAGTGTCCCCAAAACAGATCCTTGTGGTACACCACTAGTAACTGGACTTCAGTCTGAATCCAACCCCATCAACCACCACCCTTTGTCTTCTTCCAGCTAGCCTATTTCTGATCCAAACTGCTAAATCACCCTGAATCCCATGCCTCCGTATTTTCTGCAGCAGCCTACCGTGGGGAACCTTATCAAACGCTTTACTGAAATCCATATACACCACATCAACTACTTTACTCTCATCCACCTGTTTGGTCACCTTCTCAAATAACTCAATAAGGTTTGTGAGGCACGACCTACCCTTCACAAAACCGTGTTGACTATCTCTAATCAAATTATTCCTTTCCAGATGATTATACATCCTATCTCTTATAAACCTTTCCAAGATTCTGCCCACAACAGAAGTAAGGCTCACTGGTCTATAGTTACCTGGGTTGTCTCTACTCCCCTTCTTGAACAAGGGGACAACATTTGATATCCCCCAGTCTTCTGGCACTATTCTTGTAGACAAAGATGACTTAAAGATCAAAGCCAAAGGCTCAGCAACCTCCTCCCCAGCTTCCCAGAGAATCCTAGGATAAATCCCATCCAGCGCAGGTGACTTATCTATTTTCACACTTTCCAGAATTGCTAACACCTCCTCCTTATGAATCTCAAGCCCTTCTAGTCTAGTAGCCTGAACCTCAGTCTTCTCCTCGACAACATTGTCTTTTTCCTGTGTGAATACTGACGAAAAATATTCATTTAGCACCTCTCCTATCTCCTCGGACTCCAAGCACAACTTCCCACTACTGTCCTCGACTGGCCCTACTCTTACCCTAGTCATTTGTTTATTCCTGACATATCTACAGAAAGCTTTAGGGTTATCCTTGATCCTACCTGCCAAAGACTTCTCATGTCCCCTCCTGGCTCTTCTTAGCTCTCTCTTTAGGTCCTTCCTAGCTAACTTGTAACTCTTGAGCGCCCTAACTGAACCTTCATGTCTCATCTTTACATAAGCCTCCTTCTTCCTCTTGACAAGTGTTTCGACTGCTTTAGTAAGCCATGGTTCCCTTGCTCGACCACTTCCTCCCTGCCTGACAGGTACATACTTATCAAGGACATGCAGTAACTGTTCCTTGAACAAGCTCCACATTTCCATTGTGCCCATCCCCTGCAGTTTTCCTCTCCGTCCGATGCATCCTAAGTCATGCCTCATTGCATCATAATTGCCTTTCCCCCAGATATAACTCTTGCCCTACGGCATATACCTATCCCTTTCCATCACTAAAGTAAACGTAATTGAATTGTGGTCACTATCACCAAAGTGCTCACCTACCTCCAAATCTAACACCTGTCCTGGTTCATTACCCAGTACCAAACCCAATATGGCCTCGTCTCTCATTGGCATATCTACATACTGTGTGAGGAAACCCTCACATTGGACAAAAACGGACCCATCTAAAGTACTCGAACTATCGCGTTTCCAGTCAATATTTGGAAAGTTAAAGTCCCCCATAACAACTACCCTGGTGCTTTTGCTCCTATCCAGAATCATCTTTGCAATCCTTTCCTCTACATCTCTGGAACTTTTCGGAGGCCTATAGAAAACCCCTAACAGGGTGACCTCTCCTTTCCTCTTTCTAACCTCAGCCCATACTACCTTAGTTGACGAGTCCTCATAAAACGTCCTTTCTGCCACCGTAATACTGTCCTTGACTAACAATGCCACCCCTCCCCCTCTTTTACCTCCTTCCCTGAGCTTGACACTTGACAACAGCTCCTCCACAACAGCCCCTTCAACAGCCAATCAGCAGCTCTGCTCTACTGACCTCTGCTGGATGCTTGTCTTCACTTGAACAGCTAGGGTCTCTTGCTCAGGTACACCGTCAAGTTAGGGTGAGCAAAACAGGCGTATGCAAATTGCCCCCGCAACAACCAATCAGCATCTCCGCTCTACTGCCCTCTGCTGGATCATTTCGCTACATGGGTGGTCGTAGCAAATGACTTTCAAGACACATGGGCCAAATTGGCCAGGTTTCCATATCAGCCCCTGAACACCATAACGAAGCTACAGATCGTGAGCAACGCCATGGAAGATGAGTCAGTGCTCATGCTACTTGCATTTATACAAAACCTTACCACGATCCCAGATGAGGCAATGGAACCACAACCCTGTCCCAGTTACTGTGCTGGGAAAGGGAGTTCCCAATGACCGACTCACACATCTCATTCAGTTGGTGAACCAGCAGGATTTCCCTCGGTGTCCCCAGCTCCTAATTCTCTCTGTATCTATAAAGAATGTGCAGAAAGGGAGAGAGAGAAGTCGCCTCTGGAAGTGAGTCACTTGAATTCCACACAGCGCCTGGCGGGCGAGCTGATTCACCGCAGATGAATGTGTCCCTCTGACCAGGGCGGCAGGAACTGAGTGAGGTCCTCATGGTAACCGAGATGTTGTATAGGAAATCGATAACCAACCACCACCCCAACAATCCCCAGACATTAGACGACAATTGAATCATTCCCGCATGACTTTTTAAAACCACCCTTTTCACTGTAGCATCTGCAAGTTTATTTTTTAACCCATTGACTGCCGAATTGTTTCTCTCCTTTTGCAAGAAAAAAAACCCACCCGGCTGGTAAAACTGTGAAAATAAGAGTCATGCATAGATGTGGACAATCCTAATTTAAGGAGGCGAGCGTGCAATTCCTCAGATCCCAGCGAAAAGCAGTTGCAAAACCAGTGTGTATGTGTGTGTGTGTGCAGTGCTCCAGTCCAAAGCCTGCAGGGGAAAACTGCAGTAAATGTGTCGGAAACCAGTGTAAAATGTTGTTGGGGGGGGGGGGGGGGGGGGTGGACAGCAACTCTGCAAAAAAAAAACCATCCCCCCCCCCCCGACTGGCTGCTGCCTGTCGCCTCCCACTGGAGATTAGGTCAGGATTGAGGGTGACTGATGACCTCTAACGGCCTTGCCTCGGCCGTGCTTCACCCTCCCAACACTGGCTGCCAAGAACTGACAGCAGCCACACCCCGGGCGCCGTGCGTAACGAGGGCGTTGGTCTCTCTACTAAAGGGGCCACTTTATAACTTCAAATTTCTTCGACGGGATTTTGCCGTTAACGTCAAGCTCTCTCTCTGTGTCTCACCCTCTCTCTCTCAGATCGACTCTTAAGGATATCTCCCCAAGAGTAAGTTGGATCTCAGCTTTTCTTTTTTTGTTCCAAACCGACTGAAGGATCTGCTTTCAAATACAATCTAAATTTGTTGAACTTCCTGAGGGTGTGCAGGAGGACAACTTTGCCAAAAGTAAGTCTGAACCGAGCTACGTTTTAATATGGGGGAAAGGGGGGGGGGTTCGCCCGGAGGCCCAAGAAACGTCTTTAAAAGTACTTTTTGATCGACCACGCGCCTCAAAACAGTTGGGGAGGGTGGGGGGAGAGAAAAGGCAGAAAAGTTCGAGGGAGCCTGGGGGTTTAATTTTAGGTGCGAAGCTTTGAATAGTCCATGCTGCAGAGACAGCTCTGAGAGACTACACCAACTGGCTGCTCACAAGATCCATGTTTGCTTTTATATATATATATACACAAATAAATAGTCTTATTGACTAATATTCTTGTGTTTCCTCCCCCCTCCCCGAACAGATATGAATAGATTACTGTCTCAGTTAGAGTGTAGCGGCCCCACGAGCGGAATCTGAAACAGCTGTCCAGATGTTGCTGTTTTAGTTGAGCCGCGGACCGTAATTTAATTTGTATCATTTGACGAGTTGCTTCATTTTCACGAATGGGTGATTTACGTGAAGGTGGCCAGTGATTGGGGGGGGGGGGGGGGTCAATGTTTCTGGTTGAGTCTCGACTCTCTAACTGGTCAAATTGCCCCCGTCTGTTTTAATCGGCACCAAATGTTTAGGTGTGAAGAGTTGAATAGCGTCTTTGTGGAGAGCGGGCTGACTTCGGGACTGGGCGGGGGGGGGGGGGGGGGGGGGCAGAACACAGCTCCTGCAAACTGAATTCATGCTGAAACCACTGTCTCCCAAGGGACTCAGACCCCACCCGCTTGCACAGGAGTCCATCCGTGGTTAATTTAATAACTAAACACCCTGCGCTTGCTTTGATTCGTTCAAATCGACTTTCTTTTTCAAAAATCGCTGCCTCAAGTATAATAGATATACATTAAAAAATGAGGGCGTTGCAATTTCAATGTACAAAATGCAAAACTGCAAATGTTGGTCTTCAAAATATTTTTGAGCCTTTAGAGATATTTGTGGGACCTGGTGCCGCAGACAGTAAAGGTGGGCACTCCAACATTTAAATGCATATAAATATGAAGACAACGCACATCATTTGGTTTTTTAAAAAAACAGTGCTGTCTTTTTTTGTTAAACACTCAGTGCTCAGCATCATGTTTGGGGTGGGTTTACTGCATGCCTGGGCAAAATCAAACGATCACGATTTACTGACAGCATTATCGCAGTGGCAAGAAAATGTATGTACAAAAATGAACAGTCCCAGGTAGCGCTGCCTGCTCCTGGAGTAACGGTACTGCCCTTGGTGTCGGCCAGAGGCTCCCTCTGCCGGGGATTGCCTCCTTGTCAATGTTGCGGACACGCCCTGAGGCTTTAATAAGATCACTGCAGTGGAGAAAAAAAGCGTCAGAGATCGTCGCGCCTCTTTCTAAGCAGTTCACAGGCAACTTACCTCTTCTCTCTCGCTTTCCCCCCATCACCCCCCTCCCCTCTTTTTGTTTTCAAATTTAGTTTCCAAACTTGAAAAACCTCCAAAATGATCGTGTTGTTGGCGGGTATCGTTGTGCTGCATCTGGCTGTCCTGGTGTTGCTGCTCATCTCAACAGTTGTTAATGTAAGTACTGTCTAAGCAAAATAAAAATCTCTGAACTCAAACGGGCAGGGGGACCTGGGTAGGGAGGTGGGGGTAAGAGAAACAAAACAAACGCGTTGTTTTTCCGCGGGCCTTCGATGAGAAAATAAATTCCTACCGACCCAAGGTCAGATTGGACTGTCTTTCAATTTCCCAATGTATTTACTTTTTCTTTAAACAAACTGAAAGTTTACTCACATTGTGTGCTGTGTATTCGTTTCAGCGAATTGATGTGCACAAGTTTACTCATAAGTACCACCCATAAGAGATATTTTTATTTAAAAAATACCTGGATTACTTGTGACAGATGTACTGTTTTAAATGAATGGGTACTATTTTAATTTAAAAGTAATTTTTTTCAGGCAATCCTTTGGTGTTTGCGGAACAAAAATGGGATTTTAAATTAGATGGGATTTCCAGATGTTGGTTCCAGGGTAATTTTAAAATGGAGCGTAAATGGGATCCCTATTTTTTTTCCATTGAACTGAGAGTGGAATTTCATCTTCTGCAGACAATCTGTTTAATCCTTGTTTGTCTTTCTCTTTTGTAGTCTTGGTGGTACTTCAATGATTCTCATAGTATAGACATCTGGCAGAATTGTACATGGAATGACTTTTGGAATTGCGAATCATATACCACTAACGGTGAGTGTTTTTCCCCATCTTTCACCCAGCCTATTTGAGTGGAATGACCGGTTTTTATTTGAACATGATCACACCATAGATAATTTCCGTTGAGAATTTGCAGGGACAGTGAGGCGCCCCAGTCATGATTGTGCTCTCTGAGTCAGGAGTGTTTTTTTCACAACTTGCTCAAACATCGCCTGTTTTTTTGTGAAGTAGATGAATATGGGCGAGGTCCTTAGAGCCTGTGAAGCCTGGGGGCACCTAGTGGACAAGCTGCAAAAGTGCACTGGAATGGGCCAGGGTTGATTCTTGGCAACGCCTCAATGCTGCAGAGTCAGCACTTTGCAGCAAGCGACTGGGCTAGGATCAGCCATCAATTGCGCAACGTAGGCAGAAATTCCACATTCATTCAAGTCCACTCAGATTGAATTAATTTTTTTTCTAACACATTGCCTTTGTTATTTAACCTTGGCTATTTAATACAATGTTACTGAGTATGGTAAATGCCAGAAGCAGCTCAAATTTAAATCAGGTTAAATATTTATCCATCAGTTAAAATGGCGCAGTCAATTATATAGATTAAAAATCTTGCACCCAGTGACTTTTCAATACAAACAATTTTGGAAAGTTGTGACATGCAGATAGAGTTCACATTACTGGGATAAAACAAAAGTGTTAGTGGGATTTAATTCCTGAAACAAGGGAGAATACAAAAACATTACAATAACAGATATAAATTTGTGATATTTCATTATGAAGGTCTGAGGTAAAAATTATATGGCACTTCTCAAATAAAATCAGGGAATGTCTTCCAATCCAAATCCAATCCAATGTTCTTGTCATTAGCTCTTCCTCATTACTAAAACACATTGGGCGAGATTCTCTGGCCTCCCTGCCGGGGTGTGTTTCCTGGTGGTCCGCTGTTGGTGGGATCTTCTGGTCCCGCCGCTGTCAATGGGATTTCCCATTGAATCCACCATGCTGCCGGGAAATCCACGGGGGACTGGAAGATCCCATCAGTGTGAACAGCTGGAATATCTTGGCTACTGTCTCATGCATCCAAAATGGCTGCCAAAATGTCCTTCATTACAATAGTGATTGCACTTCACAAGACACTTCATTATTTGCAAATTTAAACCATTTGATTTCCTTTTAAAATTATTGACCATTTCAGGGAGAAAAAGCTAAATCCCTTGAACCTGATTTCAAACCCAGTGTATTAGATGATGGGTCAGTTATACTTGGTGCAATCACCATCAGGGCTGTAGATATCCAATAACAAAGTAAGTTCGCAGTTAGCTTTTCTGTTTGTGGTAAACAGAATGGTAATGCTGTTTCACTTTTATGTTGAATATTGTTTTGAGAGAATGTTAAATTGGGTGCAATTATATCACGACCACATGATCTGAAATTAAACCGTGAAAATTCAAATAATTTGTGTTCCAAAAGTAACTGACCAGTTTGTTTTCTTTTGAGACTCAAGTCAAAAATACCCCCCAATTTCTTTCTCCCAACACTGGCAAAGAATTTAGCTATAGTGCCTTATCCTGCTTCTATTCATTTCACAAGAGATAGCAGATTTTCTAAGCTGAAAAGGCAGTCTGGATCAGAGTTGAAAATAAAAATAGGATTTCAACCAATTCACGATTTCCCCCCCTCCCCCTCCCTTATTCCTGAGAAACAAAAAGAGTGGTTGGATGCAAGCTGAGGCACGTGCTATAACTTAATTATAGACTAGAGTGAGGCAGCTCATCGTAATGTAGTCTCAAAAATGAATGTATCAATGCTTTTAGATTCAGAGCTAGAAGAATCTAGCACAGAATGACCAATCTGTATGGAAAATAGGTTGAGCAGATTTAAATGGGAATGAGTACTTTCTTGACGAATACAGTTGGCAGAAAATGAATTGGTACTGATTTATGGAAAAGCACAGTAAATAAACAGTGGTGAATTTGGGATTTTGGCAGACCCCTGGTTAAAATATTAATGATAGTTTAGAGAAATGGCTTCCTGCTGAATTGTTGCTATCCGTTAAGGGACGGCATTCCTCGAATGGATCTCTTGGTTGGAGAGCCAGAGGTTAACAGTCTGATCATCAAAATTTGAAACCAATGCAAAAGAGAGAGCTTTTCAGTTGGCGTAACTTGAGCTGCCCTGGCAGAAATGCTGGTTGAAGGTGGATAAATAAGCAGATTAAAGATACATTTTCCTCCTTGCAAGCTGTTTAATCAGATTTCCCAAGATGCCAATGCTTAGCTCACTGCTGCATCCATCATTCCAGACCAAGGACCTGGCACATAGCTGGCCTTGCAATGCACCATTGTCAGAATAATTTTCCAACATACAACTTACAGCTTCAATTTCAATTTTTATTTAAAAAAAAGAAGAAAATGAAGATTTCTATCTCGTTTTAAAGTGCACTATGGGCTTCAGAAATATCATTGAACACTGGTGAGAGCTCAATACACAGTGTGGGAAAGTGTTAATAAAAAGAGGGGAGGAACTGAAGCAAATTAGGAAGAATTGATGAAGTAATGCCTCAGCGTTAAAAGACTTTAGATAGTACAGCCAGCTTCGAGGAGATTTACATATCGATGCAAATATTCTGCTGCAAGCAAATCTTCACACAGATACTCGTCCCTGCAGTTTTGCTTATAACTTATTATTAAGTGTGACTTGCTGCCAGGCATCAGGATTCCATTGCCTGCCTACTATTCGTATGAAATTAAATGAAATGAAAATCGCTTATTGTCACAAGTAAGCTTCAAATGAAGTTACTGTGAAAAGCCCCTAGTCTCCACATTCCGGCGCCTGTTCAGGGATAATTGTATGGATAATTGAAGTCTTACATGCCGGGCTGCAAGGGTAGGTGGGAGGTACTGTGACTGTGCCAGCCATTGTAGGGGGTAGACTGGCACCATTGGGGGTGGATGTGGGAATCTGCAGTGACCTTTAAAGAAGAGAAGCTTTTGTAGAACTTTGAAATTGTAATAGCCTATCTAAATAAGGGGGAGAAATTTCAAGCACTGGAAATATGAAACAGAAACTGCCGGTTTAAACACAGTAACTTCATCCGTGTCTAAAGAGGAGAAAATAATGCTTTGTTTGGAAAGTCATTAGAATTTAAAACATTTAACTTGCCTTCTCTGTCAAACACTGATAGATCTCCCTCATATATCCAATAATTTGTGTTTGTACTTTTTCTATATCATTGCTCACCACACACAAAGATCATGCTTTTAATCATACATGTAATGACCATGCGTCCACCTGGACGAAAATGTTGCTGATTTGTCCTGGTAGCAATCCATTGATAACCTCAGGCCTTTACTGGAACCTTCTTACAAGCTAGTACAAAACCTTGCAGTGTAGGATAAGGATTGGCGGTTTAACAGCAGAAAGTTAAATATGTAAAACTCGTGTGAAGTCTGTTTTATATTCTACAAACATATCACTGTCATTTAATTTCTGATGGCTGAAAAAAGCCAATCATAGGAAATATACAATGATTAAAAGATTACTTTTTATTGTGCTTCCAGCAGTCAACGGTGCACAGTAGGACTGCTAGTAGGACCAGTATGTGAATACTTTTAGCTTCTAGTTAACTTAATTAAAGACCTAGGGCAAATATTTCTGCCTCCAGCCCCCTCAGCACTAGACAACTACCAGCTTTTAGCCCACTGGTACCAGTGCTGCATCCAGAATTCACAGACCGCAGGTCAAGTGATCTGAGCACATGATCTAAGCTGGCACGTGAGTGCAGAGAATACAATAGTGTTGAAGGTGCTGTCTTTTGGATGTGATGTTACACTGGGGCCGTGTCTGCCCATTCAGGTGGATACAAAGGATTTCATGAGGTCATTTGGAGGAGAGCACAGAAGGTCTCCTGCTGTCCTTGCGAATATTTATCCCTCAACTCAATTAGATTATCTGGTTATTTATCTCATTGCTGCTTCTACAATATTACTATCTGCAAATTGGATGTCACATTAGCTTATATTACAGTAACTACTTCAAAAATACTTCCATGCCTGTGAGATGTTTGTGAGGCGGGAGGGGGGTAGGTGTGGAACACAACAAGCTTCTGAATAGGGAAATGAGGTAGGAGGCTAGCAACCAGATAGGGGGTGGGATGCTCTGTCCCGCTGCACCTGGTTTCTGGTGCGGCGCGCCCTCACCGGCAACGGGATTCTCCGTCCTGGCAGCCGGCCAATGGGGTTTCCCATTGTGGGTACCCCAACACCGTCGGGAAATCTGTGGGCGTGAGTGCGCTGACGTTGAAATGTAGGATCCCGCCGATGCAAAATCCAGCCCAATATGTTTCCAACTGGCTCAAGGCAGAGCTTTGGCTCCCAAGGAAAAGTCCCCAAAATGCTGAGGTAATGCAAAAAGAGCAGTGATCCAGGATTTTCCTTGACATTTGCACCTGGAAACTTGGGTCAGGAAAATCCGTCCTATATTTGTTCACATTACTCCCAGGCCATAGCCTGGACAAAGCGTTGCAAGTTAACTCGGGCATGCAACCTAATTTGTCCACTTTAACACTTAATCTGATTCACAAACCCAATAAATAGCAATTGTCAGTGATGATGGTGATATGCCCTGTATGGTACCAGTGTATGTGACGCCAATTCTGGATCTTGCTTTTTAAACATGATTTAGTTTATTACTGCAACGTCAGAGTGTTATTTATCCTTCTGGTTAAATTGATACTTTGTTTTAGTGCAGCATTTGGAGAATTGCCCCGTACAAGGGAGCCAAACTGTAAGAAATGAATTTAGATGCTGTTTTATTGCAATCAACTGTTTTTAATTTTGAACTGTATTTTCAGAATGGCTACAAGCTGTTCAGGCTATGATGATCCTGTCCATCATCTTCAGCTTCTTGTCGGTGATTTTGTTCTTCTGCCAGTTGTTCACACTCCAGAAAGGTGGTCGGTTTTACATCACTGGAATCTTTCAGCTACTTGCAGGTAAATTTAAAAATCGACTATGATGTTTTCACAATGTCTGCGTAAGAATGGTGAATCATTGAAGCTTCTACCTCTTTTCAGTTGTGGTATATAAATCATTTGTTCAACTGAATTGGTGGTCTTTTGTGTGGACTGACGCGCATAATTCACACTGAGCACTCAAAATATGTTGACCTTATTTTCCTCTACTTCTCTTATACTTCAGTTTCTGCTTCCTGCCAGTTTACTTTGGCTGAGGTAATAGGATGGTTTGGGTAATAGGATGGTGGATGTATTGACGAATGCGGCCTTGGCACTGTGATGTAATGAGACACTAGGAAGTCCCCTTCAATGTTGGTGCAGTGGAACTGATTTTAGTAGAATCTTTTCTTCTTTGTCAACAAGAAGGCTTTTCTTGAGCAAGAAGAAGCTGTCATTACAATTTTTCAAGTTTCTGTCTCCTCACGATGCATCTGTAGACAAATTGTGTTAGAGTGGAACTTTCCAGGAACAGATCAATGTAGTGGAAGAGAAAAGAGCAACTGGTCCATTGATGTCTGCCCTATACCATCACAATATAACTGGGCATCATGAATCCTGTGTCGCCAGTCACCGGCATCCAGGTCATTTCCTGTGAGAGGCACAAAGCTTCATCTGATCGAGGGGGAAACGTCTTGGCAATTCTTCAACTTTAAACGATGATCAAAACCAGTTCTGAGAGACTACTGTGAATATGAGACGCGCTATCTAATAACCACCTCTAATATCTTGGATGCTAGGATATTGGCCAGAGCCAGGAATTTGTTCACCATTTCTGAATGCTTGCAGCTGACCTGCGTTACCTCCACCTTGCTCCAGAGGTTGCCTCTCGGTGTGAAGAAAATCTTCCTGATATCTCGTTGGGTTTCCAGCTTACTGATCTTACATACACACCCCCTGCTATCTAAACTCTACAGTATCTCCAAATGGATGCAGTCCAGTCCTCGTTAGAACTTGATGATCCTTCTGTGTTGCAGATGTGTGTGAGCGTACATATGTGGGAGTAATATCCGCTATTGATGCGCCAATTGCTAGCCACGTAATTGAAGAAATATTCCTGAATATAATTCGGTGTTTTGTTTTTCACGATAAACTGAGAAATACTGCAAAGAAATTCAAGTTTGTAGCTCTGGATTTATGAATATAAGGTGGCATTTAATGATGTTGAGAATGTGCCATTAGCGGAATTCCTACTCCTTTTATTTGAAGTCTGGCATGTTTAATTGTCACTAATATTGCTACTAATTCTAGGTCAATATGAATGTTCAGTGAAAATGGAAATTGAACCAATTGACATACATGAAGAACTAAGTCAGATATTTCTGATGTTATAAACCTAGATAGGCTCACTCTGCATAATCATGTCCACAAATTTATTAATACTTGCAACTAAAAATCTGTTTTTAATTAGAGCTGATCTTGCTAGATAGTAAAAGGTCATTTAAGTAGACGGGGTGCTGACCAGGGGAATTAGACCCCGTCCAATTTGTATGCGTTCCCGTGATACATATGTATGAGCACAGATATATATGGCTGTCTGTTTATTACTGAACTGGCTGTTTATTACTGAACTAGTGAGAATGAGGTCCCTGGGTCTGGGAAAAATATTAAGCCAAGTATGGGAACAGTTACTTTAAAAAAATATATATATTTTTATTGGCATTTCTCATATTTATAAACAGTTGTATATATACCTATCACATTTTTCTTGCCTGCGCTAATTTCCTTTATTATACAGAGGTTTAGTTTGTCCTGCCTTTAACTGACCCTACATGCCTTTCATTGCCCTCTGGATCGGTCTATGGTTCCTCCCCCTTCCCCGTTCACATGCAGCCCCCCCCCCCCCCCCCCCCCCACCCCCTCACAGGCTTTGGCTGTGCTTTTCTTTTATTTTCCGGATAGAGTGCGATCATCTCTCGTGGTTCCCTGCCTTCCTCCTCCTCCTCCTCCCCCCCCCCCCCCCCCCCGGGGTTGCGCAGTCTTTTGGTAACTCATCTATCTTTGTGTTTTAATCATAAAAAATATAAATAAAAAATTCTTATTAGGTTACTCCTCATTGTTGGCCTCGAACAGGTTTTGGAACAGACCGACAAACTGCGCCCAAGTATCCAGGAAGCCTTCCTCTGACCCTCGGGTGGCGTACTTAATCTTCTCCAGGTGGAGAAATTCCGAAAGGTCAGCGAGCCAGTCTGCAGCTGTGGGTGGTGCTGCCGATCGCCAGCCGAGCAGGATTCTCCGGCGTGCGATTAGGGAAGCGAAAGCAAGGGCGTTGGCCCCCTTCCCCATGTGTAACTCTGGCTGCTCCGATACCCCGAAGATTGCCACTATTGGGCATGGCTTCACCCTCACCCCCACAACCTTGGACATTGCCTCGGAGAAGGCTGTCCAGAAGCCAGCAAGCTTGGGGCAAGCCCAAAACATGTGGGTGTGGTTGGCCGGGCCCCTCTGGCACCGCTCACATTTGTCCTCCACCTCCGGGAGGAACCTGCTCATTCGGGTTCTGGTCAGGTGCGCTCTGTGCACCACTTTGAGCTGCATTAGGCGCAGGAGGAGGTGGAGTTCACCCTGCTCAGTGCTTCGCTCCAGAGTCCCCATCCTACCTCTGTCCCCAGTTCGTCCTCCCATTTTTGTCTGATCTCGTCCAGTGGAGTCCGGGCTCTGTCCAGTAGCTGTCCATATATTTTCCCACATAGCCCCCCTTTCTCGTTGCTTGTGTCTATCAGGTCCTCTAATAGTGTGCTTTCTGGGGCCCAGGGTACCCCACTGTCTCTTTGCGAGGAAGTGTTTTATTTGGAGGTGTCTCATTTCCTGTCCATTTGCTAGCCTCCACTTCCTCGTCAGTTTGTCTAGTTTCACCAGTCTGTGCCCTACGTAGAAGACCCCGACCGTCAATGTGCCCCCGTCCCGCCTCCCTCTTTTGAAGGTGGTATCTAGCATGGCTGGGGGGAATCTGTGATTGCCGCAGATGGGGGCCATGGGGGACATTTTAGTTATCACGAAGTGTTGTCTAAGCTGGGTCCATGTTCTCAGCGTGGCCTCTACCATTGGGCTTGTTGTGTATCTTGTTGAGGGGGATGGGAGTGCTGCTGTAGCCAGGGCCCGGAGGGTCGTTCCTTTACAGGATGCCTCCTCCATTTGTACCCAATCTGTGTCAGGTTCTTGTACCCATCCCCTCACTCTTTCTGCTGTTGCTGCCCAGTGGTAGTATTGTAGGTTTGGTAAGGCCAAGCCCCCTTTGATTTTCCTTCTTAGCAGTGTCTGTTTCGGGATTCTCGGGTTCTTGCCCCCCCCCCCCCCCCACACACACACACACAAACGCCATGATTAGACTGTCTACGCTTTGGAAAAAGGCCTTGGGGATAAAGATCGGAATGGATCTAAACAGGAAGAGGAACCTTGGCAGTACGTTCATCTTGATCGTCTGCACTCTCCCCGCCAGGGCGAGTGGGAGTGAGCCCCACCTTTGAAGGTCTCTTCTTACTTCCTCCACCAGGCTGGTCAGATTCCACTCGTGGATCTGTGTCCAGTCTCTGGCTATCTGGATCCCCAGGTAGCGGAATCTGCTCTGGGCTGTTTTGAACGGGAGCCCCTCCAGCTCTCTCCCTCCCCCGTTTGGGTTCACTGGGAATGCCTTGCTTTTGCCCAGGTTAGGTTTGTAGCCCGAGAAGGTTCCAAACTCTTTAAGCATTTGCAGTATTGCCTTCAGTCCTTCCTGTGGCTTCGAGACATAGAGGAGCAGGTCATTGCATGGAGTGCGACTCTGTGCTCGCTGTCTCCTCTCCGGATTCCCTTCCAGCTTTTCGCATCCCGCAGGGCTATCGCCAGGGGTTTGATGGCTAGCGCGAACAAGAGTGGGGACAGAGGGCAGCCCTGTCTTGTTCCTCTCTGCAGCTGGAAGTATTTAGAGCTGGTGGTGTTAGTTCGGACGCTCGCTTTGGGAGCGTTGTAGAAGAGCCTCACCCAGGCGGTGAACCCCACTCCTAGCCCAAATCGAGGAGGTATTTCCATTCGAAGGCCTTTTCTGCGTCCAGGGAGACGATCACCTCTGGTGTTCTCTCCCCAGAGGGGGTCATTATTACGTTCAGCAGCCGCCTGATGTTTGCTGTGAGCTGCTACCCTTGACAAAGCCGGTTTGGTCCTATGCGACTACCTCTGGTACACAGCCCTCCAGCCTTTTGGCCAGGACCTTTGCGAGTATTTTCGCATCGACGTTCAGCAGTGAAATGGGTCTGCATAATCCGCATTCCGTCAGGTCTTTATCTTTTTTGGGTATCAGTGAAATTGTGGCCTCCTCTAGCGTTGGGGGCAGGGTGCCCCTTGCCAGTGAGTCCGCGAACATGTCCTTTAGGTGTGGGGCCAGGTCTGGTGCAAATCTTTTGTAGAAGTCTGCCGGGAACCCATCGGGTCCCGGTGCCTTCCCCGCCTGCATGGAGCTGATGCTCTCCATGATTTCTCCCAGGTCTATTGGTGCTTCCAGCTCCGCCCGTCTGTCTTCCCCCACAACTGGTAGTTCCAGTCCATCTAGGAACAGTTTCATCCCCGCGTCCCCGTTGGGGGGCTCGGAGGTGTACAGTCCCCGGTAGAAGGTTTCAAATGCCCGATTGACCTCCTTTGGTTCTGTTACCAGTCTGCCTCTGCTATCCTTTACCTGCGCTATTTCCCTTGTGGCTGCCTGCTTTCTCAGCTGGTGAGCCAATAAGCAGCCAGCCTTGTCTCCGTATTCGTAAAAGTTCCCCCCGTGTCTGACGGAGTTGGTACACTGCTTTCCGAGTGGATAGCAGGTTAAAGTCCATTTGCAGCTTTTTCCTCTCTGCCAGCAGCCCTACGGTCGGGGCCTCGGAGTATTTTCTGTTGACTTCCAGGATGGAGTCCACCAGTTGTTGCCTGGCCACCCTCTCTTCCCTATTTCTGCTTGCCTTGTAGGCTGTGATCTCTCCTCTAATCACAGCGTTCAGTGCCTCCCAGAACGTGGAGGGTGAGACCTCCCCGTTTTGGTTGTTACTCACGTAGTCGCCTATGGCCCGCGATGTTTTCTGACAGAAGGCCTTGTCGGCCAGGAGGTCCGTGTCCAGCCTCCATGTGGGGCGCTGGGCACGGCCTGTGTGGGGTACGGGGCACGGCCTGGGAACAGTTACTTTCTTAAATTCTCCAGCCTGTTGTGCTGGTTATGTGCCAATCACTATGAAAGCTGTACAGCTACGGTGTACTATCCTGCTCTTGGGGCAAAGGGATTATTATCAAAGGTTGCTCAGCAAACATAGAAAACTGACTAATGAGATTTGTTGAGCTATGGTTTATAGCCGTTAAACCACCAATTAACCAAGGATGATGCTAGGAATGAATCAACTAACTTCTGAAGCTAGGTCAAGAGACATTAAAAATAAAAGTCTATAAAGCAACAAAAATTTAATGCTAAGTGTGGTGACCAGCAACCAAACAGCAAAATGGATGAAGATCTGGCTTGTGAAGGCTCTTAAAAAAGAAAGCCAGAACCAGAGACATGACAAACGAAATGCAGTTGAAGATATGGGGAAAGCAAGTGTCCAAACAAAATTCAAGATCAGATTGCGGGAAATTCAAACTAATCCCGCACAGGATAAATTTAATGGATGAAGATCCAACTTATGAACCACGCTTTTAGTGCAGAAATCTTCAGACAGGAGGATTTTGAAAACCATTGCTACAATTTCAAAACTGAATGTCACTCAATCAGAATGGTTAAGAAGTCCTGGTGACATTGGGTTACTTGGCTATCAAAATGGTTCAACCCACTTGTTACTAGTCCTATCCATTTACTTCGACTGACTTTTTTTCTGATGCTGTTCACCATTGTTTGAAATGTATGATAACAGATAGCTGTTGATTTCTGAAGTAGCAATATTTTTTTTTCCCAATGGAATATATTTACATGCAAAAGTAGCAAACCCATGGATTCCTTAATTACAACTTGTGTTAATTAAAGGGGGGTCTGACTGAATGAATCATCAGTTTCAATGTTAGGTTGACTTTAAAAACTCCATTTTGTCAACTCTTTTCTTCAAAATCATGGCTTGATCTCGTGAAACTGAGACCATTGTTCCATTCTTCTGGATTTTTAGCTTCCCCTCGGTACCTTGCGAACTATTTTGCCGACATGAGCAAACTTCGGATAGTTGAACATATATATTCTTTTTACATCAATGGTTTGTGTAATGCACTTCACTGTGGTAGGAGATTCTCTGGTCTTCTGTAACATTTTGGAAACCTGACCATTTTATTCATGTAGGTAATGTTCTATGGCTCCTGCTTTCATTAGTAACAACCACCCAGGATTATAGTAACTGAATTATATGAATCCAAACTGCAAAGCAAACTATAGTGCCCAAAAGTACAGCAAACAACCTCTTTAACGTTGAAATTTGCAACCAAGTTGCTACAACAATAATTTATTCTAACATGCTGTGGTATTGAACTATTACAACAATGTGATTATGTTTACTTTGGCCATTGAAATGAAAAACAGGTTAATTATTTTCACTGGGAGGCTGAATGCAGTCAGACTCCATCAGTAGCTTTTGTTGTGGCTTCTGCTATGAACAATACAAAGACACTCTCTAGGTGAGTGAAACCTGGTTTGGTTAGTTTCAATTAGTTCAATCATATCTGGACTTGTAACAAGATGTTCAGTGCTTTAGCAAAAGGAATTCCTTTATGTCCGAAGCTTTATAGTACAACAGACTGACATAGAAACGTGCCCTTGCTTGCAACACAATATAGCTTCAGCTTCCTGTTGTGTACACTTTGTACATAACAACATCAACATACACTTCAATAATTCCCATTGTAAAATGTCTCAAGGCACATCACAAGTGCATTATTAAACATCATTTGACATTAGCAGCACAAAAAGGAATTTCTAGGTCATATTATGAACCGGAATAGAATTTTAACTCCAATAATTATTTTTATAATCTAATTTGCCCTCCACCAAATGCCTGGCAGCTTCATAGTCATTCATTGTATGAGTAGTACTTTCATGAAGGCCCCACCTTCTCAACCTAGCCCCTTGCCTGAGATGTGGTGATCCTCAGGTTAAATCACCACCAGTCAGCTCTCCCCCTCAAAGGGGAAAGCGGCCTGTGGTCGCCTGGGACTATGGTAACTTTACCTTTGGGACATATGAGAGAAGCAGCAAAGTATTAGAGCCTTTTTATCATTCTCACTCAGGAAGAAATACCCAATACAATTATTAAATGATTTTTGTTTTTGCAAGGATATTCCTAATATGAATTTCCTTTTAAAACTATTGTGCTTGATCAGTGGTTAGCACTGCTGCCTCTCTGCGCCAAGGACCCGGGTTCAATCCCAACCCCGGGTCACTGTCCATGTGGAGTTTGCACATTCTCCCCGTGTCTGCGTGGACCAGGGTAGGTGGATTGGCCATGCTAAATTTCCCCTCAGTTGGAAAAAAAAACTTGTGCTTAATTGCTGTATTTTAAGATTGAGACTGACCACTAAGTTAGATTTAAGTTTAATGCCGTGTTCACAGTTTTTCATTTTCCTTTAGTTAATACCCCACCCCAGGCTATTTAGCAGCATAGAAATTGGT
Source organism: Scyliorhinus torazame (assembly GCF_047496885.1). Classification (NCBI taxonomy): domain Eukaryota; kingdom Metazoa; phylum Chordata; class Chondrichthyes; order Carcharhiniformes; family Scyliorhinidae; genus Scyliorhinus; species Scyliorhinus torazame. The sequence goes on along the minus strand of NC_092724.1, from coordinate 115,328,938 downwards.
TTCAGTCTTCTTTAAGATGCCAGAAGTTGAATTACATTAAATGCCTCATTAATTGATGGCTAGTACCCTCTAAGGATCCACTGGGGATCGGCATGGTGAAGTTGCCTTTCTGTGGGAGAACAGGTGTTGTAGTCGGGTATGTTTTAAAAAAAATTTAGAATACCCAATTCTTTTTTTTTCCAATTAAGGGGCAGTTTAGTGTGGCCAATTCACCTACCTGCACTGGGGAAGTTTTAGCCAACTGAGAATGTGTACCTGTAAAATTTGAAGTTTAACTTTGTGATACGATTTGGTTGGTTGAATCAGGGGCTGGGCTAAAACAACTATACCCAGAACTTTGTTATGTACTGCGACTACCTTTGAAAATCATCACTGATTTAGTTGTGACTCATCATTCACAGAGTTGTACTTGGAAGATTCTGATACACCAGACTTTTGTTTACTAAGTCTCCGTAAACTCTTGCTTTAGGTTCTTACTCTGAAAGCAGTTTTCACAAGAATGGTTACTTGGAGAATTTTTCAGGAAACTATTGTAAATCTACAAAATATTTGTAAAGAAAGAACTTAGCTGGATGGAACATTTGTTCTTGAACTCTGTAAGGCTGGTAATAAAACACATATATCTCAGGTTTCTATGAAATTGGTTTCCTCTATTTATGAGACAAAGAATTTGGGAGGAGACTTTCTTCAAGAGACACCGCACTAAATGGGAGTATTTTGCTATATTTAGACTGAATTTCATTTCCAGCTGTGTTGGCCCCTAATTTACAATACTAGCTGGAAGGAGTCAGGTTGCAGCCAGGCTGGGAAACCTGCTCCTGCATGGGTCACATGTTTTCACAAAATTTTCATGTTAAGATGTTGGTAAGTTATGTAAATTAATGCTGAAAAAGGTGCCGTTGGGCTATTTCAAAATCCTGTTTAATGCTGCACATTGAAGTGTGATATCACTCCTTCCAGAGAACCTCTGAATGCATTAGGGGAGTCAGTTTAGGCTTACACTGCAGTATCAGCAAAGTGGACTCCATGGGGCGGGAGGGAAGCTTTTATCTATATTGCCATTGAGGAAATTGAGTCAATTGACTGCAAGGTTAGCTTTACACATGACCCAAGTTTACTATTTTCATTGAAGTCAATAGAGAATAACATTGGGTAAGTAGTAAACTAGGTGTTCTACCTGATCCTGCATTAGGTAATAGTTGTTCCAACTGAGTCAGAGTCCAACAGCTTTTCCTCTTTATCTACAAGCCCAAAGTCATTCAGCCCAGGATCTCCCACCAGGATGCTGCACAGTTTTCCAGGACTGGCGCGCTAATATGTGCGTGCATTGTGTTATCAAACCTGCGTTGTCTTAATCTCTGGGTGCAATAGCTTTATGAAATAAATTGGATCTAAAAAAAACAACTTTTGTTTTACTTTGCAGGCATTTGTGTGATGTGTGGAGCAGCAATATACACAGTACAGTACCCACATATTCATAGTGAGCAGTACGCTGGCAGCTATGGATTTGCCTACATTTTGGCATGGATTGCTTTCCCTCTGGCCTTGTGCAGTGGAATCATCTACGTCATTCTAAGAAAGCGTGAATGAGGTGCCAGAGATTACGACAATCCAGATGATGCCATCTTAGAGGAATAAAAGAAACATTACTGTTTTAATTTGAAGATGTATATAGTATCTATGGTTTAAAACCTATTTATAACACTTTTTACACATATGTACATAGTATGTTTGCTTTTTTTTGACTGAAACCCTGTTTTGCGAGCTAATTAAAAGTGCCTACAGAACATTCATTTTTAACAGTTTATTAAAAAAAGACAATTTTTTGCTGAAGCCAAATTCTGCAACAAAACTTTATTTTGAATAGAATATGTTAACCAAAGCGCATGTATAAATTATAGCTAGTAAGCTGTTTTAAAAAAAAGTGGCGCAGCTTGTACAAATAAATTGCTAATAGCTGATAAGTTTGAATAGTTTACTCATGTAGATATAAAACATTTACAATTTCAATGGTGCTATGTACTTACCATTCCTTGTAATGATAACCTATAGCGATCTCACTGAAGAGTTACTATTTGCAAGAAGGTAAAATAAATGCTTTAGTTTTACAGGATTTACTTTGTCTAAATATTTCTGTATGGAAGGAGATTTGCTTTAGCATTGATGTGGAGGTTTGGAAGTTAATATAAGCTAGGGACGATAGTGTTAGGATGGGTGTGAGGGGTGACTTGAATGCCCAGAATTAGACACTGTCCAACATAATGAGGCTGTACACGTGCTTTTCTTCCCAATTTGTAGTCCAGTTCTGTGCTGGTGGTCACTACTCTTGTCCCTGATTTGGGGGTCTCCCTTTTTTCACACTTGTTCTTTCCTCCTCATTGGTAAAATGAGCCATAACCTCGACTTTCTTCCTGGGCTGCCATTTCTAGCTTTGGGAAGGCGTAATGCCTCAAAAGTGCAGCTGTAGGCAGTCACTGTTTCTCTGCAGTGTGGAGTCTGGAGGGCTCCCCTGTTGCCAACAATGTGGACAGCACGAAGCACTGACAGCACCCCCATCAGTTCTGTTTTCCCGGTTGAAGGGGTGGGCAATGGACAGCAGCAAATCACAGTATGTTGGGTGCAGTATATCATCACCACACTCCACTAGTCCCAAGCTGCAGAAACCAAACCCGTGTTCCAGAACCAATCCCCCATGTTCCTTTCTTCACTTCCCGAATGCTAGGGCGTTGTCAGACTGCATTTTCAATGTTATTCGGTTTCATTAACTTGTACTATTGGTGGAGGTGTCAGAAAACTAGTATTGATAGGCTTTGTTTTGACTGTTGAAGACCTTAGTGTGCCCCACTAAATATAAATGTAATGTTCAGAACTAACCCTATCCACACTTTGCTGGGAGTATAAAATAAATGCTAATGTACCATTATATTGACAGTGTTATGCTACTGAGCAGGTATGCAAACATGAAAGGGGACCACACACAAAAAAAAGTAATCAAATTAAAGAAAATACTTCAATGAAAACGTTTTCTGAATACAAACAGGTAACAATGCATTTTTGGTTCATAAGTAACCTTTCTCATTATTTTGTAAGAGGAGTAACATTCTACCATGCTGTAGTAACGATTAAACAACAAACCGCATTAATAGTCTAAATATATCTGTAGTGCCCATTGCATGAACATCTTCCCTAACTGTGGCCTCAGAAACAAGATTTAAATTTTCTATGCGTTCAGAAGCTGGGCATTGGCATCCCTGGCTTGTGCACTTGGAAACCAACTTTTTCTGTGAAGCTGGTTTACGTTTTATTGATTTTTATTTTGTGTGTCTCTTTTAACAGAGCCATTGTCATCACCCTTTTAGGGACTGAAAGTAGTTTGGTATTTTCACAATTGTTCTGTGACGTTGACAAAATTAACGCACGGGTTCTCAATATTTTGTCAGTGGTGTGAAATGATCAGTGGACGCTTCAACAAGCTTGAAATAAAATAGTATGTGTGCTTTGTTGAGACTGCTGAGATTCTCAGCCATGCAGTGATGCATGAGCTTTGCTGCTTTTAAGGCTGCAGACCCTTTCTGATGTGGCAATGATTATTACTTATGAATGACATAGCTGGTATCTTTAGAAGAGAAACTAATGCATTGTCCTGTTTAAAATGAAATATGCGAAATGGTTTGCAAGGAAACCAATTTTCACAACGGGGTAGATGCCTCACCATTCAATGTCTTATAAAGCTGCCCAGGCCTTTTTACAGCCAACAAGGCCCATCTTTCTCAGACAGACACCAGCTGCACGGGTTCCAGATGTCACGACATCAGCAGCTCGCTGAATACACTGTCACTCACTGGACAAAGGTGGTTACAATGCAACACCTAGCTGCGAGATGCTTGAAAAGTTGAAAACACAAATATTGTTTTCAAACTGCTCCCCCCCCCCCCCCGCCCGTTAGTAGCTGTGTCAAAGCAACATTAAAATAATTAAAACTGGAAGTTTAGTTAACTTGAGTAATACTCTCAATACGGCTTGAGTACTACAAATAGCTCGAGTGCAACAAAGGAAGTCCTAGTGAAAATGGCTGAATGCTATTCCGGGTGGCCAAGTTTTACTTCAAATGATTGAGTATTGTTTGTTTCCAAGAGATCATTTGTGGGTCCCACTGCAGCTTTAAGCAGGATATTTATTACTTTGCTGCACCAGGAGTAAAATTATACTGGCTAGTGTGGTTCACAGCCACTATCCAATGCCAAAGTTAACCACTGTTGTGAAGGAGTTGTGGAATAAACAAAATCTGGCACTATGCAAAGAAGAAAATGATGTACTTATGGCTATATAGCCCTTTGATCTAATATGAAACACGTAGGTTACTAAATTTATTATCCCTTTGATGAAATCTGTTCTTGTTTACATAGTACAGTATAATGAAGTATGATATAGTTCTTGTCCCATTTGCACAGACCTCTCCTGCAGATTTCTTTGTGTAACTGCCATCCAATGAGGTCTGCAGAAAGGTTGGTGGGGGGGGATTTGTGTTTGATGTGCTAACAGAAAATGCCTTATTGCGTGTAAGTACAGTCAGATGTGTTTGATGTACTTGAATAATGATGAAAATAAATAATACTGGCTTATCTGTGCAACAAATGGTCCTTTGTTACTATGTTACCAACTTGTACCAAGTGTTCGCAGCTTTTTAAAGGATTATTGTCACCAGCTCCTTCAACGAGAAGACAAAATTGTGAAGCTCCGTGGTACCTGAGTTTCTGCCATTTATGCTTTACAGGCACCCAGCATGATGAGCACTTTTAAACTGGGCGGCAGTAATCACTTCATCCATGCATGGGTGTAGTGGAGCATTCTTTGTCACCATACACCTGAGATAAGATTGTGTTTTCTCAACTAAAGTACAAGTCTCCGCAACAAGCAGGGTTACACTTGCCCCGAGTGCAGTTTTGGTCTGCTTATCTAAGAAAGGATATAATCGCCATAGAGAGAGAATGCTGCCAAGGTTCACCAGACATGATATCTGCATGGCAGGATTGTCCTATGAGGAAAGATTGGGTTGACTAGGCCTGTATTCATAGGAACTTAGAATGAAAGGGAATCTAATTGAAACCTATGAAATTCTTCCAGGGCTGGAGAGACTGGATCCAGAAATGTTGTTTCCTCTGGCTGGAGGGCCTAGAACAAGTGGTCACAGTCTCAGGTTACTGGTTAGACCTGAGGAGGAGAAACATCACTGAGAGGGTGGTGAACCTATGGAATTCTCTACCACAGAAGTCTGTGAAGGCCAAATCGCTGAGTATATTTCAGAAAGAAATAGATTTCTAGACACTAAAGATATCAAGGGGTATGGGGCGAGAGTGGGAGTATGGTGATCAGACTGGGAATCAGCCATGATCATATGAAATGACGGAGCAGGCTCAAAGGTCTACTCCTGCTCCTAGTTTCTATGAAGTGACAAGGAAGAGCAGCCTAACCTCCAACTGGAATCAAAGCACAAAACTAAACTCAACCACCATGGTTAAAAATAATTCACTTGTTCTAGTGCTTGACATTTGCCTGATGATACTGAGCTGTATTTTCAACCTTGGATTCTGCATTCTCAGTTATAGCTATGTAACCGTGGCTCAGAATCACTGCGCGATTAACCACAGCTGCTATAAGTTTCATCGCTATTGTTAGGGCCAGGGTTTAGAGAACCCCAAAGTGTAACATTGAGTTCACCTGACCCACAACTTTTAATAGATTGTGGTATGGGGAGCACACGGCCCAATTTACAGGTTTGGTACAGCAGAAATGGAAAAGTATATTTTAAAGCAAAACAATGTTTATTCTATGAACTCAAGTTAACCTTTTTAAAACATACAGTGAACATCTTAGCAACCATCAATTCATATACAACCCCCAAAGAATACAACACTTAAGTAATCCTTAATAACTTCCCAAACAACATCCAGAAGACAGGAGAAACACCTTTCAACAGAAGCACATTAGGTTTACATTCACTACTGAGAACATTTATAATTCTGAATTCACCAAATGATGAAGAGATAGTCTTTTGATGGCAGAGAGAACAGCAGTACACCTGCTTGGTCTGGCTTCAGCTCCAACACTGAAAACTAAACTAAAACCACACCTGCAGTAAACAGCCTAAAACGAAAGTAAAAAGCTGACAGACAGCCCAGCTCCACCCACTCTCTGACATCACTGCAGTAGTAAACACCTATTTCTTAAAGGTACTCTCACTACAGATATTTATATACACACCCATTTATAAACACCCATTTCTTAAAGGTACTCTCACATGACGCTATCCTCCACGCTATTGGATGTTATGTTATCACTCCATACAAGGTACATGATGCATTCCCTCGAGTCCACAAACTCAATAGTTACTGCAGAAATAAGCAATTGCTTCTGGAGCATTACCACATGGGAGCGGTGGCCGTAAGAAGTTAGCATGTCCGAGAACATGTGGACAACATTTTATGCACACAGCTACACGTATTCCATCTTGTGCACAGATTGCACGCTGAAATCCACCTCATTGTCTAGCAACCAATCATCTTGCTTTAAATGGTCAACATTAGACTGACCTGAAAGTCTAACCAATTTCATGTTTCCGGCACTTCAAATGTCTGCGTAATTTCATCCATGTGTGAGAAATGTATATTATTCACACTGAAAAAGAAACTGGCACAGACACATGTGGGGGTGTGATGAACAGTTACTGCCTTATCATCATGTAAGGTGATGTCCCCTTTAAGACCGGGCTTGGAACCCTGGGGACTCCGCCTCTGGCTCCGCCCACCTGTGAGCCATACATAAAGGGCAGCCTCATGGCCTGTGTAACAGTCAGCTCTCGTCTCTAGCTCTAGCATAGTCATTAGTCTAATAAAACCTTCTTTTCAGTTTAATCTCTAAGCGTCATTATTGAGAGTACTTCAATTTATTAGACTAAACTAGATTCAGGATGGACGCAGGCCTAAAACCAGAGAAGCTCAATCTGGAAGCATGAACGCCGGAGGCGAAGGAAATTTTTAAATACTGGCTGCAGTGCTTCGAGGCCTACCAGGTCTCCGCAGAGACTCCCATCCTGGGGCCACGCAAGCTGCGTCTACTCCACGCCCGGGTGAGTCACAGAACCTCCGCCACGCTCGAAATGGCGACGATTTATGAGGAAGCGATCGAGTTGCTCCGCAAGTGGTTTGTCAAACCCATCAATGAGGTGCACACCCGGCATCTGCTCTCTACCTGCCGGCAGCACTCAGGGGAATCGCTCGACGGGTTTGTTGAAAAGCTCACCGCGCTTGCCAGGGACTGTGACCATCAGGATGTGACAGGGGAAGTCCATATGAACCTGCACATCAGGGACGCTTTCGTGTCCGGCAACCGCTCGAACTACATCCGGCAGCGGCTGCTCAGAAACGGGGCAAACGACCTCCAGGAGACACTAACGCTCGCCTCCTCGCTGGCGGTGGCCCGACATAACTTGGGTACATACCCCGCGGACTCTGCCAGCCCCCTCCGGACTTCCTCAGATTCAACCGTATTACAGGCCTGCGCCACACGGCGACCCGCTCACCATGGGGGCACACCATGCTACTTCTGCGGGCAGGGCCAGCACCCATGCCCACGCTGCCCAGCCCGCTCCGCGATCTGCAGCGACTGCGGGAAGAAAGGGCACTTTGCGAGGGTCTGTCTGGCCAGACCCAGGGGCCAGAAAAACAAAGAACAGCCGGCCCGAAAATCAGCCTCTCGGGCCCGCAGGCCTCGCAATGCTGCTGCGCACCGACCCGACACGCCCTCTTCTGACGCGTCATCAGCCTCGTGCGAATCATGGGAGCGGCCATCTGGGCGGCGGCCATCTTCTCGACCTGACACGCGCAGCCGGCGGCGGCGGCCATTTTATGAGTCCGACTCGGCTGAGGACTCCAACTACCCGTGACTGGGTGCGATCACCCTCGATCAAACTCGGCCAAAACACCTGCAGAACTCCATGATGCAGGTCCAGGTCAACGGCACGACACTGCATGCCTCTTCGACTCCGGGAGCACGGAGAGCTTTATCCACCCTGAAACGGTAAGGCGCTGCTCCCTACGCACCCATCCCGCATCCCAAACCATAGCCCTCGCATCTGGGTCCCACTCAGTACAAATCACGGGGTACTGTATTGTGGATCTCTCGATCCAGGGCGCCAAATACATCCATTTCAAATTTTATATCCTCCCTCACCTCTGTGCCCCCCTGCTGCTCGGACTGGATTTCCAGTGCAGCCACCAAAGCCTGACACTGAAGTTCGGCGGACCCTTGCCCCCCCCTCACGGTGTGCTGCCTTGCGACACTGAAAGTCGCACCCCCCTCGCCATTCGCGAACCTCACTCCTGACTGTAAGCCCGTCGCCACCAGGAGCCGGCGCTACAGTGCCCAAGATATGGCTTTTATCAAGTCAGAGGTCCAGCGTTTACTGGGAGAGGGGGTCATCGAGGCTAGCAACAGCCCTTGGAGAGCGCAAGTGGTGGTAGTCCGGTCCGGGGAGAAGAAACGGATGGTCGTGGATTGTAGCCAGACCATAAATCAATTCACGCAGCTTGATGCGTACCCCCTTTCTCGCATCGCGGAAATGGTAAATCGGATCGTCCAATACCGAGTCTTTTCCACGGTCGACCTCAAATCCGCCTACCACTAGCTCCCCATCCGACCAAAAGACCGCCCCTATACTGCCTTCGAAGCAGCCGGCCGGCTCTTCCACTTCCTCAGGGTCCGCTTTGGTGTCACAAATGGGGTCTCCGCCTTTCAAAGGGCGATGGACCAAATGGTGGACCAGTACGGTTTGCGGGCTACATACCCGTAGTTGGACAATGTCACCATATGCGGCCATGATCAGCTGGACCATGACGCTAACCTCAAAAAGTTCCTCCAGACCGCCCGAGCCCTTAACCTGACCTATAACGAGGGCAAATGCGTTTTCCACACCACCCGGCTGGCCATCCTCGGCTATGTCGTGGAAGGCGGGGTCCTAGGTCCCGACCCCGACCGCATGCGCCCCCTTAAGGAACTCCCTCACCCCCGCAGCCTCAAGGCCCTCAAACGGTGCTTGGGACCTTTCTCCTATTACGCCCAGTGGGTCCCCAAGTATGCGGACGAAGCCTGCCCACTCCTAAATACCACCGCTTTTCCCCTCTCGGCTGAGGCTCAATTGGCCTTCAACCGCATCAAGGCCGACATCATCAAGGCCGCCATGCAGGCGGTGGACGAAACCATCCCTTTCCAGGTAGAGAGCGATGCACCAGACATCGCCCTGGCTGCTACCCTCAATCAAGGAGGCAGACCAGTAGCATTCTTCTCCCGAACCCTCACCACCTCCGAGTTTCGACACTCTGCAGTCGAAAAGGAGGCACAAGCCATTGTGGAGGCTCCTAGCCGGTAGGAGGTTTACCCTCGTCACCGACCAACGGTCGGTCGCCTATATGTTCGATAACACGCAACGGGGCAAAATAAAAAACGATAACATTTTGAGGTGGAGGATCGAACTTTCCACCTACTCATACGATATCAAGTATCGTCCAGGGGAGCTCAACGAGCCCCGCAGATGCCCTGTCCCGCGGCACATGCGCCAACGCGCAGGAGGACCGCCTGCAAGCCATCCACAATTACCTCTGCCACCCTGGGTTACCCGGCTCGTCTATTTCATCAAGTCCCGCAACCTACCTTACTCAACCAAGGAGGTCAAGGCCATGGTCAGGGCTTGCCAAGTCTGTGCGGAGTGCAAACCGCACTTCTATTGGCCAGACAAGGTTCGGTTCGTGAAGGCCTCGGGCCCCTTTGAGCGACTGAGCGTGGACTTCAAGGGGTCCCTCCCATCCACCAACCGTTATGCCTATTTCCGCACCGTGATCAATGAGTTCTCCCGTTTCCCATTCGCCATTCCCTGCCCCGACATGACCTCAGCCACGGTGATTAAGGCACTGCACAGCATCTTCACCCTGTTCGGTTTCCCCGCTTATATCCACAGCAACCGGGGTACATCGTTCATGAGCGATGAACTGCATCAGTATCTGCTCAGCAAAGGCATCGCCTCGAGCAGAAAGACCAGTTATAACCCGCGGGGAAACGGGCAGGTGGAGAGGGAGAACGCAACAGTGTGGAAGGCTGTCCTTCTGGCCCTGCGGTCGAGAAATCTCCCAACCACCCACTGGCAGGAGGTCCTACCCGATGCCCTACACTCCATTAGGTCACTCCTCTGTATGGCCACGAAGGAGACCCCTCACAACCGATTGTTTCTCTTCCCCAGGAGGTCTACCTCCGGGGTCTCGCTTCCACCTTGGCTGATGGCTCCGGGACCTGTTCTTCTCCGGAGGCACACGAGGAGCCATAAAACGGACCCCCTAGTTGAAAAGGTCCGACTGCTCCACGCCAACCCCAGTTACGCCTACGTGGAGTACTCCGAAGGCAGGCAAGATACGGTTTCCCTCCGGGATCTGGCACCCGCTGGATCCTCCACCACAGACGCCCCTTCCCGCGCCGCTCCCCTGCAGGACCCGTCGCCCCCTACAACTCACCCCCTTCCGGCCCTACCACCCGTTGGTGAGCCCCTTGCACCTTTACACACCCCGCCAGCGCCGGCGCCCTGCCTAGTTCCCCTGCCCCGACCCGGACCGAAGCTCCGACCGCTGTGCTCCCGGATGTGCCCTCAACCGGGACGTCCATGCCCGCCGCACCACCGCCCGAATTGAGGAGGTTGAGGAGGACGATCCAGCCACCGAGACGGATTGACCTATGATGGCACTTCGCCCCCGCCGGACTCTTTTTTAAACAGGGGGTGAATGTGATGAATGGTTACTGCCTTATCATCATGTAAGGTGATGTCCCCTTTAAGACCGGGCTTGGAACCCTGGGGACTCCGCCTCTGGCTCCGCCCATCTGGGAGCCATACATAAAGGGCAGCCTCATGGTCTGTGTAACAGTCAGCTCTCGTCTCTAGCTCTAGCATAGTTATTAGTCTAATAAAGCCTTCTTTACAGTTTAATCTCTAAGCGTCATTATTAAGGGTACCTCAGGGGGCTATTGCTTTAATGATACCTTCTTGCAGGACGAGCATCAAGGTGAATTATACACTTTGAGTGATTTTCATCATCTACATGTAAAGATTTTAAGAGGAACTGGTCCCTTAAGCCCATTTTCTATTTACTAATCCAAATCTGATTGGACAACAAGGCTAGTTGCTATGCAGTTTCACAGATCTGAAGTATGACAAATGCATTTTGTCATTTTACTCTTCTTTGGTTCATGAATGAAACATGTTTGTGTTTGGGAACATTTTCTCAGAGCCAGTAAAAGTAAACTTGTTGAGTAAGTGATCCTTCCCTTACTGGCAGTTCCATAAGACCACAAGACGTAGGAGCAGAAGTAATCCATTTGGCCCGTCAAGTCTGTTCTGCCAGTCAATGAGATCATGACTGATCTGATAGATTTTCTTGGTTCAGCCGTACTCCTACCTTTTTTTAGTTTCTATTTTCAACGTTAATGCAAACCTTTTTCCTCAGAACTTACCTCTTTAGGTCCAAATCACTTTTGAGCGACATGCTGAGAGAGCAAGTACATGAAAGAAGTGTTATTGAAGGAGGAATGTCACAGTTGCAATCAAGGGTTCAGTCGACAATTTACAACCCACTCAAGCTTTCTTTCTGTTTTTTTGTGTAGTCAATAAGACTAACCATTCACAGATGCGGAATGTTTCTCACACACTTGATTCCCCATGTTGTGTATTTGATCAGAACTGGAAAGCATTAAGCATCTGTCCAATATTAAGAATCATTTCAGTTCTCATTTTAGACTAGCAACCTTGATTGTCTGTGGTCCTGCTGGGGGGAACTGGGTTGGTAGAAATGCACGCTGGCAGTAAACTGATTTTCCAGCTCCCGCCACATTGACCCCCTTGCCGCCATTAAGCTGGAAATTTCCACCCAATATGTTTTAGTCTCGCTGGCTGAAGTGCTTACCGTCGCTTCTGGAATTTTCTGTTGGACTTCATGGCAGTCACTAAACAGGGTAACATTAGGATTGTGCAACTGGTGCTACTCAAGCACCTGAGGAAGTTCAGCTATAAATTTAACCATTTGACTTTTATCAATGTCGATCATTTACAAGACAAACACCCTTCTGCCATTCAAGCCACCTTCCTAATTAGGGTTGGCCATGTTCATTGCGAAGAAATGATAGATTGACTGCCGAAGCAAGGCAAGATGTGAGTCACCAGTCAGCAGGAGAGGATATCAATTTAAAGGTACAGAACAATTAATTACGCTCCTCAGCACTGTAACATTTAGAACTTTTATAAAAATTGGACCACCTCTGATGCTTCCTACAAGCAGCCAGCTTGAACTTCACTGCTGCAGTCCACTGTATCAGGTAGCAAGCACCTACATCCCTGAGACGGTCTCCCGGCAGAGATGCAAACATTGCTGTGAGCAATCACCCTAGGAAATGTGTTGCAGTTCCATTTCTGTGGAAAATCCTAGTGACAGCGTTCTTAATCTGGACTTCAGTCAGTGTGAATTATCATTTCAGTTTCATGTGACCGGTTTTATTTCGTGTGAAATCAGATTTTATTTGAATTGTGCCATATAAGATTAACAAATACAATAAGTGTGAGTACCAAGTCAAAATTGCTAACCATGGCGCCAACCGAGTACTTGCACTCGCACCACTGGGTTTGACGGTTGTAGTTTGAGTCCGATCCTAGAGACCAGAGCACAAAATCTAGGTTGGCACTCTGGGGCAATATTGAGGGTGTGCTGCATTGTCCAACATGCTGTCTTCTGGAGGAGATGTTAAACTGAGGCCGCATTTATTCTCTCAGATGGAGGTTAAAGATTGCATGGACACAATGCAAAGAAGAGCAAGAGAATTCCCCATGGTGTCAAGCCCAGTATTTGCACGTCATCCAGGGTCACTAAAACATATTGGGCGGAATTTTCTGGTTAAATGGAAAGCGAGGGAGGTCAACGTGGCAGGAGCAGGAAAACCCATTGCCGGCCAGCATGAAATGATGGCGGGAATGTGTGCTAATCCCATCATGGTGGATCACCATTCCCATTAGAGGCTGGCATGAGATCATTTTTCATCCTGTTCATGGGGTGCAGGTGAAGGCTAGACTGGAATATTAGTCCCTGTCCAATCATCCGCACTGCCAGTGGGATTGTACGCCAGTCCAGAACACGTCTGGACCAATGTGGCATGGGCATGTCGGTACTCACCTGCAAGATGGCCTGGGCCAGCCTGCGGAGATCAGGATGGGGGCCTCCAGTGACCGTGGACCCTGGAATAACCACATGCAGATGTGGGTGCGAGATGCTTCCATTATGCAGATCTTCTCACCACAGGAGCATCCAGAAGGTCAATCTTCGACCTTGGTGTTGCAGGTGAACGGCTGTCTGAGGTACCGTTGGGTGGCGGGGTCTGAGCTGGAGGAGGGGGGGATTAGATGAGGAGCACAGGAAAGATGAGGAGATAGAAGTCTAGAGGGAGGCAGGGGAGGTAGGGTGCATTTGGTTAAAGAGAGAGGTACTGCTGAGGACTTGGAATGATTGAGATAGTATGGAGTGCAAGGGTGGGAAGGGACATGCTGAAGTGCAGGCAGTGAGGGGAGGAAGTGGGGGGGGGGGGTTATATTGATGTTTCCCCATCACCTGTGCAAGTAGAAATGGACATGGGAGGAAGAGGGGAATACTGAGGGAATTGGTGATGGGAAAGGATGGTGAGGGTTAAAAGGGGCAGTGGGAACCAATAGGGTGGGAGGGTGCGGGTTCAGCAATGGCAGGTGAAATATAATTGGGGGTTGTTTAAGGCAATATGGAAGGGGAAGCAGATTCTGAGGGCCAGCAGAATGAGAGGGTGGGCTCCTCAGGAAGGTAGGGGACATGCATATTAACCTTCACGGGATGGACAGTAATGGCAGCAGTGTTGAAGGATAAACGTGGTACGGTCAAATGTTACACCTGGAGGGTCAATGGTTATGGCAGGAAGAGTATGGACCACGGGGACAGGTAACGGTTTTGGATTGCACATCGAAGGTTACATGGGAGTTGGGCCAGTCGGGTGGGTGGAGCGACCGGTCATCTTAAGTGGACAACTGAAGGGGAACCCCAGCATGTGGGGGTATTGGTGCAGGTGGTGTGCTCAGAGGTTTAAGGACTACATCACAAATAAATCATGTCATACCTCTTGCAGTGCAAATGTACTCTATTTACATAAGAGTCATAACATTAACAATCATAGTGCACCCATGCAACCACATGTAAAATCAAAACCTCCCTGCCACTTCTTTTAAGTGCTCCCCCAGCATCCACAACAGCAATGGGGGTCTTGGGATGACCTTGGAAGCTGTCCTCTGGAGGCCTGAGGCCTGGAGGGCCCTGGCTTACTTTGGCTAGCTAGCTGTGGAGCAGCTACTCCCTCTGTGGTCACATAGGACGGAACTGAAGGGAGTCACAGGCAAAGGGGACCTCCAAAAGGTTGGACACCCTCAGTGAGCCCTGAGTGGAGGTCCCCAGGGCATCCAGCAGCTGTCTCCCTCCCTTTGGGTGACTGATGGCCTCTGCCTCATTCCTTGAGTGGAAGAGCTTTTGGAGTGAGGTTGAGATGCCCCATTTGCCCCCCACGTAGCCACTGGCAAATCTCACCCGTGGCTACAGCAATGGAGTGCAGTTCTGGGCACATTTCCAGCAGAAACTGGGTATTCTGTTGGACTACGTTCTCCATGCTGTCTGCCACCCTCCGCCTCGTTGTGCGTAGGTGTCGGTGCTACTTCATCAGCAAGCAGGCGGCCTTCACTTCCTCACATGCCACTCTGTTGAAGGCCTCCTACATCTCTGCCTGATGTTCCCCCACCACTTGCAGCTTTTTAAAATTCATTCATGGGACATGTGCCTCACATGCTGGACCAGCCATTTATTGGCCATCTCTAATTACCCTTGAGGAGGCAGATAAGAGCCAACCACGTTACTGTGGATCTGGTGTCACATGCAGGCCAGACCAGGTAAGGACAGCAGATTTCCTTCCCTAAAGGACATTAATGAGCCAGATGGGTTTTTACGATAATCGACATAGGTCATCATTAGACATTTAATTCCAGGTTTTTATTGAATTCAAATTTCGCCATCTGCCGTGGTGGGATTTGAACCTGGGTCCCCAGGACATTACCCTGGGTCTCTGGTTTACTGGTCCAGAGACAATACCACTATGCCACCGCCTCCCTCAAAGAGCATGAGATGCTTCCTTGGCATCTCATGCAGGGCCCATCCCAGAGTCTCGTCACCCGACTTGGATACACAGATATCCATCCCCAGCAGTCTTCCGAGTGTCGGTGAGCTTGGCTGACACCTGCCTCCTCCTGTTGTGGATATGCGTCTATGCGGCTACCAGAATGTGGACACTGCCTGAACTTTATCTAGTACCCACCGAGGTGTGTATCTCTGTGCCAATGGAGGGTGTAGCTGACTGTTGTGATAGCTCTCCCTGTGTAATTTCCTCCTCCTTCCTAGTGTTCTTGGTCCTCTGTGGGCTGGAAACACGCTGGACAGATCTCCTCTTGTTCACTTGCCCTCTTCCTATTGGCATCTGTAAATCAGAGAGGAGAGAGTGAGTGACTGCATGAGCTACCTTCAACATGAAGGAATGCATCAACCTTGGGTTTTGATGTGACTACATTATGCGTGGATCCGTACTAATGGGAGGCCGGCCACTGACCTCTCCATCTGCACAGGCTCGATCTGGTTCCTCCCCTGCCAGCTGGGCTGCCCCCTCCTCAAACTCAGCCAGATTCTTGAGGCCAGGACGGTCCCCTTCCGACTTCTCTCTCTGTCCAGTGGCCTCACCTTTTCCCACGTAAAGAGAGAAGATGGGGTTGTGAGAAATTGGGTATCATGCATCTTTTTCGTGCTTCCAGTCTTACAAATAACCCACTGGATTGTGTGCATTTTCCACAAGGATTCTGGGGCAGCACCCTCCAGAACAGTGAGCCCATGTAGATAGAGGGCTAAGGCTCACAGAAGCATGTCATTAGCAGTGCTTGCTGGTGCTCTCAATGCTTAACACCCTTTCAACACCTGCTCCCCCAGACACCATCTGAGCTCTTTGTGTGGAAACGTAAGGAGCCCACAGTGGCCTCACCCCGTGCAGACTAAATGGACTGACTGGGGCAATGAGGCATCACTGGTATAATGTTGAGTAGGTTGTTTTTGCGTAGTCTGCATGGCTGGTGCCCAGGTCCCCGATATCATTCAGTGATGTGGGTGTGAGGAATTGTGGGTTCACATACCCTGGCAGCGCGGATGAGGTCATTCATCCATTTGCAGCATTGCGGGGCAGCCCTCTGATGGAGGCCCTGGGCACTGACCACCCTGGCGACTTCCTCCCTGGCAGGTTTGGTCTGAAGGCTCGGCCTCCTTCACCATCGTTGAGATGGACAACATCCCTCCCAGCCCCCGCTGCATTGAGCGTCACTGAATCTGGAGGCCGGTCGGCCACCTCCTCCTTCAACAGTGGGCGCATTTTAAATATGGGGTGCGATTCTCTCAGCCCGGGGCTGGGCCAGAGCATCGGCGTGACCGGCGCGAATTGCCCCGACGCCGGGACGCGATTCTCTGCTGCTCTACAGGACCCCCCCCAGCGATTCTCGGCCCGGGATGGGCCGAGTGGCCGCAAAAAAAAAAAACCGAGCCCCGCCAGCGCCATTCTAACCTGCTTTAAGCCGGCGGGACCTCGGCGTGGAAGGGTCCGGGGGTGGCCTGTGGGGCGGGAGAGGGGTCCGATCTCGGGGGGGGGGGGGCACCTTTGTGGCCTGGCCCACGATCGGGGCCCACCAATCGCTGGGCCAGCCTCTCGTGCTGGGGGCCTCCTTTCTTCCATGCCAGCCCCTGTTGCCCTATGTCATGTAGCGTCGGGGCCGGCGCGGAGAAGGGAGCCACTGCGCATGCGCGCGTTGGCGCCGGTGCCACTGCGCATGCGCGGACCCCGCAACGCCCAGTTGACGCCGGGATCAGCAGCTGGAGTGGTGAGGGTCGCTCCAGTGACGTGCTGGCCCCCTGTAGAGGCCAGAATTGCTGAGCCTGAGGCCATGTTGACGCCGTCGGGAAACGCAACGGCGTTTCCGGCGGCATCAGCACTTAGCCTCAGGATCACGGAATCCCACCCACGGTTCCTGGATAGGACAACGGGGCACACTCTACCCAACTGATCCCCGTTGCGCAAGGCATCAGGAAACTCCCAACTGCATAATTAATTCGGCCAGCATCACAGGATTCTGGCCGAGTTCCCATTGACCTCCTCAGCGGGAAACACTCCCGGTTCTCGCCCTCCACGGGACTTAGTTCCGGAATGGAAAATTCCACCCATTGTCTGTGGCACCTTGCTGTGCACAAATTGGCTTTTTCTATATTACAATAGCGATTAAAAATCAACAATTCTTCATTAGTTGCAGAGTTGGGAAAGGTTCTATATAAATACAAGCACTGTTGCTTTGACAGAAACATTCCCTACAATTTAAATTCCACAATAAAAAATGGAAACAAAAATCCACAATATTATCATAGAATCATAGAATCCCAACAGAACACAACAAAAGAAATAAAGACAGGAGTAGACCTCTAGGCCCTTCAAGCCTGCCTTGCCATTCAATACGATCATTGCTGATCTATGCCGGCTCCCAGGGCAGAGAGAGAGTCCATTCAGCCCATCGAGTCTGCACTGACCCTCTGAAGGAGCACCCGACCTAGGCCCTTCCCCAGCGCTATCCCCATAACCCCATCTAGCCTGCACACATCTGGAAACTAAGGGGCAATTTATCATGGTCAATCCACCTCACCTGCATATCTTAGGATTGCGGGAGGAAACCGGAGCGACCAGAGGAAAGCCACGCAGACACAAGGAGAATGTGTAAACTCCACACAGACAGTGACCCAAGGCCAGAATTGAACCAGGTTCCTGGTGCTGTGAGGGAGCAGTGCTAACCACTGTGCCACCGTGCCACCAGGTAAGCGGATCTGGTAAGCCTCGCGAAACGCGCCAACTTACAGTAAGGACTGCAAAGCCTTTACTTAGCTGTTGCTGTTTGTTTCCCTCCCATCACCCTTAAAACACCTTGAGACATTTTTCGCATTAAGATATTCTACTAATCAAACTGTTGCTCTTATGTATAATTGGAAGATGATTAAAATGTGATAGATATCAACATCTGGCACAAGATGTGTCCTAAGTTCTGATTAAATGCCTATATGAATGACCTCCAGATTGGATGCAAGATGCAGAATCAGGAATTTGCTTGAAGAACCACAATCATTCACATTGAATTAAAAATTGAACTGATATTTATCTCAGTTCTCTGATAATAAAAAGGCAATTTTGCAAAACGAGCAAAACGTGCATTGTTTATCTACAAAAGTCATTGTACCTCAATAATAATTCACTGAGTGAAGTACCTTGAATGTCAGTACTCATTTTTATTAACCTTCAACAGCACTGACAACACCTTAAAAAAAAGGCTATGGATGTTTCAGTTCCACTGTAACCTCCCAGATATTTATATACTGAGGAGCTTTTGCAACTACCAAAAGTCAGGGTTTCCAAGAACCGTTTTGTCGAGATTTAACATTTAGAACTTGTAAAAGTTGATGTGAAAATCCTACTCATCCAAAATAGTGATTTTCCTCCAGCTTTCAACCATGAGCAGAATTATTTCAGCAGCAAAACACAATTCACTCAACCAATAAGCTACCACAAAGATGTGCCTACAGCTCAACACCCTCGCAGTCTTTATGAACCTCCCACAAAACTGTGCCTTCCACAACTTCATTCTTTCAAACATCCAGTCAGCTTTTCTACTTGCAAAAAAAATTCTCAGCTCTGTCGATTCACCGTAGTGTTGTTAGGTTTCTGTGGGCGTAGTTCACTTCAGGGAAATTGGTGGGTGCAATTATAAAGATAATAAAAGAATATTTTTACAGTTGATTAGGCTTTGCAAAAGCTTTGGGGAGTAAGCTATCAGGAGTGTTTTATCAGCCCATCACCCTGCCAACTCAATGCTGACTGTGTTTAAATGCCAGAATCATTTTAGGACAGTGATAAGAATGAAGCATTATTGTCCAGATAAATTATGCATTCTTTACTTCCTTCCTTACTTCTTTATTTCCTTGCTTAGTTTCACTTACAAAATACAAAAAACATTTTAGTGAAGCGAAGAGAGTCCGATGAGTTTCTTAAAAGTATTTTTATTCAGCAAACGTTACCGACAAGAGGCCCAGTACACCTCACCGGGTCCTCTCTCCTTTCAACTCAACTCCACTGGCTGAACTTTTATATCAGTGTCAATAAGTTACCCCACCCATAGTGGGGGAGCTTGCAGCACCAATTGAGCACAGGGAAACAATCATCCCCAGTTTGTTATGTGATGCACAATCAATGACCACTAAAACGAGGTTGTAGTCCAACTGAAGGCTTTAATAAGCTAGATGTTTCCCCCAGCAGCTCAGGTACAGAATGAAGGCTGCTGAGGCGGCACGGGTTCTTATACCCCGTCTAGCAGGGCGGAGCTATCATACATTCTAACCAATAGAAAGCATATAGTTTCCACCAATGGTGCTTTAGCCTATCAGGTACCGTAATACCTATAATACCACATTATGTAAGACGTATTTGCATGTAGGATTTCGGTTTTACGCTTAGTCTTGACGCTGGAGGCGTAACTTAGAACATAGAACATACAGTGCAGAAGGAGGCCATTCGGCCCATCGAGTCTGCACCGATCCACTTAAGCCATCACTTTCACCCTACCCTCAGAACCCAATAACCCCTCCTAACCTTTTTGCTCACTAAGCGCAATTTATCATGGCCAATCCACCTAACCTGCACGACTTTGGACTGGCGGAGGAAACTGGAACACCCAGAGGAAGCCCACGCAGACACGGGGAGAACGTGCAGACTCCGCACAGACAGTGACCCAGCAGGGAATCAAACTTGGGACCCTGGCGCTATGAAGCCACAGTGCCACCGTGCTGCCCTAACTTGGTTGTTTCTATACCATAAGGACATGGGGCAGAGTTTTACGTCACTCGCATGTGTTCCGCGTCATCGCGCCCTCATGTGATATTTCAGTTAGCGGGAGGCAGAAATGCACCTGTTGACAATCAAGAAGCCAATTTAAATTAACTAAACAGTAATTGATCGGGATTTTACCTTGCCCGTCTGCCTTTACGGGCAGGCCGATTGGCCCGGTGGCCTTTACCCTTTAGCTGCAACTCAATCCAGGGTGGGATGGAAGGTCAGGGCTCAATAAAATTAATAAATGTGTCGGGGGACTGAGGTTTGCATATGCTTGTGCTGCCCAGGCACTCACGGCACAGCTTTTCCACTGATATTTATTTTTTTACAAGTTTACAGCCTCCCTCAGACACCTCCGCAGTGGCTATGCCCCTGAGGGAGCACATTGGAAGTTCCAGCCCACACCCTCCCTTTGTCTCTGCCCCCCCTCCCCCCCCCCCCCCCCCCCGCCCCCCCTCCTCCCGTCCTCCCCAACAGCACTCTGCATTTTGTTGAGCACATTTCACACTGGATGGCAGTTAATTAATAACGTGATGTTGGGCGGGTTTCACAACCCTCGACCCATGGTGTGAGGTAAATAGTGACTGTTTTGCTTGTTCTAGCTACTGTTCCCATATTTCTTACCTGCTGGACAACATCTAACCCTAGTTTAGAGCCAAAGCCATGAGCTGATATAGTTCTGTCTCTTGTGGTATTTTTAAAGGATAGGCTTGTGGACTATGAAAGTACAAACAAACAGGAGTTTTATTGCTCTACTGGCCGTTTGCCGTGCAGGCGGCCGAAGATGCCATCAATATGTCATGTGATCGAACTCAAAGTGACCCTGTTCTAATTAGGAATAAACATGAACACACAATACCTATGCATCTTACTTTTAACTGGATTTGACAAAGTAACTAATGGCAATCCAGTAGATATTGAGCCCTATTCAGCGGATTTAAAACTAAGTCCGCTTTCGGGTGCGTTTGGCAGGGTGTTTGTTGGCGGCTGCAGCGTTGAGAATTACCCCGCTATGCAAAGGCACTGTGCCGATTCAGCGAGTGTTAAGGGGCTAGCACAGGCGCCACGTGTAATGCAATCGATTCCCAAGAGAAACAGTGCCAGATTTGCCAGATTCGCAATTGACACTCAGGAGGCTGACAAGCTGCAGCTACATACACACATTACAATCCCTACACACACTCAGGGAGGCTGTGGCGTGGTGGAATTGTCACTGGACTAGTAATCCAGAGACCCAGAGTAATGCTCTGGGGTCCCAGGCTGCCATCTTCGACGCCACCCGCCACGTGCGATCCGTGGGGACCGCCATCTTGGAATCACCCCGGAACCCCTGCTCACCAGATCGTATGCTAGCCTCTGCTACCCTCGATCAGCCCACCCACCTTCTGAAGCTCGCCTTCATCACCCTCGACCAATCTCGACCTCATCACCTCACTAAATCCATGATGGCCGTCTGGATCAACCGCCATGAGACGACCTGTCTCTTCGACTCCGGGAGCATGGAGAGTTTCATTCACCCAGATACTGTACGGCGCTGCTCCCTCCCAATTTTACCCGCGACCCAGAAAATCTCCCTGGCTTCCGAATCACATTCCGTGGAAGTCCGTGGATACTGTGTCGCAACCCTTACAGTACGGGGCGTCGAGTACAAAAATTTCAAGCGCTACGTCCTCCCCAAACTCTGCGCTGCCCTACTACTAGGTCTAGATTTCCAATGCCACCTCAAAAGTCTTCCCTTGGAGTTCGATGGACCCCTGCCCCCATCACCATCTGTAGCCTCTCGACCCGAAAGGTCGCCCCACCCCCGCTCTTTGCTAACCTCACCCCAGACTGTAAGCCCATTGCCACTAGGAGCAGACAATCAGGACAAGGCCTTTATCAGGTCGGAGGACCAGCGACTCCTTCAGGAAGGGATCATAGAGGCCAGTACTAGCCCCTGGAGAGCCCAAGTGGTGGTTGTCAAGACTGGGGAGAAGCACCAGATGGTCACCGACTACAGTCAGACCATCAACCGGTACCCGCAGTTCGATGCGTACCCTCTCCCCCGCATATCTGACATGGTCCATCAGGTTGCGCAGTATTGAGTCTTCTCCACTACTGACTTGAAGTCCGCATACCACCAGCTCCCCATCGCCCGGAGGACCGCCAATACACTGCCTTCGAGGCAGATGACCGCCTCTACCATTTCCTCAGGGTCCCCTTCGGCGTCACCAATGGCGTCTCGGTCTTCCAACGGGGGATGGACCGGATGGTTGACCAGTACGGGCTGCGGGCCACGTTCCCGTATCTGGATAATGTCACCATCCGCGGTCATGACCAGCAGGACCATGACGCTAACCTCCAACATTTCCTCCACACCGCCAAGCTCCTTAACCTAACATACAATAAGGAGAAATGCGTTTTCCGCACAACCCGCCTAGCCATCCTTGGCTATGTTGTGGAAAACGGAGTCCTAGGGCCCGATCCCGACCGGATGCGCCCCCTCCTGGAACTTCCACTCCCCCACTGTCCCAAGGCCCTAAAGAGATGCCTGGGGTTCTTTTCCTGTTATGCCCAGTAGGTCCCCAATTATGCGGACAAGGCCCGTCCACTCATTAAATCCACCATTTTTCCCCTTATGGCTGAGGCCCGACTTGGCTTCAACCGCATCAAAACAGATATTGCCAAAGCCACGATGCACGCAGTAGACAAGTCCATCCCGTTCCAAGTGGAGAGCAATGCGTCGGACTTTGTTCTGGCTGCTACCCTCAACCAGGCGGGCAGGCCCGTGGCTTTCTTCTCCCGTACCCTCCAGGGCTCCGAAATTCGACACTCCTCCGTCGAAAATGAAGCCCGGGCCATTGTGGAAGCTGTGCGACATTGGAGGCATTACCTGGCCGGCAGGCGAATCACTCTCCTCACTGACAAACGGTCGGTTGCCTTCATGTTTAACAATAATGGCAAGATCAAGAATGACAAGATCCTAAGGTGGAGGATCGAACACTCCACCTATAATTATGATATCTTTTATTGACCTGGGAAGCTCAATGAGCCCCCAGATGCCCTATCCCGCGGTACATGTGCCAGTGCACAAGTAGACCGACTTCGGGCCCTCCACAATGACCTCTGTCACCCGGGGGTCACCCGTTTTTCCCATTTTATCAAGGCCTGCAACCTGCCTTACTCCATCAAGGCCAGGACCATGACTAGGGACTGCCAGGTCTGCACAGAGTGCAAACCGCACTTCTATCGGCCGGATAGAGCACACCTGGTAAAGGCCTCCTGCCCCTTTGAGCACCTCAGCATCGATTTCAAAGGGCCCCTTCCCTCCACTGACCGTAATATGTACTTTCTCAACATCATTGATGAGTACTCACGTTTCCCTTTCGCCATCCCGTGCCCTGACATGACCTCTGCCACAGTCATCACGGCCTCTTCACCTTGTTCGGTTTCCCCACTTACATCCATAGCGATCAGGGTTCCTCCTTCATGAGTGATGAGCTGCGGCAGTTCCTGCTTAGCAAGGGCATCGCCTCAAGCAGGACTACCTGCTACAACCTCCAGGGAAATGGACAGGTGGAGAGGAAGAACGCGACGGTCTGGAAGGCCGTCCTTCTTGCCCTATGGTCTAGAAGTCTCCCTGTCTCCCCTGGCAGGAGGTCCTTCCCGATGCGCTCCACTCCATCCGGTCGCTCCTGTGTAGCGCCACCAATGTGACTCCTCATGAGAGGATGTTTGTCTTCCCCAGGAAGTCCACCTCACGGGTCTCGCTCCCATCCTGGCTGATGGTTCTAGAGCCCGTCCTCCTCCGGAAGCATGCGAGGAGTCACAAGTCAGATCCCATGGTCGAATGGGTCCTTCTTCTCCATGCTAACCCCCAATATGCCTACGTGGCACACCATGACGGGCGGGAGAACACAGTCTCCCTTTGGGACTTGGCATCAGCAGGTTCCCCAGCGACTATCACCACTACCCCCAACTCTCCACCGTCTCCCTCCGTTGCTACTTATCCGGAAGTCGACACGCTCCTGGATATGCAGGCCTCAGCACTTCATCCGACACCAGTGTCCTCACCACAGCCGGGACTGAGGCGATCACAGTGGAAGGTCAGAGCCCCCGACAGACTCGATCTCTAATTCAACCCGTCCACTTCACCCCCACCGGACTCTTTTTTAACAGCGGGTGAATGAGGTGAACCCCTGTAATATATTGTACACACTGTTCTTACTTATGGTACTTACTGTTCTTACTGTTTGTTGCATGTCTGGGTTTGTCCCTGCTGGCTCCTCCCCTCGGGCTCAAGTATAAAGGTGGCTAACCTCCAGCCCTGCCCTCATTCTGGGACCGGCTGCCAGCAGGTGTCTTTTAGCTGATTAAAGCCACAGTTTACTCTTCCGACTCTTGTCTGTCGTCATTGATGGCACATCACCGCCACTGCAGATTAAATTTGAATTAAATAAAAATCTGGTGATGACCATGAAATCATGGATTGTCGTAAAAACCCATCTAGTTCACTAATGTCCTTTCGGGAAGGAAATCTGCCGTCCTTACCTGGTGTGGCCTACATGTGACTCCAGGCCCACAGCAAGGTGGTTGACTCTTAACTGCCTCTCAAGGGCAATTAGGATGGGCAATAATTGCTGGCACAGCCTGCGATGCCTACGTCTCATGAAAGAATAAATCTCATCCCAGCCAAATCTCATCCCAGCACTGGGTTGCGCTGGAGCACACCCATCCTGCCGATGTGTCAGCTGGGACCAGTGGGGGTACATCCATATGACCTGTGGCCCTAAGTTCACAGTGGACAGTCAGTGGCATGCACAGCTGTTCCATGCCCGACCCCACAGCCCACGTCCTGGCCAACCCCTCGCTACTCCTCCCGGCCCTGGCAGAAGCCCCCCCCGGCCAGCAGCACAACTATCAGCAAACTATGGTGATGTTGGACACTTTCTGTACCCCCTCCATCTTCCTCATCAGCCACATGACGGTTTCACGATTTTCAAAAGTTCAAGTGAACTGCACCGTCGGGAATTCAGCCCATCAGAGGCGGAGACTACCGGTCAGGCCGGCTAATGATATGCAAACTGTGTTTACTGTACGTACGTTCCGGAACGCCTTGGCGCTGCTGTTGAAGCGACGGAGAATTGCGATTTGACGTCAACTCGGTGCCCACTGTGATTTCCGGCTTTGGAACCGATTCTCTACCCAATTGTGTTTCCCGAATTTGGCATCGACCGACGGAGAATCCCGCTATATTTTTAAAGATCAATATTGTTCAGTTTCAAAAGTCACACCAGAACTTTTAGCCCTGATACAATTACACAGGAGAAGGAATGAAATATTTATATTTCCTCTCATTTAAAATCCCTGCTCATTTGTTTTCCCTAATTTACCAGATTGTCAATGTAAATGAATGCTTGAGGCTGAGAACAAAGCAAGAGAATAGAGACAATTATATTTGTTCTGAAAACCGCAAATGCAGGAAAAACTCAACAGATCAGGCAGCAAATGTGCAAAGAGAAACAGGGAGAATGTTTTGAGTCCAATACGACTCTCCTATGAAGCTGACCTTTTTATTATATTTGCTCACCAAATTTCAACATTTATCCTACTCTCATCCAACACTGAGGGCTGAAATTTCATTCTTGAGGGAGGAAAACAGAGCTGGGTCTGATCATAGAACCAGAGAATCTTTACAGAGCAGAAGGGGGCCATTTGGCCCATCTAGTCTTCACTGGCTCTCTGAAAGAGCATTCTTCATAGTCACACTCCCTTGCTTTGTGCAGCAAATTTGCACATTTTCTTTTCAGATAACAATCCAATTCCCTTCTAAATCCCTCAGTCGAACCTGCCTCCACTTCCCTCTCAGGAAGTTCATTTCAGATTCTAACCACCCTCTGGATGAAAACATTTTTCCTCACATCAATTCTATTCCTTTTGCTCATTATTTTAAATCTGTGCCCTCCAGTTCGTGATATACTCTTCAGAGGGAACAGTTTCTCACTATTTACCCTGTCCCTCAGCATCTTTAATACCTTTATCAAGTCTCCTCTCAGCTCCTTTTCCTCCAAGAAAAACAGAAGCAACCTCTCCAATCTATCCTCATACCTACAGTTCTGTCTTCCTAGAGTCATTCTTGTGAATCTCCTCTGTACACTCTTCAATGCCTTCACATCCTTCCTCAAGTAGGGTGTCCAGAATTGGAGCCAGTACTCCAGATGAGGCCTAACTAGTGTCTTATACAAATTCAACATGACGTCCTTAAACTTGAACTCCATGCCTCTTTTAACAAAACCTAGGCTACTTTGTGTTTTATTAACTGCTCTCTCAACATACCCTGCCATCTTCAATGACTTTTACATGTACACCAAAGGTCCTTTTGTTCCTGCATCTTCTTTGCAGTTTCCCCCTTTATTTTACACTGACTCTCCACATTCACTCTGTCAAAACGAATCACCTCATACTCCTCTGCTTTGAATTTCATCTGCCATTTGTCTACTCAATCTACCATTATGTGCATGTCCTTTTGAAGTTCAAGGCTATCCTCCTCACAGTTGACAACGCTTCCAAACGACATGATTTTGAGGCAGAAAGCCTCCTCTGGTGGGCAACTGACCAAAGTTTAAATTTTCACAGGGAAAGGTGATTAATTAACATGGCGATGGGTTTCCTGTCCAATGAGAACCTGAGTGATGGGAATGAAGGAGGGCCAGATGATGAGTAGGACCAATTTAGAATTGTAAGGCAGCCATGGTTGAGACTGTTGGCGATCCAGAGAGAGAAATCTACTGACTGTAGAGGCAAGTGAGATGTTACGGGGTGTGGTCGTCACCACTGTTGTATTATATTGTATATATGGGTATTACGGTAAGGCCCCTGTACTACAGGTACGGGGGTAGATCCCTGACTGCTGGCTCCGCCCAGTAGGCGGAGTATAAATGTCTGTGCTCTCCGAACAGCAGCCATTTCGTCAGCTGCTGTAGGAGGCCACACATCTCTGTGTAATAAAGCCTCGATTACATTCTACTCTTGTCTCGTCGTAATTGATAGTGCATCAATTTATTACACAGAGATTTTTCAGAGATGGACCTCCACATCAAGCCGGATCGCCTGCAGCTGCATCCTCAAGCAGACAACGCCAAAAAGGACTTCCAACATTGGTTAGCTTGCTTTGAAGCATACATCGGGTCTGCGCCAGAACCAATCTCAGAAGCACAGAAGCTCCAGATTCTGTACACGTGGCTGAGCTCCAACGTTTTTCCCCTCGTCCAGGACGCGCCTACCTACGCAGAGGCCATGGCGCTACTGAAGGAGAATTACGCTCAGCAGACCAACAAGATCTACGCCAGGCACCTCCTGTCCATGCAGCCCCAACTTCCCGGTGAGTCTGTGGAAGATTTCTGGCGTGCCCTGCTCGCCCTGGTGAGAGACAGTGACTGCCAGGCCATTTCGGCCACTGAACATTCGAACCTGCTAATGAGTGACGCTTTCATTATGGGAATAGGGTCTGACTATATCTGCCAGCGCCTCTTAGAAGGGGCCACGCTTGACCTCGCAGCGACCAAGAAACTAGCGCTCTCGCTCACGGTCGCCTCGTGTAACGTACAGGCTTATGCCCCTGACCGCACGATCCACCCCCCCTGTGCATCGTGGACCCCGCCAGCGGCCACCCCATCGTAGACCCCATCAGCGACCGCCCTCAGCCAACCCCATGCCTGCACCGCATGGCAGCCAACCAACCCCGGGGGACCCAAGTGCTACTTCTGCGGACAGACAAAACACCCCCGGCAGCGCTGCCTGGCGAGGAGAGTGCTCTGCAAGGCCTGTGGCAAGAAGAGACATTTCGCTGCAGTGTGCCAGGCCCGCTCAATCGCCGCTATTGTCCCGGCACCCCACACGTGCGGCCAGTGGGCGGCGCCATCTTCCTCTCCTCAGACCACGTGCGGCCTGTGGGCGCCGCCATCTTGCTCCACTCACAACACGTGCGGCCCGTGGGCGCCACCATCTTGCTTGCCTCAGAATCAATGGGCGCCGCCATCTTGCCTGCCCCAGGACACGTGCGGCCCCAGGGCGCCGCCATCTTACCCGCCTAAGGACCCTTGCCCTTCGGGCACCTCATCGGGCTGCTCATTGCCTGCAACCGCCGACGACCAGCTGCGCCTCGCCTCGGTCATGATCAACCAGTCTCAACTGCACAACCTCGCGACCGCTTCGACAAAGGGGAAGGTCGACGCGCACATGATATCCTGCCTTCTGGACTCTGGGAGGACTGAGAGCTTCATCCATCCCGATACGGTAAGGCGGTGCTCCCTCGCGGTACACCCCGTTAACCAAAGAATCTCCCTGGCCCCCGAATCCCACTCTGTGGCGATCCGGGAGTACTGCATCACCACCCTCACCGTCCAAGGCGTAGAGTTCAGCGGCTTCCGGCTCTATGTCCTCCCCAACCTCTGCGCTGCCTTGCTACTCGGCCTGGACTTCCAGTGCAGCCTCCAGAGCCTAACCCTGAAATTTGGTGCGCTCCTACCACCCTTTACTGTTTGCGGCCTTGCGATCCTTAAGGTCGACCCGCCTTGCCTTTTTGCAAACCTCACCCCGGATTGCAAACCCGTCGCCACCAGGAGCAGATGGAACAGCGCCCAGGACAGGATCTTCATCAGGTCTGAGGTCCAGCGGCTGCTGCGGGAAGGTATCATCGAGGCCAGCAACAGCCCCTGGAGAGCCCAAGTGGTAGTGGTGAAAACCGGGGAGAAAAACAGGATGGTCGTTGACTACAGTCAGACCATCAATCGGTACACGCAGCTCGACGCATACCCCCTCCCACGCATATCTGATATGGTCAATCAGATTGCACAGTACCGGGTCTTCTCGACAGTGGACCTGAAATCTGCCTACCACCAGCTCCCCATCCGTAAGGCAGACCACCCATACACTGCGTTTGAAGCAGACGGCCACCGTTACCATTTCCTTAGGGTTCCCTTCTGCGTCACCAACGGGGTCTCGGTCTTCCAACGGGAAATGGACCAAATGGTTGACTGGTACGGGCTGCGGGCCACATTCCCGTACCTGGATAATGCCACCACCTGCGGCCATGACCAGCAGGACCACGACGCTAACCTTTCTAAATTTCTCCACACTCCTCTACTTAACTTACAACAAGGAGAAGTGTGTGTTCAGCACAAACCGATTAGCCATCCTCGGCTACGTGGTTCAGAACGGAGTTCTAGGGTCCGACCCCGATCGCATGCGCCCCCTCATGGAACTCCCCCTCCCTCACTGCCCCAAGGCCCTCAAACGATGCCTAGGGTTCTTTTCGTATTACGCCCAGTGGGTCCCAAACTATGCGGACAAGGCCCGCCCACTCATTCAATCCACTGCTTTCCCACTGACGGCCGAGGCTCACCAGGCCTTCAACCGTATCAAGGCCGACACGGCCAAGGTCTCGATGCACGCGGTCGACGAGACGCTCCCCTTCCAAGTCAGAGCGATGCGTCAGACGTCGCTCTGGCCGCCAACCTCAACCAGGCAGGCAGGCCCGTGGCATTCTTTTCCCGCACCCTCCATGCCTCCGAAATTCGGCACTCCTCCGTCAAAAAGGAGGCCCAAGCGATTGTTGAAGCTGTGCGACATTGGAGGCATTACCTGGCCGGCAGGAGATTCACTCTCCTCACTGACCAACGGTCGGTTGCCTTCATGTTTAACAACACATAGCGGGGTAAGATCAAAAATTATAAAATCTTGAGGTGGAGTATCGAGCTCTCCACCTACAGTTACGAGATTTTGTATCGCCCCGGTAAGCTCAACAAGCCCCCCCGATGCCATGTCCCGAGGTAGATGTGCCAGCGCACAAGTGGACCGACTCCGGACCCTGGGATATCAGGGATATCACCAGAGACTGCCAGGTCTGCGCGCAGTGTAAACCGCACTTCTACCGGCCAGACCGTGCGCGCCTGGTTAAGGCCTCCCACCCTTTTGAACGCCTCAGCATCGACTTCAAATGGCCCCTCCCCTCCACCGACCGCAGCACGTACTTTCTTAATGTGGTTGACGAGTGTTCCCAATTCCCTTTCGCCGTCCCATGCCCCGATATGACGCCTACCACCAAAGCCCTCAACACCAGCTTCGCTCTGTTCGGTTTCCCTACCTATGTCCACAGCGACCAGGGATCCTCATTTATGAGCGATGAGCTGCGCCAGTACATGCTCAACAGGGGCATTGCCTCGAGCAGGATGACCAGCTACAACCCCAGGGGAAACGGGCAGGTGCAGTGGGAGAATGGGACGGTCTGGAGGGCCGTCCAGCTGGCCCTACAGTCCGGAAATCTCCTGGCCTCCTGCTGGCAGGAGGTCCTCTCTGATGCACTTCACTCCATTCGGTCACTCCTGTGCACCGCGGCTAATGAAACCCCCATGAATGTCTCTTTGCCTTCCCCAGTAAGTCCACCTCCGGGGTTTCGCTCCCAACGTCGCTGGCAGCTCCAGGACCCATTCTCCTCCGCAAGCACGTGCGGCTCCACAAGGCGGACCCGTTGGTTGAGAGGGTGCAGCTACTCCATGCAAACCCGCAGTACGCCTACGTAGCGTACCCCGACGGCTGCCAAGACACAGTCTCCCTCAGGGACCTGGCACCTGCTGGGCCCCCATACACTGCCCTGGCACCACCCTCCCACCCCCCAATGCACCCCACCGCAGCCCCCGCTCCAGGACTACCCCTCCTCCCCTTGCTCCCACCCGGGGATGAAGAGGATTTCGACATGCACCCGGAGTCACCGAAGACCAAGCTGGCGCCTGAGTCGGAAGGCGCCCGATCGTCTAAATTTGTAACCTTCTCTGTAATTTTAAAAACAATCTGTATGTATATAGTTTTCCACCATCCCCACTGGACTCATTTTTAACAGGGGGTGAATGTGGTAGTCACCACTGTTATATTATATTGTATATATGGGTATTACGGTAAGGCCCCTTTACTACAGGCACAGAGGTAGATCCCTGCCTGGTGGCTCCACCCACTAGGCAGAGTATAAACGTGTGTGCTCTCCGAACAGCAGCCATTTCATCAGCTGCTGTAGGAGGCCACACATCTCTGTGTAATGAAGTCTCAATTACATTCTACTCTCGTCTCGTCGTAATTGATAGTGCATCACGGGGAAACTGGTATCTTGCACCTGGGGCAAGCCTGTACCTTCCTTCATCATGGCCAATCGATCTAGATCATACTGCTCTTGTGTTTCACATTGCCATGGAGATGTGCTTTGAGAAAGGTAGGGTTTCAAAGATATTGCTGACATTCTCAGACGCAGTTAATCTGCCAACATTCGGGGAAAAAGGAGTACCTGGAGGCTGAAACTCTCCTTGCTTCACCGACAGGAATACAGCTGGGAGCTCTCACTCAGATTGAAAAGGACAAATTTGTGAGGATTTGAAACAAGGCTGGAAGATTCGCTCAGCTTGCACTTGAGGGAGAATCTCAAGGAAAAATTCTCACTGTGAAAGACAATTCTGGAATTAAAGGTTACCAGACTGCGAAAGGAAAGGAATGGCAGTCTATCCTCAGGTGCGAAGATTCACTTTGGACTGGATCCAGAAAAATAGAATGACTACTCAGGAGACCTTGTAAAGTAAAGTATACCTGTGAAGTGAGCTTGTCAGTTCTGTTAAAAGTAAAAAGGAAAAGTTCTTTTCTATAGATCAATGTATGCCAAATTTTAGTCTGTTTGTTCCAGTAAAAGTTTTAACACATGTAACCTTGGGTGAAATTCTCCGTTTGGGAGGCTGAGGCCTGAATTCTCCGATTTTGAGGCTAGCCTGGAGCATGTGTCTAGTCTAACAACCAAAAGGTCGACCAATGCCCCGCCTGGTGGGGGCCTAGCAACCGCGCCACGTTAAGCCACCGTTATCTGAAGATACAGACGGAGAATTGACGGGTCAGTGGCAGCATATGTGCACGGTGGCGACCTGCAGCGGTCGCGCCGTACAAAATGGCGCCGGACGTGAGTGGACCCGGCCTGCCAGGTAGTGCCCCCCTGTAACCCCATCGCCACCTGCAGACCACCCCCCACCAGTTTCCCCAGCCCCCGCCGAAGCCACTCCCCAGCCAGCAGAATGGCTCCCGCCCCCGCCCACCACCCACGACTGTGGCGGCGCTGGACACAATCCGCAGCTGCCACGCGAGGTCCCCGAGCACACACAACCCATGCCATCGGGAAGTCGGCCCATCGGGGGCAAAGCATCGGGGAAGGGCCTCAGGTGATGTCCTGAGGCCGTCCCAGCGGCGTGCAGCGTACTCAGTGATGATGCTGTTTTTGAGGGGCCTGAGCATCCAAAAAACGGCGCCGCCCCCGATTTTGGCGTAAAAACGGATTCTCCGGCCAGTCGCCGAACGCGATTTCGGCAGCGGCAATCGGAGAATCCAGCCCTGAGTGTTGAGGCTGGGACAGAATTGTGTGCGGTTCGTGCTCACGTTGGGGGCGCTTTTCTTTGGAGCAATTCAGGACTTGCTAACGGGCCAACACTTTGCCCACGTGAATCTAGAACAATTCTCATTCCCGCCCACTCATACCCACTTCCATACAGGCCAATGAAAACCCATCTGCCCACATCTCCCTCACATCCCATTCTGCGCCAAACCCCAATACTTGTATTGTCCTCTTTGGTCAGGTGTCTTATACACAGGCCACCAGCTAAAGAGCCCCCATGCAACTCGCCTTCCTGCATCTCACCATGTCCTATATGTGTCCCCGAGGAAAAGACGGCCCATAACAGAAGAGAGTGGGAGGAGACCGGAGGGGGTGTCCCAGACTTCAAACTCTCACCCTGCCGAGCAGAGGCCGATGGAATTATCCGGGGAGATGCAGGAGATGACCATCGCGGGGGTCGGCATGCGACAACCAGGTGAACCCCTCATACAATTATGTTGATACAGCAAGTCAGTCACCCCTTTCCCCCAGACCACTCCTTCCCAAGATCTCACCATACGTCTTGTCTTTTGTCTTGGCTTGGGGCAGACTCTGCAGTCAATGGCTGAGGTGCTGGACAGGGGAGCCTTGTCACAGGCAGCCATGTATCGAGCCCACATAGGCATTGCTGCGGATCTCCAGTGCTTGGCCCAGTCACAAAGGGCATCGAGGGCATCGCGAGCATTGGCTGGGCGTTGAGTAACCTGGGCCAGTCACAGAGTGGTACGACTGAGGCAGTGAATGACATGATTCACCCATTGAAAGGCATGGCCCAGTCTCTGTGCGCCATGGGTGAGGGCATAGAGACCCTGGTTGAGACCTGCACTGGCCTCCAGGACTGGCAGCGTCAAGTGATGGTGGAGCCTCCTGAGCTCACTCCAACCTCACCTCCATCCCATGGAGTATTCCGGCAGCTATCGAGCTCACCGACGGAGGAGGAAGTGATGGGGCCCGTGCCGGTGCCTCCCACAGGGGAGGTGCTGGAACACCTCAACGCTTCTAATAATAATTTTTATTGGTGTCACAAGTAGGCTTACATTAACACTGCAATGAAGTTACTGTGAAAATCCCCTAGTCGCCACATTCCGGCACCTGTTCGGGTACACTGAGGGAGAATTCAGAATGTCCAATTCACCTAACAGCACATCTTTCGGGACTTGTGGGAGGAAACCGGAGTATCTGGAGGAAACCCACGCTGACCCGGGGAGAACGTACAGTCTCCGCACAGACAGTGACCCAAGCAGAAATCGAACCTGGGACTCCGGTGCTCTGAGGGAACTGTGCTAACCACTGTGCTACCGTGCCGCCCATGCTACCATGCCGCTTCCGGATCTCCCCACCTGACTCTGATGGGCAGCGGGTAGAACAGAGTGGCACCTCATCACCTGTGACATCCAAAAGTCAGCTGGGTCTATTAAGGTCCAGCCCTTCCAGAAGACGGCTGCCAAAAACATCTCAGGATGAGGGCGAGATACACAGCAGGCCCCCCTCATGTCTGATGTGCTGTGTGGTGTCACACCTAGAAGGAACGGTGGGCAATGTAAAATAAGGAAGTTAGACGCCAGTTAAGTTGGCACGGGTGCAGCACATAGGTTAGGGGTAGGGGTCAGGGCACAACAATTGTACATAGTCATGATTAAACACCTTTTCACCAACGTTCTGACCTGCTTGAATCCTCTTTCTGAAGGCTGTGAAGGATGGGCTGGGCTGGGTGTGGAGGATGTGCCAGGTGGGGGGAGTGGGAAGTTGGTGGTGTGGGGTATCGGTGTTGGAGTATGGCACGGGACAGGGCCCCAGGACAATTGAACATTCCACCTGGGGTCACCCTCAGGGAACAGGACCAGAAGTGTGAGACCGCCTTGTAGGACAGCTTATCCAGTGAGTGACCCATCACCGCTCACCTCCCTCCATCCCAAAGAATATATGGCCCTGAGATGGAATAGTCGCACACATACATGGTCCACCTAGGTGGACAGTGGAATGTGATCCTGAAGGCAGAAGTCAGAGTTTGCCAAACAATGAGGAGCACCAGAGCTCATCTCACAGCGAGTTGTCTTCACCCTCTGACCCATGGACAAGACCCGTTGATACTGTCAACCCAGGGCCCACACCCTGTAGTGATGCTGGTAGGACGCTTCGAATGGGGGGGCGAGCTGGGGTGATGGGATGGGAGGAGGGACTGGGAGGATGTGAGCGGCTATGGGAAGAGGGCACTGCTTGGAAGGGGGTTGGGAAGGGGAAGAGTATTGAGAGATGGGACAGGCTGACGGACCTGCCAGTGGCCAGGTCTCTTAGTTGGCAGATCCAGAGGTTGTCCCGTGTGCAGCGGCCCTGGAGCACACGTTAGGCATCCTGCCATGCCAGCCTGGGCTCCATCCTCCTTGTCAGAGGAGGTCTGGCGTTCTTCCTCCTCCTCCTCCGGCATGTTCCCCACTGCTGCGTGATGTTGTGCAGGATGCAGAAGTCCAGCACAATGATCGTGTCCCTCCTGGGGCTATATCCACTGGAACACTCCAGGCTTCGGAAGCTCATCTTGAAGATGCCGATACACTGCTCAATGTCACTCCTGGTTGATGCATGGGCATAGTTATAGCGATTCTCTGTCTCGGTCTGGGGCCTCCGGACAGGTATCATTAGCCAAGAACTCAGTGGGTAACCCTTGTCGTCCAAGAGCCAATCCCTCACCCGAAGAAGCACCTCGAAGGTGTCAGGAACCGACGAGTGCGCCAGGACATATGCCTCGTGCATGCTGCGTAGGTCTCAGGCACAAACGTGCAGCTGATGGTAACACATCAACTACACATTCAGGGAGTGGAATCCCTTCTGATTGCTGAAGGGCACCCCCTGATGAGTTGGTGCTCGTAGGGGGCATGTGTGCCATTGATCACCCCTTGGACTTCGGGCATGCCAGCGATGGCAGCAAATCTTGCTGCCTGGGCATCCTGGTGTGTCTGGTCCAGATTGAAGTTTATATAATCCGCTGCCCGAGACCATAGAGCTTCCATCACAGTGCGGATGCACCTGCGTATGGATGTCTGAGAGATCCCAGACAGGTCCCTGCTCGGTCCCTGCAAAGACCCAGAGGCATAAAGGTTCAGGGCGACTGTCACCTTGATGTCCACTGGGAGTGGGTATCCTCCTCCAAACCCCCACGGTACCAGCTGAACCATCATCTGGCACAGGAAGGCGCATGGTCTCCCTGGTTCGCAGAAACCTGTGGCGGCACAGGAGGCACGGCAGCTCCTCGAAGGACAGGCACTGAGGTTATACACGTGGCCTGATGCGGCGCCTCCTTCACACCTCCTCCTCGGCCTGTTGGACGGCCAGCATTCAAGCCTCACTTGCTGGCTCCTGTGGTTCTGGGACAGGCTCCTCTTGTGCAGGGTCGTCCCTGAGCAGGCCCTGTGCCTCCAGCCTCCTTGTGTCCGGATCAGCAGTTGTGGTCAGGTAGATAGCTAGCCTTCCTGTCTGTACTCCAAAATTCATTCTCTGCAGGGAAGAAAAGAGAAGACATGTTAGCAAGACGAGCATTCCCTTACCCATTGTGGTGATTGTATTCACCAGAATAAGTTGTCTGTAGAGTATTGTAATATGATCCCTTTTCCATGTAGTGTACTGGAACCCTGGTGGGCTCCGCCCCCCCCCCCCCCCCCCCCCCCCCCGGACGGTATATAGACCGGCTGCCTGGGGGCGGCGCTCAGTTGTTACAGCGATCTCAGGCACGCAAGTTCTTGTGTGATAAAGCCTATGTTCTCTCGCTCTCATCGTCTAGCAGTGGATTAATGATACATCACCCATCCAGATCTAACAGGCTACATGGTGACCCTGAGTTACACTTCAGCTCCACCCTCCACATGTCCCCCAAAAACCCACTCCCACCCTTCAGCCCCTCCCCCCCACCGATATGTTGCCTTCCACACTGCAACCCGGCCTCATCAGGGACCGGCACCGGGGAGCCTCTATCCTCACGCTCCCCCCTCGGTTCCCCGCCCCCAACCCCCCCACCCCATCCCTGTGATAGGGGTACTGTGGTTGCCACAACTGTGTCAATGGTAGGCTCTCTGGTCCCTGTCATGTCTCCCCTTTGGGGTCTACTTTGGGTGTTCTCATTGGGTGGGTCATGTGTTATCCTGCCAACAGAATGGCACCCGGTTGTCCGGTGGAGCAGATCACAGTGTGCCAACAACCGCCTCCATGTTTTGAGGCTTGTGTGCGGGAGGTACGACAGATGGGATTGAGAAAGGGAAGTGTGTGTCTGCTGGGAGTTTAGCTGCAGTGTTATGTGGGGCCTAGTGTGACACATAGGTTGTGACAACCTGTCCGGGGGCAGGAAGGGTGGGAGCTGGGGCGCAGTGGGCAGGCTGGGCTTGGAGATAGCTGGTGGTCCTGAGGGGTGGGCTGGCTGATCGCGTGACCTGTGAGGCCTCTGCTCTGAGAGTGGCAGTGTGCCTGGGAGGGTGCCAAAAGCCACGGTGCATGTGTCCTTTGTTTGGGGTGAGCTCCGCTATTCCCTTGCTTCCCCTGCATGGGACTGCACTTCTGATGAGTGAACTGAGGAGTGCCAACACCTGGTGTGCACTAATTGAGCTTGGCCACACCCACCCCATTGATTGGTCAGCTGGGGTCTGAGATTTTCCATGGGAGATGGCCTGGGTGGACTTCCAAATGACCAGAGGCTCTGTGAACATTTACAGGACACATGAGCAGTCAGCAGAGTGAGCAACCAGAGGCCTGAAACTTGTATCGAATGGGTGTGTTTAAAACGCAGGCTGCAGCAATGGTGGCCTGAGCCAGGCCACCCGGATCCCGAGGGGGACTTCCCAAATCTACAGAGCTGTTACTAACGGGGCTGGTGGCGTACCATGCCAGCGGGAATGGCAGAGGCGCTGCTATCAACGTCCCCAAGCTGGTGCCCTTGCATGAAGCCGCCGCCACACGCCCCCATACCGACCCTCCCCCGAACACCCACTTCCTGATCATGGCTAAGTTCGCCGCACAATAGTAGTTACTGAAGTTCGACAGCGCCAGCCCGCCCTCCCTCCAGCTCCGCTCAAGCATCCCCTTTTTTACTCGCGGGGTCTTGCTCGCCCAAACGAAGCCAGTGATCACTTTGTTGACCCGTTTAAAAAAGGACCACGGAATAAAGATGGGGAGACACTGAAACACAAACAGGAATCTCGGGAGGACCGTCATTTTCACTGTCTGCACCCTCCCAGCTAGTGACAACGGGAGCGCGTCCCACCTCCGAAAATCATCCTTCATTTGGTCTACTAGTCAGGCCAGATTTAGCGTGTGCAGCCATTCCCATTCCCGTGCCACCTGGATGCCTAGGTACCGAAAGCTTCCCCCACCACTCTGAATTGCAGTTCCCCCAGTCGCCTCTCCTGTCCCCTTGCCATGACCGCAAACATCTCACTTTTCCCCATATTTAGTTTATACCCCGAAAACCGGCCAAATTCCCCCAGAATCTTCATAATTTCTTCCAGCACCTCTAATGGGTCCGATACATACAGGCGCAGGTCGTCTGCGTAAAGTGCGACTCTGTGTTCCACCCCCGGGCCAGCCCCTTCCAGCCCCTTGAGGCTCTCAGCGCAATTGCCAGCGGCTCTATAGCTAACACGAACAACAGTGGGGAGAGGAGGCATCCCTGTCTCATCCCCCGATGTAGCCTAAAATAGTCCGATGTTGTCCTATTCGTCCGTATGCTTGCAACAGGAGCCTGATACAACAACCTGACTGTGGTAGTCACCACTAGTGGCATATTATATGTATTATGGCACTGCCCGTATATTAAGGGTACAAAGGTAAATCCCTGCCTGCTGGCTCGCCCAGCAGGCGGCGTATAAAAGTGTGCGCTCACCGATGCTGCAGCCATTCTGGTTCCAGCTACAGGAGGCGTAACATCTTGCTCAATAAAGCCTCGATTGTTCCACCATTCTCGTCTTGTGGTAATTGATGGTGCATCAATTTATTGAGCAAGATTTTTAAAACGATGGATCTCCGCATCAAGACTGATCGCCTGCAGCTGAGCCCTCAAGCAGCCAACGTTACGTCCGCGTTTGACCACTGGCTAGCCTGCTTCGAAAGCTACCTCCGAACATCCGCTGAAGAACCCTCGGACTCGCAGAAGCTCCAAGTCCTCTATTGACGGGTGAGCCCTGACATTTTTCCCCTCATCCGGGATGTGCCCACCTACTCCGAAGCGATGGAGCTCCTGAAGGGACATTACGTTCGATCAGTCAATCAAGTATATGCCAGGCACCTCCTGGCCATGAGACAGCAACTCCCCGGGGAGTCTCTGGATGATTTCTGGCGTGCCCTGCACATTCTAGGTAGGAACTGTGACTGCCAGGCAGTTTCGGCAGTCCAGCACACCGAACTTTTAATTAGAGACGCTTACGTCACGGGCATGAAGTCTGCGTACGTCCACCAGCGGCTACTGGAAGTGGGTACGCTTGATCTTGCAGGAACTAGGCAGCTCGTTAATTCGTTAGAAGTGGCCTCCCGTAACGTTCAGTCCTACGCCCCCGACCGCGCGGCACCCTCATGGGCATCATGGGCCGACTCCAGCTCACTGCAAGCCTGCACCGCGCGGCAGCCAGCCAACTCTGGGGGGCCCAAGTGTTATTTTTGTGGGCAAAACAAACACCCCAGGCAGCGCTGCCCGGCGCGGAGCGCGACCTGCAACGGGTGTGGGAAGAAAGGACACTTCGCTGCTGTTTGCCAGACCCGGTCAGTCGCTGCTGTTTCCAGGCCCGGCGTTCCTACACCCCCCACGTGCGATCCAGGGGCGCCGCCATTTTCTCCTTCGCAAGCCATGTGCGGCCCGTGGGCGCCGCCACCTTTGATGCCGTCCGCCATGTGCGCCCCATAGGTGCCGCCATCTTTGCCGCCATTTTGGACGGCGCCTCAAGACCCCTGCCGTCTGGCCGTTCATCGCCTGTCGCTACCTCCGCCACCACTGACCAGCCCGGGTCCACCCAGCATCTGCCGCAGCTCGCCTCTATCACCCTGGATCAGTCCCGGCCCCGCAGCCTCGCGACCGCGATTACGACGGTGAAGATCGAGACGACCTGCCTCTTTGACTCTGGGAGCACCGAGAGCTTCATCCACCCCACTACGGGAAAGCGCTGCTCCCTCCCGGTACACCCTGTCACCCAGAAAATCTCCCTGGCCTCCGGATCCCACTCCGTAGAAATCCGGGGGTACTGCATCGCGACCCTCACCGTCCAGGGCGTAGAGTTCAGCAACTTCCGGCTCTACGTCCTCCCCCACCTCTGCGCTGCTCTGTTACTCGGCCTGGATTTTCAGTGCCTAACTTTAAAATTCGGCGGACCCCTACCCCCCTCACCATCTGCAGCCTCACGGCCTTTAAGGTCGATCCACCTTCCCTGTTTGCGAACCTCACCCCAGATTTCAAACCCGTCGCCACTAGGAGCAGACGGTACAGTACCCAGGACAGGACCTTCATCAGGTCGGAGGTCCAACGGCTTCTGCGGGAAGGGGTCATTGAGGCCAGCAACAGCTCCTGGAGAGCTCAAGTGGTAGTAGTGAAGACTGGGGAGAAGCACCAGATGGTCATTGACTAGTCAGACCATCAATCGGTACACGCAGCTCGATGCTTACCCCCTCCCACGCATCTCTGACATGGTCAATCAGATTGCGCAGTATCGATTCTTTTCCACAGTGGACTTGAAGTCCGCCTACCACCAGCTCCCCATCCGCCCGGAGGATCGCCAATACACTGCGTTCAAAACAGATGGCCGCCTCTATCACTTCCTTAGGGCTCCCTTCGGTGTCACTAATGGGGTCTCGGTCTTCCAGCGAGAGATGGACCGAATGGTTGACCGGTACGGGCTGCGGGCCACCTTCCCGTACCTAGATACGTCACCATCTGCGGCCACGATCAGCAGGACCACGATGCAAATCTCCAAAAATTCCTCCAGACTACCAAACTCCTTAATCTCACATACAATAAGGAGAAATGCGCGTTCTGCACCAATCGCTTAGCCATCCTTGGCTATATCGTGGAAAATGGAGTCCTAGGGCCCGACCCCGACCGCATGCTGGAACTCCCTCTCCCCCACTGCCCCAAGGCCCTGAAACGATGCCTGGGGTTTTTCTCCTATTACGCCCAGTGGGTCCCTAGTTATGCGGACAAGGCCCGCCCACTCATTCAGTCCACAGTTTTCCCCCTGGCGGCTGAGGCCCGACAGGCCTTCAACCGCAGCAAGGCAGACATCGCCAAGGCCACGATGCACGCGGTCGACGAGTCACTCCCCTTTCAGGTGGAGAGCGATGTATCGCATGTAGCCCTGGCCGCCACCCTCAATCAGGCAG
This sequence comes from Scyliorhinus torazame, assembly GCF_047496885.1. Lineage (NCBI taxonomy): Eukaryota > Metazoa > Chordata > Chondrichthyes > Carcharhiniformes > Scyliorhinidae > Scyliorhinus > Scyliorhinus torazame. The sequence goes on along the minus strand of NC_092724.1, from coordinate 115,288,074 downwards.
GCAGTCCCGTGGCCTTCTTTTCCTGCACCCTCCATGCCTCTGAAATTCGGCACTCCTCTGTCGAAAAGGAGGCCCAAGCCATTGTGGAAGCTGTGAGACATTGGAGGCATTACCTGGCCGGCAGGAGATTCACTCTCCTCACTGACCAACGGTCGGTTGCCTTTATGTTTAATAATACACAGCGGGGCAAGATCAAAAATGACAAGATCTTGAGGTGGAGGATCGAGCTCTCCACCTATAATTATGAGATCTTGTATCGCCCGGGTAAGCTCAAAGAGCCCCCTGATGCCCTATCCCATGGTAGATGTGCCAGCGCACAAGTGGACCGACTTCGGGCTCTCCACTATGACCTCTGCCACCCGGGGGTCACCCGGTTCTTCCATTTTATCAAGGCCCGCAACCTGCCCTACTCCATTGAGGAGTTCAGGCCTGTCACCAGAGACTGGCAAGTCTGTGCGGAGTGCAAGCCGCACTTCTACCGGCCAGATCGAGCGCACCTGGTGAAGGCCTCCCGCCCCTTTGAACGCCTCAGCATGGACTTCAAAGGGCCCCTCTCCTCCACCGACCGCAACACGTACTTTCTGAACATGATTAATGAGTACTCCCGGTTCCCTTTCGCCATTCCATGCCCTGACATGACTTCTGCCACAGTAATCAAAGCCCTGCACAGCATCTTCACTCTGTTCGGTTTCCCCACCGATATCCACAGCGATCGGGGATCCTCTTTCATGAGTGATGAGCTGCGTCAGTGTGGTGAATGTATTGCTGTAACAATTCACCATGTGCATATCTGTATTACGCTGTTGCCCATGTGGGCCCCACCTATGGACCATTGTAAGGTATTACCTGTGATGTAGCTTGTTGGGGCCTGTGTGGACTCCGCCCCAGGCTCCACCCCTTGAGGGGAGGTATAAAGAGGAGTCGCCCTGTAGGCGGCTCCCACTAACAGATCAGTCACAGGCAGGAGCTGTTCTAGTTGATTAAAGCCACAGTTTACTTCTACTCCTGGTTTCGTGTGAATTGATGGTCGCATCAGTAAGTTCCTGCTCAGCAAGGGCATCGCCTCGAGCAGGACAACCAGCTACAACCCCCGGGGAAACGGGCAGGTGGAGAGGGAGAATGGGACGGTCTGGAAGGCCGCCCTGCTGGCCCTGCGGTCTAAATATCTCCTGGTCTCCCGCTGGCAGGAGGTCCTCCTCGATGCGCTCCACTCCATCCGATCGCTCCTCTGCGCCGCGACTAATGAGACCCCTCACGAACGTATGTTTGCCTTCCCCAAGAAGTCCACCTCCGTGGTCTCGCTCGCAACATGGCTGACAGTTCCTAGACCCATCCTCCTCCGGAAGCATGTGCGGACGCATAAGTCAGACCCCTTGTTCGCAAAGGTCCACCTCTTATATGCAAACCCGCAGTACGCCTACGTGGCACACCCTGATGGGTGCCAGGACACAGTCTCCCTCTGGGACCTGGCAGTCGCTGGATCCCCACCCACGACCCCTGACCTGACACCGCCCCCCCCCCCCACCCCCCCCCCCCCCACCCCCCCGGTTGCCTCATTCACCCCTGCGCCACTCACCCTCCCTCCAGCGAACCTCACCACAGCTCCCACCCCAGCAGGATCCACCCTCCCACTGGATCCACTCAGGGGTGACGAAGATGAGGACAATACGCTCCCGGAGTCGCAGGTGACCAAGTCGGCGCCCAGATCACCACCAGAACTGAGGCGATCGCAGAGCAGTGTCAAGGCCCCCAACAGACTTAACTTGTAATATTTTCCTCCAACCCCACCGGACTCTTTTTTTAACAGGGGGTGAATGTGGTAGTCACCACTAATGGCATATTATATGTATTACGGCACTGCCCGTATATTAAGGGTACAAAGGTAAATCCCTGCCTGCTGGCTCCGCCCAGCAGGCGGCGTATAAAAGTGTGCACTCTCCGATGCTGCAGCCATTCTGGTTCCAACTACAGGAGGCGTAACATCTTGCTCAATAAAGCCTCGATTGTTCCACCATTCTCGTCTTGTGGTAATTGACGGTGCATCACTGACCCAGTCAATAAAGCCCCGCTGAAATCCGAACCGTCCCTGTACCTCCCACAGATATTCCCATTCTTTATCTGATTGAACGCCGCTCTTCTCCTGGCCACCTCCACATTCAGGTCCTGATAGATCCACAGGATACCGTTCTCCCATTTGCAACTCCGTGTCTGCCTGGCCCACTGTAAAATACGCTCCTTGTCCAAGTACCTGTGGAATCTCGTCACCATTGCCCTCGGGGGGTCCCACACTCGCGGCTTCCTCGTAAGCGCTCGGTGAGCCCTGTCCACCTGGAAGGGGCAGGAGAACGTCCCATCCCCCAGCAATTTCTCGAACATGCCCGCGATGTATGCCCCAACGTCCGCTCCTTCGGACCCCTCCGGGAGACCGACGATTCTCAGGTTCTGCCGGCGTATCTATTCTCTAGGTCCTCCACCTTCTCCAGGAGCCTTTTTTGCTGGTCTCTCAGCCTCTCCACCTCCGACTCCACCGCAGTTTGATGTTCCTCCTGCTCAGCCAGCGCCTTCTCTACTTTCTGGATCGCCCGATCTTGGGCATCCAATCTGAGCTCCAGCCGCGCAATTGATTCTTTAATCGGGTCCAAGCATTCCTGCTTCTGCTTGGCGAAGCCCTCCTGGATAAATTGCATCAGCTGCTCCATTGACCGCTGGGTCAACAAGCCAGGACTCCGGTCATCTGCCATGCTTTCCCCCGCTGCAGCTCCAGCCCAAGCCTTCTCTGTCCATCTGTTTCTTCCTTTGCAAGCACTTCTTGTCCGACTCTCCATGCACTGATGTGGGAATCCAATCAACAATTGCCTCTACCATCAATTTTTCAAATCAAGTCCGGTACAAAATCGGGGGAAAAGGCCCAAAGGTCAGACCCGAGCGGGAGCCACCAAATGTGCAACCTACTCCTTCGTAGCCGCCACCGGAAGTGACGGTACAATCTTTAACAGGTTTTCAAATTTTGCTTACCTTCGCTGTCTCCCCACCTGCAGCCATTGTGCCCAGTCTCCATTTGTAAATACCTGAGTAAATCAAGCCCGTATGACGTCTGAGAGGAGTGGAGCATCGTGGATGTGCCAACCCCATTCAAAGTCAGGCCACTGAATGCCCACTCTTCCTGTGACCTTTATAGATGTAAAGGCACCACTTACCAAGTACCCAGTTCCCCTTTACCCTGCTAACCCTCTTACGGCTCTGCGGTGATGCCCTGGGTGGCCATGTTTGGCTCCACATTGTGCTGTTCTGAAACAGGTGGCTTCTAAAACCTGCTTCCCCTTTGATTATTCCACCCTTTCATTTCTTCAAACTCCTGATTGCCTTGAATTGGATGGCGAGCGGGATTCCTGTGCCACCCTGCACCCACATTGCTCATTATTGCAGGTGCCTTGAAATCAACGCCATGCCCGGCGCCATGTATTTTCACGATGCTGACCCTCCCCCCTCACGCTCCCCCTTGCGCACCCCCCCACCCAATAAGACCCGCATCTCTGTACCTATCTTGAGGGGGCCTAGAAAATTCAGCCCAGAGATTGAGTTCAGCTGATCATACACAATGACTGGACCTTGTGTAGGCTCTGTCTGTATCATTCAATACCACACCACACCATGTTGTTAAGTTACTGATTTATTAGTACCCAATCTCTGTAGCAGAGAGGCCTTCTTTCATGAGAATCCTCCCCCTATTCTAGATGATTGAAAGAGGTGGTTTTTCAATAAATCAATTTGCTAGTGACATTTATTTTACATGTACACGGTTCGAAGATTCTGTTAACGCCTTATATTTGTAGGCAAGCCACCAAAGTGCCTTTGGCGTTGGCAAGCAGCATGCAGTTACACCTCAGAATGTTGCATTGATCCAAAAGTTCAATGAGAAGTGCAAGCAGCAAAGTTTCACACACTCCCTTCCTTGGCTGTGTAGTTCTGTGGACTGGTAATGAAACTTGTACAAAGGCTCAGCTCAGAACATTGCTTTCTACATCAGCGGTGCTGGACGTATTGTTAGCTGCTACATTTCGCAATTTGGTTTTCCAGTAGAAGCATTGAAAGTCAGGGGCGAAATTCTCCGTTTGGGAGTTGGGCCGGAATTCTCCTCCCAGCGACGGCGGGATCGGCAATAGCGTTCGGGTGGAGAGTTGGGTGCCTGGCCGAAATTGAAGCAACTGCTATGCTCCCCCCACCCCCACCCCTCCCCCGCAACCCCATCCCAACCCAAGCTGGCGGTGGGATCGGGGTTCCAGTGGGAGGATGATAATGGATGTAAATGGGTCCTAATGACCCATTTGCATTCACTTTGCAGGCGCGGCACCAGAGCCTACGGGCCCTCGTGATTCTCCGGTCCTCTGAGCTGGGTATCACGTGGGCGCGGATCACTACAGGTATCACCAAACATGGACCTGGCGTGGTGGACCTTACGGTGGACCAAGGGCGTAACTCCTTTACGGAGCTGCCGCCCAAAGTCCATCCGTGGGGCACCCTCCATCCCACAATGCATGGCCTGCCCACCCCTCCCCTACCAGACCCCCCCCCCCCACTGCCCCCACTCCCCCTTGAGATCCCCTAAAACAGAAGATCCTCCCAGGGACCCCCTAACTAAAGGAATGCCCCCTGGGACCCCTAAATACAGAGACTCCCCACAGGCACCCCCTAACTAAAGGGACCAGCCCCCCCTCCCCCCAGAGATGCACTGACTAAAGGGACCACCTTAGGGGTGCCTTAAGTAAAGGGGCCCACCACAGGGACCCCAAACTAAAGCCCCTCCCCGCCCACAGGGACACCCTAAGTAGGGCGACCCCCCACAGGGTACCTCTAACTAAAGGGACCTACACATGGACCCCCTACCTAAAGGGACCCTCCACAGGGACCCTCTAACTAAAGAGTTTCTATGCTGCCAATTTCCAGCTGTGCACTTCAAAATCACTCACGGCTGAAGGGAGTGATTGGAATGCACTGAACTCTCTTTGATGTGGTTGATCTTTGTAAACATTGTGGTCAGGGCACTTTAGAGTTGCTCAAGTGTGAAGGAAGATGAATGAAGCAGGCTGGCAGCTGTGTGCGTGCGTGTGGAAGCTGTCAATCACGGCCCAGTGAGGGAAATGAATGGCTTACAGCCCAATATCTGAGGGGTTTAAACACAGGTCACCGCTTTCTCTTTCCAGGAATGGACAGGTGGTGCTTCCTCTGTCTGAACCAGCAGGTGTATGCCCAGGTGAGTGTTACAACAGTAATTGCTTTCACTGTCTATCTGTTCTGCTCTCTAGGTTCCAGGCAGATATCTCTTTTCTGGGGGGCTCCCTGACAGGTTTCCCTTTTCTGGTGGGTCAGTGGAGAGTCTCACTATTTAGGGGGGTCTCCTGGGAGTGCCTCTTTATTTGGGGGGCTCGGGGAGGATGGTGGGGGTGGGGTGGGCAGGTCTTGCATTGAGGGGGCGGAAGATGGCCCTTGGATGATCTTTGGGAGTAACTCCCTTAAGGAGTTACCTCCTTGACCCACCATGAGGTCCACTTCATCAGGGCCGCGTTTACCAGGATAAATATGATTCTTGCCCACGTGATTCCCGTCCCAGTGGAGAATATGGTGCTCGGCTGTTAAGTGAATGCAAATAGGTCATCCAATTGTATTAGCCCGCTGGTGTGTGGGCGTGAACCTCCATTGCGTGGGGGCCAGAGCATTGGAAATGGATCGACGCCCAACGCTGATCACACTTTTTCCCTGGCGCCCAAGTCTCCGCCACATCCGGAACCCTGCTACTGGTGGCAGGTGGCAGAGAGTTGTGTCCCAGATTTAATTCCAAGGAACACTCTGCCCTTCACTACAACTGCCTTCGATAGCACCCTTTTCTCTGTTGCACCAACATACAAAGGTAAAATCGGTGTTGCTGAGTCATCTTTGATCCAAGTTTCTTTAAACTGAGAAAAGAACTTTGTCATTCAGCTTGATCACAGGATAGAGGTACTGTGCATTGTGTAACCTGGGGACCTGGGAGCAGGGGCTTTGAGCCCAAACAGTCGGGAGAGGAGATAATAATAATAATCTTTATTATTGTCACAAGTAGGCGTACATGAACACTGCAATGAAGTTACTGTGCAAATCCTTTAGTCGCCACATTCCGGCGCCTGTTCGGCCTGAGAGAGAATTCAGAATGTGCAATTCACCTAACAAGCACGTATTCCGGGACTTATGAGAGGAAACCGGAGCACCCCGAGGAAACCCATTCAGACACGGGGAAAACGTGCAGACTCCACACAGTCAGTGACCCAAGCCGGGAATCAAACCCGGGTCCCTGGCACTGTGAAGAAGCAGTGCTAACCACTGTGCTACCATACCGCCCATTGCTAGCAGATCCGAAGGAAGCAGAATGTCTGAGCTGTGTTCCTACAGGTTGTGGGTTGCAGGAACATACAAATGTTTAGAAATGGGTACAATGTCACTTATCGTATCCAATGATAATCTCGGCCTAAGAACGGTTGATTCATTTTGTAACGCAAACCTCTGACGCAACCTTTCTCAACACAGTGGGCTGAATGTTTTTCTCTGCTAATAACAGCAAAATCCACGCGAGAAGGCCAGCAACTTTGTGATGCTTACTACAGTTTGGAATTTAAAAAATTGGGGTGGGCCATTCGGCACTTCTCCAGACGGTTTGTTTTTTGACCTGCTGACACCAAGGTCAACAAGTAAGAAAAGGCAATAATGAGAGTTTGGGGTTGATTTTCCACCTCCAACATCTCTTGCTAGAATATTTTGGGGCTTGTGCTCCCAGATGGAAAGTCTTCAGAATCAATTTCCAAATAATTGTAAACTTCCACAGAACAGCAATGCTCGAAGGCCTTGCAAATTTCAGAATGGCTGTGAGAGGGGTTCTGAAGAATTATCGGACTTATGAAATGGTTTAATTTAATGACTTTTTAACATATTTCGATATTATTTATCAGACTTTGTAGAAATATGTATAAATTTAAGATTTTTAGAATTGATTTTGCTCAAATTTAGCTGCGTCTTCAAAATTTTTGTTTCAATCATTTTAAACATGCTTCTATTATGACGCTGCCATTAATGGTTGGGAGGAATTTATTTTCAGTTATAAAGTCTGGCAATAACTTGCCCATCAAGCTCCATCACACTTCAAGGTCCTAAAGTTGAGGCAGGGCGACGGCAGAGAGTGAAAGAAAAGGAAACAAATCCTGCAGTCTGGACCTCACTACCTCATGGGATGCCCGGCCCCATATTCCCAAGGACCTGTGGGTCTAGAGCCAGCTTCCTGTTCAGCCACATGAAGATCCATGGTGGAAACTCACAACCCTGAGTCCTCGAATCAAGGGACAGCCAACAATTATGACAGGAACTGCAGCAGTTGAATTTTGACAGATTCCCATGGCCATGTCTTGAATTCACTGTACCACATGGTCCACTCGGTACATCTCCATTAGAGGCCACTGCCGAGCTATGAGGGAATCTACCTGCCTTCCAGGAGACATTCTTGCCCCCACCATCGCGGTAAGTTAACGGAAATTTCAGCCCAAATTAGCAACGAGCAGCATCTTTTTGCCACTGCCTGCAAAATCCAGGCCATTGTATATCTACTAATGCTTTTTAGGCCCTCTTGAATTTATTTCAGTGCTGCATCCAAATCTCTGTTCCTGAATCGCCTGTTGATTTTGGAAATGTTTGTTTCAATTTTTAAGTAATTATGTGGAATTAGCCTTTCACTGTGTCACAATTTCAGAATTTCAAAAAGCTCCTTTTCACCTCTCCTTTTGCTGGCATTATCACAATGCAAAATCTACCAAAGGCACCCATGATCTTTAGAGATCGAAACTGGATGAAATCCAAAAGGTTTGGTGTGTTGTCACTGGCCATTGAGTCAAGCAGCTGAGCAGCATGTTGCTCCACGTAGGTTGCATGAAGGCACAGCAACTGGAGGAGAATAAGGTGCTGTTCAAATGTACATCAGTCACATGTCACTGTTTGGCTGGAAATTCATATGACCCTCCAGTGACAAGCAAACATGTTGCACCAGTCCATTAAAGGGGGATGCTCGCCTTATCTAAGTTGTTCCATGGTGCACATACGGTTGTGTTATGCTTCCTCATGTAGCATAAGCTGCTTCCTTGATGTATACTCTGACAAAGGAAGGTTCAGACTTGGAGATAGGTTTAACACATTTATTGAACAGTTAACAATTCTCCTACTTGAGTTTGACTCTCCTGCTAATCTTGCTATAGTAACTCAGTCTAACTAACCAGTCTGCCCTAATCCACGTGTGGGTGTGATGCTTCCGATCTGCCCCTGTGTCGCCTGTGGAAAGAGAGAGAGTATGTGTGCCCTGTCCTTTTATATGGGTTGCCCCCTTGTGGTAGTGTTACCTCTGGGTGTCTTGACTGCCCATTGGTCGTGTCCTATCTTACTGACCTATTGGTTGAATGTCTGTGTGTCATGATGTCTCTGGTGCTCCCTCTAGTGTTTCTTGAGTCTTAGTGTATCTGCATTAACTCCTTGTGTATTTACAGTGATGCATATCACTGCATCCCCCCTTTTTTCGTGTTACATATTTTCTGTACAGTGTTAAAGAAAATTGAACAAAATAGGTAGATAAGTGATGACATGTACAAATCATGATGACAGTGATGATTATACAATACCAAATAATATGTATGAGTTCAAAGTTCACGAATTTATATGGTCGAGTGGCTTTCTTGTTTTGTTATTGAAGTGTCGATGTTGATGTTGTCATTTCCTTGTGAACGCCATCAGTGTCCCTGTGCTTAAGGAACCAAGAAGTGGTCAAATCACTTAGTTGTCTGATTTGAACTCTTTCTTTCTATGCTTGTGGTAGCGATGCAGTATGTAATCTGTGTCGCCGGCCTGGACTGTTTCTTGTGATTGCGATATTGATGCAGTATGTCATCTGCCTTGAAAGCTGGTTTGCTAATTCGTAGTGGAACAAACTCATCTGCCTTGAAAGCTGGTTTGCTGGTTTGCAGTGGAGCAAACTTGGATCGGTGAGATTTGCTGTCATGCCATGGTATGGCTGTACTCTTGCCAGTGTTAGGAGCTGTGCTGTTACAGTGTCCTGAATTTTAAGAGTTGTACCATGTCATACCAGTCGTTGTTCCAGTGTTGTTGTTTTTGTCGTGCTTGTTGTTGACATTGGTGCCTTTGGTACGCTTCTTGTTGTTGTCTTTGTTGTTGTATTCGTAGGTTTTATTGTTGTGTTTGTTGCGTTCATTGACCACACCGAGTGGAGAATTCGAGTCCTTCACAAAGTTACTTGTGTCAGTGTCCTTTGCGGCATCTGTTGTTTCATTGAGCATGCCGGCTCTGATTCCGCGGCGCTCCCCATCTGTAATCATGCCCGGTTCACTGGAATCATCTTCGGCTTGTCGATGCTCCCCGTCTGGAGTCATGTCCGGTTCACGAGAATGATCTTTGGCTTGTCGATGCTCCCCGTCTGGAGTCCTTTCTGGTTCACCTGAATCAGCTTTGGTTTCTTGACACTCCCCGTCCGGAGTCATTTCAGGTTCACTTGAATCACCTGAGGAGTCACTTGAATCATCTGGGGTGTCTTGATGCTCCCCATCCGGAGTCAGAACATTCAGGAATGCATTTCCTGGTGGAGAGGCTCAAGTGGATGAGGTTTGAACTAACGTGGTGTCACTGGAGTCACTGGTAGCCTTACTTTGATTGTCGAGTGCCTCTGTACATAAGAGCTTGTCTCACATACAATGGGTAGACCTTCAGTGTCTTCTTGTCGTTTAAATGAGCTGGGTAGACTGTCAGAGTCTTCTTCTTGTGGCTCAAATAATGTGGGTAGACTGTTATAGTCTTTTTGTTGTTCACGTGAGCATGGTAGACTGTCATAGTCGTCTTGCTGTGCACTTGAGCATGGCAGACTTGCATCGTCTGCTGCTGGTTGCTCAGATAAGATTGCTAGACCTTCATGGTCTTGTTCATGCAAGGACTGTGCTCTGGAGTCTTGCGTTGCTTCCATTGTGGAGTCTGTCAACGAGCTCGCTGTGGAGTCTGGCATCCTTTCCTGTGTGGAGTCATGCAGTGATCTCGCTGTGGAGTCTTTCTGTGTTCTCTGTGTGGAGACGTGCAGTGGTCTCGCTGTGGAATCTGTCATCGCTTTCTGTGTGGAGTCAGGGACTCATTGTGGTGCGTGGACCACTCTCTGTGTGGAGGCGGGGACTCTTGGTCGTGCGTGGAGCACTGTTCATGGTGCGTGGACCACTGGTGTGGCGTCAGGCCACTCTCTGTGGGGTTGGACCTCTCTCTGTCTCTTGGCATTAGGTCGCTCTCTGTGGGCTTGTACCTCTCTCTGTCTCTTGGCGTCAGGCCTCTCTCTGTGGGCTTGTACTGCTCTTGGCGTCAGGCTGCAGCAGAATCCTGTACTTCTGAGTTAGGATGTCGTCTGTGCTGAGCTGAGGATCCTCAAATCCGAAGAACTCGTCCATGACTGTGTCGGATTCTTCACTGTACAACACATCTCGTTGCAGTTCGGGTTTGGTACTGAGGTCGCCACGTCCAATGATGAAATCATCGTCTGAGTCATAGTCTTCAAGGACCATATCATCACTTTTTGTGTCGGAGCTGTCATTGTGCTTGCGATGTCCAAAGAAGTAATCAACATCTGAGTCATAGTCTTCAATGACCAAATCATTTCTTTGGGCAGTGCTAACCGCTTGTTGCAGGGTTCTGTGGAGGTTACTTTCAGCTACTGGTTGAAGTTCAGGCATTGTGCTGTCGTTCCAGGTGAAGGAATTCTGTTTTAGGGCTTAAACATTTTTCTTTCTTATTTTCGGGCATTTCCCCTTTAAGTGGGCATGGTCCGGGGCCTCTGACGTCATGACGCTGGTGACGTAGAGTGTAGGAATGGATTGCACATGCGCAGATCGCTGTTCCTTTACTTTGCGCTCTTTGCACTGTTTTGCCGGTTCTCGTCTTCTGGGGAACTGCGCATGTGCGGCTCCTTTCTCAAGATGGCTGCCAATCAAAACTGCCGTTTTCTGCATTTGCAGGCCTACCTTCGCCACGTGGTGAGTATTGGCGCCTCTTTTACCGTTCTCTCTTGTGTTTTCCTCGCAGAATGTTTCTAACTTGTCCAGGATTGTCTGGAAGTCTCTCTTGTCTTACCCTTTAGAGTACTTGAAGGTCTTGAAGATTTCTGCTGCACTTGCATCTGCAATGGTGAGCAGAAGATTTATTTTCTCTGCATCCGCTACGCCATTTAGGTCAGACGCTACCAGGGAGATCTCAAATCTCTGTTTGAATGCACGCCAGCTGGCACTGAGATTGCTGTGACACCTGAGCTGCTGAGGAACAGGAATCTCGAACATCTTGCCTGGGTGCTGTTGCTGGTAGTCACGGATCTGTTGAGTTGAACTATATAGATTCAACAGGGCACTGCTGGTACCATGTTGTGTTATGCTTCTTTATGTAGCATAAGCTGCTTCCTTGATGTATACTCTGACAAAGGAAGGTGCAGACTTGGAGATATGTTTCACACATTTATTGAACAGTTAACAATTCTCCGACTTGAGTTCGACTCTCCTGCTAATCTTGCTATAGTAACTCAGTCTAACTCACCAGTCTGCTCTAATCCACGTGTGGGTGTGATGCTTCCGATCTGCCCCTGTGTCGCCTGTGGAAAGAGAGAGAGTATGTGTGCCCTGTCCTTTTATATGGGTTGCCCCTTTGTGGTAGTGTTACCTCTGGGTGTCTTGACTGCCCATTGGTCGTGTCCTATCTTACTGACCTATTGGTTGAATATTTGTGTGTCATGATGTCTCTGGTGCTCCCTCTAGTGTTTATTGAGTCTTAGTGTATCTGCATTAACCCCTTGTGTATTTACAGTGCTGCATATCACCACACATACATGTAGCGATGGGTACATAACATGTGTCTTTCAGATCCCATAGGTGAGTTTAGATTTAAAAGTGTAACACCAGGATAAAGTAAAAGCCTGTGATAGGCAACATTTTGATTGAATTTCATTAGTGGAAAGATTCTTAGATAAAATTGATCTGCATTTATGTAACATTTGTCACGACCACCGGACATCCCAAAATGCTTTGCAGCAGTGGTGGTCAATCTGCATCCCGGGGGCCATATGCGGCCCACCTGGATTCTGAGTGTGGCCCACGAGACATTTTGTTGACCGTTGTCCAAGTGCGGAATTGCCACATTTGCTGTTTTACATCTGCGGAGCTTTTTTTCCTGCTGGTATGACTGAAGTGATACGCACATAAAGCAAGCGCAAGTGAAGTGAGGTACCTGCTGATTGCTCACAACATTGACTGTGAGAGCCGTGCGCTCCCACTGCATCCAATCAAGTGGAACTAGTGATTTCAACCTTGCGGCCCACTGAGATGAAGGAGGACCATTCCTGCAGCCCACTCACTAGCCTAGGTTGCCCATCACGCCAATGATGTACGTTTTGAAGTGCTATAAGTTTTGAAGCACTCCCTCAGTACAGCACTGGAGTGTCTGTCAGCCAAGAGTATTGTGCGCCACTTGAGCCCACAATCTGTTGACTCAGAGATGGCAATAGGACCATTTGAGCCGCAGCTAACGCATATCTACTCGCCTTTTGAATGAGACAACTGCTAATGCCAGTTTTTAATCAGGCCACGTGGTGAAGATTCTTTTCTTTAAATTTTATTTCTTTCTTAAACTTACAAAGCCAATGGACAGGGCAACCCCTTAATCCATCTCCTTACTTGCTCCAAAAACCAATTCCAGTTCAAATTAAATCCAATTCATGGTCCCCACAAGAGAGACATACAAGATCCAAGCTAATTAGAAAAGGCATTGCACCTTATCTTGGGCTTGATCTGATGCTTGACCTTAGCCAAAAGGCCGAGACGCAATGGGGAAGATATCAGTCTCAAGCATTGAGTGACAATTCTGCCTCAACTGTAGGCACCACACAAAGGGCTACATCAGTGGGAAGCCACATAGTATTTTTTTTTTAAATTTAGAGTGCCCAATTATTTTTTTTCCCAATTAAGGGGCAATTTAGTGTGGCCAACCCACCTAACCTGCACGTATTTGGGTTGTGGGGGGTGAGATCCACGCAGACACAGGGAGAATGTGCAAACTCCACACAGTGAACTGGGATCGAACCCGGGTCCTCGGCGCTGTGAGGCAGCAGTGCTAACCACTGCGCCACCGTGCCGCCCCACATTGCATTGACATTGACTGGCTGAACCAATGATTGTCGCTTAATCAATCTGTACTTGGAAAGGTTGTTTTGTAAGCAGTCTTTTTGAGACCCTACCAAAAAACTGGATTAAATAAAATTGAAGCATTGATCATGGGACTCAAACTTTTTCATCTCCTTCACATATTTATACAAGGCAAACCTCTCCACTATGAACATATTGTTTTTGCTAATAATGTCGAGGCAATGCTAATCTTAAAGTTGTCTTGTTCTTCTAAAAGAATTTGAAAATATAGGGAAAATTATGTTTTGGTGTGAAGCACCAACAGATAAACAATGAATTTAAACTAATACAATGCCTTCTATATCCTCAGCGCATCCTGAAGTTCTGCACTGCTAATAGAAAATGACCTTTTGGCTTGGAGAGGAATTACTGGTTCGGAGGCAAACACAGCAGCCAAGTTACATGCAAAAAGATCCCAGAAGCATGAAGGGCGATCAGATAACTAGTTTCTTGATGTTGGCTGAGGAACTATGACAGAACTCTGAGAGACACTCCTCTGCTTTTCCATAAAGTGACTTGGGAAGTTTTTTTTTTACATCCAGCTGAACAAGCAGATGAGTGTTCAGTTTAGTGCCTGAAAAATGGCACCCTCGCCAATGCAGCGCTTGCTCAGTAAGGCACTGATGTGTGAAATCAGGTTACATGTTCAAGTGGCTTTTGACTGGGACTCGACGCCATGAACTACTGACTCAACGATGAACGTCGAACCACTGAGTAAAGCTGACACTTTCATAAATTAAGCAAAGTGAAAATTGTTTCCAAAACAATTATCAATGTAATATTTCTGACCTTTATCACGTTAAATAAGCTGCTTTCAATAGCGCAGAGTCGGGGGAGAAACAGCAGAGCAAATAGACTTCATGGGCGAAATTCTCCCGAAACGGCGCGATGTCCGCCGACTGGCGCCCAAAACGGCGCCAATCAGACGGGCATCGCGCCGCCCCAAAGGTGCGGAATGCTCCGCATCTTTGGGGGCCGAGCCCCAACATTAAGGGGCTAGGTCGGCGCCGGAGGAATTTCCACCCCGCCAGCTGGCGGAAAAGGCCTTTGGTGCCCCGCCAGCTGGCGCGGAAATGACATCTCGGGGCGGCTCATGCGCGGGAGCGTCAGCGGCCGCTGACAGTTTCCCACGCATACGCAGTGGAGGGAGTCTCTTCTGCCTCCGCCATGTGGAGACCGTGGCGGAGGCGGATGGGAAAGAGTGCCCCCACGGCACAGGCCCGCCCGCGGATTGGTGGGCCCCGATCGTGGGCCAAGCCACCGTGGGGGCACCCCCCAGGGCCAGATCGCCCCGCGCCCCCCCGAGGACCCCGGAGCCCGCCCGCGCCGCCTTGTCCCGCCGGTAAGGTAGGTGATTTAATTTACGCCGGCGGGACAGGCAATTTATCGGCAGGACTTCGGCCCATCCAGGCCAGAGAATCGAGTGGGGGGGGGGGCCCGCCAACCGGCGCGGCGCGATTCCCGCCCCCGCCAAATCTCCAGTGCCGGAGACTTCGGCAACCAGCGGGGGCGGGATTCACGCCAGCCCCCGGCGATTCTCCGACCCGGCGGGGGGTCGGAGAATGTCGCCCCTGAGCTGGACTTCAAAACTAATTCAATCTCAAAAATGAGCATTTACATTCTGACTGGTAATAATCAGAAACTTCCTGTCAATCAATTAGATCCAGGGTTTCTCTTACATTTTGCACTTGGAGCTGGAGTTTTCCTCATAGAAGCAGAAAATAGAATTGAAAACGTTGTGTAAATAATTTAGTCCATCCTGCCGACTAAGTTTGGCAGATTGGACTAAAAAAATGTTACTTTAGAACTGCATAGAGTGGTATTGGCTGTATCATGAATAATTTGTGTAAGCGCAATCAGTCTTCTAACTTTATGTGGAGTACAAGCATGTTTGATATATGGTTCTATTCAACAAAATGTAATTTTATTTTACACTCAAAAGTACCTAATAATTAGTCAAATGATGTAAATAATAATGTAGTGAGTAAGAATTTAGTGTTAAAAGCTTAAATTATTTCATTATTTGAATTATGCAATTTTAAATTAAGAATATAAATTTTGTAGAAGTTGGATATAAGATTGGATATTATTAAAAGATAAAGATTATTATTATTAAAAAAAGCACTCTAATATTTTTTCTTTGTCACAATTCCATAGTTTTCTATAGTCCAACACCAATAGAAATATAATTATTAATAGAGATTTGAGCGCCATCTAGTGAAAATCATGGTGTACAAGTATACTTTTTCAAAGAAAAGGAAGTCGGGTTTTAAGTTAATGAACAGGTTACTTCCAACGAACGACTGAATGTTGCGATATATGGGCCAAACCTCCTGGTGTTGGATTTTGGGAGTACCCCAAAGATGCGCCGGGGAATCCCTCTTGGAAGTTTCAGGTAAGGGTTTACCCAGCAATTGTCCAGGAACGCTAACTTCCCCCAGACAATTGCACTGGACTGGGAACCATCTGACGAAGTGATTTAAATTGCTTACTTTGGATGGTTCTGCCAGTTTTAAACCAATAGTTACTCTGAAAGAGTTAGAAGAAATAACACATCTTCTAACTAGTTTAAACACCCAGACCGAGACACCCTGTATACTCTGGACTCCCAACAGCCCCCCCCCCCCCCCCCCCCCCCCCACACCGGACTAATCATCCCCCCACAGGATATTCTCAAAACCCTTGGTGACCCCCCCATGCAGCTGAGTGGAAGATACGACCCACGGCATACCCCAAACCCCAGCCACATGGATCGCCGCCCTCTCCCCTTCCAACCTATCGGCCCGACTGTATGTCCCCCCCCCGACCTGAGCTGATCCTCCCCTGCCCCGCCCCCCTCCCCGATACTCCCTAACCCCCCTGTTGTGTTTGGTCTTCTATACCTTGCAAAAGAATCCACCAATCCACCAAACACCTAGACTTGTCAAAACCAGGATCTTTATTGAATCACATGTGGTAAGATAGTAATCTGTCATACAGCACGTTATCGTGGAGTTTCTTTGTACTCCTCTGGAACTACACCTAGCGCGACTATTCACCTGTAGGTTTTACTACCATCTCCTGCAACCTTCTGGTGATGGCCGTATGTGTCACCCTTTATATGGGAGTCCCTGGTCCCATGACCATGGTCTAGAGACTGCATGGAGTGTCTGCACTGCCACCTGCTGGTCGAAGGACGCACACCATCCATCTATGATATTGCTTACAAGCATATCATCACACCTATGACCTGATCCTCCGCTACCTACCCCCCTTGACACTACCCCACCCCCTGACCTGACCTGATTCCCTCTCGCCATGCACTCCCCTCCCCCAGCCCAAATGGTTAAATCCCATTCACTTACCTATTCCCTGGCCCTTAACCCTTACAGGCTTTCACGCAACCAGTGCAGTAAAAAAGTGGAGGTGCTTGCCCTGAGTTCGCCAGCATTGCATTACCCTGTGGCTTTTGGGGACTCTTTCACTGCAAGTCCCACGCCAACTCCAACCAGTGGAGGTTTGGACAAAGTTTTCCAAGTGGGTTAGTGCACTTTAATCTCTTTTGATTCCAGCGGGACATGACTTGACGTAGCTGGCTGGAAGATACGGCCCATCGGAATTTTATGGTCTGCGCAAAAAAGGGTGCCCCAATTTGCATTGAAACAAAACACCCCCACCACCCACAGACATGGAGGAACTCCTCCCACGCAAACATTGGGGAAACCCCACTCCCATGCAAGCAACAGGGCAACTACCCCCCCACACAAGCACTAGGGAAGCCACTCCCCCACACAGCCACACAGGCACCAGGACAACTGCCCCCCCACACACACACACACAGGCACTGGGGCAACCCTCCACACAGGCACCAGAGCAACTGCCCTCCACACAAGCACTGGGGCAACCCCCACACACAAGCACCGTGGCGACTGACCTGCAACTTAGTCACTGGGACAACCCCCCACACAGGTACGAAGGCAACCTCCGACACATATTCACCAGGGCAGCCTCCACGCAAGCACCGGGGCAACTGCCTCTCCACACAGGCACAAGGGCAACTGCCAGCCCACGCAAGCATCGGGGCAGCCACCCACATACAAGCACCGGTGCAAATTCCTCCACATATGCACCTGGGTAACTGCCCCCCACACAAGCACTGGGGCAATCCCCACCACACACACACATAAGGGGAACCCCCCCTCCCCCAATGGGATATCCCCCACACCATTGCCCCCTGGCACTGCCAGGTTGGCAATGCTAGGGCATTGCCAGGGGCCAGTGCCCTGCATGTCCTTTCCCCCCATGGTCTATACTTACTTTTGTGCCCCTGGCGGGTTCCCCTCGTCTGCTTCCCATTTTTCAGTATCTGTTGGGAAATGTGTCGACATGATGTCACGTCGGGAATTCCTTCCCTGGGGGAATCAGATGGCAGGGAAACCTTTGAACTACATTTACATTTAGTGCATCTCAAGCACTAAGTGCATTCCAATCACTCAAGCATCTGATTGGAATGCACTTACTGCTCTTTGATGTGGTCACGTTTGTAAACATTGGAGTTTCGCCACTTAGAGTCATTGATCCATGAAGGGAATTGAATGAATCAAGGCTGCAGCTGGTTTGTGGAAGCTGGCAATCTCAGCGCACTACTAGAAAGTTATGGGTGGCTTGCAGCTAGTGGATCTGTGGCTTTTAAAACACAGGTCCCAACTGTTCTTTGAGGAATGGACACGTGGAGCTTCCAGGTAAGGGTTACAGCTGTAATGTTTTCACTGCTCCTGTCTGGACTGCTCTCAAGCTTCTTGACAGGGGCCTCTTATATTTTGTGGGGCTCTGTGGGGGGGGGGGGGGGGTTACCTCTGGTCACGGGGTCCCAGTGTGATGTCCCTTTCATCAGGGGGCCCCTGTGGGGGGTTTCTTCTGTCAGGGGGTCCTGTGGCCGGGTCCCTTTAGTTAGGGGATCTCTGTGTGGGGTCCCTCTAGTCAGGAGGTCTCTATGGGGGTCCTTTTAGTTGGGGGGTCTTTATGGAGGGCTCCTTTAGTCAGACGGAACTTGAACGGTTTCCATCAGTTAGGGGGTTTCAAAAGGGTTTTTTCCTACTTATTGGGTCCTTGGGGGGGATTTCCCTATTCATGGGGACCCTGGGGGATAGGCTCCCTATTAAGGGGGTCCCGGGAGGGGTTGGTGCGGGGCGTTCTGACAGAGGAGGGCTGGGCATGTAGTGCCTCGGGGACCGGAGAATCAGAGAGGACCGGAGACTCCGGTGCCCGGGCCGCTAAATGGATGCAAATAGGTCCTTAAAACCTTCTCTGGACTGCCTCCAATGCCAGGATACCTTTCCTTAAATAAGGGGAGCAAAACTATTCACAGTATTCCAGGTGTGGTCTAACTAGTGCCTTGTATAGGTTTAACAAGACTTCCCTATTTTTATACTCCATTTCCTTGGTAAGAAAGGCCAACATTCCAAATGCCTTCACTGTTACTTACTGAACCTCCATGCTAGCTTTTTGTGATTTATGCACGAGAACAAACAGATCCCTCTGTGCTGCAGCTTTCTGCAGTCTTTATTCTTCATACCAAAGTGCACAACCTTATGTTTTTCCTACATTATGTTCCATAGAATCATAGAATCCCTCCAGTACAGAAAGAGGCCATTCAGCCCATCAAGTCTGCACAGACCCTTTGAAAGACCACCCTACCTCCTGCCCTGTTATCTCACCCTAAGGGGCAATTTAGCATGTCCAATCCACCTATCCTGCACATCTTTGCACTATGGGAGGAAACTGGAGCACCAGGGGGAAACCCATACAGACATGGGGAGAAAGTACAAACTCCACACATACAGTCGCCTGAAGCCGGAATTGAACCCGAGTCCCTGGTGCTATAAGGCAGCAGTGCTAACCACTGTGCCACCGTGCCGCCCAACCAAGCATCAACCAAGTTTTTCCCACTCACGTAACTTGTCTATATCCCTTTGTAGACTCATTGTGTCATCCTCACCACTTGCCTTTGCACCTATTTTTGTGTCATTCGCAAACTTGGCAATAGTACATTCGCTTGCCTCATCCAAGTTATTAATATATATTGTAAATTCTAATCTGCTATCCATGCTAATGTAATATCCCTAGCACCATGGACTCTTATCTTATTAAGTAGTTTTTGTACTGCATTAAACACTTTTTGGAAATCTAAATACATTACATCTACTGGTTCCCTGTCATTTACCCTGCTCATACCACCTCAAAGAATTCGGATAAATTTGTCAGACATGAAGTTATGAGGACTCTGTTTGATTAGATTCCAAATGCTCTGCTATTGCATCCTTGACAATGGACTCTAAGATTTTCCCAATATCAGATATTAAGCGAACTGCCCTATCATTCCCTGTTTTTTATCTCGCTCCCTTTTTGATGTTTCCAGAATTTAAGGAATCTTGGAAATTACTACTAATGCATCCACTATCTCTGCAGCTCCTTCCTTTAATATGCTAGGGTGCAACCCATCAGGCCCAGGCACGTGGCACGGGGAGTAATCCTGCGATTACAACCCTAGAGGTTCTGCTTTTTAGCTTATTGCATAACTGCCTGAACTCATTCTGCAGGATTTCATCACTCTTCCTCCCTATGTCGTTAGTACCTATGTGTACTACGATGTCTGGCTGTTCACCTTCCCCCTTCAGGATGTCCTGTGTATGTTCAGAGACATCCTTGACCCTGGCACCAGGGAGGGCAACATACCATCCTGGAGTGCCCTTCCTCGAAAATGTGAAATCACATGTGAATTTGCACCTCCTAATGACTGACTATTTACCAAAATGCAAAATCAAGAGCCCCCCCCCCCCCCCCACCACCCCTGACGCAGTGTCTGTGAGTTTGATGCTTAACAAAGAGAGACGTGGAGAAAACAATTTATCACAAGATGGTGTAAACAGTCATCATTCATCCCCCATTATGTAGAATTGGCTTGTAACTTTGAATGCTTTTTATGCACAATAGAAGCTTTGAGCACATGGTCACATAATCAAAACTGGCTTCAGCTATCAAATCTTAGAACTCCAAAAACTAGCTGGAGACTAGTCAGTCTGGAAAGCAACACAACAACTAGTCCACCACCAAGAAGACTGAGAACCCTGTCAGAACAATCAGTTAGTCCAATAAGAGAGAAGGGCTAATTTGTCTTCACCTAAAGATTCAGCTTTACAGAAACTCAGTCAAAACTTCCAAAGAACCATGACAGAGAACTCATCCAGGCCTGTAGTGTGTGCATCTTAAAGGACTGAATATGAATGAGTTGCTTCTTATATTTTGGTTCAAAATCTAAATGCATGTTTTGTCTTTAGAATCTATCTCTTTGTGTGTGCATGTGTACTTGTGTGTGCATTTTTCATTGCATTACATTTTGAGGTGTTGTGTGAATAAATGTTATCTTTTCTTCTGATTTAAACTTACCTGAAATCTCCTCTGTGCCTAATACTAAAAGTCACAACGCACAAAAGGGTTTTAAAATCCTCCCTGTAAAACACAGATCTTGTTGTAGGAAACCAAAAGGGGAAGAGCAAGAGGCGCTAGACCGATGCAGAGACCCATTATAACGATGCCCATGCAGCAACCAGGAGCGTCATTGAGCAGTGCATCACCGTCCTAAAGATACGCTTCCAATGCCTGGACCACTCTGGTGGGGCGCTCCAATATAGCTGCACGAGGGTCTTGAGCTTCGCGTTGGCCTGCTGTATCCTGCACAATATTGCAGGGCGGAATGCTGGAGGAGGAGGAAGATTGCCAGGCCTCATCTAACAAGGGGAATGAGGAAGGTGTCCTGGACAATCCGGGTGTAGAGTTCAAGCTGGCAGGCCAGGATGCCCAATGTGTGATCCAGGGCGGCCGCACAGGGGACAACCTCATCACCTCTCGATTCTCTAACTAAGAGGTCTGGCCACCGGCAGCTACGCAGCCCTCTCCCACCTCTCCAGCCCCACCCCCCCCCACCCCACGTCAAAATGAAACCCCTTCCCCATAACCTCTCACCGATTTCCTCTCCCTCAGTCCTTCACATCACCTTCCCCCTAGCCTTCACACCTACCCATTAGTCATAGAGTCATAGATGTTTACAGCATGGAAAAAGGTCCTTTGGTCCAGCTTGTCCATACCACCCAGTTCCTATCACTAAGCTAGTCCCACTTGCCTGCATTTGGCCCATATCCCTCCATACCCACCCTGCCCATGTAACTGTCTAACTGTTTTTTTTGATAAACAATTTTATTGAGGCATTTTGGCATAGTAAACAACAACAATACAAAACCGTGTGGAAAGAACAATCAACATAACGCAAAAACCAGCTCCCCTCCTACAAGGACCCTACTCAACGCCTCCTCCCATAAGCCCTCTTCGATCTCACCTCTGAGCTCCACTTCCCACTTAAACTTCAGCTCCTCGGTCAGCGACTCCTCTGCCCCCATAAGTTCTTTGTATATATCTGAGACCCTCCCCTCCCCCACCCATCCACTGGACACTACCCTGTCCTGTATCCCACTAAGTGGCAGGAGTGGGAAGGATGGAATCTGTCTGCGTAGAAATTCCCGCACCTGCAAGTACCTGAAATCATTCCCTCTCGCCAGCCCAAAGTTCTCCTCTAGCGCCCTCATGCTTGGGAAGCTCCCTTCCAAGAACAGATCCCCATCCTCTCAATCCCAGCCCTCCGCATGCTTAGAACCCACCGTCCAAATTCCACGGGGCAAACCGGTGATTGTCGCAAATTGGGGACCAAACTGATGCTCTCACTTCCCCCACATGCCTTCTCCATTGGCCCCAGATCCGCCAGGTCACCACCACTAGAGGGCTGGTGGAGTACCGTGCTGGCGGGGCGTAACCAGGCTGCCAAACTAGTGCCCCCGCACAAAGCGGCCTCCATCCTCCCCCAAACAGACCCCGCACCCACCATCCGCTTCCTTATCATAGCTATGTTGGCCGCCCAGTAGTAATTACTAAAGTTTGGCAGCGCCAGTCCCCCTTCCCCTCTGTTCCTCTCAAGCATCAATCTTCTCACCCGCGGGACTTTCCCGCCCACACAAATCCCATAATAATTTTATTGACCTTTTTGAAAAAAGGCCGTGGAACGAAAATGGGGAGACACTGGAATACGAATAGGAATCTCGGGAGGATCGTCATTTTAACCGTCTACACTCTCCCCGCTAGTGTCAGTGGGAGCGCATTCCACCTCCGGAACTCGACCCTCATTTGCTCCACCAACCGAGATAAGTTCAACTTGTGCAACTGGCCCCAGTCCCGCGCCACCTGTATCCCTCAGTATCTAAAACTGTCTCCCACTAACCTAAATAGCAGCCTCCTCAGCCGACCCTCCTGGCCCTCACCTGGACTACAAACAACTCACTTTTTGACATGTTCAGTTTGTACCCCGAGAACTGGACGAATTCACTCAGGATTCCCATGATTTCATCCATCCCAGCCACCGGATCCATGATGTATAAGAGCAAGTCGTCGGCGTACAACAAAACTCTGTGTTCCACTCCCCCCCCCCCCCCCCCCCCCCGCCCCCCCCCCCCCCCCCCCCCCCCCCCGTAACAGCCCTTTCCAACCCCTAGAAGCTCTCAGGGCAATTGCCAGTGGCTCTATTGCTAGCGCAAACAGCAGTGGGGAGAGGGGGCACCCCTGTCTCGTCCCTCGGTCCAGTCTAAAATAGTCAGACGTCGTCCTATTCGTCCTAACACTAGCCTCCGGTGTCTGGTACAGCAGTCTAACCCGATCGATAAAGCCCTCCCCGAACCCAAATCGTCCCAGCACCTCCCATAAGTAGTCCCACTCAACACGGTCGAAAGCCTTCTCGGCATCCATTGCCACAACTACCTCTACCTCCCTACTCTCCGAGAGCATTATGCTCACATTCAGCAGCCTTCTTAGGTTGGCCACCAACTGCCTGCCCTTGACGAACCCGGTTTGATCTTCCATAATAACGTCCGGCACACAGTCCTCAATCCTAGCCGCCAAGAGGTTGGCCAGTATTTTAGCATCTACATTGAGCAGAGAGATCGGCCTATAGGACCCACATGCCTCAGTGTCTTTGTCCCGTTTCAATATCAGGGAGATGATATTGTGACATCGTCAGGGTAAAACCCCTCTGTCTCTTGCCTCGTTAAAAACCCTAACCAGCACCAGCCCCACTATCTCAAAGAACTTTTTATGAAACTCCACCGGACACCCATCCGGCCCTGGAGCTTTACCCGATTGCATGGCCCTCAAGCCCCCCAATATTTCTTCGGTCCTAATCAGGGCCCCCAGCCCGTCCACCAACCCCCTACCCACTTTTGGGAAGTTCAGTCCATCCAGAAAGCGACTCATCCCCTCCAGCCCTGCAGGGGGTTCCGAGGTGTAAAGCTTACTGTCGAAGTCCCTGAACACCTTGTTCAGCCCTGCCGGGTCCCCTACCAAGTTTCCCCCCCCCCCCCCCCCCCCCCCCCGTTGACTACCTTCCCTATTTCCCTGGCCGCCTCCCTCTTCCTCAGTTGCTGTGCCAGCATTCTACTGGCTTTCTCCCCATGCTCATGGATCGCACCCCTCACCTTCCTGAGCTGCTCCACAGCCTTACCTGAGGACAACACCCCAAACTCAGCCTGCAGCCTTCGTCGTTCCCTTAATAGCTCTGCCCTCGGGGTCTCCGTATACCTCCTGTCTACCTGTGAGATTTCCTTTACCAGTTGGTCCGTTTCAGCCCTGTCCGTCATTTCCCTATGTGCTCGAATCGAGGTCAGCTCCCCTTCAGCGCCTCCCAGAGCACCGCAGCTGAGACTTCCCCTGTGTCATTGGCCTGCAGGTAGTTTTGCATACATTTCCTCACCCTCTCACACACCGCCTCGTCCGCCAACAAGCCAACCTCTAGCCTCCATTGAGGACGCTGAAAACTTTCCTTGCAGACCTGCAGATCCACCCAGTGTGGAGCATGGTCCGAAATAGCGATCGCCGAATATCCTACGGCTGTCACCCCTGCCAGAGAATCCCTGCTCATGATGAAAAAATCGATTCGGGAATACACCTTATGAATGAAAACTCCTTCCCCGTCATCCAACAAGCCCTCCATGGATCAGCGCCCCCCCCCCCCCCCATTTGCTCCATAAACCCCCTCAGTTCTTTTGCCATTGCCTGCACCGTACCGTTTTTGAACATGCCCGGTCTAGGCCGGGGTCAAGGACTGTGTTAAAATCACCTCCCATAATCAGCCTGTGCGAGTCCAGGTCAGGTATCTTCCCCAGCAGTCTCTTAATAAAATCCACATCGTCCCAATTTGGGGCATATACATTGACCAAAATTATCCTCATCCCCTCGAGCTTACCGCTCACGATGACAAATCTGCCTCCCCCATTCGAGATTGTATTACCCACCTCGAATTGCACCCGTTTGTTAACCAAAATTGCGACACCCCTAGTTTTTTAGTGTCCAGCCCCGAATGGAAGACCTGGCTAATCCAGCCCTTCCTTAATCTGACCTGGTCCACCACTTTCAGATGAGTCACCTGAAGCATTATTACGTCTGCCTTCAACGCCCCCAGATGCGCGAACACACGTGCCCTTTTTACCGGCCCGTTTAACCCTCTAACGTTCCAGGTGATCAGCCTGGTTGAGGGGCACCATGCCCCCCCCCCCCCCCCGTCGCCAATCAGCCATCTCCTTTCTTGGGGCCACCCCTAGCCCCTGTGTCGCGCTTCACCTGGCCCGCCTCCTGGCAGCCCCCACCTCCGACCTCCTCCATGTTACCAAACCCAAATCCCTCCCTCGTCAGCAGATCAACTACCCCCCTTCCCCCCCTAGCAACAACACCCTATAACCTAACCCCTGCCATAAACTAGCTATATACACACACCCCACCTGGCTTCCGTAGACCAGCTCACCCAGCTAGCCTGGTGACTCTCGACTCCAGCGGCAACAAGTCTCCCACCTATTGTTCCCTCTGACCCCCCCCCCCCCCCCCCCGCCCATCAACACCATTTCCCCAAACCAGCCATCCTCGAGCAAATGCTCTGAAGAAAAAAAAACCCAAGGAACAAAGAAAACCCCGACGCTAGTGCAAATCGAATAAAACAAAATAAATAATAGGCACTTCCAACCACCCTGATCAGAACACAAAAAAGCCCCCAGCACCAAATACCTTAACTACACTCTTTTTCCAGTGAAAACACGAGTACAGAAGAGAAAAAAAACAACACAACACAAGAAAAACGTGCAAACATCGCTTAGTAACTTTTTAGCTTAAGACCAAAAAGTCCTCAGTTCGGCACCAACCCTTCTCTCTTGGCAAAGTCCATCGCATCCTCGGGATCCTCAAAGTAATGGTGCCGTCCCTCGTGCATGACCCAAAGGTGCGCCGGGTACAGCAGCCCAAACTTCACCTGCTCTCTTAAACAGAATCTCTTTGACTTGCCTGTAGCCTGCCCTCCTTCTGGCCACCTCCACGCTCAGGTCCTGGTTGATGCGCAAGCCACTGTTATTCCAATGGCAGCTCCGCATGCGCTTGGCCCACTGTAGCACCCGCTCCTTGTCCAGGAACCTGTGAAACCGGACCACCATCGCTCGGGGCGGGGGGGGGGGGGTTGCTGCTCGCGGCTGCCTCGCCAGCGCTCTGTGTGCCCTGTCCACCTCCAATGGGTGAGGGAAGACATCATCCCCCAACAGCTTCCGGAACATGTCTGTCACATACGCTGCAGCAGCCTCTCCCTCAGCCCCCTCCGGGAGACCAACAATTCTCAAATTCTGCCATTGGGATCTATTTTCCAGGTCCTCCACCTTTACCAGAAGCCTTTTTTGTTGATCCTTCAGCCTCTCCATCTCCGCCTCCACCACCGTTTGGTGATCCACCTGCTCCTCCAGCACCTTTTCCAGCTTCTGGATCATCCGATCCTGGGCACCCAGCCTGTGCTCCAGGCACTCGATTGATTTCTGTATCTGGTCTAAACTGTCCCATTTCAGTGCGGTGATGCCTTCTTGGATGACCTTCAGCAGATACTCCGTTGTTGGCTAGGCTGCCTGCACCGGGGTCCGGACATCGGCCATATTGTCCTCAGCAGCAGCTTCTACACTGCCCTTGTTTGCCCACTTCTTCAACTGTTTGTGATTCTTTCTGCTCCTTAATTCCATACAGCTATATCTGGAGTCAGTGCCTGAGTGCCTATATCTTCAGATCCAGTGCTCAAAAGTACAAAAAAAGTCAGGGAAAAAGGTCCAACAGTCCGACCGGATCGAGAGCCACCAAATGTACGACTTACTCCCTCATAACCACCACCGGAAGTCTTGTCTAACTGTTATTTAAAAGAAAAAATTGTACCCGTCTCTACCACTGCCTCTGGCAGCTCATTCCAGATGCTCACCACCCTCTGTGTGAAGAAATTTTCCCTCTGGTCTCTTTTGTATCTCTCCCCTCTCACCTTAGACTCCTTGACCTTTGGGAAAATATGTTGACTAGCTACCTTATCTATGCCCCTCATTATTTTATAGACCTCTGTAAGTTCACCCCTCAGCCTCCTACGCTTCATGGAAAAATGTCCCAGCCTATCCAGCCTCCCCTTATAGCTCCGGCCATCATGTCCTGATAGCATCTTCATAAATCTCTTCTGCGCTCTTTCTAGCTTAACAATATCCTTCCTATAATAGTAAGAAGTCTTACAACTCCGGGATAAAGCCCAACAGGTTTGTTTCAAATCACTAGCTTTCAGGAGCACTGCACCTTCCTCAGGACCTGACAAATGAAATGGCCACAGTACATGTGGGTATTACTGATTCAAACAAAGCTGGTAGGTAGGGCTAGAGAAGTGTCTGCATCACTACCGGAGGAGGTATCTGGGACGTATGAGGAGGTGAAAAAAATCCATCTCAGAGGCATAAGAACTAGTGCCTGAAGCTTACAGTCAACGGTTTAGAAATTTAAGGGAAGGATTTGGTCAAACATACATGGAGTTTGAAAGGATCAAACAGAGTAATTTTGATAGGTGGATAAGGGCTTTGAAAATAGACCAAATGTATGAAGCTCTCAGAGAAATGATACTTTTGGTGGAGTTTAAAAATTCAATTCACCATGTAGTGAGAATTCATGTGGAAGAGCAGAGGGTTAAAACTGCGAGATTAGCAGCAGGAATGGCAGTTGATTATGAATTAGTTCATAAATCAAAGCTTGGTTTCCGACATCAGTTTCAGCCTGTGAGGGTTAGAAACTGGGGACATGAGAAATACTCAAGTGGTAAAGGTAAAGGTGATCTGATGGGAGATAATAAGGAGAGTGTACCTCAGATTAAAAAAGAAATCCAGGAGGGTGGAAAAAAATGAAAATTTTCAAATGTTTTCACTGTAATAAACTAGGCCATGTAAAGTCACAGTGTTGGTGGTTGAAGAAAAGCACTGGGAAGGCTGATGTGGTAAAACAGGATAAGACAGTAGGGTTTGTTAAAGGGATAAAGGAAAGCTCAAGTGAAGCGAAGGAGGTGCAAAAGATTGTACAGCCTGATCAAGAGGTGATTGATAAGAAGGTGGCAGATGTCTTTAAAGAATTTACTTGTGTGGGTAAAGTTTACTCATGTGTATCAGGACGAGCAGGTAAAGAAGTAACAATTTTAAGAGATACGGGAGCTAGTCAATCTTTAATGGTAAGAGATGAGGAGTTATGTAGTTTGGGAAGAATATTGCCAGAAAAGGTGGTAATATGTGGAATTCAGGGTGAGAGGAGTAGTGTTCAATTATATAAGGTAAGGTTGGAAAGTCCAGTGAAGAGTGGTGAAGTGGTAGTCGGAGTAATAGTGAAACAACCTGTCCAGAAATACAGTTAATCTTGGATATTGATGAAGCTGGATCGCAGGTGGGAGTGATGCCTACTGTGGTTGATAAGCCAGTGGAAAATCAGACAACTGAAGTGTTGAAGGACAAATATCCTGTGATTTTTCCGGATTGTGTAGTAACAAGGTCGCAAAGTCACAGGTTAAGACAAGAGGAGAAATCAAAGAGTGAAGATGAAGTTGAAGTGCAATTATCAGAAACGATTTTTGATCAGATGCTTGAAAAAGAATAAGAACAGGTGGAGGATGAGGTGGATATTTTTAGTTCTGGAAAATTGGCGGAGTTACAACAAAAAGATGTAGAAATAAAACGGATGTATTAGAAAGCATACACGGAAGAGGAATCTGAGTGTATACCAGAGTGTTATTACCGTAAAAATAATGTCTTGATGAGAAACTGGAGACCTTTACATATGCAGGTGGATGAAAAGTGGGCAGAAGATCATCAACTAATATTGCCGGTAGGGTATAGAAAGGAGGTGTTGCGAGTTGCAAATGAGGTACCAGTGGGAGTTCATTTGGAGATAAGGAAAACTCAAACTAAAATCCTAAAACATTTTTATTAGCCTGGACTACATAAAGCTGTAGTTAAAGTTTGTCAACCATGTTACACATGTCAAGTGAGAGGGAAACCTCAAGCAGTGATAAAACCAGCGCCCTTAATACCCATTCCAGCATTTGAGGAACCTTTTACAAGGGTCCTAATTGATTGTGTAGGACCGCTTCCTAAAACAAAAAGTGGGAATCAATATCTTTTGACTATAATGGATGTGTCTACTAGGTTTCCAGAGGCCATTCCAGTACGTAATATTACAGCTAAAAAGATTGTGGAGGAGTTACTTAAATTCTTTACTAGATATGGACTATCCACAGAAATACAATTGGATTAAGGATCAAATTTTACCTTGAGGTTATTCAAATTAGTTATGGATAGTTTAGGAATAAAACAATTTAAATCAACTGTGTACCATCCAGAATCGCAGGCAGCGTTAGAAAGATGGCATCAGACATTAAAGACAACGTTGAGAGCTTATTGTTAAGATTATCCAGAGGATTGGGATAAAGGAATTCCATTTGTACTGTTTGCAATTAGGGATGCACCGAATGAGTCAACCAAATTTCATCCTTTTGAACTAATTTTTGGTCATGAGTTAAGAGATCCACTTAAATTGATGAAGGAAAAATTGGGAGACACTGGCAAGGGCACCATCACTTCCTCCTCCCTCAGGGTGCTCGATTGTCCCCGAGCTGCTCCATAGGATGGAGGGAGTACGGAGTGAGCTCCGCAGGATCCACTGTCAGCCAGCACTGCCAGTCCCAGAGGCCCACCCAGACAGCCATGATCGAGGTGCCCTCGGCCATGGAGCACTGGAACTGGGACATGTTTCTCAGCGATGTGTGTGGTGCTCAGCTGAAGGTGACCCAGGTGCCTCTTCACAAAATGTCTCAGCGAGATGATAGTCTCTGCAATGGTGGAGGCTGCAGGTGACAGCAGTGGTGAGAAGTCGGTGTCTTCCCCGGAATGGTGCACTGGGGAGTGCTGAGGATCTGGCTGGAGGGACAGTGATCCCCGATGGCCTGACCTCATCTGACGGTGAGACAAAAGACATGGTAAGATCTTGGGAAAGAGTGGTGTGTGGAAGAGGGTGACTCACTTGCTATAGGGACATCAGCGTGGCATTGGACTCTCACTCATTTGCCGCGTGCTGACCTCTGTGTCAGTCATTGCCCTTTCCTCAGCCTAGTCCACTAACTGTATTGCCCTCTCCTCGGCTGGGGTGTGGACCCACAGTTAAGGAATGCCCGCTCCAGCCTTTTGGTGCTCATGCCGATGATGGGCCTCCTTATCCAAGGGAAACAGAAACTACATAGTGAGACGCTGGGAGTGGAATTCTTCTACGGGGGGTGGGGTTCCAGTCCTCCTGATGAGGCTGGCAGCGCTGACCGCCTCGGCCTCCTCCTCCTCCCTGGAATTGTTGACGATGGCCGGTTTGAATCCCAGCCCCACCCTGGGGAAGAGGGTGTCCCTCCTCTGCTCCATAGCGTTCAGCATTCCACCCACTTCGCTTTCCCGAAAAGGGTGTGTGTGGGGGGGATGTTTCCTTTCGTGCCATCTTCTTGGCTGGAATGAGAGTGCGTGGGGAGTGGAACGCTTTTAAGCAACTCCAGCTGGTCAGACTCTTCAGCGCTAATTGCAGCCCCAGTGAATCAGACACTAGTGGGAATGGGAATTGCTCGCAATTCACGCGGACAGAGTGTTGGTCAGCTTGCGTGTTCTGAATCGCTGAATGAATAACGCCCCCAACAGAAACACGAATCGCACGCGATTCAGTTCCGGCTGGCACACTCTCCCAAACGGAGAATCCAGCCCATAATTTTTACTGAGGCATAACATTCCTGCTTCCCCATTTTAATTTTGATTCACAGTCATCATTTAGAATTCAGGATTGAATCTAATGTCTTTCTTTACGGTCCATTGCTAAGTACACCAGCCCAGCATTTGGCATCTTCCGTTAATATACAGACTCCTGCACTCAGGCAAATTCATTACAGTGAAGGAATTTTCTTATGAATTCAGTTTTGATTGGAAGTGGTGAAATTGGTCAACCAAGTCACAAATACAACAATTCAACCAGTCAGTCCAGAGAAAGGATAATCCAGCCACACAGTTCCACATCAATCTCGTATGTTTATTATGATTCAATGGCTTATTCCCAGGATACACTTGTTCCTTAGATGACTTTTGTTTCTTCACATATAAAATTGATGCTTACACCGTGTCAGCCACTTGGTGGGGATAGTGATCAAGCACTGGCTACTTTCAAATTCCAATGAAACATACAGCCATGGAAATACAAATTAATCGTAATCCCGATGAAAAAAACACACATGAAGTGCTTTCTACCGACTTGCTCTGTGTAACATACCCCAGTATAGAATCGACTCCTTGAACAGAAGGTAATCTTTGCAGGAACAATTGATTAGAAAAAGGAGAAGTGGAATAATTGCTTCTAAATCTGGATATTCCATTATTGGTACGATGGACTCTGCTAATACTTTGCACAATGCAATAATACCCTTGTCATTATAATATTGTTACCATCAACCTTCGTAGTGTATGAATATGTGACCATACAGTAGTTCAAGTACAATTAAATCATGTTATGTATAAATAATCTTGTTATTTACATGGTGTAACACACTGCATTGTAGATAGGGTAAGCATGTGAAACATAAACATAGGGAAAAACAGTGAACCAAGCGCTACAAATCTTTGCTTCATCTTTCATCACATCAAGTGCAACATTGGCGAATGTAATGGGCTCTTCTACTGAGGGTGTGAGTAGGATGGAAGTGGACAATAGCACTACATATTCATTAACAAGAGGGTCCTAACAAATATGTTTCTTTTCCCAAATTTAACTCATTGGACCCATCTACCTTTATGCCTATCCTGGGAAATTGATGATATGGATGGAAACAATGTTTATTCGTATGAATGCATTTTGAAAACCCTCCCAATTCTCATCTCTGTACAACTTATGTTGTGTTGTGGATTTTTTTCAAAACAATGTTTGTTGCGATTGTTAATCTCAGCAATGCTTGGAGAGGTAACATGTGTGAGACCTTCACATATTGATGGAGTGTATTAGACTCTGTTGCGGTGATTATGATCTGCTACATTGTGATAGAGGTAGCACAGTGGTTAGCACTGTTGCTTCACAGTGCCAGGGTCCCAGGTTTGACTCCTGGCTTGGGCCACTGTCTGTGCGGAGTCTGCACGTTCTCCCTGTGTCTGCGTGGGTTTCCTCCGGGTGCTCCGGTTTCCTCCCACAAGCCCTAAAAGACGTGCTGTTAGGTAATTTGGACATTCTAAATTCTCCCTTTGTGTACCCGAACAGGCGCCGGAATGTGGCGACTAGGTGCTTTTCACAGTAACTTCATTGCAGTGTTAATGTAAGCCTACTTGTGACAATAAAGATTCTTATTATTGTTATAGAGACAGAAAGGATTTTTGATGTTGTTTGTCCCATAACAATATGTTTTGCTTGCCCATTACCCTTGTCCTTGTCAACTAATCTCCAAATGCCCCAAATTCAAAATCTTCACTTTTATTACAAGTCCGTCCACAGTCTCACGGCACCTTCCTTGTGCAATCCCACCCTTGCCGTCTGATTCTCTGACTCTCACATTCTATGTGCCTTTCTCCTTCTACTCCATCATCAGTGGCAAAGCCTTCTGCTCTCAAATCTATTCACTGGAACACCTTTTCTAAAACCCTGCACCCTAACAGCCTTTCCCACCTGCAAAGGTCCCCATAAAATTTCTCTTTTATTGTGCTTCGGATATCTTCCAAGAACTGCTATATGTCCATTTCTCCTCTGTGGGATATTTTGTGTATCACAAACTCTATAAAAATTAATGTATTGTTGTTACTAGGTGGTTGTCTTGCCTTTTTTATGACACAGTAACTCCAAGAGTCAGGGCCAAAAATATGGGACTGCTTAAATCCAGAAAGCTATTTGTCTATCTTCATTGGGGTTTGGAAAAGTGAGAGCGGGTCTCATAGAAACTTATAAAATCCCAACAAGATTAGACAGGGTAGATTCAGAAAGAATGTTCCTGATGGTGGAGGAGTCCAGAACTAGGGGTCATGGTTTGAGGATACCGGGTAAACCTTTTAGGACTGAGGTGAGGAGAAAGTTCTTCACCCAGAGAGTGGTGAATCTGTGGAATTCACTACCACAGAAAGTAGCTGAGGCCAAAACCATTGTGCGATTTCAAGAGGGAATTAGATATAGCTCTTGGGGCTAAAGGGACCAAGGAATATGGGGGGGAAGGCAGGATCAGGGTTGAACTTGACGATCAGTTAAGATCATAATGAATGGCGGAGCAGGCTCGAAGGGCCGAATGGCCTCCTTCTGCTCCTATTTTCTATGTATCTTTCAAGTCCTTTATTTCCCAAATTTTTCTAATTTCCAGATTATAGCTATTTCCATCACTGTCATAGATTCCTTTGTGTGATTGGCAGATTAAAGATTATTAAATCTCTCTGTTTTTCAATATTAAAGATATAAAATAATACAAATTAAAGTCGTTGCTGTTCTAGGAGCAAATTTTTTTTTCTTTCTCATGAATCAAACGTTGCTTCATTGTTGCCCCAGTGCCTCAGTTGAACCTCACAGACCTCAAACTTCTACGTTTAATTCAAAGGATGTTTGCTGATTTAGCTGTCCTCGCCTTGGGTGGCAATAGGGGCGCTGCAGTTTTTCTCAGTGCTCTGGGTTGAACTGGAGAAAATTAGCTGGGTTTTGCTACCTGGATTGCTTTTGTTGCAAAATAACTGCTTGCTGGATGCAACCTTGGATAGAATCACGCTTAGTTGCAATGCCCCCATGATCGATTGCCTAGCAAGACTCTCAGGTTAGGGTCATGCATGAGCAAGGGGCACCATGGCGGAAAGGCTGTTCCTGTGTGTGGACCCATACCTTAGACTCAGTGCCTTCAAGAGAGGAAGGGAGGGAAAGGAAGAAAACTGCCAAAGGCGAAAAATAAATGACTCATTGGTAAGTGCTCCTTTGAGAGTTCAACCAAGAACTAATTACATGAGCTACAAACGAGAATACATATTTGAGTGTGTGAGTCAAACCAACAAATTGGAGATTGTGAGGTGAGAAATCTTTCTCCTATTCCAGATGTCCAGATTAAAGACAAGGTGGCATTTACACTCCAGTACGAGTGAACCCGTGGGAATTCTAATAGCCTAGATCCAGATGATCTCACTCTGTTTCAAATTCCTGATCCACATACAGACACTTGGGTCAAGAAACATCCGGTTTATATTTGCATTTTTCATTTTTATGCAGTATTTTTAGATGGAAAACATATTTCTAGTAAAAAGACTAGTTTAGCTAATCCCCATTCAGTTAGTGCAGATGCGTTTAGTTCTTCCAAAATCATTCCAGTGTTTCAATGCTTCCTTTTAGTTAATCACTAAATCAGTTTCATTAATCTAATGTAAATTTTACACAGTAAGCCTATCTCAGTTGAAGCAAACCTTGTTAAATTTATGATAATCACATACGGATTATATTAAATTTGTAATACTAAGTAGGTTTAAAAGTGTCATTCGTTGCAAGTGATGTTTGCAAGCGTTATGTTTTGGCATCATGATAGTGAGTTCAAGGCTAGATCATACACACTCCTGCAGGTGGGTTTGAATGTGGAGGGATGGGCGTTGGGGACATGTAAAATCCAGCAGGCAGCCTACCCATTGGCCCTTGCTCTCACCACAGTTTTACCAGTAGCAGGGTCAGCCTGCGAGTGGACTAATTGAGATCCTTAAGAGGGCAATTAAAGGCCACTTAAAGGTCTCATCCCACTGCCGGAGTTCACCATCAGCGGGAGAGGCTCAAGCCAAGCTTCCAGTCGGGCAGGTTCACGGCAAGGGGGCGGGGGGTTCTCCTTAGCAGGTTGAATGGCAGCTGGAGTGCAGCTTCGTTCAGGGTCGTCCCCACAGTGGAGGTGTGTCACAAGTGGAATGCCGACTATTTCAAACTATAACTCCCACTTTTATCCTCAGTGTATTAGCACAGACACAAAACTAATAAATAATTTTCAGTAACAAAAGCAGAAAATGCTTGAAAAACTCAGCGTGCAAAATTCTCCCGCCGTGGAGTCCCGGTGAGCCGGAGAATCCTGGGCGGGTTTCTCTGATCCTGAGGCTAAGTGTTGACGTCGTCGTAAACGCCATCGTGTTTTACGATGGAGTCAACATGCCCCCCAGGAGCAGCGATTTGGAGCCCTTCAGGAGGCCAGCATGACCCACGCCACTCCAGCTGCCGATACCGGTGTCAAATGGGCGCCACGGGTCTGTGCATGCGTGCTGCGACTGGCGCGATTGCGCGCATGCGCGATGGCTTCCTTCTCCGCGCCAGCCCCGACGCAACATGGCGTAGGGCTACAGGGACCAGCACGGAGCAAAAGAGGCCCCCAGCCTGAGAGGCCAGCCGCCAATCGGTAGGTCCCGATCGCGGGCCAGGCCACAGCGGAGGCCCCCCCGGGGTCGGACCTCCTCCCCCCCCCCCCCCCAACCAGGCCGCTCCCGATAGGATGCTGAGGTCTCGCCGGGTAAGACCACACGTGTACGGCGCCGGTGGGACCCGGATTTTATTTTCGGCCACTCGGCCCATCCCGGGCGGAGAATCGCCGGGGGAGGGGGGTGGGGGCGCCACGTAGAGTGGAGAATCAGCAGACCGGCGTTGGGGCAGTGTCGCACAATTCACGCCCAGCCTGGCGATTCTCCGGCCTGGCGTGGGCTGAGAGAATCCCGCTCCCTGTGTTAGAGAACAAAGCGGAGCGAAATTCTCCGCCAGCGTGTTTCTCCGTTTTGCCGGCGCCCGGGGGTTTCCCGACGCCGTGGGACTGCCCCACAATGGGAAACCCCATTGACCACCCGGTGAAACGGAGAATCCCACTGGCGGGTTGGGGCAGAAATGTGGTGCATCGGAGCGGAGAATCCCGCCCAGAAGATCTGTGCCGTTTCCGATGCTCTGGCTCCCCCGCTGCCGTCGAGATCGAGGTTCACACCCCATGCCAGTGGCAGGATGCAAGCGGATCATTAGCACCCATTTCCATCCACTCAGTGGGCAGGGCACCATATTCTCCGGGCCTAGGTGATTGTCCGGACCTCTGGACCAGGAATCACATGGGCGGGAATTACTATTACTATTGACAACCGTGGCACTGACGCATGGTCTTCATGGTGGACAAAGGGGATAACTCTTCAAGGGAGTTTCCCACAAAGTTCATCTGAGGACCACTCTCCCCCCCGCACACAATTCAAGACCTGCCCGTCCCACCCCCACCAGACCCTAACAAAAGCCACCACCTACAGACCCCCCAGAGAGAGCCCTGTCGGGAAGATCCTAGAAAACAGAACCCTGACTGGAAGCTAGAGAGCAGCCCAGACACAAGCAGTGAAAATAATCACTGCTTTAACGCTCACCTGGGCAATACACCTGCTGGCTCAGACACAGAAAGCAGCATCTGTCAATTCCTGGAAAGTGACAACCTGTGCTTAAACCCCCTCAATTTCTTTTTTCCTATTAAGGGGCAATTTGGCGTGGCCAATTCACCTAACCTGCACATCTTTGGGTTGTGGGGGCGAAACCCACACAGACACACGGAGAATGTGCAAACTCCACACGGACAGTGACCCAGAGCCGGGATTGAACCTGCGACCTCAGCGCCGTGAGACTGCAGTGCTAACCGCTGCGCCACCATGCTGCCCCATTTCTGTTTGAAATTGACTTTACTTGGCTGTCATTGACAGCTTCCACACACACAGCTGTCAGCATTGCTCCATTCATCTTCCTTCACGGTTGAGTAATTCTGGAATGCTCGAAAAGCAATGGGAGAGATTCTCCGTTGGCCGACTCTAAAATCAGGGTGGGATTCTCCCCTACCCGGCGGGGCGGGGGGGTCCCGACGTGATGGAGTGGCGGGAACCAATCCGGCGTCGCGCCGCCCCAAAGGTGCGGAAGTCTCCGCACCTTTAGGGGCCAAGCCCTCACCTTGAGGGGCTAGGCCCGTGCTGGAGCAGTTTCCGCTCCACCGGCCGGCGGGAAAGGCCTCTGGCGCCATGCCAGCCGGGGCCGAAAGGTCTTCGCCGGGCGACGTGGGTCCGTGCATGCACGGGAGCATCAGCGGCTGCTGACGTCATCCCCCTGCATGCGCAGGGGAGGGGGTCTCTTGCGCCTCCTCCATAGTGAAGACCATGGCGAAGGCGGAAGAAAAAGAGTGCCCCCACGGCACAGGCCCGCCTGCGGATTGGTGGGTCGCGATCGCGGGCCAGGCCACCGTGGGGGCACCCCCCGGGGCCTGATCACCCCGCGCCCCCCCCAGGACCCCGGAGCCCGCCCGCGCCGCCTTGTCCCGCCATTCAAAATGTGGTTTAATCCACGCTGGTGGGACAGGCATTCCAGCAACGGGACTTCGGCCCATCACGGCCTGGAGAATTTGGCGGGGGTGGGCCCGGTGTGGCGCAATTCCCGCCGACCGCCGCGGCGCGATTCCCGCCGACCGGCGCGGCGCGATTCCCGCCCCCGCTGAATCTCTGGCGGCGGAGACTTCAGGACATGGCGAGGGCGAGATTCACGCCAGCCCCCGTCGATTCTCCGACCCGGCGGGGGGTTGGAGAACCCCACCCCAGGAAACACTATTGGGCGGAGAATAGGTTCCAAAGCCAAAATTGTGGCAGGCGCCAATTTGACGCCAAGTCGCAATTCTCCTTCGCCTCGGCAGCATCAATGCGGTCCAGAAAGCGCGTACGGTAAACACCATTTGCATATTGTTAGTGGGCCTGACCCAGTATTCTCCGGGGCCTATGTGATTCCCCCCTCCGATTGGCCGGGTTCTCAATGATGAGGTTCACTTGCATTTTTAAAAATCATGAAATCGACGTTGTGGCTGAGGAGGGAGGACACAGAGGCGCGACTGTGGGCTGCCCTGCCCGACACCGGCTGGGCTGGTGGGGGTGCCCTGCAAGGGCCAGGGGTAGGGGGATGCGGGGGGGGAGGGTAGGGGTGACGGGAGAACAGGTCGAGTGGATAGGGTTACCCACCCCCCCCTTCGGACTGAGGCGGTGTCCAGTAATGGATCGCCATTGCCGCTGCCTGCAAGGTAGCCACCTTGCTGCACACCCCACTGACCTTGGCCCCTAGTTCTGCACTGGCCATATGGGTGCCCCCATCACACCCCCCCACTCTGTCATACCCCTACACACCAGGCCCCTATGCACTGACGGGGCATCAGGCAGTCCACCCAGGGCAACGCCCATTGGAGCCGCTAAAGGGGGCGCTGGTGGGGGCTGCAGAGCATACCTCTGGCAAGGCAGTGCCAGCCAATGGTACCCTTGGCATCAGGGACAAGCACCAGGGCCAGAGGCCCCCATGGATCTGGCCAAAGATGCAGGGATGGATTGGATCGGATTTGTTTATTGTCACGTGTACCGAGGTACAGTGAAAAGTATTTTTCTGCGAGCAGCTCAACAGATCATTAAGTACATGAAGTGAAAAGGGAATAAAAGAAAATACATAATAGGGCAACACAACATATACAATGTAACTACATAAGCACTGGCATCGGATGAAGCATACAGGGTGTAGTGTTAATGAGGTCAGTCCATAAGAGGGTCATTTAGGAATCTGGTGACAGTGGGGAAGAAGCTGTTTTTGAGTCTGTTCGTGCGTGTTCTCAGACTTCTGTATCTCCTGCCTGATGGAAGAAGTTGGAAGAGTGAGTAAGCCGGGTGGGAGGGATCTTTGATTATGCTGCCCGCTTTCCCCAGGCAACGGGAGGTGTAGATGGAGTCAATGGATGGGAGGCAGGTTTGTGTGATGGACTGGGAGGTGTTCACGACTCTCTGAAGTTTCTTGTGGTCCTGGGCCGAGCAGTTGCCATACCAGGCTGTGATGCAGCCCGATAGGATGCTTTCTATGGTGCATCTGTAAAAGTTGGTAAGGGTTAATGTGGACATGCTGAATTTCCTTAGTTTCCTGAGGAAGTATAGGCGCTGTTGTGCTTTCTTGGTGGTAGCGTCGACGTGGGTGGACCAGGACAGATTTTTGGAGATGTGCACCCCTAGGAATTTGAAACTGCTAACCATCTCCACCTCGGCCCCATTGATGCTGACAGGCGTGTGTATAGTACTTTGCTTCCTGAAGTCAATTACCAGCTCTTTAGTTTTGCTGGCATTGAGGGAGAGATTGTTGTCGCTATACCACTCCACTAGATTCTCTATCTCCCTCCTGTATTCTGACTCGTCGTTATTCGAGATCCGGCCCACTATGGTCGTATCGTCAGCAAACTTGTAGATGGAGTTGGATCCAAGTTTTGCCACGCAGTCGTGTGTGTACAGGGAATAGAGTAGGGGGCTAAGTACGCAGCCTTGCGGGGCGCCTGTGTTGAGGACTATTGTGGAGGAGGTGTTGTTGTTCATTCTTACTGATTGTGGTCTGTTGGTCAGAAAATCGATGATCTAGTTGCAGAGTGGGGAGCCAAGTCCTAGGTTTTGGAGCTTTGATATGAGCTTGGCTAGGATTATGGTGTTGAAGGCGGAGCTGTAGTCAATAAATAGGAGTCTAATGTAGGAGTCTTTGTTTTCGAGATGCTCTAGGGATGAGTGTAGGGCCAGGGAAATGGTGTCTGATGTGGACCGGTTGCAGCGGTATGCGAATTGCAGTGGATCAAGGCGTTCTGGGAGTATGGAGGTGATGCGCTTCATGACCAACCTCTCAAAGCACTTCATTACGACTGAAGTCAGGGCCACTGGTCGGTAGCCATTGAGGCACGTTGCCTGGTTCTTCTTTGGTACCGGTATGACGGTGGGGTGGGGACCTTGGAGTGGAATAGGGACAGGCTAAAGATGTCCGCGAATGCCTCTGCCAGCAGGTCCGCGCAGGCTCTGAGTGCACGACCAGGGATCCCGTCCGGGCCTGTCGCCTTCTGAGGGTTCACTTTCAGGAAGGCCAATCTGACTTTGGAAGATGTGATGGTGGGTATGGGTGAATTATGGGCTGCTGGGGCATTCAACAGCGGATTGTAGGTTACCTGCTCGAACCGGGCATAGAATGCATTGAGTTCATCGGGGAGGGGTGCGCCGCTGTCGGAGATACTGTTCCACTTCGCTTTGTAGCCCGTTATGTTGTTTAGTCCTTGCCACAACCGCTGAGAGTCTGTCTGTGACTCTAGCTTGGTTTGCTATTCTCTCTTGGCATCTCTAATGGCTTTGCGGAGGTCGTACCTGGATTACTTGTATAGGTCAGGGTCATCTGCCTTGAATGCCTCAGATCTGTCATTCAGTAGGGAGTCAATCTCGCGATTGAGCCATGGTTTCCGGTTGGGGAACGCATGTACTGCTTTCTTTGGCACGCAAACGTTCACACATTTGCTGATGAAGTCTGTGACGGTGGTGGCATACTCATTTAAGTTGGTCGCTGAGTTCTTAAATATAGACCAGTCCACTGACTCTAAGCAATCACGTAAGAGCTCTTCTGTCTCCTCGGACCAGCACTGCACAACCTTCTTAGCTGGATTCTCCCGCTTGAGTTTCTTCTTGTATGACGGGAGAAGGAGCACTGTCTTATGGTCTGATTTCACAAAGTGCGGTCGAGGGATGGAACGGTAGGCGCCCTTGATTTTTGAGTAGCAGTGGTCAAGAGTGTTGTCGCCCCTGGTGGGACAGGAGATGTGTTGGTGGAATTTTGGCCGTACACTCTAGACGTTGACCTTGTTTCCGGCCACGACGAACAAGGCCTCCGGGTGTTCTGTTTCATAGTTGTTTATTACTGTGTATAGTTCGTCCAGGGCCTTCCTCACTTCTGCCTGGGGTGGGATGTAGACCGCTGTGATAATGGCTGAAGTGAACTCACGTGGAGGATAATATGGGCGGCACTTCACGGTCAGGTATTCCAGATCTGGGGAGCAGTCGGTCGCCAAAGTCGCCACATCCAAACACCAGGAGGAGTTGATGAGGAGGCGCACCCCTCCACCCTTCGCTTTGCCTGATGATGCCGTGCGGTCCGCCCGGTGAATTGAGAAGCCTTCAGGTTGCATGGCACAGTCTGGTGAGGCGGGGGTGAGCCATGTCTCTGTGAAACAGAGCACACAGCAGTCTCTTACTTCCCTCTGAGAGGTAAGTCTGGTGTTAAGTTCATCCAGCTTGTTTTCGATCGCTTGGACGTTTGCCAGGAATATGCTGGGGAGAGGGGTCTTGAAACCGCGTTGCTTCAGTCTAACCTGCAGACCACCACGTTTCCCTCGCTTCCTCGGTTGGCGGCTGCTGTTGGATGATCTTGGGATGCGATGGCAGATGTCAGCTCTTGTGGAAGGTAGATGGTTGCATCTGGCGGGGTCCAGGGCGCTGGTGGGGAACAGGGTGCTGTTTACGTATCTGGGGTCACGTCTGGCAGGGGGGCATTGGTTGAGGTAGAGGGGTTGCTAGGGGGGCATGTTTGCGATCTGGATGGGTGCCAGCGTTCTGCGGGCGCGGGAATACCTAGCGGCGCGTTTGGGTCCTCGTGCGGGGTCTCCGCCGTTTCGGGGGTCCTGGGTCGTGGGCAGGGGCTTCCTGAGGCAGGTTGGGCTGAGTCCCGTGGTCTGTTCCCTCCCTGGGCGCACCTGCGGTCGGATCTTGAAGTGGGCCCGGTCGGGCCTCCACGTGGATTTTTCTTTCTTCCATCTCCAGGTAGGTTGGGTTGTTGGGCGGGCCTCCCCGGGTCGGGTCGCTGGGCGGATGGGGGAGGGGTCCTGCGGGGGCCGAGCCCACAGTGCGAACCAGTGGCACCATGTAGCCCGTTGTTCCTGTTTGGGCAGTGGGGTATGCACCATGCTAACATGTCGGCCTTTCACCCCCTGCAGACAATGGATATTGGAATTCAACCAGCAATGGTGGCCTCCCTGCTAGTCACCTTAGCCCTCGGGGATACCCTGTGGCAGTACGAGCAGGAGCTGCTGGAGGAGGAGGAGGAAGCTGCAGCAGCGGAGCGTGCAGCAGTGGAACAGGAAGCAGCTGCACAGGATGGAGAGCTGGCCGTCCAACATGTCGGGGAGGAGGAGGTGCCAAGGAGGTGCTGCATGAGGCCTTGTGTGTATTGGCAGCACCTGTCATCCGAGGACCTGCCGAACTGGGCATGCCGTTGAAGACTCCGGTTCAACAGTGACACAGTGACACATATCTGCCACCTGGCACCGTGAGGGTATGGAGGAGGACACCTGCTCCTGGTGGCCGTCAAGGTGACAGTCACCCTGAACTTTTACGCCACGAGGTCCTTCCTGGCGCTGAGTGGGGACCTGTCTGGGATCTCACAGACTTCAATGCACAGGTGCATCCACGCCGTCACGGAGGCCCTATATGCCTAGGCGGTACAGTATATCTACTTCAATGCGGACTGAGCTCACTAGGATGTCCAGGCAGCAGGGTTCGGCAACATGCCCTGGGTCCAGGGAGTGATCGTCAGGATGCCAGTCCCCCTACGAGCACCTGCAGATGACAGGCCGCTCTACACAAACCGAAAGGGGTTCCACTCGATAAATGTGCAACTGATATGTGACCATGAGCTGCGCATCATTCACGTCTGCGTCCGATACCTGGCGCCTTCATCCTGGCACACCCGACGATTCCTAACATGTTGGAGATATCGTCCTCCCACCCCCGGGCTGGAAGGTTGGTTCCTGGGCAGCACTGTGGTCCTGGCTGATGATGCCTATCCGGAGGCCACAGACCAACACCGAAACCCACTACAACGATGCCCATGCAGCGACCAGAAGCGCAATCAATCGAGTGGTGCTTTGGCCTCTTGAAAATGCAGTTCAGGTGCCTGGACCACTCTGGAGGGGCCGTCCGGAATGAAGCTGAGAGGGTGGCCCCATTGTGTGAACTGCTATGTCTTCCACAGCATCGTGCAGCAGAGGGGCGATGTGCTGGAGAAGGAGGATGATCACCAGTCATTGTCTGCTGAGGAGGATGTGAGGGAGGGCGAGGATGGGCAGGACATCGAGCCCAGGCAGGTACCGGAGGCCGCATGACCTGTGCAGCAGGGTCAACGCACACAAGGCGCTCTTATTGCCTCTGGGTTCACCGACATGTGTGCGGTGGAGGGAAATTAGCCAGCGGCAGGGATACCGTATCCCCCCCTCCCCACACTCCCTCCTAGCCCCCAACTAGCCACGACCCTGCAACCCTCTCCATGATACATACCTGCCGCATTGCAGGATGCAGGCCCTGGGTCGGCAGTAACACCGGGTCTGGTCAATGAGATGGAGGATGATGACAACCAGCTCTGCGATGATCTCTGGTGCTCAGCATCGTAGGAAAACATCTGACTCCTGCCCACAGTAGCACTGTCCACCTGGGATATCCCTACATGCAAGGTGACCATTCCATCACACGGTGCCATCGGATCCTTGAGGTGGCGGTGGTGGGGACGGTCTGGGCGGGGGGGGGGGGGGGGGGGGGGGGGGGGGGGGGGGGCGTGTGGAGGGGGGGGTGGGGGTGGGGGAGCGTGTGGAGCGTGGGGTGCTCAGGCCACCCACCACATTTGCTCATTTCCCCTCCCCCTGCACCCCCCCCCCCCCACTGCAACACCACTCTGCCCTGCCCAGACCAGACCACCCCTCACAGCCATCTGACAGAGCACTGAGGCAGGTTGCAACAGTGTGAATAGGTGTTTAATGTGACAACGTATATACAGACTTGCGCCTTAGCCCCTATAACTAAACTGTGCTCTGCATCCATGCCAACTTAGCTGGTGTCTAACCTTCTGACCTTATGGGCCCCAGATGGTACATCAGGAGTAGAGGCGACCTGCTGTGATTCGCGCTCATAGATCTTAATCCCCGGTGGTGGCCACCTTCTGGGGCGACCGGGCCTGTATGGACCCGGCTGCTGTTTGGGTGTCCCAAGTGGCGTGGTGCAGCCCTGTTCTGCCTGCTGCTCACCAGTTGCGCCAGGAACAGGAGGGGGGAGTCTGAGGTGCTGCAGTGTTTTGGCACCTTCCCTGCGGGAGTCACCGGCATGGGCTCCATCACACCCTCCTCCCTCAGTGGTCTCCGGGCTACTCAGTGGGACAGGGCTGTGAGCGAAGTTATACCCTGAGGCTCCCCTGCCACCTGCCGCTGCCAGTGTTGGAAGCCCGCATTGGTCTAGACCAGGGTCTTCATGCTTGGGGCCATGGAGCACACGGAGTGGACCATCTGTATTACCCATTGACTGTGCCACCACCTTTTGGGCCTGTGTCACATCAGCCAGTGACTGCGGGGTTGACACACGTGTCATGAGGAATCGCTACTCAGCTGGGTCTCACTTCTTCACCCATGGCCGACTTCCACCCCGGCGACCTCCCTTTCCTCTGGGCCATCGGCCACATTCAGGGCTCTGCTCATGCATGGTGAGGGGCCACAGGTCTGGTGGTCACCCTCCGGTCTTCTCCTGCTCCCGGCGGTTGTCCGCGGCTTCTCCTGGGGGTGGGGTGAAACACACACAATGAAACTTTTAGTCGGTCCGACGCATGCAGCCCAGGGGTTGGGTAGATGGTGGCCTCAGTGGGCAGGGCACCCGGCCGTGGCGGATGGCAAAGCTGCTAGCATGTGGGGCAGGGTGGGGGTTCGGCCCTCCCTGGGGGCGGAGGGGTTGGGTTATGGGTGTGTGGGGGGGACGTGGTTAGTGCTGGGGCATAGAACAGCCAACTCACCCTGGCCGCCCTGAGAAGGTCGTGGAGTTTCTTCTGGCACTGCATGCCACACCGGGTGACGTTGCCCACGGCGCTGACCGCCTATGCCACCTGCGTCCAGGCACGACGAATGGTGGTGTCTGGTGGCCTTCCTCCCGGACCGGGGTATAGGGTCATCCTTCTCTCCTCCACCGCATCCAGAATTGTCTCCAGCTCAGCATCCCTGAACCATGGCGCTGCTTTCCTTTCACCATCTTGTTGGCTGGGATG
Organism: Scyliorhinus torazame; assembly: GCF_047496885.1. Taxonomy (NCBI): domain Eukaryota; kingdom Metazoa; phylum Chordata; class Chondrichthyes; order Carcharhiniformes; family Scyliorhinidae; genus Scyliorhinus; species Scyliorhinus torazame. The sequence goes on along the minus strand of NC_092724.1, from coordinate 115,243,501 downwards.
GTGTGTGTGGGGAGAAGGACCGTTTAAGTGTGGTCGCGGCCTGTCAGCCTCATGAGGACCCAACGAATCCGGCACAGTTTTTCATGGAATTCATTGTGTTCCACGTGGCGCCAGTGCTAGCTGATTAAAACTGCTGAATCAGTGCAGGTTTTGCGCCAATCTTTTTGTCGTAAAACTCCACATGTCCTCCGTTGGCATCAACACTTAGCATCAGAAATGGACAATCCAGCTCAAAGTCTCCTAAATGGAGAATTTCAGCCAGCAGGTCTGGTAGCATCACATAACATTTCTTCACAGCTGAAGAGAGAGAGGAATGTGATGGATGATATACTGTGTAAGAGGGGGTAGGACAGATATATAATACAACACATTTCTCCTTCTCTTCAGCTCCCTGCAGTTGCTGCCAGACCTGTTGAGCTTTTCCAATATTTTCTGTTTTTGTTTCGGATTCCACCATCTGCAGTGTTCTGCTTTTATTTTAAAGAATTTTAAATTACACATTGCGAAAAACGTATTGACTAAACAAATATGTTAGTTTAACTAGATTGAAGAAAGCACCTGGTAGGAAAACAAGAGGTATTGGAGTCATTTAAATTTTAACGTGAGTTAAATAAAATACACATTTGCAGGGCAAATATCTGTGCAAAAGAAGTGCCAAACATAAAGAAAGATGTCAGGCGGGATTCTTTGGTCGCTTCTGCCATGAGACTGGAAATTCCTGCCCGAGTTCAACAGACGTTTAAATGGTTCGTCACCGCGGTCAGTCCCACAGTGGGTGAGACAGAAAAATTTACCCAATAGAATTCTAATACCAGAACTATAGCTCCCAGTTGTATTCTGATTAATACACATCAGAGGCAATTAGTGTGAATGCACAATAAATATTCTTACGAAACTAAATTAAATTAACTCTCTATCCATGTTGCAGACATTGATTGCTTCGAATAATTATCCATAATGCAGAAAAATCTGACAGATTTATACACTAACAATGAAAAATAGATTCTTCATAATAACAATAAAACTCCCAGCTCTCATGAGGGTGCTAAAGATTAAACTCTTAATGGATCAGCCTCATTCCTCAAGTGCAGCTTTAGCTGAAACCGAGATTATGCTTCTGTGGCAAACCGGCTACGTGGAGAGTTTTTACAAGGAGTGTAGACATATGCCTTATAGACTTCAATTTATGGGATAGGAAGAAAACCAATCCTCCTTTTAAAAGAATCTCTATTTATGCACCAACTAAAAACAAACAACTACAAGTAGACTCTCGTTAGATTTATTCCCTTTCAGGTTCAAAGCTAATGGTCAAAACAAAGGTCAGCTGAGACGATTGCAATAAGGGGCGAGTTTATAGTCCTTCCCTCGGGAAATAAGATTTTCCTCTAAAACCAGTACACAAATTGCTCTCTTTAAAGTCCAACATCCAAGATCTTGCAGTTGCATTTCTAGAAACTGCCCAAACGTAATTGGAGATAATGTCTGACCTTTTGGAAATAATCGAGATGGGATCTATACTTCAATGATTTACTCCCAAAGTCCTTTTCTTTATGTCTCATTATATAATTACCCCTGCAGGTCCGTCTTACTTCAGCACCGGAATTGTATTTTAGGACGTTATTGGTCTCCAAACCTTTGCAGATAATGTACATTTTTCAGCAAGGTTTCGGTTAAGCTTGCAACAGCTCAGTTTAGCAGATGTGTATTATTAATGAACCTTGATATTCTAGTAAATCCTGCTGCTAATTGTCTAATCATTGAAATGGAAATTGTATTGGTACTCATACTTTGCAGAGAATTATTCTCGTAACATCCTTCTGATATCGAGCTTCACAAAATTAACGTACCGCAGGGCATTCCTTTCAAAATTAATTCCTAAAACAAGTGGGCCTCTTTTCTCAAAGAACTGATGAAAATGAAATGAAGGTACAACCTTGAGAGATGCAATAGTCAATCGTTGATCCACTTTCCAATCAAGTACACACATGCATAACCCCTCAAGTAATATGGGTTCAGTTTGTAGCTAGTACTTCTTCTACACCAAGGGACAAGAATCAAGGGACAGCCAACAACGCCCATAATCTTAAGCTAAAAGCTCCATCTGAGTCTAACACCAGAAGCCACATTCTACTTCTGTATCTATTGCTACCACCTGGACAAAATTACTCCCTGAAGATGATCTATATTGAAATGCCCCTGGATCTCATTTATCCTTTAGTTCCCATTTTAGATTTCCACATGTTTTCAAAGCTTCGTTCACTGTTCATTTTTAAAATTGTAAAAGGCACCTCAAAATACTGATATTGCGTGGGACAAACTTTCTGAGCATCTTGCCACAGTCTAATTATACCCAAAGAACCATTCAACTCATTTTCATTGTCAAAAAGTGCAGAATGTTAATAATAGATTTTCAATCTCCGATTCTGTATCAATTGCATCGCAATAGATGCTAATTATACCATTATGCCTTCAGTTGCCATGATAAACAATCTATTTCCCCCTTTGGCTCATGATCTATTATTGTGCAGATGTCGCAAGCTGACAACACTCCCTTGTGAATGAATTTCATCAATACCCGAGTTTTTCCTCAAAACACAACGTCCTATAGCAGTGGAGTCTGTGACAGAATTATCTGTGATTTTAAAATTTAACAGTACAGGCTATACCTGAGTGCTATGGGGAGAATTAACAACAATAGTTGAGAGATCTGACAATTTAAATCACTGGAGTTGTGATTTCAAATTTTATAAATTCATCAGAATGACCCAAGAGAAACTACTCATGTAAGCCCCATCATACTACTTCTGAAAAAAACATTAAAAAGTAAAAAGATCAAATTACAAGAAAAGTTATTCAGATTAATGGTCAGAATGTTTAATAGCCATTTAAAATATATTAATGCTGTTTAAATAAAACACACATTGCACTTAAGGGACAGACAAGAACTTATTAAAGTGTTTGCTGCAAATTTTGTCCAACATGATTAGACACAAAGCAGGTGGCATGAAAGCTCCAAAGGCTGGAGTATGAGGCGTCATCTTTAATTGTTCCTTGTGAAAAAATTCAAAAAGCCTTCTATGAAATACGTGCTTAAAGTGGAATTAAGTGCATTAGCTATTGGTGGTGAATCGGGTGCTGAGTCCTGTGGTAAGATCAGGTCAACGTCCGTTGTATTCAATGAACATTCGCAAAATGCTTTGATATTGTTTTGAAGGGACAAACCAGTTTCACTAAAAGTGTAGTGGTCTTAGTTTATAGTTTACACTTAAAACAAATTCCAAGTAGCCCTTATGATCTTCACTAACATCTATGAAGATTTGCTCAGTAAATGCTACTAATCACTATTCAGATTGGGTAAAAAAAATCAAACCCAAAATAAAATTGACTTGATGCCTTCATGTCTCCCCTAAAGTTGCAGCATAGTGGTTAGCACTGCTGGTTCACAGCGCCAGGCATCCGGGTTCAATTCCGGCCTTGGGTGCCTATCTGTGTGGAGTTTGAACATTCTCCCTGTGTCTGCGTGGGTTTCCTTCGGTTTCCTCCCACAGTCCAAAGATGTGCATGTTAGGTGGGGTTCTGGGGATGGGCTGAGGCACAGTGCTCTTTCAGAGGACTAGTGCAGACTTGATGGGCCAAATGGCCTCCTTCTGCACTGTAGGGATTCTATGGTTGATGCCCATAACTGGATGTGATACTCCATTTCAGACTGAACCAGTGTTTTATATAGGTTTAGCTTCACTGTAAATGTGCTATCCACAAATTTCCAAACTTTGTGGATGCGCCGCGTTGATAACAGCTGCTGCTCAAGCTCTAAAACATGAAACCCATGCTTCTACAGTTGACGTTACCTTCAGTACACATAGTTATGAGGATGCAGAAAATGTCCTGGAGTTCCCACGTGCAGCAGGATGTGCCCTCCAGTGGCTAAAATTGCCCTGCTATTTCTCTATGTATCACATTAAAAAACTTACCACGTTAAAAAAAAGATTCATCGTATACTAGCTTGACTTCTTTGGCTGTCCCTTAAATATAGCGAGTTGACTTGAAAGGCTTTACCTTATTGAATGTGGTTATGGCACCGGTGGAGGGGAGGGAGACAGAGGTGGTTGTGGCATTGGATGCCGAGAAGGCGGGTGACTGAGTAGTGTGGGGGAATTTGATGACAGTTCTGGAGCAGTTGGGGATTAGGCCACGATTTGTAGATTGGGGAAGGTTGCAGTATAGGGAGCCGAGGGTGAGTGTCCAGACGAATAACATAAATTCGGGATATTTTGCTCTGCATTGTGGGACCAGGCAGGGATGCCCTATGCCCCCCCCCCCCTCCCGTTGTTCGCTCTCTGCGCTCAAGAATTCCACAGATTCACTACCTTCTGAGAAAAGAAATTCCTCCTCATCTCTGTGTTTCCTGTATTCAAGGATCAATTTGACTGTTGATTTGACAGAGTAGAGAGATAGAGAGGTAAGCACCAAGGGAGAATGGAGATGGACATGGTCTTTATATGGACCTAACTGCCAATGTGAGGTAGCTGGGCTTGTTGGATTTGATTTGTTCCTGTCAGATGAATTATTTATCAACAATAATGGCTTGATGCAGACAAAATTAATCGTGTTTCTGAATTGATTACTTCAAAATTGCTAAGATTAGTTAGAAGTGAAAGGATAGATGTAAATCCATAAAGCTGCATTATGGCTCCTCAATGATCTATTTGCCAATTTCAGATGAGTTTCAGAATTGACCAATCAGCACTCTTTGAACTGTCTGATTTAACATTGCCATGGGACTGACACACTAATACTATAATACTTTCAAATGTATTAAATTAAAACAGTTACAATACTTATGAGCCTGAACAAATATAAAACTATATTTCATGTTTACTCTGCCCAAAGGCAGGCCATTTTTCACATTGCCTGCTGATGTTTCATCCTAAGCTGGTTTCTTGGTATTTATGTCAGTGGTGGGGGCGACCACTCTCAGGGACAGGGTGAGGAGGCAGGCCCCAAGTCTACCTCAGTCAGAATGAGAATTGACCCCACGCTGTTGATGTTATTCAGAGCCGCATGTTAGCTATCTAAGCTGACCGCATCTCAAACCCATCAAAATCAGCCAGCTGTGAATAGCACCGTTAAATATTACGGGCGGGATTCTCCGTCTTGCCAACCCCGTTTTCTGGCACGGCGCACCCCCGCCAGCAGCAGGATTCTCCATTCCTGCAGCTGGCCAATGGGGTTTCACACTGTGGCCACCCTGCACCGTCAGGAAACCAACGGTCACGTGTGCGCTGCCGGCGAAGTGGAGGATCCCGCTGACGGAGAATTCCGCAGTACATCTTACAAAAACTTGCCTTGTGCTAAAGGGTGCATGTGACTGTGGCATTAAAGGACCCCTGTGACACTCTGGTGCAGACGGCTCTTTATAAACCCACTGGCAGCTTTCCATCCCATAAGATGGTGGCTTGAGCTGCGGAGATCATCTCTGTGTTCAGCATTGTCTGGTGTGGCTCTGTAGCTCCACTCTAAGCACGATAGTTTCGGCTGCATGAGGTGCAGAGGAAGACAATGGGTTGAGAAGGTGCACAATTAGCTGGCCTCTGTTTTCACTGAGTCCTCTACTTGATCTGCTGAGTTTTTCGTTTCTGCTTGGATCTCACTTTCAGGTGTCCTTGTAGAGGAGGCATCGCTGCTGAGGAGGTCTTGATCCAGTGGCTGCTCATCATATAGAAGGTTTTTGGATATATCGTCACCATCTATCCAACGAATGCGGCTGAGCTCAGGCAAACATCGTTGGCTTAACAATGAGTGTATGCTGACGAAATAAGCATGGCCTTGGAACTCTTCATAAAGTTACTTTAAGAATATAAGTGTACGTTACAAGAAAAGGTCTGTCACTTTATGCATCCCGCCTCTGCTACAGAGCATGTACAATCCATTTGATTGAATGGCTTCGACTTCAATTGATCAAACATAGTGGAAAGGACAATCCGTGGTTTACTAGATTTGCTTAGCTTTCAGTTAACAACTAATCGCACTAGCTGACAATGCTGTAAAGATCAGCCAATTGTATCGCCAAGCCAACTAATGGGTAATTTCTGCTGGAATGTTGATTTTGGTGTTAGACAGTTTTTCAATATCAGATGTGCAGTATAACTCTGGTTTCAGCTCACTGATCTGAGTGCAATTAGAATTTTTGGTAGGAAGTGTGGGATCAACAAGGCGGCAGTCTCATATTACTGGGCACTTACACAAACTACAGCATTATAACAACAAGATCACCACCTTATACATTATTTTTTAAGTTTAAGCGGATCATAGATGCTCTAACTGAATGTTACTTAAACAGATGACATAATAGTTGTTTTTGGCTGACATTAAATTATGTCCAACATTTCATTTAATACTCATATACAGAGCTCAGCTTTGTGTGAGTGGAAAATGAAGGTATGGAGCTTACACTATCAAAATATCACAGCCAACTCTATTCTATAGCAAAGAGTAATAATATACTTCAGGCATTGGTAATGCTGTAAAATAAGTTTCATGTTTTTCATGCTTGTGCAGCCATGAAGCTAATAATATTCCATTGTGGACCCATGGCTTTGAAACAAGTAATCAGCCCCATTAATTAAATGCCTTGTTTAGAATGTTAATCCAAGTAGCAGTCCAGGACCTGGCTGTTGTTTCTTCCAGTTACTCATGTTGAAGGGGTGTTAGGGCACTGACAGCTACTTTTCAATGAATGCTGACCCCTGTTGCATTTTGGTTAAGATCCTCCATTTTATTGACTCTTTGTTTCATAGATCCAAGTCACACTGTGGCTATTCCACTGAACTTAAACTGCAACCAGCCAACTGAAGTAGCTGTAGCGTCAAACTGAATTAGTACTGTTGTCAATGTCAAAGACCTGTATTCATACAATGTTTTTCCTGACTTCAAGATGACCCAAGGCAATTTTTTTCATGGGATGTGGGCTTTGCATGTTGCACCGGCATTTATTTCCCTTGAAGAGGTGGCGGTGAGTTGCCTTCTTGAACCACTACAGAGTCCATAAGTTGTAGGAACACCCACAATGCTGTTAGGAAGGAAGTTCCTGATTTTGACCCAGAGACAGTGATTGAACGGCGATATATTTCCAAGTCAGGGTGGTGAGTGAACTTGGAAGGGGACTTGCAGATGGTGGTGTTTCCATGCCTCTGCTACCCTTGTCCATCTCGGGCACCCAGGTCATGGGTTTAGAAGGTGCTGCTGAAGGAGTCAATGCACTCATTTTGGAGTGAAGTTCCTCTTGTACTGAAACAGTGAAATCGTCGAGTAGAATTTGTGGAATAGCCACTGTTGTGGCTGCAGCAGCGCCATTTTAGCTGCTTGCATACGTTTGGCCATAGGCGTCTTAAATACATTCAATGAATTCTGGTAATTGGACGTGACACGGGTATAAAGGCCCATAAAATATCTATCACCATTCACTAACCAAGGAGGTAATATTTTCCATGAATAGTTATTCAATCTTACAATTTCACCAACAAATAAACAAAAGACATACATAAGTCCTCCCTACCAGCCTGGGTGCAGCAGCAGTTGCAGTCTATATAGGACCCCCTGCCTCTAGGCAGTTAAACTGGACCCTGCTGCTGGCCAGAACCTGGAGGAAATGGAGAATCCAGCTGGCCTCTGTTAATTTCCTTTAAAAGACCCTTAACAACCCGTGTCGGCTACCCCCAGCATGCAGGCAGGAACCCCAACCACATGCACCCCATCCAGCCCCCCTCCATGAAAATGGCCTGTGGTTGGGATGGAATCTCCTGACATCAATAATATTGAAAATAAAAAGGTACCCCACTACTATCAGCAAGAATGTTGATGGGAGAACAGTTTTAGTGGTGGATGCTATTTGTGTGAAGTAAACCCGGATAAGAATCAGCGATAATATTACTAACATGCTCTGTACATGTCCACCAAAGCTCCATTAAAATTATTTTTATTGTTGGCTTACAGTTTTGATTCCTCTATTGGGAATCTGCCATTGCAAACAGAGGTCATCCCACTTAAATTGTCATGGGAAACGCCTTGGATTTCTGACTGAGTGCTTATATCTACCGAGAACTCCATTTCCTAATGGCAGATGATTTAAGTTGCTGTAGTTTTCAATGTAGAATTGCCACCATTTACCCATTCTGCCTGGTTCCATTTCTCTCCTCATGTCATTGTAGAAGCTTGCATCTGTGTCTGACCCCTGAAGTAAATTATGCAGAATAAGTGCCTTCTGCACAGGCAAACTGAAAAGTGTTTCTCTGTGTAACCCAATCCTCACTTTGCTTTTTTTATTCCATAACCCTTGGCCTCATAGATTGTCCTTCTAATTGACCATGAATTGCTCCAGGGCGTCACAATGGGTCAACATCTGCCCTCATTTTTCTGGAGTGTCCCGGAGTGCCCATTATTCAGAAAATTAACTGCATGGTATTAATACATTGGGAGGTCAAATAAGCAATAGAACGAGTAATTTCCTGCCCTGAGTTCGATTGGTGTCTGTTAATTTGACCATCTTTATTGTAAAAGCAAAGTCAACCTCGCATGAAGGTACAAACCAGATGAGAAATCTAGCTTTGAATCATGATTAATATGAACACAATCATAGAATGTTACAACAGTTTCTAAAGTTACCAGGACAAAATAACACCATTAATGTATTGCCTTAAAATGTACTAGCTGGTGACACTTTAAAAGGATCAAACCTATTTTTGACTGTCCTGCACAGATACACGTTGACTCAGGTGCAGTCAATATGAGCTGAACTGCTTTGTTATTTTTTTTAGATCTCTGTTACTCAAGGGTAACAATGAGAAAACGCAGGGGATGGCATGTGAACTGCCCAAGCATAGAGGACACGAACTGCAGTTTAAAAAAAAATGACCACACACCCCTGCAATGCAGACCAAAACAAGCCATAGGTTTTGTCCCTGGCCTGTACTCAGTTGAGTGGCTGTAAAGCCATCAAGATTTCTCTTGGATTAGGAATTAGTCACGGTGCTACTCCTGATTGCTACACAGCAACCTTTACTAAAAGTGAAGATGGTCAGTTCACTTCTTAAATTACACATGGAAAATTAATAACCGGGAAAACTCCAGAAAAGCAAGGAAAGTGAAAATTGACAAGAGAAAGGGTACAGGCCTGGGAGACTAAGGATGGGATTCTCCATTCCGGCCAATCGGGTTTCCCATTGTGGCCACCCCACACCATCGGGAAACCCGCAGGCGTGGGTGCGCTGCCGAAGGAGCGGAGGAGCCCCCGGCGGAGAATTCCGCTGTAAGTGTTGCCACCGGGGTTAAATTGTGGGTCATTCACATTCCTGTTGGGGGTGCTATTCGGTAAGTGAGTCAGTACATGTAAACAGACCAGTACTCTGCTGGTGCAAATTCAGAGCAATTCCCTGCCCGGCGGGCATTCTAACCACTGGGGCCGGAGTTAGCGCGAAAGAGCCTGGTAGCTGGAACTGTTTTTAAGCGTTCCACTTGCCACACACTCACTGCAGTCACGAAGGTGGCTCACAGAAGACTTGCCCCCCCCGAGGTTGGGAGTCCAAGGTGGGCCCACAGTTCCATACCAGTGAGGAGTGGAGGGACAACCTCTTCCACAGGGTGGGCCACAGACTCAAGCCTGCTCTCCTGAACATCGCCTGTGAATTGGTGACAGAGGCAGACAGTGCTGCCAGTCTCACCAGGAGGAGACCGCCGGTGATCCTGAGAGTTGGGGGTTACTGCTGAGGTTTCTGCCCTGACAGGCACGGAGAATCAGGAAGGGCTCCAAAGGCCAAGGTGCCGGTATTCTCTGGTTGGCGTGAGCTCTGCTGATCCCCTGCTTCCTCTGCAATGGCGCAGCGCTTCTGAGGATTGCCAACATCTGGTGAGCCACTGGTTGAGCTTGACCTGGCCCACCCTCTTGATAAACCATTTGGCTATGAGGGTGCCCAGAGGCGAATCCTGGGTGGACTCCAAGTTGACCAGAGACATTCTGACCAGTCAAATGACCGAGACATCACTCAGCAGTGTGAGTAGCCAAGAGTCTGTAAGTAGCACAAAAGGGGAGTGTTTAAAAGGCAGACTGCAGCAATGATGACCTGAATCAGGCCAGACGATCCCGAGGGGGGGACACGAAGTGCACGGACTTGGCACCAAGTCGCTTCTCGATACTGCCCCCAGCACAGGCAGCTACCTCCCAGCAAGCCCAAACGTTTTCGAGGATTTTCCCTTTCTTTTTTAGCGTCCCACTTCCCTCTGCAGCCATGGTGCCCAAGCCCCCCTGTCAACACTTGCACTAATTCTCACCGTGAGACTTCCCTCTCAGAGGAGTGGAGCATTGTGGAAGGGTGGAGCATACTGTGCCAAGCCGCTAATTATAGAAACCCATGCAAATGATGGTTTTTCATGGATCCACTAGCGCGGGGCGCAAACTTCGATATCGTCGCCAGCGAGGGACAAGAGCACGGGGCTGGATTTCCTGATTTGGAGACTATGTCCCCACACCAGCGTGGGAAGGATGGCTGGAAAACTGGCGCAAAACGGCCACCAATTCCCCATTTTTCTAGGGGCTAGCAGCCAGACAGCGGAGAGCACCCGGCTCCAGCTCGCGATATGCCCTGGAGAGTTGCCAGGTATGTGGCGCGCATGCGCACGGAGGCAGCCTGCAGCCGCCACGCTGTGCTTCATGGTGGATGCTGCTCGCGGACCCGCGAAGTAGTCCCCCCATTTCGGCCGGCCCACGCACCCGGGACTGCCCCACCCACAGTGCCCCCAGCCCCGAATACGTCCACCCCTGCCCGCGGATCGCCCTCCCCCCCGACTGTGGCGGCACTGGACTGAGTCCGCAGCCGCCACGCTGAGTTCCCAATGGGTGAGACCATGTGAGACCCACACCATCAGGAACTCGGCCGGTCGGGGACGGAGCATCGCGGGGCAGCCCTCAGTCAACATACGTGGATATGGCGTGCTCTGCAAGTACACCGCATTTCAGGGGCGGAGCATTGCGAAAGCGATGCCACCCCCGATTTTGGCGTCATCGGGGATTCTCCGCCCCGCCGCTGAACGCGATTTCACCGTCGGTGATCAGAGAATCCAGCCCATGGCGTCGGAATCAGTACCGGGCACAAACCTAAATTTTTCCGTTTTGCTCGATTCTTCATGCAATCGCAATTCACGCCCAGCATGTCTCACAGAAGAGGGTGAAGTATCACTGATGTCGGAGAAGAGCTGAGGAGGGATACACACTGTGACGATATGAATTCACACAACATCGACCAGACGCACATGATGCAAGATCAGCGATAAGTGGAGGGACCCCTGATAGACTCCAACACAACTCTACATGAAGAGGACGCATTCACAAGAGATGTGGAATGGGTGCAATTGTATTTGCATAGGTGGAAAGTATATCATTATATGTCTCCTTGGTGCTCCTGCTATTCCTTGATCTGCCTAAGCCTGATTCTATGTCTTGGTGCTTCCCTGATATCCACAGTGGAGGTGGATGCAGCTTCTGACTGCTAAGCCCTTTTGCCCATGTTGACTTTGTCAGGCGAGGTGATGGGTTCAGAGGCAGAGGGGATTGGGATTGGCTGAACACCGCAGATAGCCCCAGCATATTCAGCTGCTGGTCCTCATACCTTTGGATGCCCAAGTGCCCCCAGCTGACTCGCTGAGGAGAAGGGCACCTGGAGTGAGATTGAGGTGCCCTGGCTCCCATTCACATTGCCACTGATCGATTTCACCAATGCCTACATCGACGGAATGCAGCTCCTGAGACAGTGCAGCACCCAAGTCCTGGACCAAGCTCTCTATGGTGGCCACCATCCCACCAGTGTTGACCTCCATACCCTGGAATGCTGGCATTATAACCCCAGACTGAATGCCAAGGAACTCCTCCAGCATATGTTGCAATCTGTGGACTGCACCTAACGTTTCATTCTCTTTTGCTGCAGCTCCAACATTTGCCTTAAGACTGAGTCTGGAGGCTCATCATCTAAGTGGGACTCAGCGGAATGCTGGCCTCCAGCTGTCCTCTGAATGCCGGTATCCTTGAATAACTATGCCTCCGCCTGCTGTGGACCTCTAAAATCTGTGCTGTGCTCACCAGATTGTGACCTCAAACCTGTTCTAGATCCAGGTCTGACTGAGGTGTGTGTCTCTGCACTGGTGGAGGGTGTGTGTGAATGCTGGGATGGGTCTTCAATTGTTGCAGCCTCTGGATCCTCATCCAAAGTGTCAAGGGGGCTGGAGATGAGGGCTTGGCTCTCGGTGTCGCTAGAGAGCTTTGCGGAGATACCTATGAAAGAGAGTAGAGATAATTAGTGTGCAGAATCAAAATACAAAATATCACTTTGCAATCACAGTCTTGCAGTCTAAAGGATGAGCTGCTGCAGGGCACTCACTTGGGTGTGCACTGCTAACCTCACTTTCACTGCAGGCAGGGTCCTGGATCTCTCCAGCCAGGTGAAGAACACTCTCCTCATACTGTTTGAGGGCTCTGATCTTTGCCATGCCTCCACTGACCCAGGACCTCTGCCTTCTATAATAGATGAGCTTGGCCTGCATAATGAGAGATGGAGAGAGTGTGAGCATGAGGCATGCCAAACCATGTTCAGGATGAGTACGCAAGCTGCACAGGAAGTGAGGTGTGATGGTGATGTCAAGGTGTGCGCGGGAGAGTCAGTGGTTGTCATAATATACATCAGTATATCATGGTGCAGACACACACACTGATGGACACACAGCAAGACCAATCAACACACACAACAATGCAGCCAATCACCAGTTAGAGCACACTCACTATATAGACAGAGGGCACCAGAATTTCCGCTCATTCAGGATGCAGCCTCTCAGAAGGACAGAGCTTACAGCTTACAGCACAGATCTTCACCATGTGCTGAGTGCATAGACTGGTTAGGACAGGCATAGGTCTTTAGTTTAACCTAACATCGTGTTAACCCACAGTGAAAGTATGTTCAACAGTTTCTAACTTAATAAAATAGTGTTGCACTATTTTAAGTGTTGGTGGCCTGTTTGTGTTCCACGGATCCAGAGCGCCCAACACATCAGTGGTGATGTCCCTTCTGCTGGTGGTGAGTGAGATCCCTGTGGCGTTTGATCCTGCGAATATGTGAGTAGCTTGTGAGAGTGTGAGCTGAGAGCGAAGGTTAACTTTCCCTAGCTGTGCGGACAAGAGCATTCATACTTTTTACGTGCTGTCTGGCCGATCTCCTCTGAGTGGAGTTGGCACCCACAGCCACAGACGCCTCTTCTCAAGCCTGGTTGCTTACCTTCGTGTTCCTCCTTGGGCCACAATGGGGTACAGAAGATCCCGACAGGCCTCGGCTACACTAAATAGGTGTTTCAGTGAGGCGTCGCTAAACATTAAGGCTACATGCTTCTCCCTTTTATGGGCCATCGCTGTCTGGGCTTCAGGCATTGGAAGATTTATGCGCCGATGCAAATTAAATATGGCGTCAGGCGTGATGGCCTGCCGCTATCATGGCAAGGTGGGAGGATCACAGACTGCCAGCCAACGCTACAGCATGTTTCCTGTTGATGGATATTTAATGAGGCTGGAGGTGGATAATCGGGTGTAAAAACACACTCTTGTTGGCAGGCAGAATGCTGCTTTTCATGCCTGCTACCACACTTGGTTTGCAGAGCGGAAAATTCCACCATAAGACTTAATATTGCGTCAAATTTATGTTGGATTTAATTCTAAATGTTAAGAAAAGACACCATGCATCTTCGGTCCAAATGAGTCCCACTGGGTTCCCACAGGTTCTGGGTTTTCCTGGATCCATTTTCAGCTGGTTGGGTACATGGAGGGCACTGTGGTTATTAAACTTTAGCCGACAAGCAAGTAAAGTTCATAACTTGCATAAATATCGTGTCAGGATTAAGGTCACAAATTATTACGAAGGGACGGAGAAAGACGGGATGTGTTTCAAACCCTTTTTGCCATTTAAAGGGGATGGAGGATGGATATTAAGGGGTTGGGGGGGGGGGGTCAGATACCTGGGAGGTCCAACCTCAGTGGGGGGGGGTTTGGGGTTGGGTTGAGTCGGAGGCTTGTAGGGTCAGGTCGGGGCTGGAAGATCGGATCATTTCAGGTTGGGTTCCAGTCAGGTCAGGCCGGTAGGGCTAGGTCAGGTTGGGGGTGGAGGTTCAGGTTGAGTCGGAGGGTGGGGAAGAGTGTTCAGCCGAGTCAGGGCGGCTCTAGGGGAAGGGGTTCTAGCCAGATCAAGTTAGGGGGAGGGGCCCTCCCGGCTCAGTTCGGGTTGCGTTGGGTGGCGGTGGGGCCAGCTGGTCCAGGTTGGGTTGGGAGGTTGGAAAGGGGGGCTCCAGTCGGGTTAGGTCGGGTCAATGGGGGGGGCATCTAGCCAGGTTGAATTGGGGGTTGGGGTCAGGTCTGAGCAAAGAACCTCCCCTGCACAGTACCAAGTTGCACTCTTCCACTGGGATCAGGAATTTGACACCCTATCCCAATATCCCAACATTATCAAGTTTTCATGCGGTTTAACTTTGATTCCTGAAAAATGTTACTTAATGTAATGACAGGCAAAATGAGATGAAATCACATGGCACCAATTGAATAATTGTCCACCTTCCATTTGTAATTGAAATAAATGTTTCCTTTATGACATTCTGCTTTTCATTAGAGAGAGAGGTTAAATTTGATCATATTTCATTCCTACAGATTGACTTTTATGATGATAATAGCAAGAAGCCTTTTCTAACTTGGCTTTAGGGTACTAGTGTCTTCAATAAATAAATAAGTATGGAAATTAGGAAATAAAGGCCACAATTTAACCAAAACATTTCTAAGTGTCATTCTGGGCGGGTTCGGTGGCCCGATCTCCAAGTGACCTTGAGAGCCCCTCTCAACTCCACCCACAGGCAATGACACCCCTCCACACACATGTGCACTATCCCACACCCCCTAAGTGAGGACACCTCACTATGGGGTGGCTGAGCCCCCCCCCCCCCCCCCCCCCACCCACACTTTTAGACCTCCCCCTTCTTCCTTTCGGGCATGTCCTTTCAGGACCCCAACCCTTCACCCTGGGCCCACCCTACATCCCACCTTTCATACTCCCACTCACTCCCCCTTTCATGTGCATGGCCCCTTCAGGACCCAGCCCTTGGCAGTGCCACACTGGCACCCGGGCATCTTGACACTGCTGTTCCCGGCCTGGCAGTACCACCTGGGCACCCTAGCAGTGCCATGGTGGCAGTGCCAAGGTGCCCGGTTAGGAAGAGCCAGGATGCCATCCTTCTCTGACCACCCGGGTGTCTCCAATGGCCTGGGAAACTCCCCCCAGGTGCCATTACAGTTGGTCCACATTTGTGTGGACCGGTAATAAACGGCGGCAGGTCCTGGTCTCTCTGGGTCGGCCGTTCATTCCCGAGTACCGGGAGAATCCAGCTCATGCATATTTAAATGAGCCATTATGCATCTCTGCATCTGGCCCAGGGTGGGTGAGATCCAGATCGGGACATCTCTCGAGATCTCGTTAGGTCACACAAGGCATTACGAACTTCGCAAGTCTCGCGAGGGGCCTCTGGTCTCATCGCTTGACCTAGTCGGGTGTGACTAGGCTTTCCGGTCGCACTCAAAATGTTCTTTTTGGAGCACCGGCTAGCTTTTGTCAGACAAAGCCTCTGCACTTGGCCCCTCATCTACATTTCCCATTTTTCCATAATTTATTGCTGTCAGATTAGAGACACTAAAGTGCCTGACAACCATGAAATACTAGAATGTGAAAAATGGACAAAATGAATGTTCAAAAAAGGATGAGGTGGCCAAATGAAAGGCTTTCAATTGTATTATGCCATCTGTCTGTTATCATAACATTAGCTTCAGAAACAGCCTGAAGCTACACGCATTTGCTGTTCTCCAAAACAAAGAGAACAACTTGGGCAGTAATTTAATGCATTTTTAAAAGCAATCTCTGTCAGTTAGTAAAAATATTACTAAACTCGGTAATACGCTATTAATCAGTTAAAATGTCTGATGACCAATCTAACAAATTAATCAAAGATGCCAATTCCCCATTTTGTTTGGTGCTGGTGCGGTTTCTAACATTTCCAGCCTGTGTGAGTGTGAAATATTATTGGTATAATCGCATGCACTGTACTCTCGTTCCCAGTTGAGCTGCAGGACCCTGCATTAAAATGGAGATTTGATTTGCAGGTGTTGCAAGTGCCAAGGGAACAATAAAACAAAGAAACAAAAAGTTGGACTTCTTTTCCCCCCCAGTTCGGAAACGTATACTGTGTTTTCCCAGCTGTTCTCCTGTCAGGGGTCTTGATTTTTTTTTTGCCTTTGATATTTCTGGGTTGCCAGAAAGCGTTGAGCCACATGACTTCACCCACATGAACATTAATCTTGGGAAACCTGCGAGAGATGCACTGAATGTGACATAAAGTCACAGTCTATAGATAAAGGGAAATTGGTAGTCGGCTGCGAGATACCAAACTGAGTGCAATTGAACAGATTTGATGATATTATGAATTGACACAAAGTTAGAACAGTCTTGTTGAGCTAAAATAATAAAAGGAAAGGCTTGCGTTTATATTCTATGTTTCACCATTTTTTCCACAGCCAGTGAAGTTCTTCTGAAATGTAGTCACTGTTGCAATGTAAGAGATGCAAGAGCCAATCTCCTCTGGTCACGATCCCTACAAACCGTCATGGAATAATGACAAGCTAATTTGTCTCAGTGATGGTGCCTGAGTGGTCCGAGGAAATCGTGGACCACTCTCCAGCTCTTAGGACAGTATGATGGGATCTTTTAGCTTCACCCGGCGGTCAAGGGGGTCTCAGTTTAACACCTTATCCAAAGGATGGCACCTCCAACTTGTGTAGCACTCCCTCGGAGGTGCACTGGAAGTGAAATGGGGCTTGAACCCTTAACTTTCTGTGTTAGAGGCAGTAGTGTTCCCAACTGATCCATGGGTGACAAAAACATACTTATACTTACTGCCAGCTATTTGTAACTGTGGATATTATTAGATACGCTGAATTAGAGGGTTTGTTTTGTTCCTCCTCTAGCTGTTCCACAATACTTGTATTTAGGGTGGTTGGGCAACACATGACCCTTGCCCCTCACCTAAGGTGTCGCGATCTTCAGGTTAAATCACCACCAGCCAGTTCTCCCTGTCAAAGGGGAAAGCAGCCTCTGGTCATCTGGGACTATGGCGACTTTACCAATACCTTACAACACAGATAATATGACACAGATGAAACAGCAATAAAGCTCTCAATACATGTGAGTAAGGCGCAAACCATTGTAGGTATTTTCTTTAATACATTTGGTAAATAAATAGTTTCATGGAAAATCCAAAAGAAATATGCATGATTGGAAACATAATTACAAAGTTATAACTTAATTGAAGATCTACATAATAAATAAATAAATAACCTTTATTGTCACAAGTGAGCTTACATTAACACTGCAATGAAGTTACTGTGAAAAGCCCCTAGTAACAGCCTATTATGCATGAGAGTAACTTTTGTTTAGTTTGGGCTCTCCCTATCATTGATTATTTTATGGCAAATGATGATGAAATGAAAAAATGAAATGAAATGAAAATCGCTTATTGTCACAAGTAGGCTTTGAATGAAATTATGTGAAAAGCCCCTAGTCGCCACATTCTGGCACCTGTTCGGGGAGGCTGGCACGGGAATTGAACCGTGCTTCAGACCTGCCTTGGTCTGCTTTAAAAGACAGCAATTTAGCCCAGTGCTAAACTAGCCCCTGATGATCTCAATTAAAAGCGGATCTCAATTACCAAAGACAGTCAAAAGTTACATCGAGTTCATATGAGGAGATTGATTATGGTTGCTCGCCGTGAAAACATTTCCCGTCATGTATAAAATTCACATGCTTGCCATTCCTGGTTAAATCATAAATGCATTCTCAAAGAATGGGTTTACAATTTCACAAGATGCCATGATCATAGGACGGGCAGCACGGTAGCATTGTGGATAGCACAATTGCTTCACAGCTCCAGGGTCCCAGGTTTGATTCTTGGCTTGGGTCATTGTCTGTGTGGAGTCTGCACATTCTCCCTGTGTGTGCATGGGTTTCCTCCGGGTGCTCCGGTTTCCTTCCAAAGATGTGTAGGTTAGGTGGGCTGGCCATGCTAAATTGCCCTTAGTGTCCAAAATTGCGCTTAGTGTTGGGTGGGGTTACTGGATTATGGGGATAGGGTGGGGGTGTGGACGTCGGGTGGGGTGCTCTTTCCAAGAGCCGGTGCAGACTCGATGGGCCAAATGGCCTCCTTTTGCACTGTAAATTCTATGATATGATCCAAACATCTTTTTGATATTATGTACACAGAGAGACTGGGGGAAATCTATTCCTCAAAGTTGTCACAACCGAGAAACCTTGGGTGGAATCTTACTATATTTTTTGAAAGTGTCAGGCTCTCTCTTAGTAAAAAAAAATGAGTGAGCGTGGTTCATGCCGTCGGTCTGGCGGGGCTGATAGAGTGGCAACGCTGGCTCCACTGAGATCGGGGCGCCCTCTATAAAGGGCACCCTGATCAGAACTGAAGATCAACTCCCCACCATGGAGGTATCACCGGCATTCCCCCCACATAAACATTGGGGGCTTCTCCCCCCAACCACAGAGATATTGGCGGGGTTCCCCCTTCACTGCCTGCTCCCCCGTGTCTGCAAATTCCCTCCTCAATGACCTTGGTGCTTTCTCCACCGTCCCACATAACAGATCCCGACCCAGTATAGCTCCCCATGGGACCAGCCCTGGTACTGGCCCCTTACACTGTGGCTGGCACTTCTCCTTGGCACAGGTTGGCACTGCCAGATTGTCACTGTGTCAACCAGGCTGTGTCAACCTATGGAAAAGAACAATGCAAGGGGGCAATGTTAGGGATGCCCGTCTCTTCCCATGGGCTATTCTTTCCTTTGCACCCTGGTGGATCCCTTCAACTGATTCACGCCTTCAAATAGCTGTTGCAAGCCTAGCCGACATCACCGGCAAGGGGCATGGAAAATCGCAAAATATGATCGCTTCAGAGAGAATCACATTTGCCGATTCTCTCTGTATTTGCTGCCCGCGTGGGATAAAAACTGCTCCCACCATCGCTACTCACATGCCAACTATTTTGTGTTCCCCCTCTTTATCAGTTTTTCTGGTCATGGACAAGAACCAAAGGACAAGGAACTAACCATTTCCGGCATCTTTCCGTAACCAGCTATGAGAAAGTGAATGCATGTGGCTTTCTGGCTTTCGTTCCCTGTGAAGAAATCGCCTGTTTTTTATCAACCACATTCATTAATATGGCAGCTGACACTGAGAAGACCCTATATAAGGGATCATGGGTTTGTGCTCAGGTCCTGTTACCCACTGCACACAGCTTTAGAGGGAAAATTCTATATTTCAAAGTACTATCTTTAAGAGGATTCATTTTAAGAAGTGCAGTATTACTCATATGAATGTGTACATGTGATGGGTTAAAATTGTTCAGCACTTCTGGTGATTCGCATTGTGACTCAGATGTTCTGGGCTATATGAGAGTTTTGTTCGGGGCATCGCTAACAAGGTGATTTGTTGCCCAATAAAATACAAGAAAAATACTGCAGATGCTGGAAATCTGAAATAAAGACAGAAGATGCTGGAAAAGAAACTCAGCAGGTCGGACAGCATTTGAGCAGGGAGAAAATGAATTAATGTTTTGAATACAACATAAAGCTTCTTTGGAACTGGAGAGACGAAGAAATGTGATGGGTTTTATGCTGCTGAGAAAGGGGGAGGTGGAGCAAGGTAGAAGGTCAGGGGTAGGCTAAAGGTCAAAGAAGATTAAATGACAAAGATGTCATGGAATCCAAGACAAATGCAGTGGCAATAATAATGTCAAAAGCTATGTTTCAGAGTAAGTGTTAATAGCAAAATAAAGATCAGCACTGTCTGAAAGCAACACAGCAGGATGTGTTCATTGTAGGAAAGGCCTCAATGCTGTCTGAAAGCAAAAACACGTGAAGCCCATCGTAACCTGAAGGAACAATACCTCATCTTCCAAATTGGCACTTGACAGCCTCCTGGACCCAACACGGAGTTCAACAACGTCAGTCCAGGAATTATGTCCTCCATTATGATTTTCCTCTTCCCAAGTTCCAGACTGTATCTTGTTCACATGTTTTCACTTTCAGACAGCACTGACCCTTTTTCTGCTATTAACACATTCTGCTACTTGGCTTTCAGATAGTGCTGACCTTTATTATTCTATTAACACCTACTATGGACCAACACTTTAGACTTTAAAACAATCATTACCCCACTCTTTGTCTTGTGTTTCTTGACATCTTTGTCATTTCATCTTTCCTACTCTTGAAACTATCCTTGACCTTGTGTTTTACTCAACCTGCCCCTCCCGTCTTTTCAACAGCATAAAGCCCACTATATTATTATCGCTCCATAATTTTAAGGAAGAGTCATATTGGACTCCAAACTTCATCTCGGTTTTCCTCTCCGCAGATGCTGTCAGACCTGCTGCGTTTTTCCAGCATTTTCTGTTTTTATGTGTTGCCCATTCCTAATTGCCCTTGATATGAGTGGCTTGCTCCGTCATCTCAGAGGGCAGTTAGAATTCAACCACATTGCTGTGGAGCTGGAGTCGCATGTAGGCCAGAGCAGGGTAAGGATGGCAGATTTCCTTCCCTGAGGGACATTAGTGAACCAGATGGGTTTTTATGACAATCTACGATAGATTCACGGTCACCGTTGCTAAGATCAGCTTTCAGTTCAAGATTTTATTCATTTATTTTGAATTCTACCAGCTGCCATGGTGGAATTTGAACCCATGTCTCCAAAGCATTAGCCTGGGTCTCTTGATTACTAGCCCAACGACAGTACAACGAGGCCATCTCCTTCCTTCTCCTTGCATTGCCCTCATGCTATGCGGGCAGAGCCACAGATGGGTACTCTTTACATTGGGAGGTCCCATGCCTGACTACTGTTGGCTGTTATCCACAGAGCGATGAGGAGAATCAATCTCCAGTCAGGTGTCTAAGAACCCTGAAGGGAAAGTTAGAATTAAAAAATATATTTATTTTCTACTAAGTTAAGGGAGACATGAAGACATTTACATGGTGGTAGGGTGAACTGGGAACGCTGTCCCTGCCCCTCTCTAGGATGGCAAAAAGCACTGAGATTACTGATCAGCTGAGGCTGTCGAGATGTCGGGACCAGCAGGCCTTTAATGACCCTGATTCTCCATTGGTGTCAATGCAGGGGTGCACAGTCCAAAGTAGCTGCATTGATACGATGAATTACAATGAGGCAATAATCTATCAATGGCTAATGTCATGAAAACATACTTTGTATCAAATAATGATTTTTAATCCATTGTTAGAATCTTGGATTGAAATTTTAAAAACAGAGACTAAAGGTGACTTGAGCTCACAGCTAAAGATGGCTACTCCAATTTATATCGCTGCACATTTCACAATCCAATCCATTGGGATGGAGACATGTCTGCAAAAATCCATCAAAGACAATGTCCTGGGGAACATGAGTGAACCAAATTTCCTGTCTTCATTAGCAAGGCAGCAAACCAATCACCTGAGGTATTCAGTTGGTGGAAATGAATCATTGAGCTTAATCACTTGACTAGGACCCTCGGCAGGAGGGGGTCCCCAGACATGAACGTATTGAGCCATAATGGGTAATGCCTTAAATCCAGTCACTTGAACAATAGGGCAATCACTGTGAGAAAGCGATTCCCACATATGAACTGATTGAAGCTGCAAAGACGAATACACCCGTGATGACGATGTTTGAATCACTATGTAATCTGCACGTGACAAGTCCACCTTTTGTATGTTTTGAGCTTCAGTTTCTCTGCAGTAAGAAGACAAGCAGCTGAGAGAACATTGACGAGAGAAGATCCAAGTGGGGTCCCTCCTTCATCCCTCTCACTCCAACTCACTTGAACCCTGTTTGCTGACCGTGACTATCCAGGAATACCCCTACTGCAGAGACAAATTCAACTCAGCACTGCCGTCTTCAGGAGGACAGTCAAATTGGCTGTCTATATCTTAAGTCATAAACATTATGACCACCAAATTCAGTCGGAGGCTTGCCGAGGCATCAAATGGCAGACTGTTCATTCCTTTTATTTTTATGGACTCTAACTTGGCCAACCTAACATTCCCCACTATGTAGTTTATTAGTCTTCCAGTCATGATGTGGAGATGCCGGCATTGGACTGGGGTGGGCACAGTAAGAAGTCTTACAACAGCAGGTTAAAGTCCAACAGGTTTGTTTGGGTTCATTAGCTTTCAGAGTGCATCTCCTTCATCAGGTGAGTCTTACATCTTCCATTGTGTGGGTATGTTTGTCTGTGTGTGTGTAGCGTGTGTCAGATATTTGATGTGCAGTTTATTATTTTACTTTGATTGGTTTAAGTATCATAAAACTAACCTCTTTCTTTGTTAAACTCAAGAAAACCTGCCTGATTAGTTATTTTACGATCACGGCATGTAAATAGTTAGGTACCTGATAAATTGACAAGAATATCCTTTTCAAAACAAAAAACAACTGGTTTTATCAAACAAGCAGAAGGAAAAGACAGAGACACTCGACCCCTCCTCAACTGGGCATAACAGTTAAGGTACTATACACCCCAATGGAAAAATTGGACCACCGTCAGTACTGTGAAATGAAATGAAAATCGCTTATTGTCACAAGTAGGCGTCAATGAAGTTACTGTGAAAAGCCCCTAGTCGCCACATTCCGGCACCTGTTTGGGGAGGCTGGTACGGGAATTGAACCGTGCTGCTGGCCTGCTTGGTATGCTTTAAAAGCCAGCTATTTAGCCCAGTGTGCTAAACCAGCCACTGCATGTGACTGCCTCCTGGCATAACAATCTCATTAATTGGCATGTGTCGAGTTTTCTCATGGAGCTTTTTGCTGCCATACCACCTTTTATGAATTATCTGAGGCTTCACATTTTGATTTTTTTCTACTTGGCAACTGGTACAGCCAATTATGAGACTGTGATTGATAGAAAAGTGGGTTATAACTGGTTTTCCCTCAGTTGACTGTTCCAATTGCTCATTGCTATAGATATCAATTTCATAAAAGATACAGACAGTGCTAAAGCTTACCTGTACTGGCAATGGCAATATTGAAGAATTTTCCAGGTTTTCCTCAAACTGTGATCCATGACCAAAGACTTTATAAAATTGCCAGTTTTGCTATGCTCATGTTATCCACTTGGTGGCACAACAACTCAATCTCCTCCCCTTGCTGTTTTCAAAATCCTTTGAAAATAAAATAAATGAAATTCAATGGAATCTTATCAAATAAAATAGATTCCACAGGAGAAAATAGCTTATAAGCAATGTTGTATGTACAAGCCAATGCCAATAACCACTTGCATTAACTAGCAGCAAATTCAGAATCAATGTCCAAATAACCTTCTCTACTTCTTACCAATTTCCCTGGGGTGGATGGTCACTTGCTTCCACTCTGGCTCGATTGGTTCTGGGATAGTTGATCACACCAATGCTTGGTCTGCTGACTCTGCCGTAGGTGAGAAAGGTGCTGCATGGAGGGTTGGGTAGATGAGTTGTTGGGAGGTTTGTGGGTTCTCTCTAACCTTGACCGCACCTCTGCACGTTACTGATAAACTCTCGATGTCCTCAGTGCCTTCCCAATTGAACATTCTCCATTTTAGTTGGTCACAAGTCAGGCAGGCACTCCATGAGTCGGTGGGGATGTTTGCCCCCTTCAGAGATGCTTTGAGGACATCGCTAAAGCATCTCTGCTGTCCTCTGCCACGACCGAGTTAGCAAAAAACCTGTTTAAATTGATTCGCTTTACCTTGTAACTAAATCACCGAAATGCTATCCGAATTAATAATAACTGCAAGTTCAAAATGGGAATGCAGGACTGATGTCAGCGCACTTTGCTTCACACAGAAGAGTGAATGCATCAGCCCTGCTCTCCCAGCAGGAAACATGCTCGGAGGAAGTGTGAGCTGGAGATGAGGTTGCCGCAGTGTTGCCTTGCTTCTCAAACCTGCTGTTACTTTGAGTACAGCTGCTGTGCTGCGGCGTCTTCTGGAGTGGTGAATTGACTTGAATAAATGGAACAGATTTCAGGCAAGGACACTGACACAGTGCACAGAACTGTGAGGTATTGAATCGAAGCAAAATGCCACGGATGCTGGAGACGGGAAATCAAAACTGAAAGTGCCCAAAGAACTCAGTAGGTCTGACAGCAACTGTGGAGAGAGAAAAAGAGTTCCCATTTTCAGCTCAATCCCACTCCGAATCTGAAGAATCTCTTATGAGATGTGCCCCGAAAGAATCTCTCTTGTGTCAGAAGTTGAATGTGCCCCTGCCTTTTCTCACATGGTAAGTTGCCAATTTTATCCAGGACGTGTGCAAGAGACGGGCAAAATTGAGCAAGCTTCTTTCTCACAACATGGATATCAAAATGAAGAAGGAACATCATGACATGATGTTCGCCTCCACCACCAGGCTGTAGGTTAGGAATATGTAGCATGGGTGAAGATTTCTGCCCATCATCTTGGTTGCTGCATGAAGCTTGATGCAAGGAAGGGGATCCAACAAAGGAAAGGAGAAAAAGAAGGAAATAATCGGACAGTAACAATGATGGTGAAGATGATAAGGTCATAAGAAACAACGCAAGACCAGACCATTCGAACCATCAAGCCTGCTCCGCCATTCAATAAGATCGAATCTGATTGTCGCCTGAACACCACATTCCTGCCTGTCCCCCCTGACCCTCGACTCTTTTGTTAAGCAAAGATCTGTCTGACTCAGCCTTAATATCTTCAATGATCCAGCCTCCACTGCTCATGGAGAAAAACAATTTGAAAGCTAAGCTGCGGGATTCTCCGTCGATGGGATCCTCCACTTCACCGGCATCGCACCCCCGATCGCGGGTTTCCTGACTGCTGGGGTGGCCACAATGGGAAACCCCATTGGCCAGCTGTGGGAATGGAGAATTCCGCGACCGGCAAGGGCGCTCTGTGCAAGAAAATGGGGCTGGTGGGACGGAGAATCCCGCCAAAGGAATTCCTCCTCACCTCCATCTTTAATGAGCTACCCTTATGTTCAATCACTGTCCTCTACTTATAGATTCCCCCACAAGAGGAAACATCCTCTCAGCATCTATCCTTTCATCCCCCTCAGAAACTGTGGCCTGGATTTTATGGCCCGAGGAGTGTGCCCGGCCCGAACACACACACAATATAGCACAAAACAACTTTGAGTATGCATCCTGACTTCATCCCACATTTGTTGAGGTCGGCAGGTGTGTGTGGGTGTCAGAGCCACATCCGCAACGACTAAAAGGCCAATTAAGGCTATTAAAAGCCTACTAACACAGATTTTACGTTACCCGTGCGATTTTGCACCAATGGCAAGAGCAAAAAGGACAGATGGGAGGTACATTTTCTTCAATTTGTCATCCCAGGATGGGATAAAAGACCCCGGAGCACAGACACTTTAATTTTAATAATAATTTTGCTGCTCTCGTATTTAAGACTTTTGCCAGATTTCCTTTTAATTGTGCTAACATTCTCAGCTGGCTCATCTACAAAACTGCCAAACTTCCTACAAAATAGATCAGTCTGTCCAAACCATGGAAACATTGATGTTCATAAAAGATATTGGCCTTGACAATCTGCGGCCTTTTAACATTTTGCCACGGTAATTATATGGGGAGGGTGGTGGGGGGAATTGGAACTGAGGGCGGAGGTTCTCTGAACGTCAGACTCCCCATGATCCAGGTCTTCATTATGATCCAGCATACAGATACTGCAGGTTTATCATGGGGGATGTCCCAACTGATCTAGCAACAGGTGTAGAATATGGCCAGAGCCCGCAGCCCCCCGCACCCATCATGACCACCTGCCCCAGCTGTGTCACCTCAGCTGCGCAGCCCATAGATGCTGCAATAGCAGGTAGACCAGATGCACCCTGTGGCATGGGTGGCTACCACATTGGAACATTCTAATGCAGTAATCTTCTATGTGACACTTTCGCAAATGCCTTTTGGAAATTGAAATACATTAGTTACAGGTTCCCCTTTATCGACCTTGTTTGTTACATCCTCAAAGAACTCTAATAAATTAGTTAAACACAATTTCCCATCCACTGAACAGGACATTTGGAAAATCATAATAAGATCAGGTGGAGTCAATTCCACTTGACTATATTATGATATTCTAAATGTCTTGCTACAACTTCCTTTATAACGGATTTAGCCAAAGGCAGATGCTAAATTAACTGGCCTATAATTTCTGTCTTTCTGTCTTCCTCTTTTCATGAATTGGTGTTACATTTGTGGTTTTCCAATTTGCTTGGTCCCTTCCAGAATCTAAGGAATTTTGAAAGATTACAACCAATGAAACACAATGAGCAGGATTCTCCATTGTCCGACGGCGGAATGGTAATCGGCGATCGGGCAGAGAATCAATTCCGACCCCGGAATCAGGGCCGGCGCCGGTTTCACTCCGGTTTACGATTCTCCGCCCCCTCCAAACCGGCGTGATCTTGACACGCGCTATGCGCGTTAGCGCCTCATCGGCCGGCCCAGGTGCGATGCGCCCCCCCCCCCCCCCCCGCCAGCGCGGGACATGTGTGGTCTGAGCCGGCGTGCTGGCTGAGGACTGAGTCCAGCGTCGCCACACTCGGCTGGGATCCATGCCGCTGGCTGGGGGGGGGGGGGGGCGTCTGCCAAGGCTGGAGGGAATGGTGGGGTGTGGTCAGGGGGTGGCCAGGGGGTGTGCTGTGAGATTGCAGTCGGCGGCTTAGGTTAAGCACATGGCTGGCGCCATGTTGTACGGCGCGACCGGTGCAGGTCATCAGCCGTGCTAGCCCCTCACTGGTACCGGAATCGGTGAGGGGTTCACGCTAATTTTTTTGACGTGAACCACCTGCGGATTCTCCGTTCAAGCCGACACTTACCCGCAGGAACGGAGAATCCCGCCCTATATCTCAGTCACTTCCTTTAAGACTCCAAGCTGCAAGCCATTAGGTCAAGGAGATTTCTCAGCCTTTAGTTCCATTAATTTTCCTTGCACTATTTCTGCAGTCATGGTGATTGTTTGATAAGGGGATTTCTTGATTAGTAAAGGGATCAGGGGGTTATGGAGAGAAGACAAGAGAATAGATATGAGGAACATATCAACCATGATTGAGGTGGAGCAGACTCAATGGGTTGAATGGCCTAATTCTGCTCCTATATCCAATGGTCATATGGTCTTAAGTTCCTCTCTCTCTTTTACCGTCTGCTTTTCTACTATTCTTGGGATGTCTTTTGTGTCTACTGTGAAGACACGGACACAAAATATTTGTTCGAAGTCTCTGCCATTTCCTTATATACCACTGTTAACTTTCCAGTCTCGCCTCCTAAGGGATCACCACTCACTTACACTCTTTTACTTTGTAAAAATCTTTCACTGTCTGATTTTATATTTCTTGCACCAATTTCCTACTTTTTATTACATTTTTACTTATCCTTTGCTGCTTTCTAAAAATGTCACATATTTTTGGCCTACCAATAATCTTTGCAGAATCCTACATCTTTTCCTTCAATTTGATACCATCCTTCATAGTTAGCCACAAAATGTTACCTTCTTGTGGAGATTTTCTTTCTCAATGGTATATATCTTTGTTGAGAGTTATGAAAGATTGCCTAACTGTCTGCCACTGCTTCTTTCCTGTCTTCAGTTTTAGCCTATTTTCCCATTCCATTTGAAATGAAATGAAATGAAATGAAATTTGCTTATTGTCACAAGTAGGCTTCAAATGAAGTTACTGTGTAAAGCCCCTAGTCACCACATTCCGGCACCTGTTTGGGGAGGCTGGTATGGGAATTGAACCGTGCTGCTGGCCTGCCTTGGTCTGCTTTCAAAGCCAGTGATTTAGCCCTGTGCTAAACCAGCCCCCCCAAAAAAGGGCAATGTCAGGAGTAGGATTTGAGCCAACTCTATTTTTATACCCTTGCAATTGTCTTTTCTTTTAAGTTTCAGACTCATATTTCTCACCCTCAAATTGAATGTAAAATTGTACCATGTTATGAACACTCTTACCTGGAAGTTCTTTTATGATAATGTAAGTAATTAATCCTGTCTGATTCCACTTCACCAAGTCTAAAATAGCCCCTTCCCTGGTCGGTTCTATAACATCTTACACTCTCTGAATTCATCCTGCAAACTACCTTTGCCAATTTGATTTGTTTAATCTATATGAAGATTAAGATTTCCCACAATTATTGCAGTACCTTCCTGACAAGACCCATAATTTATAGATTTATACTTGGCCATTGTGGTGGTCTGTATTAGGGGTAATACGGTACACCACGTGCCGACAGGCTATTGGTGGAGGGATGCTGGGTCCTGATAGGATCTGCCGCCTACTGGACTCCACCCAGAAATGCCGGTATAAGAACCAGGCATTTCCCTCCATTTCCCTCAGCAGCTGCATTCTGTAACCAAGCTGCTGGGGATCAAGTTCTGCTTAATAAAGCCTTTAATTGACGTTACCTCAAACTGCCTTGCATCATATTGACGGTACAACAATTTATTAAGCAGACTTAAATAGAAGATAAACAATGTAGGAATATGGAGCTCCGCATCACCCCGGAGTGCCTGCGCATCGCACCCCAAGCAGCTAACTCGGCCTCTATCTTCAAGCACTGGCTGGCATGCTTTGAGGGCTACCTCCGAACGGCCCCCGGCAAACCGACAGACGAACAAAAAATGCAGGTCCTCTATTGCAGGGTGAGTCCCAATGTCTACTCCCTTATCGAGGACGAGGATGGTTTCACTGATGCCATCGCCGCGCTGAAGGATATCTACATCCGGCCCGCCAACCAGGTTTTTGCTCGCTACCAGCTCGTCACACGACGGCAATTTCCAGGGGAATCGCTGGACGAGTTTTATAACGCCCTGCAAATCCTGGGTCGAAACTGCAACTGCCCGGCGATAACCAAGAATGACACAGAGCTCCTGGTCCGCGATGCGTATGTGGCAGATTTGGCTTCTTCCCAGATCCACCAGAGGCTTCTGGAGAAAGAATCTCTGGGTCTCTCAGAAGCTCGGGCCCTGGCGGCATCCCTCGATGTGGCCTCGCGTAACGCCCCCGACCGCACTGCAGCCCCTTGGGCTCCGTGGACCCCCGCTGCGATCAACGCTCTTGCACCCCCCCCCCCCCCCACCCCCGCAAACCTGCGCAGCCAAAACATCAGACCAACCGGGGGGGCCCTGCTGCTATTTTTGCGGCCAGCCGAAACACCCTCGGCAGAGCTGCCCGGCCTGCGCGGCTACCTGCAAAAGCTGCGGAAAGAAGGGCCACTACGCCATGGTGTGTAAGTCCCGCGGCGTCGCCGCTATCTCCGGGGAAGAAACGGGACCACAGACCCAGCCCCCCCAGCCCACGTGCGACCAACGGACACCGCCATTTTGGTCCCCGGACGCCACGAGAGATGGGCGCCGCCATTTTGTCCAACCCCCACCGCGTGCGATCCGTGGACGCCGCCATCTTGGCTGTCAGGAAAGGACCCCGACACAGACGGCCCCATACTGCCTGACTACGATGACCAACGTCGTCAACCACGCTTGGCTTCGATGACCCTCGACCAGTCGCGACCTCGGACGTTCCAGACTGCAACCACTATGGTCCTGGTGAATGGCTATGAGACGCCGTGTCTTATCGACTCTGGGAGCACGGAAAGTTTCATCCATCCGGACACGGTAAGGCGCTGTTCCCTCGTAATTCGGCCAAGCCCCCAGAAAACTTTCCTGCCGGCGGGATACCACTCCATTCAGATCAAAGGGTTCTGCATCGCTAACCTAACGGTGCAGGGGAGGGAGTTCCGAAATTACCGGCTGTATGTCCTCCCCCATCTCTGTGCACCCACACTCCTAGGGTTGGACTTCCAATGCAACCTCCAGAGTTTAACTTTTAAATTTGGCGGCCCTATACCCCCACTGACTGTCTGCGGCCTCGCGACACTCAAGGTTGAACCTCCTTCCTTGTTTGCGAACCTCACCCCGGATTGCAAACCCGTCGCCACAAGGAGCAGACGGTACAGCGCCCAGGACCGAGCATTTATCCGGTCCGAAGTCCAGAGGCTGCTGAAGGAAGGCATCATCCAGGCTAGCAACAGTCCCTGGGGAGCCCAGGTGGTAGTCGTTAAGACCGGGGAGAAACAGAGGATGGACTATAGTCAGACCATCAATAGGTACACTCAGCTAGATGCGTACCATCTCCCCCGCATATCCGACATGGTTAATCGGATTGCACAGTACAAGGTTTTTTCCACCGTTGACCTCATGTCCGCCTACCACCAGCTCCCCATCCGCCCCGGTGATCGCAATTATACTGCCTTCGAAGCAGACGGGCGGCTATACCACTTTTTAAGGGTTCCATTCGGCGTCACGAACGGAGTCTCGGTCTTCCAACGAGAGATGGACCGAATGGTTGACCAGCACGGTTTGCGGGCCACGTTCCCGTACCTCGACAATGTCACCATCTGTGGCCACGACGCCAACCTCCAAAAATTCCTCCAGACCGCTAACGCCCTGAACCTCACTTACAACAAGGAAAAATGCGTGTTCCGCACCGACCGTCTAGCCATCCTGGGCTACATAGTGCGTAATGGAGTGATAGGCCCCGACCCTGAACGCATGCGCCCCCTCATGGAGTTCCCTCTCCCCAACTGTGCCAAAGCCCTGAAACGCTGCCTGGGCTTCTTTTCTTATTACGCCCAGTGGGTTCCACAATACGCTGACAGGGCCCGTGCACTAATCCAGTCCACTAATTTTCCCCTGTCGACAGAGGCATGCCAGGCCTTTAGCCGCATCAAAGCGGATATCGCAAAGGCCACGATGCGCGCCATCGACGAGTCCCTCCCCTTCCAGGTCGAGAGCGACGCATCAGATGTAGCTCTGGCGGCCACCCTCAACCAAGCAGGCAGACCCGTGGCATTCTTCTCCTGAACTTCTCGAGGCAAGTTTTTTACGCAGAGGGTAGTGGGTGCCTGGAACTCACTACCGGAGGAGGTAGTGGAGGCAGGGACGATAGGGACATTTAAGGGGCATCTTGACAAATATATGAATAGGATGGGAATAGAAGGATACGGACCCAGGAAGTGTAGAAGATTGTAGTTTAGTCGGGCAGTATGGTCGGCACGGGCTTGGAGGGCCGAAGGGCCTGTTCCTGTGCTGTACATTTCTTTGCTCTTTGTTCTTTGAACCCTCCACGCTTCAGAAATCCGCCACTCCTCAGTGGAAAAGGAGGCACAAGCAATAGTGGAAGCTGTGCGACACTGGAGGCATTACCTGGCCGGTAGGAGATTCACTCTCCTCACTGACCAAGGGTCGGTTGCCTTCATGTGCAATAATGCACAGCGGGGCAAGATCAAGAACGACAAGATCTTGCGGTGGAGGATCGAACTCTCCACCTTCAATAATGAGATCTTGTACCGTCCCGGAAAGCTGAACGAGCCATACGATGCCCTATCTCGCGGCACATGTGCCAACGTACAAGTGGACCGTCTACAAGCCCTCCACGAGGACCTCTGCCACCCGGGGGTCACTCGTTTTCACCACTTCCTCAAGGCCCACAACCTCCCTTACTCGTCGAGGACGTCCGAACAGTCACCAGGAACTGCCAGATCTGTGCTGAGTGCAAACCGCACTTTTTCAGGCCAGATAGAGCGCATCTGATTAAGGCCTCTCGACCCTTTGAATGCCTCAGTTTGGATTTCAAAGGCCCCCTCCCCTCCACCGATCGCAACGCGTACTTCCTGAACGTCGTTGACGAATACTCCTGTTTCCCTTTCGCCATCCCCTGCCCCGACATGACAGCGTCCACGGTCATTAAAGCCCTCGGTACCATTTTTACACTGTTCGGTTTCCCCGACTATATCCATAGCGACAGGGGGTCCTCCTTTATGAGTGACGAACTGCGTCAGTTCCTGCTCAGCAAGGGCATAGCCTCGAGCAGGACGACCAGTTACAACCCCCGGGGGAACGGGTAGGTAGAAAGGGAGAATGGAACGGTCTGGAAGGCCGTCCTGCTGGCCCTCCGGTCTAGGAGTCTCCCAATTTCCCGCTGGCAGGAAGTCCTCCCGGATGCCCTTCACTCTATCCGGTCCCTGCTGTGCACCACCACAAACCAAATGCCTCACGAGCGCCTCCTTCTCTTTCCTAGGAAGTTCTCCTCTGGAACGCCACTTCCGACCTGGCTAGCAGCTCCGGGACGCATCCTGCTCCGGAAACATGTGCGAGCGCACAAGTCAGATCCATTGGTAGAACGGGTGCATCTCCTTCACGCGAACCGCAATACGCCTATGTGGAGTACCCCGATGGCCGACAGGACACGGTCTCCCTGCGAGACCTGGCGCCCGCCGGAGCTAACCACACCCCCCCAACGCCAATCACCACCTCCTCACTCCCGCCGGCTCATCCCGCAGCCACCCCCTTCCCCGGGGGTTTGGTTCTCCTCCCAGACCCGCCCAGGAGTAAGGACACAGGGGACAGAGCTACGCTCCCAGAGTCGACGGGACTCGAGCCAGCGCCATCACCACCACGCCCGAGACGATCGGAAAGGATGCCCAGGGCACCCATCCAGCTCATCGAATCACTTTAATTCTCAACGTTTTCAGTTATTGTGTCTTGTTATAGTTATGGCATCATGCCGACCCTGTTTGGCCCATTGGCCCAGTTTTTTAAAAAATATATTTTTATTAAGGTATTTTAACAACACAATTTTTTCCCCTTACAAACAATAACCCCCCCCCCCCCTAACAAAATAACGCAAATTCTCCCTGAGCAAGATATATACAAGGCAAGATGGTATATTTACATAGCTTTATACAATGGCTCTTGGCCGTGCGTACCGTTTCCCCCCACCCTCCATGCTATTTCCCGCTCATCCATCCCCTCAGACAGTCTCTCGTCCCCCCCCCCGTCCCCCCCGGGTTGCTGCTGCTGCTGATCGACCTTCTTCTAACGCTCCGCGAGATAATCTAGGAACGGTTGCCACCGCCTGTAAAACCCCTGTGCAGACCCTCTCAAAGCAAACTTAATTCTCTCCAATTTTATGAACCCCGCCATGTCATTAATCCAGGCCTCCAGGCTAGGGGGCTTCGCCTCCTTCCACAATAGCAAGACCCTTCACCGGGCTACTAGGGACACAAAGGCCAGAATTCCGGCCTCTTTCGCCTCCTGCACTCCCGGCTCATCCACTGCTCCAAATATTGCTAGCCCCCAGCTTGGCTTGACCCGGACTTTCACCACCTGGGATATTACTCCCGCCACTCCTCTCCAGAACCCCTCCAATGCCGGGCATGACCAAAACATATGGACATGGTCACCAGGCTCCCTGAACATCTTTCACATCTATCCTCTACCCCAAAGAATCTACTCAGCCTCGCCCTCGTCAAATGCGCTCGGTGAACCACCTTAAATTGTATCAGACTGAGCCTGGCACACGAGGAAGAGGTATTAACCCTACCCAGGGCGTCGGCCCATAGCCCTTCCTCAATCTCCATTGGCCCAGTTAAAGCGACAATTTTGTTTCTTGTTCAAAGTTACGGCACAGTACCGACTCTGTAAACTCCTACCACCATGCGAACCACCATCCCGCCGGGTTCTTTTTCAACAAGGGGTGAATGTGGTGGTATGTATTCGGGGTAATACGGTACACCATGTGCCGACAGGCTATTGGTGGAGGGATGCTGGGTCCTGATAGGATCTGCCGCCTGCTGGACTCCACCCAGAAATGCCGGTATAAGAACCAGGCATTTCCCTCCATTTCCCTCAGCAGCTGCATTCTGTAACCAAGCTGCTGGGGATCAAGTTCTGCTTAATAAAGCCTTTAATTGACGTTACCCCAACCTGCCTTGCATCTTATTGACGGTACAACAGCCATAAAGTGAAAGGGGCTGGTTTAGCACACTGAGCTAAATCGCTGGCTTTTAAAGCAGACCAAGGCAGGCCAGTGGCACGGTTCAATTCCCGTACCAGCCTCCCTGAACAGGCGCCGGAATGTGGCGACTAGGGGATTTTCACAGTAACTTCATTCAAAGCCTACTTGTGACAATAAGTGATTTTCATTTTCATTTTCATAACTAGTGTCAAGGCGCATATAACCACTCCCACCAGTGACTTATTTTATTTGCTCTTTCTTATCCACGCATAAACTAATTCTACATTTTGATCCTCTGAACCAAGATCATTTCTCACCCCAGT
Organism: Scyliorhinus torazame; assembly: GCF_047496885.1. Lineage (NCBI taxonomy): Eukaryota > Metazoa > Chordata > Chondrichthyes > Carcharhiniformes > Scyliorhinidae > Scyliorhinus > Scyliorhinus torazame. The sequence goes on along the minus strand of NC_092724.1, from coordinate 115,209,208 downwards.
ACTGATCTCATCCTTTATAAACAGAGCCACCCCACCTCCTTTCTCTTGCTTTATGTCCTTTCAAAATGTCAGGTATCCTTGAATCTTCAGGCCTCAGCCATGGTCAGTTTGAAACCATGCCTCTGCTACAGCCCTGCCAAGGTTTATCAGTAAACTCATGGGGATTTACAGTCACTTCTTAACTGCTCACTGTTGACAGTAATGAGAATTTTATACATCAGAAAAATGCTTCATGTTCCAAAAATCATGAAGAAAGGAATTAATTTAAGTTACCTACGATGACCCGAAGCTGCATGGGGCCTGCATCAAAAGCATTCCCACAGGCCTCTGAGTAGTCCAGCTGCATCGGATTCAAGGAGGCTATATAATAAAAGCGCTTCCCTGCAATATGCTCCCCCTCCAGAAAATATTCATGCCTCGCCAATGTGACATCAGGTTGGCAAGGTTCACACCAGGTTTTTTTAAAACTTGAAACAGTCAAGGGGAACCTGCGAGGGGTGCAGAGGTGAGTATAATCCCAGGGGGAGAGGGACATGTCTGGGCAGTTCACTGGCAGTGCCCTGGCACAGGGCAATGCCAACCTGTTACTGCCAGGGTGGCAGTGCCAGGGGCAGACCGTCAAGGGAGCGCCGTGAGGGTTGGGGGGTGCTTCCTTTTATGTGTGGATGGGGGGGGGGTCACCCCAATGCATGTTGCAGGGAGAGCAGCCCATGCAGGTGTAGTTGGGGGGGTGGGGGGTGGGGAGGGATGACTTGCTGGTGGGGGTGGGGGGATCAACCAGATGCCTGTGTGTTTGGGGAAGAGGGGAGCCATGATGCCTGTGTAGTGGCGGGTGCCCCGATCGTTGTGAGACGTCACCCCGATGCTTGTGAGAGGTCCCCTTTGTGCACGGGGAGGTGGGGGGGGGGGGGGTAATTGTTTCAGATGCAGATCAAGGCACCCTTCAAAGATCGTGTACCGACTTCTGTGGAGTCAGCATTGCCATCTCGATCAGGCCCCGCCAGAGTGACACCAGAAACCACGACTTCCAGATTCTATGTGCACAGAGTGACAGGGAATCCGGAGAGAAAACTCAGCCGTGCAGCTACATGCCAGTTTTCTCAACAAAACTTGTCACTCTGAAGAAATATCGGAAAATTCCGCCCAAAGATTTCAAAAGGAAATTGGAAGGGCGCTTGGGCGAAATACACTTCAGGGCTACAAGGAGGGAGAAGAATGGGAATGGGATTGACTCGATTGCTCCACAGAGAGCCAGGATGGACTCAACCGGGGCTGAATCATGACCTTTTGTTTCCTAATGGTTCTTTGCTCTTTAAACAGCACTTTACAGCCAATGCATTACTGTTGAAGTGCAGTCAGAGCAAGAAAATGTGGCAGCCAAGCTGTGCACATAGTGAGGTCCCACATATCAAATGATTGATCAGCTAATCTGAATTGATCAAGGGGTAATATTGGCTTGGGCACCTGGGAGAAATGCCTATGTTTCTTCAGATGATGCCATGGGACCATCTATGCTCATTTGAATTAGCAGGTGGTTCAGTTACACAGCTCAAAGCCAGCAATTCTGAAAATATAAAATGATTCTAAAGTGTCAGTCCAGATTATGTGCTCAAGTTCAGGAATGGGGTTGAGCCACAGCCTTCTGAACCAGAGGTGAGAGTGCCATCAACAAATCTAAACTGACACTTTTGAAGCACAAAACGCGGAACACACTCAAAGCTTCTAGATAACTGGATGTGCCCCATAATATCCTAGCTATATCCATGAACTGTGCTCAACATCAGTCTCTGTGTAGCTGAGTGCAAGAACTGGAATGAGCGCTGAATCAAATGTAGAAATATAAATGGGTGTGGCTCATGCTGATCTACATTTATTCTGAAAGATATGAACCTTGCTAAATTCAAACCGGAATTCAATGAAGCTGTCCTTAAAAAAAAACTTACTTGTGTGTCCATTAGTACATTCCAATTCAATTTGATTGCCGCACCGAGTGTTGGACTAAGGCAGACTTTCATTTGCTTCCATAGCTAATAATTCCTGGAACAGGTCACTAGCTTGTCACCAGAGGCTTATAGCTTGAGGGGCGCCACTCCACATCAAATGTGGCTGCCCAGGAGTCTCTCCCACTCTTACCACCTGCCGATTGACATGTTTGGAAGGATTTACAGGTTGACACTCAACCTGTTTGGCTCCACTGTGAACGCCAGGTGGGACTCGAATCCGGAGCTTCCGGCTCAGAGACAGGGGCACGATCCACTGTGCCACAAGACTATTGGTATATGTATGCACAATATTAACTTTACAGCATGGCAGAGATTGGAAGCCAGACCCCTTGAAAAATTGAGTTGGAGATTTGGATGTTGTGTGAGTGGGTGAGTCTGTGGACACGCATTCAACATTTATGCAACACTCGTAGCTTGGTGACTTTGGGTGAGTGGGAATTTCCAGCCCCCCCGCCCTTCACCACAGCATTTTTTCCAGCGGCAGAGGTTTCTCGCTATTGGCTGCTGGTGAGATCTTTCAGTCCTGCCGATGTCCACAGTGTTTTGAGTGGCTCGCCCATTCCTCTGCTGGGGTAACTACCGTGGGGGTGGGAGTTGGGGAGATGTCACCTTGGGCGAGACTGGAAGATCCTGACGTGGGAAGAGCTGGAAAATGGTGCCCTTTGTATCTACTTTTGTGTTTGGTTGGGAACTTTGTGATTGACTCAATGCCGAATCTAATCTGCCTGACACGTTTCTCACCCACATGCTGGGCGGGATTCTCTCAGCCCGGGGCTGGGCCAGAGAATCCCCGCGACCTGCGCGAATCGCGCCACGCCGCCCCAAAGCGGAGAATCGGCACCATTGGCGCCGGCGTGGTCGGCGCAGCACTGGTCGGGGCCCGCTCTACACGGCCCTCCCGCCGACTCTCGGCCCGGGATGGGCCGAGCGGCCCGGGATGGGCCGAGCGGCCGTCGCAAAAGACCCGAGTCCCGTCAGCGCCGTTCACACCTGCTCTCAGCCGGCGGGACCTCGACGTGGAAGGGTCCGGGGGCGGCCTGTGGGGGGGGGGGGGGGTGGATCGACCTGGGGGGGGGCCTTCGTGTGCCAGGCCGGCCTCTCGGGCTGGGGGCCTCCTTTCTTCCGCACCAGCCCCTTTAGCCCTACGCCATGTTGCGTCGGGGCCGGCGCGGAGAAGGGAGCCACTGCGCATGCGCGGACCCCGCGGCGCTCAGTTGACACCGGGATCAGCAGCTGGAGCAGCGTGGGCCGCTCAAGTGCCATGCTGGCCCCTTGTAGGGGCGAGAATTGCTGATCCTGAGGCCATGTTGACACCATCGAGAAACGCGACAGTGAACTACAAAAATAGATACATTTTATGAAATTGAGATGCTCAGTAAGTAATAACAAGACCCAATGCATTCAAACAACAAAATACCGGTCACCATTGATCTTTAAAACTGACCCTTCTTCGCCCCCCCAAATTCTTATAGATTACAGAGGCAAACTTCAGATATTGATCTGGATTTGGATTCATTCCGCTTTACAATATAGCTGGTGTTTTATAGCATGATACAATGTTGGCTGCAAAACTAGTGCTTGTCTTGGGTATGAACAACAGCTTCAAAAACAAGAGTTATCACCTGCATAATGCATGAACAACTCTTACGTTCACAATTACATGCTTCTTTTATTTCCATTCCAGCTGGGAATTTGCAGCAGTTCATTACATGGTCACATGGCGGAGATGGAGAGCAAAGAGAGCTGCCTCCATTCCAGTGAATCCCTGCTGCTATTCAACATTGCTGCAATACTGATACACCAGCCTTTGGAAACGGTATATTCCTCAAAAACATATAAAGCTGCTGATAGCAAAACTCATATTATAAATTGGACTTTTCATAGAGTCCAAAAGATAAACACGATAAGATTTTAATTTAGAAATAACAGCTTAAATTTATGATGTGCTTCGTACAGTGTAAAATGTCCTAAGGTGCGTCACAGGAGGGTTATCAAACACAAATTGACAGTAAGCTGTATAAAGGGATATTAAAGCAGATGAAGGGTCCTCTTAAAGGTGAGATGAACGATGAAGAGGTTTAGGAAGGGAAAATCCCAGAGTTTGGGCCTAAGCAGCTGCTAATGAGGGAGCAATTATAAAATGGAGGGTGCTCAAGACACCAGAATTAGGTAAGTGCAGAGATCTCAGAGAATAGCAGGGCTGAAGGGTGCAGAGATATGGGGCAAGGCCATGGAGGGACTTGAAAACAAGGGTGAGAATTTTAAAAGCAGGCATTGCCAATGTAGGCCAAGGAGAACAGAGGTGATAGGTTAACGGGGTTTGGTACAATGAGGAGCAACATTTTTAAGTAGTTTAGGTTTATGGAGGTTGGATGAGGGAAGACCAGGAATGCTTTGGCATATTAATGTCTCTTGGCAGACAGAGTTATGCATAATTAGGTTTCAGCAACAGGTGAGTTGACGTTAGGGGACGCGGTGGCATAGTGGTATTGTCACTGGACTAGTAATGTCACTAGACCCAGAGTAATGCTCTGGAGACCGAGGTTCAAATCCCACCACTGCAGGAGGTGAAGCTTGAATTCAATAAAACTCTGGAATTAAAAGTCTAACGGTGACCATGAACCCATTATCAATTGTCGTAAAGACCCATCTGGTTCACTAATGTCACTAATGTCCTTTAGGGGAGGAAATCTGCCGTCATTACCTGGTCTGGCCTACATATGACTCCTGACCTACAGGAATGTGGTTGACTCTTAACTGCCCCTCAAGGACAATTAGGGATGGGCAATAAATACTGATACAGCCTGCGACACCCACGTCCCATGAACAAATTAAAATTAAGTGCAAAATTTGGTGATTTTGTAGATGTAGGAAGAGGTGATCATAGTGATGCCAAAGATATGTTGGCAAAAGCTCAGTTTGGGATCAAACATAACACCAACGTTGAAAACAGTCTGGTTCAGCCTTAGGCAGCTGCCAGGGGCAGAGATGGAGTTGATGGTTAGAGAATGGAATTTGTGGTGGGGACAGAGGTAAATGGCTGTCAGTTGGAAGCAAATGTTTTCTCAGTCAGTTCTGGATGTCAGGCAAGTCATCTGACAGCAGCAGAGAAGCTGGGGGGGGGGGGAGAGAGAGGGGGGGGGTTCAACAGAGATGATGGTGAGGTAGCATTGGTTGTTATCAGCATACCTGAAGAGCCTGGCGTGCTTTCAGGTGATGTAGTCGAAGGGTAGCATGCAGACGAGAAATCAGAAGGGGCCGGTCACGGATAAATCCTGTGGAACACCAGAGGTAACAGTGGGAAGAGAGCTATTGCAGGTGAATCTCTGGATTACAATTATCATAGAATCATAGAATTTACAGTGCAGAAGGAGGTCATTCGGCCCATCAAGTCTGCACCGGCTCTTGGAAAGAGCACCCTACCCAAGCCCACATCTCCACCCTATCCCTATAACCCAGTAACCCCACCCAACACTAAGGGCAATTTTGGACACTAAGGAAAATTTAGCATGACCAATCCACCTAACCTGCACATCTTTGGACTGTGGGAGGAAACCGGAGTACCCGGAGGAAACCCACGCACACCGGTAGAACGTGCAGACTCCGCACAAACAGTGACCCAAGCCAGGAGTCGAACCCGGGACCCTGGAACTGTGAAGCAATTGTGATAACCACTGTGCTACTGTGCTGCCCTCGTGCTGCCCAAATTGACAAGAATGGAATCAGGCAAGAGAAGTTACACCCAGCCAGAAGACAGGAGAGGAGGTTGGCGTAGCCAATCGTGTCAAAGGCTGCAGGCTGCTGAAGGAGGACTAGGAGGAAAAGTTTACATTTGTCACAGTCACATAGGATGTCATTTGGGACTTTAATAAGAGCTGTTTCGATATTGTGGCAGGAGCTGGAAGTTGGTTGCAAGCATGGAGTTTTGGGAAAGATCGGCAAGGTATTTGGAGGCAATGACTTGTTCAAGGACTTTGGACAAGAAAGGGATTAGGTATTTTGTATTGTTGCAGCAAACATAATAAAATATTGTGAAAACTATGAAGCAGTATAATGTTCTCTCCAGTTGCAACAATGCAATGTTAAACTGACAAATAAAGACCTGTTAATGCTTTGTCTCAGTGCAATTCTTTTTTAAAAGCAATGAAAGTTTAATTGTCTCTGGCAGTGCGCTGGTTAATGATATTGTGTAAATTTCTTTTGAGTATTATTTTAGTGCAGTCATTAACCTATTTATAATAAACCTTTTAATGGTTCAATTGAAATAGCACACAAAAGGATTTTACGCAAACACATTAGCTCGCTTTTTACCAGAGAGAATTAAACTTGACAGTGCAGTAAAACATCTTCTCTTAATGTCATGGGAAGTGGCGATGCACAGAAAATCTTAATGTCTAAAAGACAGTGGGAGGTGGTATTGGAAACTCTACACAGTTAACACTCCAAGAAGACCACTCAGAAACAATGGAACTCAATTTAGCCATTGAATAGATTATTTCATTCCCATACATATTCAATATATGTTCTCACATCTTTTAAAATTTCAAGAGTTTTTTAAGCTACGAAAACTCATTTAATGTGCACCTGAGGAGGCAAACATGCATTTTGCGTGTCATAGCTGTGGTGATCTTTGTGAGGTTGACTTCAGGATGGAAAGCATAGTGATCACAAAGACATTTGAAGTTCTTTTCATGAACAAAACTAATTTTATTTACACTACTTGATTTAGAGTTCGACACTTATTCCTATGGTAAACAAACATTTTATTAAACTACACTCACTAACATATCTCTATATTCTAACTATAACTATATTCTATCTTCATTAGCTCTACAATGCACTCTACTCCAGTCTCCTCTAACTCTAATCGACCCTCTCCAGCTCACTCTCCCAGAAATCTAAGAGTCAGTGCAATTTATAGTACTATCCCTTAGCTTTCTCTCATGGCTAGTTTTAACATAATATTAACTCTTCGCATGCTGTACATTTACATAGAATTTACATGGAATTTACAGTGCAGAAAGAGGCCATTCGGCCCATCGAGTCTGCACCGGCTCCTGGAAAGAGCACCCCACCCAAGGACCACACCTCCACCCTATCCCCATAACCCAGTAACCCCACCCAACGCTAAGGGTAATTTTGGACACTAAGGGCAATTTATCACGGCCAATCCACCTAACCTGCACATCTTTCGACTGTGGGGGGAAACCGGAGTACCCGGAGGAAACCCACGCACACACGGGGAGGATGTGCAGACTCCGCACAGACAGTGACCCAAGCCGGAATTGAACCTGGGACCCTGGAGCTGTGAAGTAATTGTGCTATCCACAATGCTACCGTGCTGCCCGTGACAATATAATGTCACCTTCCACTTTCTTTGGAAAAATAAATGATCCATTTTTTTTCATACAAGGTTGAATGTCTACACATTTCTTATGTAAGTTATTGCGCTGCATGTCAACAATTATAGGTTAACAATGCAGTTATTAACATTTAACAGTTCATGAAGTATGCCTGTACTCAATGGTGACTAGGGGCTTTTCACAGTAACTTCATTGAAGTCTACTTGTGACAATAAGGGATTATTATTATTATTATCATATTCACTGTGGTAGTGTGGTACGTTACCATCAAGTCATCAGTTCAATCGATCAGCTTTTCGACTGGTTGAACCACCTTTGTTGCCTGATGTGGTCGTTTAATCTGCGCTTGTGGTGTCGATTTCTTGTCTCCTTTACCCAAAACAATGCTTTGCTTTGAGCAAATAGCAACTCGTCCAATTTGTTGGAATGATGCTTTTTTCTAAATAATGTCCTGCAGTGCCTTGCTCGTTTGCTATCTGCATTGCTTTCCATGCTGCATGGTTTGTCATGTGTGACTACAAATTCAAACACTTTGTTTCCATTGAATTGCAATGCTTTGGCTAGTTGTTCTTTTGTTTCTAGGTTGTACCTTTGTGTAAATTCTGTTATGCTGTAGCTAGTCTTTCTGTTCTCAAGATCAGTTCCTTTTGGCTTAACTGATTCATCTTTGAACATTCTGCTATAAGTTCCCTTTGGAATATATGGGGCGTCATTCTCCGACCTTCCAGCGGGTCGCAGAATGGTCGTTGGCCGGCGTGAATCCCGCCCCCGCCGGTTGCCGAAGTCTCCGGTACCGGAGATTGGGCGGGGGCGGGAATCGGGCCGCGCCGGTTGGCGGGCCCCCCCGTTCGATTCTCCGGCCCGGATGGGCCGAAGTCCCGCCGAGAAATTGCCTGTCCCGCCGGCGTAAATTAAAGTAGGTATTTACCGGCGGGACAAGGCGGCGTGGGCGGGCTCCGGGGTCCTGAGGGGGGGGCGCGGGGCGATCTGACCCCGGGGGGAGCCCCCACGGTGGCCTGGCCCGCGATCGGGGCCCACCGATCCGCGGGCGGGCCTGTGCCGTGGGGGCACTCTTTCCCTTCCGCCTCCGCAACGGTCTCTACCATGGTGGAGGCGGAAGAGACTCTCCCCACTGCGCATGCGCAGGAAACTGTCAGCGGCCGCTGACACTCCCGCGCATGCCCCCCAAGTTGAAATCGTCCTTGACAGGATCACTCAGCAACACAAAGCAACCCTTGACAGTGACCTGTCCAGCTGCCTCCAAAGAAGTAAGTCTCAAGTCAACGCTCGCTACGAGATAGGCGCTCCTAGCTACCTGTCCATACCAGCTTTTGAATCCTGCAGTTTCAGAACCCGAACGAAAGGCCATTTGTTCCCTGACCTGGTGGGCCAGTCCAAAGCTAATTATAGGCCTGTTAGTTATAGAAATAGCCTAGAAAGTAGAGTTTATGCATGAGTAGCGATTTACTGTGTATAATAAATGTGTATTGATTTGAATCTTACTAATTGGTGTGTTGAGTTATTGATCATTACTTGAACTTGAACCTCGTGGCGGTATCATAAAGATACCTGGCGACTCCAGAGCAAAGGTTATAAAACAGAGCCAATTGAACCAACCAAAAGTTAGCAACAACTGTTGCTTCACAGCTCCAGGGTCTCAGGTTCGATTCCCAGCTTGGGCGACTGTCTGTGCAGAGTCTGCACATTCTCCCTGTGTCTGTGTGGGTTTCCTCCGGGTGTTCCGGTTTCCTCCCACAAAGTCCCGAGTTCTGAATTCTCCCTCAGTGTACCCGAACAGGCGCCGGGATGTGTTGACTAGGGGCTTTTCACAGCAACTTCATTGCAGTGTTAATGTGAGCTTACTTGTGACAATAAAGATTATTATTATTACTTGATTTAGAGTTCGACACTTATTCCTATGGTAAACAACTATATTATTAAACTACACTCACTAACACTGGGGCGTCATTCTCCGACCCCCCGCCGGGTTGGAGAATCGCCGGGGGCTGCCGTGAATCCCGCCCCTGCCGGTTGCCGAAGTCTCCGGTACCAGATATTCGGCGGGGGCGGGAATCGGGCCGCGCCGGTTGGCGGGCCCCCCCGCTCGATTCTCCGGCCCGTATGGCCCGAAGTCCCGCCGATAAATTGCCTGTCCCGCCGGCGTAAATTAAAGTACCTTTCTTACCGGCGGGACAAGGCGGCATGGGCGGGCTCCGGGATCCTGGGGGGGGGCGCGGGGCGATCTGGCCCCGGGGGTGCCCCCACGGTGGCCTGGCCCGCGATCGGGGCCCACCGATCCGCGGGCGGGCCTGTGCCGCGGGGGCACTCTTTCCCTTCTGCCTCCGTCACGGTCTCCACCATGGCGGAGGCGGAAGAGACTCCCTCCACTGCGCATGCCGGGAAACTGTCAGCGGCCGCTGACGCTCCCGCGCATGCGCCGCCCCGATATGTCATTTCCGCGCCAGCTGGCGGGGCAACAAAAGCCGTTTCCGCCAGCTGGTGGGGCGGAAATCCCTCCGGCGTCGGCCTAGCCCCTCAATGTTGGGGATCGGCCCCCAAAGATGCGGAGCATTCCGCACCTTTGGGGCGGCGCGATGCCCATCTGATTGGCGCCGTTTTGGGCGCCAGTCGGCGGACATCGCGCCGTTGGGGGAGAATTTCGCCCCAATGTCTCTTTGAGCTTTTTAATATCAGTTCCCTTTGGATTATCTGACGTCTCTTTGAGCTCTTCGTGCTTCTCAAATGGAGTCAACTTTTGCAAGATGTCTTCATTTTCTTGTTGGCTGTTCACAAGTGACGTGCTCTCAATTGATCTGTTCACTGTTTCACTTTCATTGTCAGCCTCTATACAGTCCAGCTGAGAAATGTCAGTCTCGCAGTTGTCCTGCTCAGCTTGTATGCTACTTGTGATCACGTCGTCACCACTGGCAAATAAGCTAGATAGATGTTCATAGTCTTCTTCTTCTTGCTCATCATCTGTTTCTTCACTGTTGTCATCAGATGACTGCGGTATTATATCTCGTGGCCAGTTACAATGATCCTCTGTCTTCACGCTGAATGGAACGTACAGTCGCTTAACGAGGTTCAGGGCTTCGCACGCTTTTGCTCCCAATATGGACTCTCGCCCTGCGTCCACAATGGCGAATTGCACAATGTGACTTCGATGTGCACTCATGCTTCCAGGCCACATACCCCTAGAATTTCAATTGCATTCCCACTGTAGGCGATCAGTCGTTTCGTTCGATCAAAAACTGTCGGTGGAACTCTCAGGCGGTTCAAATCGGAGAGGCTGAGGAAATTGTCACTTGTTCTGGTGACAAGCTTGCAGTTGATTAATGTAGCATTAAGCATCACTGAAACTGTCCATTCATCTTCAATGGTATCAGCATCACCATCTGTCAGATTATTGCTACCCGATGTCACAGCGGTATGCAAATCCAACAATTTATTAGTTCCATCTATCTTTAATGGAGTACTATTTATTTTTTCAATCGTGTTACTAATGCAATAATCATCTAACCTAAATATATCTTCCATGTCTAAGTAATATTCTTCAATGACGGGGTTATCCTGCATTTTCTTCTTAAGTGGGAATGGCCACAATGCGTACATCCATATAGTCAGTGTCACTCTGTGCAACCACGGGTTATGGTGGGTGGTCAGTGGGGTGCGCAGCAAGATGGCTACCTTGCAGGCTGCGGCAATGGTGACCCATGCCTGAACACTACCCTGGTCCCTGGGGTCACCCTGATGCCATGGCCCATCTCTTGGTCACACCCCCGTTACGCCCCCTGGCCCTGGCAACACCCCCCCTGCCCCGCACCCCAAGCCTGTCATGTCAGTGGCAGGACGGGCAGCCCATGTTCACGCCTCTGGTCACATGTCCTACCTCCTCTCTCCTTCAGCTGCCTATGGCGCCTATTTTCCCGATTTTGAAACCACAAGTGAACCTCGCCGCCAGTGATTCCTCCTGGTGGAGGCGGAGCTCCGTGGAGGCCCCAAAGAATACCGGGTCAGGCCCGTTAATTATATACCAACGGCGTTTACTGTACATGCAGAGTAGAATGCATTGACACCGCTGTCAAGGCACTGAAGCATGGCATTCTGTCTGGTGCTTGGTACCGGCCATGGTTTGCGGCTCATGCGCGATTCTCCGGCCAATCATTTTCGCTGGACGGAGAAGCCCACCCCTCTTCTTTCCTTGTAAAGTTACGTCATGCAAATATAGAACAAGACATTGCGTTTAGGATATGACCCCCGCCTGTTCTTTTGTTCAGTTTAATTGCCCTGCCGTTGGGCTTCCCATTGCATGAGGGGAAATTACCCCGAGAAACTCTGGGGTGGGGCGGACATCCCCAGTTCAACAGCTGCTGGCCAGAGACTCTCCGCCACCGGCAGCACCATGGAGAGCAGTAGCCACTGCCGGTATTACATGATGGATTGATGCTGGAGGCCCAGGAAACAGGTGAATGAGGTGGGTTAGCATAGGCCAGACAGGGAATTCCCGGCAAGGTGGAGAGGGGAATCAATTTAATGGGCAAAGGTGATCTTGCTTCAGGTCCCTCGATTCCTGCTGGCAGGTGCCTCCACTTGGCACAGAGGAACCAACAAGGAGGAACACATCCTTTGTAGACTTCAAAACTACCCACTGCCACTTAAGGATCTCAAGTGATCCACTGGTGCAAAAGTTGCCCTTGGGCCTTCCTGTCCTGAACTAACTCAAAGGGAGCGTGGGAATAAGGCAGCAGGATCTCCAACCCCCAAGTACCAATCCCCGCTATCCCACCTGATCCCACCTGTCAAAGAATACAACAGAATATAGATAGGCTGCAAAATTGGGCAGAGAAATGGCAGATGCAATTTAACCCGGACAAATGCGAGGTGATGCATTTTGGTAGATCCAATTCAGATGGGAGCAATAAAATAAATGGCAGAACCATCAGGAGCATAGAGGCACGGAGAGATCTGGGCGTGCAGGTCCACAGATCCTTAAAAGTGGCAGCACGAGACTTCCGGTGACGGCGGGCGGGAGGCGGCCACACAATTTCATAGAATTTACAGTGCAGAAGGAGGCCATTCGGCCCATCGAGTCTGCACCAGCTCTTGGAAAGAGCACCCTACCCAAGGTCAACACCTCCACCCTATCCCCATAACCCAGTAACCCCACCCAACACTAAGGGCAATTTTGGACACTAAGGGCAAATTATCATGGCCAATCCACCTAACCTGCACATCTTTGGACTATGGGAGGAAACCGGAGCACCCGGAGGAAACCCATGCAGACACGGGGAGGATGTGCAGACTCCGCACAGACAGTGACCCAAGCCGGAATCGAACCTGGGACCCTGGAGCTGTGAAGCAATTGTGCTATCCACAATGCTACCGTGCTGCCCAATGGAGGGCTCCCGTTCGGGAACGGCATTTTGAGGGCTTTAAGCCCGGTTCCAGGGTCCACGGAGGCGACAAAAGCAGGGAGAAGGCACAGAGGCGGCATAGTGAAGGCACAGTGAAGAAAAATGTCGAGGTTGAGCAAAAAAACGTCCGTAAGGAAAACAGCTGATGGTCCGTCGGGGAGTGGAAAGGTCACCGTGGGGTCACCAAGGAAAATGGAGGCTGGAGCACCAGGGGAGGCCACATTGCTTACGGCTGAAGAAATAACTAAGGTGATGGCTGCGGAATTCGAAACGCAGTTTACAAAATACATGGAGACAATGAGGAAGGAGATGAGAGAGGTTTTGAGTGTGCTGGTGGAGGAGGCGATTTCCCCGGTGACAAAGGCGGTGGCGAACGCAGTGGCGGAGGTGCGAGAGCAAGGGGAGGCGCTGAAGGAAGTGGAGGAGATGTTATTGCAGCACGGTGATCAACTTGCCTCGATGGGGAAGGAGATGCGGAAGGTGATGGACATTAACAAGGATCTGCGAGGAAAAATTGAAGACCTGGAAAGCAGAGCCAGGCGACAGAATTTGAGGATTGTAGGGCTGCCCGAAGGTGTTGAAGGACCGAAGCCGACTGAGTATTTTGCCGCGATGCTGGCGAAACTATTGGGGGAGGGGGAGGATCCCTCCCGATATGAACTGGATCGGGCTCATCGGTCATGGAGGCCCGTACCAAAGGCGAGTGAGCCGCCAAGGGTAGTGACTCTGTGCTTCCGTAGGTACAGTGTGAAGGAGAAGGTCCTGTGCTGGGCCAAGCAGAAGCGGGTGGTGCAGTGGGTTGGAGCTGGTATCCGTGTAGACCAGGACTTTATGGTGGAGCTGGCGAGGAGGCGGGCTGCCTTCAACCGGGTGAAGAGGGCACTGTACATTAGCAAGGTGCAGTGCGGCATTGTATATCCAGCGAAGCTGAGGGTGACTTACAAGCTCAGGGACTTTTATTTTGGAACGGCGGAAGCAGCGGAGGAGTTTGCGAAGGCAGAAGGACTGTGGCAGAACTGACAAATTGAGGAATGGCCATGTGCCGATGTAACCTCATGACTGTATTTTCTTAGACTTCCGGGTGCGGCAATGACCAGCTGAGTCGCACGATTCGGCACCTCCCGTTGAAACTGACTTTTGGGCTCTTAATAGGAGCCCCAACGGCAATTTAAACGGCCAAAAACACTGTGCGGTAAACCAGAAGGGAATCCTCCCGGACACGCATGGAAAAAGGAGAGGATAGCGGCCGGATTGCAGAAGATCCTCTGGAGCAGCGGCAAGGAAGGGAAGCTCGAAGCAAGATGGCGTCGGAAGGTGGCCGTTTGTTATGGGGCCCGGAGCAACAAGAGTTCCTGCGGCGCTGTGTGGAAGAGCTGAAGAAGGAGTTGAAGAAGGAAGTGTTGGCCCCGATATTACAGGCGATTGAAGGGCTAAAGGAGGAGCAGAGGACCCAGGAGCTGGAGCTTCGGGTCGTGAAGGCAAAGACTGCTGAAAACGAAGATGAAATACAGGGCCTGGTGGTGCAGGCAGAGACGCACGAGGCACAGCACAAAAGGTGTGTGGAGAGGTTGGAAGCACTGGAGAATAATTCGAGGAGGAAGAATTTAAGAGTCCTGGGTCTTCCCGAAGGCGCAGAAGGGGCGGACGTCGGGACATATGTGAGCACGATGCTTTACTCGCTAATGGGATCGGAGGCCCCGACGGGCCCTTTGGAGGTGGAGGGAGCTTATCGAGTTCTGGCGCGAAGACCAAAGGCTGGAGAAATACCTCGAGCTATAGTGGTGAGGTTTTTCCGCTACAACGACAGAGAGATGGGCGAAGAAAACTTGGAGCTGTAGGTGGGAGAACGCGGTGATCCGCGTATACTAGGATTGGAGTGCGGAGGTGGCGAGAAGGAGGGCAAGTTTCAATCGGGCTAAGGCGGTGCTTCACAAAAAGAAGGTTCAATTTGGAATGTTGCAACCGGCGAGACTGTGGGTCACACACCAAGGGAAGCACCACTACTTTGAGACGGCAGAAGAGGCGTGGACATTCATTGTGGACGAGAAGCTGGAATAGTCTGGCGAGAGAAAGAGCTTCTGGGACAAAGTGGTGGGGTGATTATGTGGGGCGAAGAAGGGGAAGGGGGGGGGATGATTTTTCAATTTGTTAATTCTGTGATCCTGTAACTTTTCTCTCTTCCCCATGTTGGGCGGGGGGGGGGGGGGGCGGGGTGTGGAGTATGAGGAACTGTGGGCGCCGGTGGGACGGAAAGGGGAAGGAGAAGGGAAATGCGCCATTAGGGGCGGGGCCGAGTGGGAAACGCGGGCTTTGCTCCCGCGCTATGGTAATTGTGGCAGGAACAGGGACGCAGGAAGGAGGGGGCCTCGCACAATGGGGGCCGAGGGCAAGGGGGGAAGCCGAGGTCAGCCAGAGTTCGCTGACTTCTGGGAGCAACATGGGGTGTGCAACTACGCTAGAGGGGGATCTAGCGGAGGGGGGGGGGGGGTTAACTGGGTTGCTGCTGCTAAGGAGAAGGGGGAGCTGTTATGGGATGGGGTGGTCGAGGCGGAGGGGCACCGTCGGTGGGATATACAGGTACGTGGGAACCGGGTGAGGAGCTGGGTTAAAAAGGGGGATGGCTAGTCGACAAGGTGGGGGGGTAAAGAGCCCCCAAACCCGGCTGATCACGTGGAACGTGAGAGGGCTGAACGGGTCGATTAAAAGGGCACGGGTACTCGCACACCTAAAGAAATTAAAGGCAGATGTGGTTATGTTGCAGGAGACGCACCTAAAACTGATAGACCAGGTCAGACTACGTAAAGGATGGGTGGGGCAGGCGTTTCATTCGGGTTTAGATGCGTAGAATAGGGGGGTGGCTATCTTAGTGGGGAAATGGGTACTGTTTGAGGCAAAGACCATAGTGACGGATAGTGGGGGTAGATGTGTGATGGTGAGTGGCAGATTGCAAGGGGAGGCAGTGGTTCTGGTGAACGTATACGCCCCGAACTGGGATGATGCAAATTTTATGAGGCGTATGTTGGGGCGTATCCCGGACCTGGAGGCGGGAAAGTTGGTAATGGAGGAGACTTCAATACGGTGCTTGATCCAGGGCTGGACCGGTCGAGGTCCAGGACCGGGAGGAGGCCGGCAGCGGCCAGGGTGCTCCAGGACTTCATGGAGCAGATGGGAGGAGTAGATCCCTGGAGATTTATTAGGCCTAGGAGTAAGGAGTTCTAATTTTTCTCCCATGTTCACAAGGTATACTCACTGATAGACTTTTTTGTCTTGGGAAGGGCACTGATTCCGAAGGTGACAGGGACGGAGTATACGGCCATAGCCATTTCGGACCATGCTCCACATTGGGTAGACCTGGAGGTAGGAGAGGAAAAAGAACAGCACCCACTCTGGAGAATGGATATGGGCTTATTGGCGGATGAGGGGGTATGTCTAAGGGTGAGGGGGTGTATCGAAAGGTACTTGGAGCTTAATGACAACGGAGAGGTTCAGGTGGGAGTGGTCTGGGAGGCGTTGAAGGCGGTGGTCAGAGGGGAAATGATATCCATAAGGGCACATAAAGGGAAGCAAGAGGGTAAAGAAAGGGAGCGATTGTTGAGAGAGCTTCTGAGGGTGGACAGGCAATATGCAGAGGCACCGGAGGAGGGACTGTACAGGGAAAGACAAAGGTTACATGTGGAATTTGACCTGCTGACCACGGGTAAGGCAGAGGCACAGTGGAGGAGGGCACAGGGTGTACAGTATGGGTATGGAGAGAAGGCGAGTCGGCTACTGGCCCACCAATTGAGGAAGAGGGGAGCAGCGAGGGAGATAGGTGGGGTGAGAGATGAGGAGGGAGAGATGGAACGGGGAGCGGAGAGAGTGAACGGGGTGTTCAAGGCATTCTATGAGAGGTTATATAAGGCTCAGCCCTCGGTAGGGAAGGAGGGAATGATGTGTTTCCTGGATCAGCTGGAATTCCCGAAGGTGGAGGAGCAGGAGAGGGCAGGACTGGGAGCACAGATTGAGATGGAGGAAGTGGTAAAAGGGATTGGGAGCATGCAGGCGGGGAAGGCCCCGGGACCGGATGGATTCCCGGTGGAATTTTATAGGAAATATATGGACCTACTGGCCCCGCTTTTGACGAGAACCTTTAATGAGGCCAGGAAAAGGGGGAAGTTGCCCCCGACTATGTTGGAGGCGACGATATCGCTACTTTTGAAGAAGGAAAAAGACCCGCTGCAGTGTGGGTCCTACAGGCCCATTTCCCTTATAAACGTAGATGCTAAGCTCCTGGCCAAGGTGATGGCGACGAGGATAGAGGACTGTGTCCCGGGGGTGGTCCACGAGGATCAAACTGGGTTCGTTAAGGGGAGACAGCTGAACACGAACATACGGAGGCTGCTAGGGGTGATGATGATGCCCCCACCAGAGGGGGAGGCGGAGATAATGGTGGCGATGGACGCCGAGAAAGCATTCGACAGAGTGGAGTGGGACTATCTGTGGGAAGTGTTGAGGAGATTTGGTTTTGGAGAAGGGTTTATTGGATGGGTACAGCTGCTATATAGGGCCCCGGTGGCAAGTGTGGTCACGAACAGGCAGAGGTCTGACTACTTCCGTCTTTATAGAGGGACGAGGCAGGGGTGTCCCCTGTCTCCGTCACTGTTTGCATTGGCGATTGAGCCCCTGGCTATAGCACTGAGGGGCTCCAGGAAGTGGAGGGGAGTACTCAGGGGAGGAGAAGAACACCGGGTATCATTGTATGCAGATGATTTATTGCTGTATGTTGCGGACCCAGTGGAGGGGATGCCTGAGATAATGCAGACACTCAGGGAGTTTGGGGAATTTTCGGGGTACAAATTGAATATGGGGAAGAGTGAGTTGTTTGTGGTGCATCCAGGGGAGCAGAGCAGGGGAATAGATGATTTACCGCTGAGGAAGGTAACAAGAGATTTCCGGTACTTAGGAATTCAGACAGCCAGGAGTTGGGGAACCTTACATAGGCTTAATCTAACACGATTGGTGGAACAGATGGAGGAGGATTTTAAGAGATGGGACATGGTGCCCCTGTCACTGGTGGGTAGGGTGCAGGCGGTCAAAATTGTAGTCCTCCCGAGATGCCTTTTTGTGTTTCAGTGCCTCCCGGTGATGGTCACGAAGGCTTTTTTCAAGAAAATCGAGAAAAGTGTCATGAGTTTTGTGTGGGCTGGGAAGACCCCGAGAGTGAGGAGGGGGTTTTTGCAGCGTAGCAGGGATAGGGGGGGACTGGCACTACCGAGGTTAAGTGAGTACTACTGGGCCGCCAATATCTCAATGGTGTGTAAGTGGATGGGAGAAGGGGAGGGAGTGGCGTGGAAGAGATTGGAGATGGCGTCCTGCAAAGGAACCAGCCTACAAGCACTGGCGACGGCGCCGTTGCCATTCTCCCCGAAGAAATACACCACAAGTCCAGTGGTGGTGGCAACACTGAAAATTTGGGGGCAGTGGAGACGGCATAGGGGAAGGACGGGAGCCTCGGTGCGGTCCCCGATAAGAAATAATCATAGGTTTGTCCCGGGGAGAATAGATGGGGGATTTGGAGCATGGCAGAGAGCTGGGATTGTGCAACTGAGAGATCTGTTCTTAGACGGGACGTTTGCGAGTCTGGGAGCGCTGACGGAAAAATATGGGTTGCCCCAAGGGAATGCATTTCGGTACATGCAACTGAGGGCTTTTGCGAGGCAACAGGTGAGGGAATTCCTGCAGCTCCCGACGCAGGAGATTCAGGATAGAGTGATCTCAGGGACATGGGTGGGGGATGGTAGGGTGTCGGATATATACAGGGAAATGAGGGATGAGGGGGAGATCATGGTGGATGAGCTGAAGGGAAAATGGGAAGAAGAGCTGGGGGAAGAGATTGAAGAGGGTCTGTGGGCAGATGCCCTACGTAGGGTAAACTCTTCGTCCTCGTGCGCCAGGCTAAGCCTGATACAATTCAAGGCTTTGCACAGGGCGCATATGACCGGAGCAAGGCTCAGTAAATTTTTCGGGGTAGAGGATAGGTGAGGGAGATGCTCGAGAAGCCCAGCAAACCACACCCACATGTTTTGGTCATGCCCGGCACTGCAGGGGTTCTCGGTGAGGGTGGCAAATGTGCTTTCGAAGGTGGTGGGGGTCCGGGTCGAGCCACGCTGGGGGTTGGCTATATTTGGGGTTGCAGAAGAGCCGGGAATGCAGGAGGCGAGAGAGGCTGATGTTTTGGCCTTTGCGTCCCTAGTAGCCCAGCGAAGGATATTGCTTACGTGGAATGAAGCCAAACCCCCGGGCGTGGAGACCTGGATAAACGACATGGCAGGGTTTATAAAACTAGAACGGATAAAGTTCGCACTAAGGGGTTCGGCTCAAGGGTTCACCAGGCGGTGGCAACCGTTCGTTAACTACCTCGCAGAACGATAAAGGAAATGGGAAGGTAACAGCAGCAACCCAGGGGGGAGGGTGGTGGGGGGAGGGCTCGGGTGGGTCCTCTGGATGTTTTTGTATAGATATTTGTACTTGGTTATGTATATTGGATTGTTTGATTTTATTATCTGGGAGAGTTATTATTTTTGTTATGGCAGTTGCCATTTAGTTTATATATTATTTATTTATTTGTTAAAAACGGCCACTGTTATTTATATTGTTTTATTGTTGTAAAAAAGGAAAAACCTTTGTATTGTTTTGTTTGGCCGAAAAATTTGAATAAAATATATATTTTTTAAAAATGACTGTATTTTCTTCTTTTTTGTTTCACTATGTGCGGGTGTATGGGCTCAAGGATCCAATGTTGTATATATTTGGACAAGGGAAGGGACGAGACTTTCACTCAAAATGAGGGTTCTTTGGGGTGTAGGTGGATATGCGGGGTGTGTGTGCTAAAAGGGGATTTCTGGGCTTTCCTAGGGCCGGGCAAGGGGGAAAGGGACCCGGGCGGGGGCCTCCACGCTGGCCTGTTTAAGCCGGCCAGTGAAAGGGAGTAAGGTGGGGGGAGGGGCTGTGGCCATCGGAGCCTGGCAGAACAGGGTCCGAGTGGTCTAGCCGGGGTGGAAAGTTGGGGGAAAGGAACCGAGGTTGGGGGGAGGAATTTTACAAGAGGCAGTGGGCGGGAGGAATTTGAGACTGGGGGGGGGGGGGGGGGTGTACAACTCTTGGGTATCATGTACGGTACTCTTTCAGAGGTTGGTTGGCGTTGAGTGTAGGGGGGGGGAGGGGGAGTGGACTCTATAGGTCAATGGTGACCATGGGTGGTCCCGGACTCGTTTTTCTTTTTCTCCTTTGTTTTTTGTTTCTTCAAGGTTTCTTCAGAAATCAATTGGGTACGTAGCATGCATTCCTCTTGGAATAGAGCATGATGGGGAGAATGAGCCGATGTTATGTCAAGCAAGCTGCTGGAAGAGGAAAGAGGAGAAAAGGCTTTCATCAAGAGGCCAAATCTCTCAGATCGACTATCTGAGGTTGTCAGAGATGGCTAAAAACAGAGGGTGTGCATATGAAATCTGTTAATAAAGAGATAGTACAGACACCAGGAAATATTCCTTTTCACAAAGTGTCCTTTAAATCTACATTGATCGCATGCTTTTTTCTGTTTCAGATTTGAAGGAACTTGAGATCTTAAAAAGGAACTGGACAAGTTCATCAGAGAAGGGGACATTACTATGTGAAGGGTAAATTGTTCATGAGCTGGGATTATGATGAGTTAGGATCTGCTGTCGGGTGTTCAAATGCATTTTCCTATGAGATTTTGCTCAATTTTCTCAGGGTTATTTTTTCTTTTGTCACTCTCTCTCTCTCTCTCTCTCTCTCTCTCTCTCTCGAGAGAGAGAGAGAGAGAGAGATTGCATTGGCTCAAGGGTCAATCAGTGGTATTTAAGGTAGAATTGTTATCTGAATGGAGCTTGATGGCCCTGATAGTGTTTAAATCTTGGGGGAACCTCCTGGTTGAACGGACACAATTCTTCAAAGTCACCCAATGGCAAGTGAGGCCCGGAAAAGGACTGAGAATGGAATATCAGTGATCTGGGGCGTCATTCTCCGACCCCCCGCCGGGTCGGAGAATTGCCGTTGGCCGCCGTGAATCCCGCCCCCCGCCCCCGCCGAAGTCTCCGGTACCGGAGATTGGGCGGGGGCGGGAATCGGGCCGCGCCGGTTGGCGGGACCCCCCGCTGGATTCTCCGGCCCGAATGGGCCGAAGTCCCGCCCAGGAATTGCCTGTCCTGCCGACGTAAATCAAACCTGGTATTTACCGGCGGGACCAGGCGGCGTGGGCGGGCTCCGGGGTCCTGGGGGGGGGGGGCGCGGGGCGATCTGACCCCTGGGGGTGCCCCCACAGTGGCCTGGCCCGCGATCGGGGCCCACCGATCCGCGGGCGGGCCTGTGCCGTGGGGGCACTCTTTCCCTTCCGCCTCCGCTACGGCCTCCACCATGGCGGAGGCGGAAGAGACTCTCCCCACTGCGCATGCGCGGGAAACTGACAACGGCCGCTGATGCTCCCGCGCATGCGCCGGGAAACTGACAGCGGCCGCTGACGCTCCCGCGCATGCGCCGCATTTCCGCGCCAGCTGGCGGGGCAACAAACGCCATTTCCGCCAGCTGGCGGGGCGGAAATCCCTCCGGCGTCGGCCTAGCCCCTCAATGTTGGGGCTAGGCCGCCAAAGATGCGGAGCATTCCGCACCTTTGGGCCGGCGCGATGCCCATCTGATTGGCGCCGTCTTTGGCGCCAGTCGGCGGACATCCCGCCGTTGGGGGAGAATTTTGCCCCTGGAGTCCAAGGATCGATCCCACCTCCTGGAAACACCTACCAAGTGTGCAGTCGAAGCTGCCGCTCCAGGATCGGGATCATCAGCCATGCAAGGACCCACAGAACCCATGACCAGTAACACGGAGTTTCTTAGGTGAACTAACATGCTCGTTAGCGAGTGATCGCCGAAGAAGATGAAGCAGAGTGTGTAAATCACAGTCGCTC
Source organism: Scyliorhinus torazame (assembly GCF_047496885.1). Lineage (NCBI taxonomy): Eukaryota > Metazoa > Chordata > Chondrichthyes > Carcharhiniformes > Scyliorhinidae > Scyliorhinus > Scyliorhinus torazame. The sequence continues at coordinate 115,187,474 of NC_092724.1, read as the reverse complement.
ATATGAAATCAGATAAATTCATATTAAAAAATGAAATAGCAACCTAATGATTTTTGAATATGTTAAGTTTCCATCTGCTAAATTTCCAGAGTTGCATAATTGTTTATCCATTTTCCTCTGACTTTTATCACTTTTGGCCTCTAACATTTGTTCCCGCTGGTTGTTTTGGTAATTCTGCCTTTGATCGTGACCTGAGTTGGTGTCCTTGTTCCAATCTCCTCTCCTAAAACTGTGCATTATATCACCTCCAAAGGTTTCTTCACATCTGAGTTCTCATCAACATTCTCAATACATTGCCTCATGTCCAAACCAATGTGATCAATTAATTAGCGGCACAATTTTACCGCCCCTCGTGCTGGGGCTGTAAAATGCCCTCCTTTACCTTTAATTGTCTTAGCTGTGAATTCCCCCCCCCCCCCCCCCAACCCCCCCACCCCCAGCAAGGCAGGTTTTCCAGCAGCAAAGGCCGCTGGCAGAGGTGGCACACCGTTAGCTGGCGGGGTTCCCCAGCTGCATGGCTGGAAATCCATGGAAAAGCCATTGCCTTTGGCGGGATAAGAAGATCCCGCTGCTGGTGAATGGCAAGCTGCTTCCACCACCGGTAAAACCACCACGGGGAAGGGGGGGGGGGGTGGAAAAGTGCGTCCAATGGTGATGATTATATTGGTTTGATCATGAAGCAATGTAGTGATCTTGCCAGAGACATTGACTGGAACTCCAAATGGTTTTGTAGAGTCTGACACATACACAATATCAGTTATGAATTCACACTTTCCACCTACCCGCATATTCAGCTCAAGTTATTCAATGGCAATCTGGCAGAATTATCATGAGTTATTCCCAAGAGTTGTTAGATTGCACTTTGGACTCTGTTTAAATAACTCTTGAATATGCTTTGCACTGTGGTTTTCCAGCAGTGTTATATTGATTTTGTTTTAGGCCACAATAATGCACGCTAATATAAGAACTCTATGTCTGATGGCTTTTCATGGATCCCCTGAGAAGACATTAGAGGCAAGAAAAATCTGGATCTCTCTTCCTATTGACCCTCAACAGGGACTGGCAGCACACAGGTACAGTAAAAGGCGAGAGCGGCACTCACAGTTCACAGGTTTACACTTAAGTGCTGTTCCCTGGAGCCTGAGTATAAATATAAAAGTGCTTTCACACGTTATAATCTTTCTTCTAACCTGGTGAATACCACCACAATATAGGTTTGCAACACTGACATTGCACCATCTGGCAGTGATATCCAACCCTCCACTGATTTGATGGTGCTGTGAGAATGATACAAACATAGAAGAAATAAAGCAGGGAACAATCTGAAAGACTGAGCATTCGATTTCTTAAGCTTCTCTTAAAACTGTGTGTGCTGATGTACTGATTTCTTAAAGATGCCAGTGTGATTTCACTGTCTGATAAATGCATTGCTTGAGAAGGTAGCCATGCGATTTCTTCAAAATGAGTCAACCTATTAGTTCCTTCTGATCTTCAATTAGGCATCAGGAAAGTGACTGGAGTAATCAAATGTAAGTTCAGGGGAAATGACTGAAAGGCATAATTGTCTTATGTTATAGATTTCAATATAGATTTACAAGCAGCTGAGTAAGGGGATATGGCAGTTATGTTTCATGTAAATAAAATAGGTTTTAATTCTCAATTATGCCAGTGGGTATTATGGAGCAGGGCCATTTAACCCAATCAGTTAATTCAATGGACATCTTAAGCTCCTCGTCTATGAACAGACACTTCATCTGCGTTTCTTCCAGTTTGTTTCGACTTTGCAACTGTTTTAAGTTAAAAGCCACAGTGTAAATAGTGCAAATTAATTTCCCCTCAAGTCTGATCAGAGTCAAACCTTCAGCTCCTGCTAATTCAAAGAGGACTTTGAAGCAAATGGATTTGAATGAGATTCGTGTGCAAAGAGTTGCTGACCTCCAGCTTTGCTTGATATGATAATGCACATGCCTCACAGATTATTTTGTATTGTCCAATGCAAAGGGCATAGGTGAGGTAAATGTTCAAGAGACGGGACTGAGCAGATTCAAATTGAATTTGATTTCCTCGTGTAAACAGCCTGCTCGGTTCCTTATCCAGGATTTAGATAATGAAGAACAGAGCTCATAGATTTGGGTGGGCTGGTAGCTGACGTGGTTGACTCTCAACCAGAAGGTCATAAGTTCAATTCCCAGGACTACCTGCCAACCCTGATTACCTCAGTCTGCTGAGGTTTGTAGACCTGTACAGATTCTCCATAAAGGAAATAAGGGCCCAGATCTTCCAGCCTCTGGATGATCTGAGACTGGACGTACGACCCAAGATATACATTGGGACCCCGCGGAAATCCTGACGTGCTGACCTCCATGGGAATTGCCTGCGAAGTTTCAACTTCTGATGGGGAATTTCCCTGCTCCTTGGGACTCTCTGCAAATGGGGGAGCAGAAACCATTCATAATGGTAACTAGCATGAGGTGGAATGGGGGGGGGGGGGTTCGGGGTGGCAGGAAGGAAAGTTGGGTGGTCAGTTATTTGGTGAGAATAGAATCAAGAGGTGAATCTCTGAGATGAGTTAAGTCATGAGATGCTAGTGAAATGAAAAAGAGAGAGAGAGAGAGATTTGGGACCAGGGTAGATGTAATTGCCAAGGGGGTTTGGCTTGCTGCACAAGAGGAAATTAGGGAAGCAGTGGAGGCAGTTGAAAAGAAGGTCGCAATCACAATGAATAGTGTATGAGTTCATCACACATTGTTGGAAGTAAGGGTCGTGGGTTAGGGGAGAGGGTTTTAAGAAGATAATTGATAGTCGTGAAAAGAAGCTGGGACTATCAATTTATTTCCGGAGTGATCTAGCAGGAATGGATGATTTTTTCAGTACCCCGTGATCCATGACAGTATCGGTCAGAGTAACCACTGCAAAATCCTTGTGGAGACTGATGTGTTGGCTATGCCGGGTCTGCGAGGACTGCGTTTACTGCAGCAGTGAGAGAGATAGGCTTCCAACACTTGAAGAAATGCAACTCGATTTTATTGAACTCTTAACTATCATACATACTTTAACTGTGGGTTGATACTATGCTGACTTGACTGGAGACCTGAGGCTAACCTGACCACACTATCTTACCACCACATGGTGTATGTTCCAGTTGCTGTTCACAGGCTCTGACTGTCTCAGAGGCTGGATCCCAAGAGAGCGGGAAAACTAGTGCCCTCTGGCTTTATAGTGGTCGTGTCCTGTCTGGTGATTGGCTGCTGTGTTCTGTGTGTTCACTGGTCATCCTGTGTGTCAATGACTGCCTGTCTGTGACCATCATATACCTGTGTGTATATTATTACATCTCCCCCCCTTTTTTTACTTATTTAAAAAAATGTGTGTAGATCAATAAATAGTGAGTGTGTGTGTACAGGAGCCTGACTATATACAAAGTATGTTAACGTATTTACATGGGAAGGTGTCTAGTGCAGATAGAGGGCAGATAACAAATTAGGAAGAAACAATATGTACAGATGTGTAAATGGATCACAAGGTAATGCAACATTCTGTCTATAAATTCAGTCTCTGTGGCGGGCGACGAATTCTGGTTGACTGCCTCAAGGGTGGGTCAGGGGCCGCCTGCACTTGAACGGGCAGAACTGCCTCCAATGTAGAGGTCGGTAAAAGAACTGGCAGATCAGTGGCCTCGTGGAAGGGCGCGTCCTGAGGAACCAGCATGCGAGGCAGGACATCACGTTCAGGTGGCGGGCGTGGAAGTAGCCGCAGTGCCCGCCTATTACGCCGAAGAAAGGAGCCATCATGCATGCGAACGAGGAACGATCTCGGGGCCACTTGCTTAACCACCACAGCCGTGGCAGACCAGCCACCGTCAGGTAGCTGAACACGAACTCGGTCAACAGGAGCCAGAGCAGGGAGATCTGTGGCGTGGGCGTCGTACGCTGACTTGCATTGAGCCCGAGACTGTTGCATCCTCTGCAGGACTGGAAAATTGTCAAGGTCCGGGATGTGGATAGCCGGCACTGTCGTCTGTGGTGTGCGGTTCATTGGCAGCTGTGCTGGGGACAGGCCAGCGGACAAAGGAGTCGCCCTGTAGGCTAACAGCGCCAGGTTAAAATCCGAACCCGAGTCAGCAGCTTTGCACAACAGTCTTTTAACAATGTGGACCCCTTTTCAGCCTTCCCATTCGACTGGGGGTAGTGGGGGCTTGAAGTGACGTGTGTAAAATTATACAGCCGGGCAAAATCCGTCCACTCCTGGTTGAAGAAACAAAGGCCATTATCAGTCATAACTGTAAGTGGAATGCCATGATGGGCAAACGTTTCTTTGCATGCCTTGATGACCGTTGCTGATGTGAGGTCAGTCAGTCTGACCACCTCGGGGTAGTGGGAAAAGTAATCCACGAGGAGGACATAGTCTCGGCCCTTTGCATGAAAGAGGTCAATACCAACTTTGGACCATGGTGAGGACACCAGTTCATGCGGCTGTAGAGTCTCTTTGGGCTGAGCCGGCTGAAACCTTTGACATATTGGGCAATTGAGGACCATGTTGGTGATATCGTGACTGATGCCTGGCCAATATACTGCCTCTCGGACTCGACGGCGACACTTTTTGACCCCCAGGTGACCCTCGTGGATTTGGCCAAGGACCAGCTCTTGCATGCTCTGTGGGATTACGATCCTGTCCAGCTTCATTAATATGCCATCCACTATCTCTAGATCGTCCTTTATATTATAAAACTGGGGGCACTGCCCCTTTTGCCAACCATCCATGAGATGTCGCATTACCCGCTGGAGTAAAGGATCCCTGGCCGTCTCCTGACGAATTTGCACGACCCCTTCATCAGTGGCCGGAAAGTTGGATGCACAAAACTTCACTTGAGCGTCTATCTGCCAGACAAAGTCCGACTGCTCACACGGCGTGGTGATGGATCTAGAGAGTGCGCCGGCCACAATGAGCTCTTTGCCCGGGGTGTAGACCAGGTCGAAATCGTAGCGGCGGAGTTTGAGAAGGATACGTTATAACCGCGGCGTCATATCATTGAGGTCTTTTTGGATGATGGGAACCAATGGCCTGTGGTCTGCCTCAACCGTGAATTTGGGGAGTCCATACACGTAATCATGGAATTTGTCAATCCCTGTGAGGAAGCCCAGGCATTCTTTTTCAATCTGAGCGTATCGTTGCTCAGTAGGTGTTGTGGCTCTCGAGGCATATGCGACTGGGGCCCAGGAGGAGGATTCGTCCCGCTGGAGGAGTACTGCCCCAATGCCAGCCTGGCTCGCGTCAGTGGAGATCTTCGTCTCCTTGGCGGAGTCAAAAAACGCCAGTACCGGTGCCTTGGTGAGTTTCGCCTTGAGCTCACGCCACTCTTGCTCATGAGCGGGGAGACACTGGAAGTCCGTAGTTTTTTTGACAAGATTGCAGAGAGCTGTGGTGTGTGATGCAAGGTTGGGGATAAACTGCCCAAGGAAATTGACCATCCCTAGGAAGTGGAGGACCGCCTTCTTGTCCTCCGGGGTCTTCATGGCGTTGATCGCCGACACCTTGTCTGCATCTGGCTGCACACCAAACTGCGAAATATGGTCGCCAAGCAACTTTATTTCTGCTTGACCGAACGAGCATTTGGCTCTATTGAGTTGGAGGCCATGCTCATGGATCCTGTGGAACACTCGCTTGAGGCGATCGATGTGCTCCTGAGGAGTTGTAGACCAGATAATAATGTAATTGACGTACACTCGCACCCCCTCGATGTCCTCCATCATTTGTTCCATTATGCGGTGGAACACCTCCGAGGCGGAAATGATGTGAAATGATGCCAAAGGGCATCCGGTTGTAATAGTAGTGACCGAACGGGGTGTGAAATGTACACAACTTTCGACTGGACGCGTCCAGCTGTATTTGCCAAAACCCCTTGGAGGCATCCAGCTTCGTGAAAAACTTGGAGTGAGCCATTTCGCTGATGAGCTCTTCTCGTTTAGGTATAGGGTAGTGTTCCCTCATGATGCTACGGTTCAAATCTTTGGGGTCAATACAAATGCGAAGTTCCCCTGACGGTTTTTTGGCACAGACCATGGAGCTAAACCAGTCCGTGGGTTCAGTGACCTTAGAAATGATGCCCTGGTCCTGGAGATCTTGCAGCTGCTGCATGAGGCGGTCCTTAAGGGGTGCCAGCACCCGATGCGGTGCATGAACCACAGGTGTGGCATTCGGCTTCAGCAGTATCTTGTATCGGTAAGGTAGTGTACCCATACCTTCGAAGACGCTGTGGTATTGTGCTATGATGTCACCTAATTGGGCTTGGAAGTTGACATCTGGCGAGGCCGTTGCCTCTGCGGATGACATGGTGTGAACCCGCTGCACAAGATTCAGGATTTTGCAGGCCCGAGCACAGAGCAGGGAAGCTCTGTTGGTTCCAACAATTTTAAAATGCAGGGTTGCTTTTGAAGAACGATGGGATACCGCAAGCTGGCATGAGCCACTGGCAGCAATGGCATTGCCATTGTAGTCGAGGCCGGTGGAAGAATGCTTGGCTTGACGCGGATGGTGTCAAGGTCAGACTTTGAAATGAGGTTCGCTGAAGCTCTGGTGTCCAGCCTGTAGAGTATGCGAGCCTTGTTGTCTGTAAGGGTGGCACACCACTTGTCGTCTGGATCAATCCTCATCACTGGGAGTTATTTCATCTTCTTCGCTGAAAGCATCGTATGCTTGGTGATGATGCCCACCTGGAATGGGGATGTGAGGCCCTTGGTGTCGGAATCTGGAACCATGTCGGAGTCGGAGTCTGCAATGGGTTGCTGCACTGACCGGACGTTCCTGCGCTGTGACTGGGATCGCTGTGTATTGGGCAGGTGAGCACATCTGCACAGGGCTGCGTAGTGGCCAAGCTTGCCACACTGGAGACAGCGTCGAGATTTTGTGGGACATTGCCGCTTTAAATGGGCGGAGCCATAGTTGTTGTTCATCATGGCGCTGACGTCAGGACGCTCCGTGCGCCACCGTGCATGCGTGGTGCGGTCGAATGATGTGCGCATCTGCGCAGTTCAGTCGTCGGCCTTGCCGTCCCCTTGGTCGTGGCGCGCAGGAGCCCAGGAAACGCGCGCAAAATGACCGCCCTCATCCAGACTCAGGCCCTGGAGCTGTTTTACGGCCTGCACCCGCTCCGCAGCGTGGGGGCCTTGCCGCGCCATCTCTGCCGCCTTGATATGGGAGTACCGGTTGTTAGCGTGCTCGTGGAGGACGCAGGTTTCGATGGCGATGGTAAGGGTGAGCTGCTTAACTTTAAGGAGCTGCTGGCGAAGGGGATCGGAGTGGACCCCGAAAACGACCTGGTCGCGGATCATGGAGTCGGAAGTGGAGCCGTAGTTGCAGGACTGCGCGAGGATACGGAGATCGGTTAAGAATGACTGAAAAGTTTCATCCTTACCCTGAAGCCACTGCTGGAACACATAGCGTTCAAAGCTCTCGCTGACTTCGATGTCACAGTGGCTGTCGAACTTCAGCAGGACTGTTTTAAACTTTGTCTTGTCCCCGCCTTCAGCAAAGGTGAGGGAGTTGAAGATGTGGAAAGCGTGGTCCCCGGCTGTAGAGAGGAAGAGAGCGATATTCCTGGCATCCGATGCGGTTTCAAGGTCGGTGGCATCAAGATGCAGCTCGAACTTCTGCTTGAAAATCTTTTAGTTAGCACCGAGGTTGCCGGCGATGCGGAGCTGCGGGGGAGGGCGGACGCTGTCCATGTTACCAGATGGCTGATCGCTGGTCAAAGGCAGACTATCTCTAGGTAGGTCCGTCAAACTCAAGCATGGCTCACTGGTACCATGATGTGTTGGGTATGCCGGGTCTGCGAGGACTGCGTTTACTGCAGCAGTGAGAGAGACAGGCTTCCAATACTTGAAGAAATGCAACTCGATTTTATTGAACTCTTAACTATCATACATACTTTAACTGTGGGTTGACACTATGCTGACTTGACTGGAGACCTGAGGCTAACCTGACCAGACTATATTACTATCACATGGTGTATGTTCTAGTTGCTGTTCACGGGCTCTGACTGTTTCAGAGGCTGGATCCCAAGAGAGCGGGAAAACTAGTGCCCTCTGGCTTTATAGTGGTCGTGTCCTGTCTGGTGATTGGCTGCTGTGTTCTGTGTGTTCACTGGTCATCCTGTGTGTCAATTACTGCCTGTCTGTGCACCATCATATACCTGTGTGTATATTATGACAGAGACAAAGGCCCGTCTTCAAATTGAGGGTAACCTCCATTATATTTTGTGGCATTATTACCATGCTAAATGGGATAGATTTCAAACAGATCTAGCAACTCAAGACTGGGCATCCATGAGCCGCTGTGGGTCATCAGCAGCAGAATTGTCCTCAGCTACAATCTGTAACCTCATGGCACAGCATATCTCCATTCTACCATTACCACCAAGCCAAGGAATCAATGGTACAATGAAGAGTGCAGGAGGGCATACCAGGAGCAGCACCAGGCATACCGAAAATAGGTGTCAACCTGGTAAAGCTACAAAACAGGATTATTTGCATGCTAAACAATATAAGCAGCATGTGATACACAAAACTAAGTGATCCCACAATCTACGGATCAGATCTAAGCTCTGTGGCTCTACGACATCCAGTTATTAATGGCGGTGGCCAATTGAACAATTCATTGGAGGAGGAGGCTCCACAAGTATCCCATCCTCAATGATGGGGGAGCCCAGCACATCAGTGCAAAAGACAAGGCTGAATCATCTGGAATAATCTTCAGCCAGACGTGTTGAGTAGATGATCCATTTTGGCCAGCATCAAAGATGCCAGTCTTCAGCAATTTTATTCACTCCACATAATATCATGAAACAGTTGAAAGCACTGGATATTGCAACGACTATGGGCCCTGACAATATTCCAGAAATTGTACTGAAGACATGTGTTCCAGAAATTGCCATGTCCCTTACCAAGCTGTCCCAGTACAGCTACAATACTGGCATCTACCCGGCAATGTGGAAAATTGCACAGGCCCGCCTCATGCACAAAAAGCAGAACAATTCCAATTATCACCTTATCAGTCTACCCTCAATTATCAATAAAGTGATGGAAGGAGTCATCAACAGTGCTATCAAGCAGCATTTAGCAAAACCTGCTCAGAGACACTCAGATTGTATTCTACCAGGATCACTCAGCCCCTAACTACATTACAGCCTTGGTTCAAACATAGACAGAAGAGCTGAACTTCAGAGGTGAGGAGAGAGTTAAAGCAACACTTGACCAAGTGTGACACCAAGGAACCCATTGATGTACCTTCAATCCACAGAGAGGCAGCGAGAGCGAGTGAACATAAGGCTTTATTAGTCATGAACTTGCCTAGCCAGAGTCAGTAGTACAGATGAATGCCGCCCACAAGAGGCCGAACTATATATGCCCCGGTGTGGACAGAGCCAGAGACGGAGCCATACCGGGGTTACAGTACAGTACCTGGAAGCAGTTCATATCACCACTTCCAGGTCATAGGTCACAGGTTATGATATCATCATAAATTATGGTGAATACATTCACCACACCCAGCAAAACAGGAGTCAATGGGAATCAGGGGGAAAACTTTCCGCTGGTTGGAGTCATACCTGGCACAAAGGAAGATGGTTATGGTGGTTGGAGACTAATCATCTCAGTTCCAGGGCACCATTGCAGGAATCCATGAGGGGATTGACCTTGGCCCAACCGCTTTCAGCTGCTTAATGAATGACCTTGCTTCCATCATAAGGTCAGAAGTGGAGATGTTTGCAGATGGTTACACAATGTTCAACACCATTTGCAATTCCTCAGATACTGAAGCAGTCCATGACCAAATATCAGCAAGACCTGAACAATACCTAGTCTTGGGCAAGCAACATTTGTGCCACATAAGTGCCAGGCAATGATCATCTCCAACAAGATAGAATCAATGTTATTTCCGTCACTAACTCCCCCAGTAACAACATTCTGCGCAGGTTACCATTGACCAGAAAATAAACTGGTTTCGCCATCTCAATACCATGGCTGCAATAGCAGGTCAGAGGTTCGGAATTCTGCAGAGCGTTCAATAGTGGCCCCGGGTCACTGTCCGTATGAAGTTTGCACATTCTCCCCGTGTCTGCGTGGGTCTCGCCCCCACAACCCAAAGATATGCAGGGTAGGTGAATTGGCCACGCTAAATTGCCCCAATAAAATAATTCTGCAGAGCATAACTCACCTCCTGACTCCCCAATGCCACCATCTACAAGGCACAGGTTTGGAGTGTGATTGGATAGCTGTATTTGTCTGGATGAGTGCAGCTCAAACAACACTCAAGAAGATCAACACCACCCAGGACAAAACAACCCACTTGAATAGCACCCCATCCACAAACATTCAGTCCCTCCACCAATGACGAACAGTAGCAGCAGTGTGCACCATCCGCAAGAACTTATTGAGGCTCCTTAGACAGCATCTTCCAAACCTACATACACTACCATCTAAAAGGACAATGGTGACAGATGCAGGGGAACACCGCTGCATGGAAGTTTCCCTCCAAGTCACTCACCATCCTGACTTGGAAATATATCGCCGTTTCTTCACTGTCTGCGTTCCTTCACTCCCTCTTTAACAGCACTGTTGGTGTACCTTCACCCCATGGACTGCAGAAGTTCAAGAAGGCAGCTCACTTTCTGGCAATTAAGAATGGACAATAAATTCTGGCCTAGCTGGCGACACCTGCATCCTATGAATGAATTTTTAAAAAGTATTTAATGTGCTCCAGCCATATCTTGTGATTGACACAGGACATAGCCATTTCAGCCCATCAAGCCTGCTCCACCATTCAATGCGATCATGGCTGATCAGACACTTCAGTGACTTTTACACCCACTATGCCCATAGCCCATTATGTTATTGCTAATCAGAAATCTATCAATCTCTACCCCAAGCAGGCTGAATGACTGAGCTTTCACAGCCCCCTGGGGTAGAGACTTCCAAAGATTCACAACCCTCATTTCTCCTCATCTGGGTCCTCCTGTACCAGTCGTGATAAAGTTGTGATAAGCTCTGTACCAGTTGCGATAAATGCTGTACCTGTTGTAGTAACTGCGTACTAGTTGTGAGAGACGATGTACCAGTTGTGCAGCAGCTTTTTTCAAATCTGTGCACTTGACGAAACAAAGATGGGTTTAACTATTCATTGGGTCAATAATATTGATCACTGAGACATTCGGGCATTTTTTGGATTTGCAATGGCAAATTCAGAGAACATTTTCGGATCCCGTCAGCTGGTATTCCTGTGCCCCTAGACTGCCAAGAAATAGATGCTGTCAGTCCCCCCTCCAAAGTAATAGAGGTGTCTATTTATACTTATATTACCAGTGATTATCAGACTGCCCTGTGTCAAAGTGGCTTCAGGCATATTAAACTAATAAGGACAGAATGTCCCACTTCCAACAAATCACCAGGCAAAATGGTTGTAGTTTCTGTCACCAGACTGATGGCATGTTCACCTAGCAATGTGCTGAGGGGGTGGAACTCCGTTGAATTTTTGAGGCAACTTAAAGTACTAGGGAGCTGGGGGAGAGTAAATCTTTTGTGATTTCCCAGATTTTGGGGCTTTAGCAATCTTGGAAACCATTGATGCCTTTCTAAGCAGCCACACATAATGTTAAGATTTCCTTATAAAAATGAGCAAGTGCAGATGCATGTTGCCAGCGATCAAGGGCAGGGTTTTTGAATTCGGGCTGGGGCACAACATTGGGGTCAAATGTGCGTCCCGACGCATTGTTTCCTGGTTCCTGATTTTTTTTTTAGTCAGCAAAATTGTACCTGTGAAAGCAGAGTGTGTCCACAAAGACATAGGATTCACAAATTCCATGGCAAAATCAAGACCCCAGTCAAGGGGCGGGATTCTCCGTCCAGTGACGCCAGAATCACGAAATGTGATTGGGCAGAGAATTGGCGCGAACCCAAAATCATGGTTTGACGGAGTCCCATGCTCTGGTGCCTTGACAGCAGCGTCAATGGTATCTACTTCACACATACAGTAAACGCTGTTGACATATCATTAACGGGCCCGACCCGGTATTCTCCCAGGGCTTTGTGGTGGTCCGCCTCCGCCAGCAGGAATTACCGACGGCGAGTTTCACTTGTGGTTTTAAAAATCAAGAAACAGGCGCAGTGACTGCTGAGGTAAAAAGAGGAGGTGGGACACATTCCCAGAGGTGCATCCGTCCGTGGTCTGCCGGTCCTGCCAGTCCTGCCGCTGCCATGGTTGGCTGGGGGGGGAGGGGGTGCGGTGCGCAGAGTGACAACAGACATATGGGTGCCCCCACCCTACCACCCCTACCCCGCATTCAACCCTCCCCCCACAACCAGGCGCCACCCGCTGGCAAGGCATCACGTGGCCCACCCAAGGAGGGCCAACACAGTAGTCCCGTCAGGAGGGTGCGGGAGAGGGCTGCAGAGCCTACTGCTGGCATAGGTAGCACCAGCCACTGGCAGCCCTGCCGGCAGGGATGGGTGCAGGGCCCAGAGGCCCCCATGGTGCCTGGCACTGAGGGGGCCAGGGGTGTGGTGCGGGGGGCAGAGTGCCAGGGGGAATGGCGAGGAATGGGTGTGGGAATAGTGAGTAGGGGGGCATGCGGGCAGGGACTGCAGTGCAGGCCGGGGCCACCGTGTGGCCCATTGGACCTGGTTGTGCACAGGGGTTGACACCATGCTAACATGTCTGTCTTTCATCCCCTGCAGACATTGGACTTTGGAACCAACCAGGAATGGTGACCTTCATCCAAGCCTCCTCAGCCCTGAGGGATGTACTGTACGAGCAGGAGCATTCTCAGGGAGAGCCCTGCAGCAGTAGAACCTGCCCCAGAGCTACAGAAGATTGCCAGTGTGGATGCAGAGCTGGCTGCCCAACAGGTAGGAACGAGGCACTGCATCAGGCCTCTTTTGTACCAATAGCGCCTAACATTCGAGGACCTGCTGGATCGGGCATGCCGTTGAAGAATTCGGCTGAGCAGGAGGACATTGCGATCATGGCGCACATGACATCTGCTCCCGGTTGCCGTTGTTGCTCTTTTTAGCCTTAGTCTATTGGCTCTGATTACGTCACCTTTGCTCATGAGTCGCCAGGTATCTTTATGATACTGCCACGTGGTTCAAGTTCAGGTTATGATTAATAACACAGCACACCGCTTAGTAAGGATTAAAACAACGGTCATTTATTATATACAACAAGCAATATTAGTACCCTAATACTACTTTCTATATAATAAACCTATCACTACTGGCCAATACTTAACTTAGGAAGAGCCCACCAGGTCAGGGAAATGAATGGCTTGTCCAATCAGATCTGGCCCGCGGGATTCAAAAGGCTGCTACAGGTCGGTGGCTAGGTGTCTCTACCGGATAGCGATCGCTGGATTCAAACTTACTGTTGCCGGTTGCTGTTCTTGCGAAGGTCTCGAGCAGGTGAAGAGGAGAGAGAGAGAGATCTGAATTTGGACCTCCACTTTTATAGGGCCCAGGGGCTTCCCGCCTCCCGGGGCAGCCCTTGACCCTGAGTCCCAAGTGATTGGATCTGTCCCCAATGTCTGGGGTCGATGTGTCCAATGGTGAGGCGATTCCTCGATCGGGGGGTGGTCGCTCACCTGTCTTTCTTTCGGCCACTGCAGGCGCCGACAGGTCTGGCCTGGTATTCAATTGCTAATATGTTGCAATTGTTCCCGGGGATAGCCGATTTAACTGTGGATGTCTGAGTAGATTAGGTGTAAACAGTCCTGAATGCAACTGCAAATACCTGGGTTGATGTGCTGTTGATAGCCCTGAGTATCGATCTGGGCTAACTTCCCAGAGCCGAATATGCAATACTGTCTGCAGCTGCCTGCTTGTGTCTTCTTAGCTGTTTTTCCCAGCAGTCTTTCGGGTTAGCCATTTTAAACTGGGTTTTGGCCAGATTAATCGGAACGCAGCCATTTTACGTGGCTACACCGTCAAGGTGAAGGTGGCCCTGAACCTTTACACCATGAGATCCTTCCAACAACCGAGTGGGGATCTGTCTGGGATCTCACAGACCTCGGTGAACAGGTCCATCAGTGCCATCACGGAAGCCGTATATACCCGCTTGGCACAATATATCAAAGTTAATGTGCCCTGAGCCCACCAGGATGCCTGGACAGCATGGTTTGCCGCCATTGTTGGGATGTCCCAGGTTCAGGGGCTGATCAATGGGATGCATGACCCCCTACGAGCGCGAGCCCTTAACGGGCCGAACTTCACAAACCAAAAGGGGTTCAGTCGATGTGCGTGCAGCTGGTGTGTGGCCATGAGCTGCACATTATGCATGTCTGTGCCCAATACCCAGGCAGAATGCTCGACTCCTTCATCTTGGCACACTTGATGGTTTCTGACAACTTTGAGGCGCACCCCAGGTGAGGGATTGGGTTTTGGGTGACAAGGGTTATCTGCTGCATTCGTGGCTGACGACGCCTATCCGGAAGCGACAGACCAACGTGGAGACCCGCTCCAACGATGCCCATGCAGGGACCAGGGGCGCGATCGAGCAGTGCATCCGCATCCTGAAAATGCGGCTCAGGTGCCTGGACTGCTCTGGAGGGACCCGCTAGTATTTCGCTTGGAAGGTCTCCTAATTGTGGTGGCCTGCTGCATCCTCCACAACATTGCGCAGCAAAGGGGTGACGGGCTGGAGGAGGGAGATGAATAGCAGGCCTCGTCTGACGAGCAGGATGCGGGCGTATGGCCAGGATGGGCAGGCACAGGAGGCTGCACAATGTGTGCATCAAGGCCGGCGCACACGGGACGCTCTAATTGCCTCCAGGTTCACCGACTAGTGGGCCTAGCCGAAGGGACAAACATCCCATCCCATCCCCAAACCACCCCCTGGCTAACCATCCGCTCCCATCACCACCCTCCCAGCACCACCGCCCCCCCTACACCTTCAAACCCCCTCTGTGATTCTTACCCGTTTCACCATGGGGTGAGGGCCCTGGGTTGGCAGCAACACCGGGTCTGATCCATGGGATTGCGGACGGTGACAACCCGCTCTGCGATGAGCTCTGGTGCTCCGTATCATTTGACAATGTCTAACTCCTGCGCACAGTAGCACTTTCCACCATTCATCTGGCTGATCCCTGCATGTTAGTTGGCCAATCCATCACACGGTCCCACCGAACCCTTGGGGTGGTGGAGGTGGGAATGGGGTGTGTGGGTGGGGGCAGGGTTGGGTTGAGGTTGTGAGGGCGAGGGAGGGACGGAGAACCGGGGCGATATGCGGTGTCCAATCTGGGGCCCCGGCCAGTGCCCACCCGCACCGTCCACCCATCTCCCCCCACCCCCCAGCAACCCCACTACAGGCAGCCCAGCCCATCCCTCACACCCTTTTGAAAGTACACCAAGGCTGGTTGTAACTTCTGTGCACAGGTGTTTATTTTGAACAGAACAGGTGAACATCCCTACAACAGTTTATGCCTTAGCCCCTACCGCTATCTTGTGTGCTGCACCTGTGCCAACTTAACTCGTGCCTACCTTTCTGGCCTTAAAGGCACTAACGCTACATCTAAGCGGATCCCCAGGTGGTACATCAGGGGTGGAGGTGGCCTGCTGCGATTCCCGGCTTTTGACTGGGTCCCCTTTGGCGACCGTCCTCTGGAGCGACGGGGCCTGGATGGACCCGGCTGTCAATCGGGCCTCCCAGGTGGAGTGGTGCCACCCTGTTCTGTCCGCTGTCCACCTGATGTGCGAGGGACAGGAGAGAGAGAGTCCGAGTGCTTCAGTGTTCTGGCACCTCCCCTGTGGAGTCAATGACATGGGCCCAATCACCTCCTCCTCCCTTGGGTTGCCCAGTGGCCCCCGGACGTCTCAGTGGAATGGGGGTGAGACTGGATCGAACATTTGTGGCTCTCCTGCCACCTGGTGCTGCCAGTCCGTGAGGCACATTAATGTCTCGACCAGGGTATCAATGCTCGTGGCCATGGAGCACAGGGTCTGGGCCTCCTCCCTCTGGGGCTGGCTCAGGTCAGCCAGTGCCTGGGCAATGCTGTAGACACACTAAGCCATAACCAATTGTGACTGGGCCAGGCTGTGGAACGCTGCTGCAATGCCCAGATGACCATGGTACTATCTGCCTGTGACAGGGCAGCCCTGTCCTGTGCCCTCACAGCGTGTCCCAAGCCTTGGACATCCTGATCCATGGCCAATACCTTCGCTCCTAAGGCCTCCACCATGAACGCCATCCATGCAGTGTTGGCCTGGGTAGCATGCACGGTCGGCACTGCCTCCTGCTCCTGCAGGTGGTTGGACTTCTCCAACTGCACCTGCACAAACTGATGGTTGCTGACAACCCCTCATATAGTTCCTGGCTCTGTGTCTGCATCTCCATTATCGATGGGACCACCCTTTTCAGAAGCCCGAGACCCGCCTGGATGGCAGCGGGTCCCTGAGGTTGGGCCACCCTCCAACCATCCACTCTCTTGGGTGTTCACACCTCCACCTGAGTACCGCTGCACTTGTTTAGTGCGCACCAGATTGTGCCCCAGGAGCCTCTTCACGAACATGCCCAACCGAGTTGAGTGCCTCTCGGATGGTGGAGGGGTTCTGACTCAGTTGTGACGGAACGTCGGTGTCATGCCCGGCCTGGTGCTCCAGGGTGTCTCGGGCTGGCATTTCAGGATTCCCTTCACTGTCCAATACCGCCTCGTCGCTGGAATTTGCTTGGGACTTTTGTCGAAGGCGGGGGACACCAGAAGGGCCCGCCTCATCGCCAGCTGATCCTGAAAGACACAAGACATGATACATGATTTGATCATGGGTTGGGGTGCTGGGTGGTGTGGGGCAGGTGGGGTGATGTAGGGGTGGTGTGGGGATGGTGTTGGGTTGGTGTGGGGTGGTGTGGGGAAGGTGGGGTGGCGCCGTGCCAAAGGTGGGAATGGCGCCGTGCCACGTGTTTTTCATTGGAATTGATCGAGTTCCACATGGCGCCAGTGCTAGCCCATTAACGGATCATTAATTGCTCCGGGACCGGCGCCAATTTAGTTGTCATAGAAATCCATCGATTCTGTCCCGGTGTCAATGCTTAGTTTCTGAAACAGAGAATTCCACCCTTGGTGTCTCAAACACATTTCTGAAAAGGATTTTAAAATAATGAGTTCAACTGTTTGTCAAAATTGTAACCAAGGTGCTTAACTATGAACACATTCTGATAGAAAACACAGAATGACGCTTCAAAGGAATTTATTTGTGGAAATCGCAAGTGGCAAATCCTTGTGCTAACAAATCAATCAGCATTGGGGATTTGTGAAGTAGATGGCATTTGTCAGTGACCTCAAATATTAGTTTGCAAACAAGGATTCTTATTAGGTGGGCCTCACTGATAATTTTACTTTCTTTTCCCACAGGTGCACTCTTTCTCTAAATAATTGTCATGTTGCAACAACAAAATATGTCTGTGCCGTATGGTGTGGAATTGTGCACATCTGTCTAATCGGTGATTTCCCTTAACACACCCCATCAACAGCACCCAACACCTTTTCAAGAAGCCCCAATAACAGGGTAAAGCTCGGCCCCATTTGTAAGACTTCTACTGACTCCAATATCAATATCAAACAAAGAAAAAGAGTAACGTTGTCCAGCTGATCAGCGGTTAAACTGACCCATGTAGTCCCAGTTTTTTGCTGCCATATCCCACTCAAGGTTTCAAAATGGTGATCAAGAATGCGCAGACTTCCATTTTGAGAAAGTGGTTTGTGTGCATCTGCCCAACAACTGCCAGCAACACATAGAGCAGTGAGATTGCCGTGCAAATGCCACTGTTGTCATTTTGGAACTCCACTCTGCATCAACGTCGTTGGTATAATCTTACACAGCTGAACACAATATTCAACAGCAAGGCAGACTCCCCCCTTCCACCCAGCACTATTCAATGGGATTACAGGGTTGGATTTTATGGTGGAGAGGGGCTGGACTGCTGTCTGCCTAGAATGAAAGTGGGCTGTTAGCTGGCCCACCCAAAAGAAATCTGGCCCCCCCTTCCCCCCCGCCTACCAACGACACTCTATGGGCATGCTAAAAAAGTGAGAATGGGACTTCCGCCCATGAGAACTGTCAGCCAATCAGATTGACCGGCAGCTCCACCATTCCTAGCAACACCAGGAGCACGATTCAGCAGGAAAAAAATTAAAGTCCGCTTTCGGGTGCATTTGACAGGATGTTCCTCGATGGCTGCAACGCCAAGAATCGCCCACTATTCAATGACAATTTGCCATCTGGCACTTTCTTCCCTCCAAGGCTGCACTTAGGTGGTCGTCCTTCACTCGTAAGCTGAGCTCGCAAGCAGGCCCGGCTCCTCGCAGATCTGGGCCCCATTTTGCAAGGCAGCCCCGATCTCTAGACCCCGCCCCCCCCTTTTAGTCCTGTTTCCAGCTTTCAGGGTCCCACTTCAACCCCCAACCTTCACACAGCCCCTGGAACTCACTCTCCCTCTAATGGGCAGGGCTCAACATCTGGCAGTGCCAACTTGGCACCTTGGTACTGCTAGCATGGCACCCTGGCAGTGCCCACATAACCCTGGCAGTGCCACACAGGCACCACAGAAGTGCCAGGCTGGCACTGCCAGGGCACAAAGCAGTTACTGAATCATGCCCCAGAGCTCAGTACAGGGCTCTGATGGGACTACTGGGATTACTGGGCCAAAGACCAGGTAAGTTGGGGTACTGGATGGGGCGATATTGGGCAGCCCAGCGAGGGGGTGTGATGGATTTGGGAGGGTGTGCTTTGTAGCGAGAAGGAACAAAGAAGTTGGGGTAACATCTCGGGTGCAACTCCAATGCATAAACAGCAACTCCTCCCCCCCACCCCCAGAATGATGCACTACCCCCTTCCCTTACTGCCATTACACAATCTTTTTTAACAAGTAGCATGCTCACTCCTGCCCACCTGCCCACACCAACCATATTATTGCATGGGCAGTGTAATATACAGGTCAGTTCGCAAGGTCAATTGGCTCTTAATTATTTATTTACATATAATGGGCAGGCTGCTGATTTTTGAATTGCCCCCCCACTGACCATATTATGGAGCACAGTTTGGGGGTGATGGAAAGAGGTGGGCTTGCGACACCTTGTACCTTCTGTGCCCCCTGCCCCCCTCCCCACTGAAAATGCACCTGACAAGGAGCTGTAGTAACCAGCCCATGAAGTACTTCAGGTTAGTCGTTGAATTATTTCTGTTGGTGTAATTGTGTGTTTTTGGAGTTTTCCTATTCTTGGTGTAAATTGCTGTGCTCTACAGATGTGGTTGCGCTAATTTTGCAGTGTTTTTTATGTGATGTAAAATGTAGCGCTGAGATGGGATGGTCTCTCTTTGGATCCACAGATTGCTTTGGGTCAAAGATTTCCTTCCCTAAAGGACACTAGTGAACCAGATGGATTTTAACAACAACAATTGAATCATGGTTATCACTAGACTTTTAATTCCAGATTTTTACTGACTTCAGATTTCATCACCTGCTTTGGGGGGATATGAACCAGCGACTCCAGAGCATGAAATGGAATGAAAATCGCTTATTGTCACAAGTAGGCTTCAAATGAAGTTACTGTGAATAGCCCCTAGTCGCCACATTCCGGTGCCTGTTCGGGGAGGCTGGTACGGGAATTGAACCATGCTGCTGGCCTGCCTTGGTCTGCTTTCAAAGCCAGCGATTTAGCCCTGTGCTAAACCAGCCTCAGTTTCCAGAGTCTCATTACCCAGAGTCTCTGAATTACTGGTCGAATGACAATACCACTACGCCACCTCCTCCCCTATGAAATGGGGTGATTTTGAAACCATACACCATCATGTCACTTGAGTTCCAAACTAAAGATGAATAGCCCCAATCTCACAGATATTAGTGTTCAGTTCACTTTCAACTAGAATGTGGTCCAAACATAATCACCCATTCAGTGGATAATTTGTTCTCCATTAACATTGGAGGCACTTTGCCAGTGAGATTGACATGTTTAACTGTTGATTCTGCACTCTGATTGAGGTGTGTCCCAGATTACAGTTCCCTCCTGGCCATTTGATTTTATTTTATTTGAGTTATTCTTGTCACAGGTATTAGTATACAGTGAAAAGTATTGTTTCTTGCATGCTGTACAAACAATGCATACCGTACATAGGGAAGGAAGGAGAGACTGCAGAATATAATGTTACAGTTATAGCAAGGTGTAGAGAAAAGATCAACTTAATACGAGGTAAAAGAGTTAGAATGAAGTTTTAGAAGCATAGGACGAGAGTAAAAGATAGAATTAGAGGGTATGCTGTGCACAGCTTGCAAGACGCCGCCTCGCTCCGGCGCCATCTAAATGATGAAGCCATTAATAAACTCACTGCAGGGTGAGAACAAATCAAAGGAACCTCATAAAAATGATAAGTGAAAAGTGAACAGACCAGAAAATAATTAGCACTGGAATTACTTATCACTTAACCATCCAGAGCCGACATACTCCAGCACAGGATCATTCCAAAATAAAAAGAGGAGCACGCTGGAAATGCTCAGCAGGCTTGGCAGCATCTGAGGAAACGTTAACAGAAGTTAGTGGAAGCAGTAACTCTTTTTCTCTCCACAGGAGCTGCCAGTCCTGTTGGGATTTCTAGAATTGTCTGGGGGCGGGGCCAGCATCCATCATATTTTCCTTTTATCCAATACATGCCTAGCTTTTTAAAATCTTTTTGGTACACTGTGATCATAGTATGATATGCTTGCCTGAGAGGAAGCGCAACTACGGTTCACCAGACTGATTCCTGGGATGGCGGGTTTGCCCTATGAGGAGTGTTTGAGAAGGCTGCGCCTGTATTCTCTAGAATTTGGATGAATAAGAGGCAATCTCGTTGGAACATATAAATTCCTTACAGGGCTCGACAGGGAGATGCAGTAAAGGATGTTTCCCCTGGCTTTGTTGGCCGGGGGCGGTGCGGGGGTTGGTTTCTAGAACAGTCTCAGAATAAGGGGATAGGCTGCTTGGGACTGAAATGAGAAGGAATTTCTTCACTCGGAGGGTGGTGAACCTTTGGAATTCTCCACCCCAGAGGACTGTGGAATCTTTGAGCATGTGCAAAATGAGATTGATAGATTTCCAGATATTAAAAGTATCAAAGAGTTATGAGAATAATGAGGGGAACTGGCATTGAAGTAGATGAGACATGGACCAGGATTCTCTTGGAGTTAAGTGCTTTGATTTGCACTTTTTCTCAGCAGAAAGCACTTAACCGCTTTTGATGCAGTCAGGGGCTGTCAATTATAGCTAGATGGTTATTCATTGTGCTTAGGTTTAAAGCAGGGTACTTGAGATGCCTTCAAGTGTGAAAGGAAATTAAAATAAACACTCCAGACACATGGCAGCCTGGAGGTGATTATCCTGTCAATTAAAGTCTGCTAAAAGCAATTTCTCTTTGAAAGTGAATAGAGGCCTCACGGCTCAAAGGATATGAGGAGGTTTAATATCTTCTGATGGATTTTGGCTTTCTGTGAAGTAGCAGCTGCTGGACAGGAAAGTGGAAAGGCAGGAACGATTCACTTCCGGCAGGAGAACATAGTCTCCCAAACGGAGTATCCAGTCCATGATCTTATTGAATGGCAGAACAGGCTGGGAGGGCTGAATGACCTACTCCTGCTCCTACTTGTTGTGTCCCTATACATGGAGCAACCTGTAAGGGGAGATTTTGAACTGTCAGCTGCTGAGTTGCGTAAAGACTCCACAGGTTCAGCAGAGAGTCCGGAGGCATTATTCAATTCTAACCTCACAACTATGATAACTCAAATGACTACCTGGATATGACTTCCTAGTTGGTTGCTGGACAATTGTGGACAGACTGTACATGAGCCAGTTGCAGGCAGGTTGGACTGCAGCAGGAACCTGTCACTAAAGAGGGTGTTGCTAACTTTTCGGTTGGTTCAATTGCTCTGTTTTATTACCTTTGATCTCGAGTCGCCAGGTATCTTTATGATACCGCCACACGTTCAAGTCCAAGTAATGATCAATAACTCAATACACCGATTAGTAAGATTCAAATCAAAGCACATTTATTATACACAGTAATCGCTACTCATGCACAAATTCTACGTCTAAGCCTATTCTACAACTAACAGGCCTATACTTAACTTCGGACTGGCCCACCAGGTCAGGGGAACAAATGGCCTTTTGTTCGGGTTCTGAGTCTGCGGGATTCGAAGTTGGTACGGATTGGTAGCTAGGAACGCCTATCTTGTAGCGAGCGTTGAATTAAGACTTACGGTCTTTCGGCGGTCACTCCACCGGTCACGGACAAGGTTGGTTCGCGTTGCTGGGTGACCCGGGCAGGAAGAAGAGAGTGAGTTGAACTTGGGGGCTTAACTTTATAGTCCCCAGGGGCTTCCCGCCTTTCGGGGCGGACCCTGTACCTGGTTCTAGGTGATTGAACTTTGTTCTTGGTTCGATTTCTCCAATACTGGAGCGGTTCCCTGATCGATGGGCGGTCTTGAGGTGTTCGTTAACCTCTTTTGTGTTGTCTCCTGCTGGCGCCGGGGAGTCTGGTTTAGTTTTGTGTGTCCCAAATGTTGCTATTGTTCCCGGGGATTGCTCATTAGTATGTAGATGGCTGCTACATTATTATGCTGATGGTCGCTGGTATCGATGCTGTCTGGGCTTTGCAGAGTTAAATACATAGCAAACCTGCACCTGCTAGTTTCTGCCTGTGTTGGCTGAATTTTCCTTCAGCCTTTGCCGTTCGCCATTTTAAATCGGGAGTTGGCCAATTTAGGTGGCTACGGGTTAGCGATGGGCAAGCCCAGTGTGGTAGGTGACTCAAAGTATCATTGAGGGGACTCCATCGTCCTTCTTGCTCACAAAAAAACCAGAAAAAAACCTGCAACTTATTGAAATCACCGGCAGGAACAAATGGACAGATTATGCATAGTGCATACTCCTCCCATTCTGCGTCTAAACGGCAAGTGGGGTTTACTGCAGATCATGGTGACCCTGGTACACTGGCCCCTTCCAGGATGACAAGGACTTTGGTGTATGCGGTGCTCGATGCAATGCAATTTTCAAACCATCACCGCCTTGTAAATGCTGAGTCGTCTTAAAGTCAGGGACATTAAATTTAACTCCGTGTCCCATCAATTTGCCTATAGGTAAAATCGCTGATACCAAAAGGCCTTGGCGTGTGACTTATGTTTTCTCCACTGACATCAGTGAAAACCTCTCGGCCCACAACATTAACATAATCCAGTGGTTTCGAAATATTGGCACAAATGGATCAGTTTGTAAGTCATGAGTTGCATTTAGCTCACTGACCATTGTTTGGAAACTTCATTTTAGAGCACCTTTAAAAGGTGGACCCTGAAGTTAATTGGTACATTGCAAATTCCATTTGTGAATCCTTCACTCATATAGACCATTGATATAATTACCTCTGTCCACAGAACTGAAGGTTTTCCCAGTAGTGAAACACTGCCGTATACTAAACCACAACACCGTACATTCCTCTTTAACTTCAGGGGTGTTTTGGCTGCTATTTAGACTGGTGACATGGCCCTGGGTCAATTTTTCAATAGAGCTTCTTCCAGTCAAAATCTTCAGTTACAACGATATGATTAATTCCAACTGAAATTTTTGAAATTCAATTTTAAAGGCCCATTTCCAGAGGGAAATCAGTCTGAATTTGGATCAACTCTATTTCATTTTCCTGGATAATACTGACTTCTGTCGGAATAATATTGTTATTTGGAGTTGATGCATAAGCATATTTTGATCGGAGTCTCTGCGTATATCTGAAATTGGTTGCCAATGGAATAATTTTCATACTTTGTACATTATGTCCGCCAAGTAACAGTTTCAGATCTACTGCAAGTACAATATTGAACCATGCTGATGCAAGTTTAAATGACATACCTAGGGCAGGATTCTCTCATCCTGAGGCTAAGTGTTGACACCGTCGCAAACGCCGTCGCGTTTCCCGACGGCGTCAACATGGCCTCAGGAGCAGCAATTCTGAACCCTACGGGGGGCCAGCACGGCACTGGAGCGACCCACGCCACTCCAGCTGCCGATCCCGGCGTCAGATGGGTGCCGCGGGTCTGCACGTGCGCTGTGGGGCCGGCGCAATTGCCGCAACATAGCGTAGGGCTACAGGGGCCGGCGCGGAACAAAGGAGATCTCCAGCTTGAGAGACCATCCCGCCGATTGGTAGGCCCTGATCGCAGGCCATGCCACAGCGGATCCCCCCCCCCCACCCCGGGGTCAGACACCCCTCCCCCCCTCCCCCTCCTCCCCCCCCCCCCACCCCACTAGGTCGCCATTCACACCGAGGTCCCGCTGGGTAAGGGCAGCACGGTAGCCTTGTGGATAGCACAATTGCTTCACAGCTCCAGGGTCCCAGGTTTGATTCCCGGCTTGGTTCGCTGTCTGTGCGGAGTCTGCACGTTCTCCCCGTGTGTGCGTGGGTTTCCTCCGGGTGCTCCGGTTTCCTCCCACAGTCCAAAGATGTGCAGGTTAGGTGGATTGTCCATGATAAATTGCCCTTAGTGTCCAAAATTGCCCTTAGTGTTGGGTGGGGTTACTGGGTTATGGGGATAGGGTGGCGGTGTTGACCTTGGGTAGGGTGCTCTTTCCAAGAGCCGGTGCAGACTCGATGGGCCGAATGGCCTGCTTCTGCACTGTAAATTCTGTGATAAGACTAGGTTAGAACGGCGGCAGTGGGTTTTTTTGTACGGCCGCTCTGCCCATCCCGGGCCGAGAATCGCCGGGGGGTGGGGCGCGTAGATTCTCCGGAGAATCGTGTCCCGGCGCCGGAGTGGTGTTGTCCAAGACAAAGATCTCTGGTACACCTTGGGTGGCAAATTATTGATGCACTTTCTAAACTGTGGCATATGAAGTCGTGGACTTCATTTAAAAAATCTCCATCCATTTTGAATGGATATCCACTAGCAAAAGGAACATCAAGCCCATGAATTGGCCAAAATAATTCATGTGAACACTCACCCATGGTTGACCATGGGTGGACCATTTCCAGAGGTGCAAGGCAGCTGCAGCTGGCAACGTCTGGTATAACTGGCATTGGTCACATTGTTTCACAACCCATTCTATATCCGCATCGATGCCACCCACCAAATGTAACTCCTAGCTAGCATTTTCATCTTTGACATACTCGAATGGAAGCTATGCAATTCTTCAAGCAATGATTCTCTTCCTGGTATGGGGACCATCACTCACGTTTCCCAAAGGATGATACCATCCCCGTAACTAAGTTCATCTTTCCTGAGCTGATGAGGCTTCATTTCCTACAAAACCTCCTCATTTCTCCATCCACACAGTATCACCTGTTCAACATTTAATAACAACGGGTCTTTATTAATCCAGTACTTAATTTGCTGCACTGTCACAGTAGAGTCCAGGACGTTGAAGGCCATTATAATCTCTTGCGGTACTAGAGGGGGTGGCATGCTCGCTGGTAACGGAGGTGAATTAAAGCATCTGCATTGGCCATGAGAGCCTCTGTCCGATATTTGTAGGCCAATAAGAACAGGACACGACTTTGTATCCCAGCAGAAACAATTGGTGGAATTGCTTTGTCTTCCCTGAAGAGCCCTAAAAGTGGCTTAATTGTCTTTGATGATAGTAAAATGCCTCCTGGATATATATTCATGCACCACAGTATGTTGTCACCTTGTATTGGTAGCTAGAAATTGAATTTGCACCAGTGCTCCTCAAGAGGTGAGTTCTTAATCTCAGCCTAGTATTTTTCCATTATTGGGAAGCCAGGTATTTCCCAGAAAGGAAAGAGGGGCAGCACGGTAGCACAGTGATTGGACAGTTGCTCCAGGGTCCCAGGTTCGATTTCCCGCTGGGTCGCTGTCAGTGCGGAGTCTGCATGTTCTCCCCGTGTCTGCATGGGTTTCCTCCGGGTGCTCCAGTTTCCTCCTACAGTCCAAAGATGTGCAGATTAGGTTGATTGGCCATGCTAAATTGTCCATAGTGTCCAAAAAGGTGGGGTGCGGTATGGGTTACGGGGATATGGTGGAGTTGTGGGCTTGGGTAGGGTGTTCTTTCCAAGGTGCTCTTTTCGGTGCAGACTCGATTGGCCAAACGGTCTCCTTCTGCACTGTAAATTCTATGATTCTACGACAGCAAGTTGCTTAGACAGAATTTTGGCAGGCTGTAGTGGTGTGTACAAATGTCTATGTGTGAAAAAGAGAGGGAGTGAGTGGGATGACAGAATGGCATTCGGCCAATCTAGTCTGCACTGACCTTCCGAAAGAGCACACTAGCCAGTGCCCCCAGCCCTATCCCCATAATCCCATCCAACCTTGTGATACGAAGAGGCAATTTAGCATGGCCAATCCACCTAACCTGCACATCTTTGGACTGTGGGAGAAAACCGGAGCACCCGGAGGAAACCCACGCAGATACGGGGAGAAAGTGATTTGTTATGTTGTAGGTGTAACATAAGCGGCTTCCTTGTGGTGCACTTGACAAAGGAAGGTTCAGATGTGGAGATAACTTCAACACGTTTATTAAACTATTTACACTTCTATTACTCGGGTTCGACACCACTGCTAATCCTACTATAGCTACCCAGACTGACTAACCAGTTGCTGCAATCCACGTGGTGGGTGTAATATTGAATCAGCCCTGTGTCTGTACTCACTGACTGTCTCCACTGGAAAGAGGCAGACCATGTGTGTGGTGTCCTTTATATATGGGTTGGTGTAATGCCCCCCTGTGGTCGTGTCACCTCCGTGTGTATCGTGAATGTCCATTGGTCGTGTCCTATGTATCTGATCTATTGGTTGAGTGTGTGTGTGTGTGATGTTTCTGGTACTCCCTCTAGTGTCTAGCTAGCCTACATGTATTTACATTGATGCACATCACCACATAAACAATTAAAAGCACAAAGGAAAATTTAACCTTGGCGCAGTGAACTTTGAACAAGACCTCTCAAAAACATTCTACTGCCCAAGCATCTTTTGTGAACTGAAGTTTATAAATAGACAAATAAGATAGAAGTAGGCTACAGAATCTGTAATGGGTGAGATGGCAAAATAGTATTGCATTGACCGAAATATTAATTTCCATATTCAAAATAGTGAAATTGCAATTATATTTCCTTTCACAAACTAAAAAAGCGCTTTGGATATATTTGAACTCTTAAATCCTTGAACGATACTGCTTTAAAATCAGTAAAATATTCCACAGACATTTGGAAAGCCAACATTTTATTGCACAGCTAAAAACATCATTTCGACAGAACCTACAAGGAAATTCCAAGTTTAGTACAGCTTTAGTACATAATGTGTTGTTTTATCCGCTGTAATGCTTGTGTCATTAAGTTTTATGGCATGACTATTTACATTTATCTAACTTGGTATCTTTGACTTTGTTGACTTTGTGTCAGCGAGGGAGGTGGCCCTTTGACTGCAGCAGTGTATCATCACTCGCCCTGCTAACTGAAAAAGGCAGAGCAAGCCGGGTTCCAAAACAAATGTTTCTAAGCACGACAATCAAAATTAACATTTGGGCAGAGAACATCAAATGGTTCTTACACCTGAACTGTAATATTCAAACTATATTTCCCCCATGCAGAACTTCTTTCTCTCTTTTCCTTTGAAAGGTAGTTTGTTTTCTTTAAAGTTGCAGAGATTATAATATCATCATTATAATACTGATTCACACAGTTGGTTAGACAGCTAGTGTATGGGTCAGATTAGTGGCAGCAGCATGGGGCTCGGTCCCCATTCTGGCTGAGGTATATTCGGGGCCTGTCTCCTCGCTTAACATACAGCAAAAGGTACGGTACTTTGCTGTGGTTGCGCAAAAAATCATCAAGGACAGAGACCTGAAGAAGAAATGCACGCAAACTAAAACATTGCATTTGTTTTGCCTTTTATTTTTGTTCTTTTAAAAAGCCCAACCATTAAACTTTGCTCTTCTCAGGCAAAATACCAATGGCATCCAGATTTCTAAATCTAAATTTCTAGATTTCTAATCAGTGTGCTTAAAATTCACAAGGAAAAGATATGTTCTCAGCGTAGAGGCAAGGTTGGGCTTTGACTAGTACATTTGGCTAGAAACTAGCATAAAGTGTCAATTTTACTTTTAAATTGCTCTTATCAACATCTTCCCCAGTGAATTCACCAATGAGATGTCAGTCAAAAATGCTTTAGGGTCAAAATTAAAAAGCTGAGATGATATCCACTGGAAATGGAGGTAGGTTTTGCATTTAAACTGGACTACAAATTAATAAGAAATAGCATGTGTAATCCACAGATTTTTCTAGCAGATGGTTGTCATTAGATCCGTGTGAAGGAACTGAGGAGAAGGACATCTGAGAGCATTGTTGTCTAGGTTGATGATTTAATATTGTCCTGTTATGGTAGTAAGTATTGTATCCAATTGATCCGCTGTAAAGACATAGCGCTACATTTGCACTTATAATTTGTTTTTGACCTGATATGTTGATGGCTAAAAACTCGATTGGAGAGTTTACGAGGGATTTTGGAGCACACAGGTATAGAGCAATAGCAATTACCAACATCAAACCCTACAGTCATGACCCAAATTATTTCTGATAAGTAATTGACAACAACTTGCATCTATATAGCACCTTTAACGTAGCCAAAATGTGTTTCAATGTCCCCAGAGGAGAAATTCACCAGCGTGTTACATTTACATTGCATTGACACTCGTCATGGGCAGAACATTCAGATTCTTCTGAGAGCAACACAGAAAAACAAGCTACAAACTTCACTTGAAGTGGGAATCATATGAGGCCCATTCCAGAATGTTATCCTGTGAAACGGGCTTATTACATGTCATAGAGAGCATAGCATTCAGTTATTGCCATTTCTTCAGTGAGTCTCATAGTAAACTCAAGAATGTCAAATGCAGTATTGGAAAACTGACAGGGGCAATGCTACAGCATGATATAAATTTTGATTGATCCAAATGGATCAGTTTGGTTCTGTCCTACATTTTTCAGTTTTACCCAAATTTACATCATCCTACTACAGATCTAAAGGGCAGCATGGTAGCACAAGTGGCTAGCACTGTGGCTTCACAGCACCAGGGTCCCAGGTTCGATTCCCCGCTGAGTCACTGTCTGTGCGGAATCTGCACATTCTCCCCATGTCTGCGTGGGTTTCATCTGGATGCTCTGGTTTCCTCCCAGGTTAGGTGGATTGGCCATGCTAAATTGCCCTTAGTGTCCAAAACGATTAGGAGGGATTATTGGGTTATGGGGATAGGGTGGAAGTGAGGGCTTAAGTGGGTCGGTGCAGACTCGAAGGGCCGAATGTATGTTCTATGTTCCATCTGTCTGTATTCAACGAAATACTGCAATATAAAGGTGCGCAATTTGAGATTTTCTCTCTTTGGCTAGTATTTACACACCGCCTGTTGTTAATGGTGCAGGTTGGCTGGGTAATTAGAATGCATGCCCTGATTTCTGAAGTTGTAGGTTTGCTGTTTGAGAAGGTTGGCCAGTAGGCTATTTCATTCTTCCATGCTGATCGAAATAGCAAGATGTCAATTTCTGTGATGATCCATCCAGTATTGATCTGAGGTATATGTTTCAGTGATACTGACACATTGTCTCCATGGCCTGAATTTCTCATCCATCGGGCGTGCGTGTTCAGTGGGTCCAGAAGTGGAAGTGAAATGCCCTCTTTTCCGTGGTCAGCGGTTGAATGCGATTTCACGCTGGTTGGACTTTAATTCACCTGCCAGCAAATATGCCCTGTGAAAGGCTGGGTGGTGCTGGAGAGGGCGGAACGAGTGTGGGTGCCAAGAAAAGGGAGGGTGCAGGCTGGCGCTTCCAATGTGTTCCTTCAGGGGGACTGCCACTGCTGAGCACTCTCAGGGAGCTTCTGACCTGTGAAAGATAAATATCGATGTTAAAACTATACCAGGCAGCACAAACATACACAGACCTCAGTCCCCAGTCACATTTGTTAATTTTATTTGAGCCCTGACCTGTCATCCCACCCTGGCTTGAGGTTACAGCTAAAACGCAAAGGCTGCCTGGCCAGTCGGTCCGATCGCCAACCAGAAAGGCAGATGAGCAAGGTAGAATTGGTGTTTAATTAATTTAAAAATGGAGGGTGGGTCCCAATTCTGGGATTCCAGACCCCGTTACCAGGGCCTTTTAAGGGTTAGGGCTGACTTGAGTCGTGGGTCCACACCCTGCAGTCCTGACCTGACCAGCTCCATTGTGGAGATAGACATGTCCTAGCCCTTTGCAATTTTCATGCAATTGGGTCAGCTTTTCAAAGAGACATTGTTCAGAGCACCTCAGAGTTGTCGTGGGTCATAGCCTTCATGAGGGAACCTTTCGAAGGGTAAATTCAAAAGCTCCTCTTTATTATCCTTATGCCAAGATATACCCCTCCACCCACTCATCATGGACCTTTGTACTCCCTATACCAAGCTGTAGCACTTCCATGGGTGACACTGTGGCACAGTGGTTAGCACTGCTGCCTCACAGCACCAAGGTTCAATTCTGGCCTTGGGTGATTCTCTGTGTGGAGTTTGCATTTTCTCCCCCAGTCTGTGTGGGTTTCCTCTGGGTGCTCTGGTTTCCTCCCACAGTCCAACGATGTGCAGGTTAGATGGATTGCCCATTCTAAATTGCTCCTTAGTGTCCAAATGTTAGGCAGGGTTACGGAGATGAGGTGGAGAAAAAGGACCTGGATGGAGTGCTCTTTCAGAGGGTTGGTGCAGATTCGCTGGGCCGAATGGCCTCCTTCTGTACTTAGGGATTCTATGCTATGATTCATGCCCGTTCATCTCCTATACACATTATAGAACCAACAAACCTTATAGTGACAATAAGGTATGTATAGAAAGCTTAAAATAAGCCATTCATTCATAACTTTCCACTATGTTAGAAAAAGTAATTTCCTGGAAGTGTAAATCATCCAGACTCTTTAAAGTATCAATAGCAGAAGCAAGCTGAAAACACTTTAAGCCTCTTAATCTTATGTGAGTAAACATTGTGCAATTAACATTGATCAGAGAATCAGAGCTCTTAATCAAACAATGCTCTTCCTGGGGCTCGCATGTTTTAGTAGACTAATGCATTTCTGGGCTCTCAGCTAAATCTCATAATACATTCTTAGCTGAAAGCCCAGAAGTCCATTAGTCTGTTGAAGCACCTGAACCCTAGGAAAAACATTTCTTGCTTGACAGCTCTGGCTCTCTGATCTCTGCTGTATATTGCACAATTCTTATTTACACTAGATTAAGAGGTTTTACTTGCTTGCAGTTTCTGCTATAGCCACTTCAAAGGGTCTGGATGATTGATACTTTTATTAACTTGTCATAAAAGGACTTTTTGAAAATGTAGTGGAAAGTTAGTGGAAATAGTGAATGAATCACTATTTTTTAAACCTTTTCGTATTGTCATTGTAATGTTTATTGATTCTATATAGTGTATGGTGGAATAATGGACCTGGAAGTGCCATAGCCTGGCATAGGATGCATGAGGGGTTTGGAGGTTGTGTGGAGGGACATGAGGTGGTATAGGAGGGGTATCAGGGGTGAAGGTAAAAGACTAGAGGGCCTTAGATTTGCCAATATACTGGAACAAAGTTCCAGGGCACTGACAGAGCCTTTTAAACAGTCCACCTCCGCATTTGGCAGTTCCTGCAGTTGCCTCGAACCTCAAACCTCTTTCCACGGTTGGCTGGCCTGACTGCCTACACCCCAACTGTTCCCCCCCCCCCCCCCCCCCCCCCGCACCCCCACTCCCAGCGATGAAGATCCCAACTTTGCAGGCACTTACTCCTGAGATGGGCGGGCCATATGGGAGTTTTCCTCATTCCCGCTACCTGCCTTGAAGATGAAAATTTCGACCATTAGCAAGGTTGAAAGATTAACTCTCTTATAGTGTTCAGGATTGGTATGTTTCCAATCCTTGAAGGTGGTTGCGAGAGTTGTGGAAACCATTAGAGTCTTTTCTATTGGTCCTCCAGTTGGTCTTATATAGATTGGCGGCATTGCTCACTCAGATAGCTATACTAAATTTGCTGCTTGCCCGATGTCAGAATAGTAATTTTTTGCATTTATTACACTTAATCCTTCCTCCCACCCCGCCACCCCCCTGCCATTCCCATGTATAGATGTTGACAGTAATATGTATCTACACGTTGTTTATGACGCCACCCATCTGTAACTGGGTTTCACTGGCGCCATTGACTTTTTGCGGTGCTCTTGGTGCCATTTGGATACCACTCACCATCCCACTAATTTCCGTTCACCGTTCTCCACATTGTCCATAAAATTGCACTCTGCCTATCAGCAGCAATAAGCAGTACATTTTAAAATGTGTCTTTAGCTGCTTGGAGGATCATCATTCCATGCACATGTGTGGTGTTGCCGCCAGCTTTGCGTGACTGTTTTCAGGAAGCCCGAGTTTAGAAAACCACACAGTCCTGTGCTTTTTCTCGCAGGTTGTAACTTGCAGAGAAATAAATAAGTCTCGTTGACAAAGAGAGGGAAAAATCAAATCTAAAATCTGGTCTAGATCTGTACACCTGTGACATAACAAAGACTTTTGTTTAATCCCTCTCGCAAACAATTTGCATTTTATACTTTTGTTCACAACTTGAGGTTTAAGCATTTCAATAAATACCATGGGGTGGCAGGGATTGGGAGGTGGGGCGGCAGAGTGGAAGCAGCTCAGTGTTAAATTAACTCACGTGGATGCAGTGACTTTGCCAGTCAATATAGTAAATTATTTTTTGTAAAAAGCAAACTTTTTACAATGGATAATAGCACAGATAGGCGGAAAAAAAAATCAAGGCCCATCTGTGGTATGAATGATATCGTCTCACCTTTGAAGAATAGGCTATTAACTGAACCTTAGTATTTGTTTACAGGGCCACAAGGGCATCATAGGTGATTAATAATGGAGGTGACAGGATCATGGTCAGTACAAGCTGAATGGAACAAAAAGAGTCCAATTTGGAAGCATTATAAATCAACCTGGGAGTGCCAGCTAGTTATTCATTGGTATGAAGATACACCTTACATTCAAAAGAAACTAGCATTGCACGCTGTCAATTAATCCTTGCGCGCAAATGTTGAAATCTCTATATTGAGCTTACCATCCAAAACCCAGTAACAACGTCATCTTACCTGCCACAATGTATCTTCGAGGGAAAAGAATGGGCGAATAAGGAATTCATCATTGTCTTTACCTGTTGAGATGGAATTTGGTGAACCGGAGGTGACAGGCACACATCAGTGGGTCTAATTCATCATCCGATTCTAAGATGCAAACATTCAAAATAGGAGCAAAAGTATGCCATTCAACCCCTCAAGCCTGATACGCTATTCAATAAGATCGTGGATGATCTGCTTGTGTTGATTTTCACATTGTCATCTAACCCATCTAACATCTAAGCCTTTGATCCCTTTGCCCATCAAGTATGCATCTGTCTTGAGAATACTCGAGTGATCCCGCTTCCACCACCTTCTGAGGCGAGGAGTTCCACAGTTGCACAACTCTCAAAGAAAAACAATTATCCTCATCTCTGTCCTACAAGGGCGACCCCTAATTTTAAAAGAGTGCCCCCCTTCCCTGTCACTTCCCTGTCTAAGTTTTCATCCTGAAATTACAGGACTGTTTCAATAAAATTATATTATGTTTATGTGGGCCTTTAATAGATACATCTACCAAAGCACATCACAGAATTGCATCAAAAAAATTGGCACTAAATCAAAGAAAGAGATTTTCAGAAGATTTTCCAAAAGATTGGTAAGAATTATCTTAATGGAGAGGAAGGGGGCTTTGGTGAGAGAAATTGAGTATGTGGTCCAGGAAATCGTCAATCATGAGCGATGGTGAGGATGATGCACAAGAGACTAGATTGAGATGAAGGGTAAATTTTCCAGTTCAGGTTTGCACAAAGGGTGAGTTCTGAGACGCCTGTAGGACTGGTGAAGTTTACAGAGACATCGAAGGGTGATACCATGAAGAGGATGTAAATACAATGATGTGAGTTTTAAATTTGCCTTTGGGGATCAAAAACAAATGAACATGGGGCTTGGTAAAGGTTAGGATGGGAGAAGCAGAGTTTTAGATGAGCTAAAGTTTCTACAGGATGCTGGATGGAAACCTGCCAGGAGAATATTGGAATAGTCAAGTCTAGTTAATTCAAAGGCATGGAAGAATGTTTCAGCAAAAGATGAGCTGAGATAGCAGCAGTGCCAGGCGGTGTTATGGAGTGGAAGTAGGCAATCTTTCTGATGGGGAAAGCTCAACTCTGAGATGAATATAATGGTAAAACAGCGAGCTGTCTAATCCAGCCTTGGATAATAGGTGAAGAGATGATGAGATGGTAACTTAAGCCTTCCCAATATTGAGGAAATTATGGCTTTCCAGGTGCATGTGTTGGACAAGCAGTCTGACATATCAGAGAGAAATGGAAGTGCTGAGAGAGGCAATGCAGAGTTTGGATACGAGGAAGCTGACTGCACATCTGTGGTTAATGTTGCTAAGGGGCAGCATGTAGATGACAAGAGGAAGAATCATGGATAAATGCAGAGGTAATTGTGTAGATTCAGGAAGGGCATCTTCCTCAATCGATGCCAGATACCCTCCTGGTCTGTGGCCTTTGGATGATTGAGGGAAGAAAGGAAATAATTAAGACATCAGAGAGTAACACCTTGCTTGAGACAAGGGTGTTAAAGGTGGAGGTAAAGGAGTGGTTGTTTAACATGATGTTGATCGGGTGAGGTGAGAAAGGGTGGGAGCAAATTTCAATGGAGCTTAAAAACCAGCATGAATGTGCTGGGCCGAATGGTCTAATTCTGTCCTGGGAATACTTTGCAAGAAACAACTCAAATAATAAGGTTCTCACTGGGCTTTTTGATGGTCCGAAACTTACTACATTTTTACATTATCAGGGTTCACACTGGTCTAAATGATGGCGAGACTTAGCTTGTAAATGAGTTACACACATCATGATGATAAATTAAAATCTCAGTCTTTCATAAATATCTGACACTTCAACTTGAACAGCTAATTATAATTATAATGGCCACGCCTGCACCTTACAAAGGTTACTGTGCAAATTTCCTGCAAATGTGCTTGCTCAGAGACTTCAAATTACCACCAGATTTTCGGACACAGCAGGAAAGCCCTCGTTTTTATGTATTTCATTGCAATTTTGTGAACCGTGTTTTTTTTTTAAATGTATCCTCGTGCTCTGTATAGTCTTTCACAGAGAGTTGCGACTATTGCTTTTTCATTCTTTACTCCATTTTCTATAAAAGGTGGCTTTTAATATCCTGGTGTACAAAACAATTTACAGGTACAAACACACAGCAAGAAATAAAGTTCTTCTGGAAAGATAAATATGGGGAACCAGGAAGCAGTCGGGAACATAACAAACAAATTTAATTTTATATAATTCAGTGACCATTAATATTTTATTAGGCAGTGAATTAATATATATTGGAGCCATACATTACAATAATGTGGTCCCTTAATGTTTGTTTTAACATACTTCAGGGGTGTTAATTTATCTCAAGCTGCCATGCTGGGATTGTAACTCATAAATAAAGGTCTGGTATTAATCACATGGGGATGATTACGACCTTTGATTATCACACTAAATCAGCCTGTGAGTGACACTTATAGTGACTTTCAAAAAATAAATAAAACTGGCTGTGAAATGTTCTGTGGGGTGATGGTTAATGGTTTTGAGCAATTAGTCAAATCAGAAAACATATGTGCAGTGCTGGCTTCAGTTGTGTTTAGGAGCCAGCCTTTCCACATTATTGCAAGCATGTGAAAGAAGTGTATGGTATATCCTCAGAGGGACCACTGGTCCCTCTCAATGGCCACAAATGCAGTCCATACATTAGCGGTAGGTACACAGGAAGGTTCAGGTCAAGTGGGTGGGATGAGTGGCAGTGGACCTGATTTTACACCACTTTCCATTGCTTTGGGACAGACAGAGTTTTGTTAATGATATTTGAATAAGGTGAATACTGTCACACTCTCCCTCCTAAATCTACTGCCATGCCTTTTCAAGTCAGTATTCAGGTGCCAATAATAACATTTCAATATTTAGTCAATGGAATAGATGACAAAGTTAATACTACCAGATAATAAATGACATTGCCCTGGGGTACCCTATAAAGCTGGAGTTTCATCATCCCTCCCAAGTTTTTCCTTCATATTCCCCTCCTCACTTGAATCCACTAATGCGCACTGGAGTTAGATTCTGTAAATCCTAGCATTTCTCTGGAAATTCCTCAGATGTGAGTCAATGAATATTGACAGGATGTTTGACTATGGGGGTCACCATACCTAATTCGGATCCTGTCTTCACAGGATAGCAGCACAGTTGGACTTTTCATCAGGGGCCACAGGATAGAGGGGAAACTTGGGTTAATTTTTTCACACTTTAGCCTGGGGCACAGAGGGCAACTGTATCACTTGCATCTTTATCCTAACTGGGATTATGTGACACAGAATAGACGTCAGATTTAATCTTATCGTTTCCTGCTCTGTACAACTCAACAGAGGGTTTTTCTCTCAAACAAGAACTTGTACCCCTCTGGGAATCTAATAATACTTTTCCCCAGTTCAAACTAAAGTAAACTTAAACTTAAAAAAATAGACAGCATTGAATGAGTGGTTTCAGTCTTTACAGGTGCTTGATTCCTCCTACGTTTAATACTGAAACAAAAGCCTCACATGAACTCACCTCTTTGATCAAATGGTTTGATCTTCTGGTCGAATGTCTCTTTCTTTGACTTGAGCCAAGATTCTCCATTCCCCACTGCCACAATCGAGAATCCCAATCAGGCGGGGGATGGAGCATCGGCACAAAAATGGGATTGGTGCTGGGCGCCAGACCTGTTCCCACTCTTCGCTCTCCCACTGCCAACTGAAGCGGGTTTCCCGATCTCTCAGCGTGACCTCCTGCCCCAACCCAGTAGGACCATGCAAATAGCTCATTAAAGCTATTTTCCATGTCATTGGCAGGCAGGACGTATCATTCACAAGCCAGGTGGAATGCTCCCCCCCCCCCCCCCCCCCCACCCCCTCCCCCCACCAGCCGAGAGAATTGGTGCTATTGAATAGCACGTCAGGGTCGCTCCTAGCGCCAGTGGGAACCATTCCAATTTTTTCACTGGTGGGAACACTTAGACTCTGGACCGGAGAATGCCTCCCTTGGTGTCAATTTATTTTCTCTGTCTACACTCCTATGAAACACCTTTGACCTCTTTATGTCTTGGGAATCAGCAATTGTTTTTTTTAAAATGTTTAGAAAGGACATTTAATAAATCAATTGTAATTTTCTTGGATAAGAAGAAATATTGGTCTGTGTGACCAGACAACCCTTGACCTGGAAGCAGTACCAACAGGAGGGAAGATACAGAAGTTGTGTGGCCAGATACAGCAAAGACAAAGAAGCTACTATTGTAAAGAAGATAAGAGAGTTGGAGGAAGAAGATTACAAGCATATAGGTGCAGAAACACTCAGAAGGAATACATCAAATTATTGTGTGGAAAAGAAGCAAACCTCACAGGGGAAGAGGTAAATGTTTCTGTTTGGCAAAAAAGGAGACAGATGTCTAGGAAGTACTGTGTGAGCTGACAAAAAGGTCTAAAACCTGGCAGGCTGTGTGAATAGCTCAGAGATGCTGCAGTGACAGGTGTTTTACCAGAAGTGGTCAAACATGATCTAGGATACTATTGGTTGACTGATTGAAAATAGATTCTGGAGAACTATGTCATCAATGGTGTCAAGACCTATGGGAGAAGGGTTTGTAGGAGAGTGCCTTGTTGATGATAATCATACCGTGAAATCTAGATGCAAGAGCTATTGTCAGGTTGGATTCCTGGCCTCCTGTGTGTAATCAAAGCATTTTGTGGAACTGTCTAGCTATATAATGCCTTATATGCTACAAGGAAAATGCTTGAGATCATGTAAGACATATCTCTGTTGTATTGACTATTTAAAATAAAATTTATCTTTTTCTCTGAAGTATCATTTTGCTGTTAATTCATGTTTAATTTTCACTGACGCTGGCTGATGTGCTGAAATAAAGCTACAGAAAGTGAAATCTCGTTGGCAATTTCTTCATTTGGGGATCGTTTGGTAAATTTAGTTATTTTTAGTTTATGATTTCCGCTCAGAAATTGTAACATTACATGAAAATAAATTGCTGGTGATGCTTACCAACACAAATTGTGTATTCATACAATTCTCATGCAAATTCCTTGAAGTTTAATCTGAAAATGGAGCAACAAATAATTTTGACACCTTCACGATCTCACAACAAACAGGGATGGTACAAAACATCTAAAATTAGATGAAGGCTTTCGCTTCCCACAGATGCTGCCAGATTTGTTGAGCATTTCCAGTAATAATATTGGGATTGTGCTCCACCGTAAACATCTCCCCTATCAAAACAGACTTGAAACAGGTGCATCATTGCACCAACACTATTCTCAATCTTTCTTGTAGAAACACTGCAACTTACCATACCCGGGGAGGAGCCTGTCCGCAGTAATAACTCATTGGACTGATGATACACTCTTCAACCTCAAATGGGTGAGTTCCAAAACCAATACACCAGCCATCTCTGTAACACCAAGATGACCAAAGTTCTTTGCCAACACACACCAAACATATTAAATTAAATGCCTTCAATTGAAATTCATGGTAAACTTTTGGAAAATGTCCCTCACTTTTGAATGGCTTGTTCAATTTGGAATTGTTTCACGAAAGGGTATTGATTTACATCAGTCTGGAATGTTCCATTTGTTCCTTTTTGAAACAAGGGAGTGGTTTTGAGTGCAATTTGGTGGACCTAAAACTGAGTTCATTGTCAGGCATGTTTGGCGGGGTGATCCTCAACAGCTGCAGTGCCAAACATCACCCCACTATTCAATGGCACTTTGCTATTTTTTTGGCCTCACAGAATTTCTCTCATCCAAGGCCGCACTTGGAATGATTTCCTGCTGGTGAGCTCATCTCACACAGAAAGCACTTAACTGTCTTTGATGTGGTCCAGGAGCGACAACCATAGCTTTATTTTTGTAAACATTATGGTTAGTTTCACAGCTGACTACTTTAAAGCCACTCAAATGTGAAGGGAGATGGATGAAACAATACAGACATTTGTGTGTGTGTGGATGCTGTCAATCACAGCCTAGTGAAAGCAATTTCAGAGAAAACCAAATGAAAGACTTTCAGATGAAAGATTTGAGGGGCTTTAAAACCAGCTAGCTGGTTTTCTCTTTCCAGGAATTGACATGTGCTGTTTCTTCTGCCTGAGCCAGCAGGCGTATTGCACGGGTGAGTTTTAAAGCAGTGATTTTTTTCACTGCCTTTGACTGGACTGCTCTCTAATGTCCAGGCAGTAATCTCTCTTATGGGGTCTTCCAGGCAGGGGTTTCTCTCATGGGGTTTCCAGGCAGTGGTGCTTCTTATGGGGAGTCTCTGGTGGGTATCTCTGTAATTTGGGAGTGTCTGTTGGGGTTTCTGAAATTAGGGGGTCTCTGACTAATAAAGGGGTCTCTGGTGGGGAGGTCATGGAGGGCGAGGGGGGTCACCCTCATACTGTGGGGGCCAAAAGATCCCGGGGCGCTGAATTGCATTCCGGGGGGGGGGGCGGGGGGGGGGGGCTGAATTGCATTGCAGGGGAGACACAGCTGCCGGACCTCGCTATTGGGCCACCCACTCAAAATGATGGCCCAATAGCACATTTCCATAGGGAATCATAATCCTGACCATGCAAAAATTTGCATGGCTAAGGATTGTGAATCGCATCCTCATTTGCACTCCCAGCGTGAGCGCAAATCTGGTGCGATCCAGTTCCAGCGGGAGAACCTAGGGAGGGATTCTCCTTTTCAGAAACAGTGTTCACACCGGGAGTGAACCGGGGGATTTCTATGACAACAACATTGGCGACGGTCCTGAAGCAGAGCAGGATTCGCTAATGGTCCAGCACCAGAGTCGCTTGGAACATGATTGAGTCCAATGAAAAATGGTGTCAGATTCGCCGGAGTTGGGATTGCCACTCGAGAGGCTGACAAGCTGCAGTCGCATATAAACACTCCACTCCCCACACACAATCATACCAGCAAACAAGATGGCAGCATGGAGAGTGGCACCCCAGTTTGTGGACACTGAGCTGGAGACCCTGCTGGACGTCGAGGAGGAGAAACGGGCCACCCTGTTCCCCTGCGTGGGAAGGAGGCTGCCACTGCTGCCATACACCGGGCTTAGGCGCAGATCCGAAAGGGCAGCCAGGGTGAGAAGGCAGCAATGTGCCCCTGGCACCAACCCCTCCCCCCACACACAAACCATAAACTCCCCCCCATATAGAGGGCAATATAACCCCACCTGCCGCCAGTGTGCACGCTCCACACCACATTCCAGCACCCATACTGGCCGCCATGGCCTGGTGCCCTTGCCACAAATACCATCAGCTGACCACCCCCTGTACGGCCCGCATCAGAGTGCCGAATGTCTCACACTGTGCATTGTCTGATCCCCGCCCAGGGAAAGGCAGCTCACAACTGCAGGGAGAGAGAAGACCAGAGGGGGACCACCGGATCTGCGGCCCCAAACCGTAGCGGAGCAATGGGCAGTGGAGCTGGTACGACTTTCGGAGGGCAGCCTGACCCCAGGGAATTGCTGCCACCCAAACGGGCTTCTGGAAACAGCGGTCCCATCAGTAATGGAGATGCAGGCACAGAGCCAGGAACTACTTGAGGGGCTGTCAGCAACCACCCAGCGCCTGCAGGTGCAGTTAGAGGAGTCCAATTATCTTCAGGGGCAGGAGGTGGTGCTGATCATGCGTGCCACCCAGAACAACACAGCCCGCACAGGTGGAGTCCACAGTAGAGGTCTTGGGGCCAAAGGTATCGGCCATAGGTCAGGATTTCCAAGGCCAGGGGCACTCTGTGTGGGCAGTGTTTGAGGCACAGGACAGGGCTGCCTTGTCACAGGCAGCTATGGCCACCTGGATATTGTGGCACCACAC
This sequence comes from Scyliorhinus torazame, assembly GCF_047496885.1. Classification (NCBI taxonomy): domain Eukaryota; kingdom Metazoa; phylum Chordata; class Chondrichthyes; order Carcharhiniformes; family Scyliorhinidae; genus Scyliorhinus; species Scyliorhinus torazame. The sequence continues at coordinate 115,146,448 of NC_092724.1, read as the reverse complement.
CAGAGCTTGGACCAGTCACAATGAGTTATGGCTGAGGGGGTCATGGGCATTACCAAGGCGCTGGATGCCCTGAATCAGTCCCCGAGGGAGCTGGCATGTCACTGAGGGACGTGGCACAGTCCCAGAGGGAGATGGCCCAGTCCCGGTGCTCCATGGTCACAAGCATGGAGCCCGATGTTGAAACGAGAGCGGGCCTCCAGGACTGGCAGCACCAGGTGGTGGGGGAGTCCCAGGAGTTCATTCCTATAGCATTCCATTCCCAAGGAGTAGCCCGGGGTTAACCCCTGTCGTCCAAGAGCCAACCCCTCTCCTGGGGGAACACCTTAAGGTGTCAGGAACCGTCGAGTGCGCCAGGATGAAGGCGTCGTTCACACTGCCTGGGTATCGGGCAGAGACGTGCATGATGTGCAGCTTATGGTCACACATCAGTTGCATGTTCATCAAGTGGAACCCCTTTCACTTTGTGAAGACTGGCCCATCACAAGCCGGTGCTCGTGAGGGGACATACAACCTGTCGATCACTCTCTGTAACCAGGGCATCCGGGCGATGGTGGTGAACCCCGCTGCCTGGGCATCCTGCTGGGCTTGGTTCACATTGAATTTGATATATTGCGCCGACAGGGCACATTGGGCCTATGTTATGGCGCAGATGCACCTGAGCACACCGAGGTGTGTGGGATCCAGGACAGGTCCCCACTCGACGCCTGGAAGGATCCTGTGGCGTAAAGATTCAGGGCGACAGTCACCTTGATGGTCACCAGGAGCAGTTGTTGTCTCCATACCCCCACGGTTCCAGGTGCGGTATGATCTGGCAGCTGTGTCGCACTGCCTCCCTGTTCACCCCAACACAAATGGCCCACCCCTGATCACCCCCCCGATCCCCCTGCCCTGGCCCTCCAGGCCCTGGCAGACGTTCCCCCGTTCCCCTCCCCCCCCAGCAGCCATGCCAGCGGCAGGACCAGCAGCCCACGGTCGCACCTCTAGGAAAATGTCCTAGCCCCTCTCTCTCCCTCAGCAACTACAGCGCCTGTTTCCCCATTTTTAAAACCACAAGTGAAACTCGTCCTCGGTAATTCCTCCTCGCAGAGGAGGAGCATTGCGGAAGCCCCGGAGAATAGTGGGTTGGGCCCGTTAATGATATGCCTGCGGCGTTTATTATGCGTGCAGAGTAGAATGCATTGACGCCTCTGTCGATGGAACATGGCATTCTGTCAGGTGCCCGACATCGGCCATGATTTTCGGCTCACGTGCGATCCTGTGCCCAATTGTGCCTCCCGGTTCCAGCATCGCTGGATGGAGAATCCCACCCATAGTCCCTGAAACAGCGAATCCTGCCCCATATCTCAAAAATGAATGACGATGAAATAATTCAATTTTGAAAATGTGAATTTGGATCCTGGAATTTTCATAAAGAATCTTTTAAGATTGTGAGGTTGGGTAAATTGACCTTTTAATCAAAAGGGTAAGAGTTATTTGGTTTAGAATATTATTGATTTATTTTTTTAGAATGTTGCAGGTAATCTTAACTGTTGTGGTAGAATTTGCAGCAGCTGTCAAAATGCAAACAGAATTTTCAGTGCAGATTGTTGGATGTGGATTGGCCTGAAGCACCCTTAGTGAGATGGATGTTCTTTTTTTTTTAAATTTAGAGTACCCAATTCATTTTTTCCAAATAAGGGGCAATTTAGCGTGGCCAATCCACCTACCCTGCACATCTTTGGTTGTGGGGGCGAAACCCTCGCAGACATGGGGAGAATGTACAAACTCCACACGGACAGTGACCCAGAGCCGGGATCGAACCTGGGACCTCGGCGCCGTGAGACTGCAGTGCTAACCACTGAGCCACCGCGCTGCCCCTGAGATGGATGTTCTTAATAAAAACATATAGTTTTTCAACTTTGTAATTATAGAATACCAACCTGGCTGGAAAAAACCTGAAGGAAGAGCTGCATAATAGCAATAACATTGAGTTAACACAGCTTGGCAGAGGTCAACGCTCTGCTGAATGGCCTCTTTGCTTGTTTCAAAGCCTATTGATGAAAAATAGGGGGCGGGATTCTCCAATAATGGGGCTATGTCCCCACACCAGCATCAAAACGCAGGCGTTTCACTCTGGACTCTCACTCTGGAGAGTGATTCTCCCATTTGCAGGGGTCTTGCAGGGCCCCGGAGTGCTTCCCTCAGCTCTGGCTGCGGATAGGGGGTCCTGCACTTCCGGTCAGAATTCCGCGCATACGCACGGCGGCGGCCTGTGGCGACCGCCCCGTGGGACATGGCGGACTCACACCGCGAAGCAGCACCAGTAATGTAGGTTTCCCCAAGATCACGCCCGCCCACAGATCGTGCCACCTGTTCGCTGCCCCAGCCGTCCACCAGGTCGGCCGCGGACTGAGTCCACCGACGCCACACCGAGTTCCCGATGGGTGACACCATGAGAGACCCACACCGTCGGGAACTCGGCCAGTTACACTTGGAGAATCTCAGGGGGGGCCTCTGTCAATGGCCCCCTACCCGTGCCGCGTAGACCGCGCGTTCGTGATTTGCGGTGATTCTCTGGGGCCCCGGAGAATCGCGGGAGCGGCGTCATACCGGATTTCGGCGTCAACACCTATTCTCTGCCCCCACGCCGATCGCAATTTTGTCGCGGAGAATCCTGCCCCCATTCTTTGATTTGAAGTGCTTAAAAGGGGATAGTGTTCAAAGGGCGAGTCAGGCAGATGGCAATAGTGAGTGAAGTCATTCCAAGTTGTTGCTTCAAGAGAGAAGGAGCACAAAATGAGCAACTGTGGATAGTTTAGTTGCACAGCTGAATTGAAGTGTTCGGGCGCTGTTGTACAAGACCCACAGCATTCAAAAGCCCTGCCCCAGGTTACACATTCCTTTACAGAATCAGAGTGTGAATCAGTTGTGGAATGCTACATGCAGTTTCTGCCAGTTAAGTAATAAGACAGATGTGTGATTTGTTATTTTGTAAAAAATCATTTGAGTGAATTATTGAAAATAATCATCACACCCACAGAGTAAATTTTCAACTGATGATGTACATCTTGCTCAGGGCTCAAAAGTGAAACTTAGAAGAGTCCAGAGAATGAAAAAGGGCAGAAACTTCTGAAATCCAACACTTTTCCCAGGTGGCGAATTGTCCATCCACACAGTCTAAAATATTTAGGTTGCATAAGTCAAATTTACTGTGTCCTTTTTGTGGCCATTGAACTCTGCAAATCCAAAGTAAGCTGAAAACAAGAAGTACCTTGTAAAATTCTAACAATTTGTAAGCACTTTCTTCATTACAATTTAACAGCTGTTTCTGCTTTATCGTTTACAAGCAGCAAAAAAGCTTTTAAGAGCCACACAAGCTGCTATTTAGTTGCTTAAAAGGTTAATTGTAAGTCTAAGAATAAGACTATTGTTGGACACATGTTTTTAATCACTGGCCCCTGTACAGTTTACACTGCCCCGCTTCAAACTCTGTCACCTTGTATTTCGTCTCAGTGGATCTGAGAAAGTCCGGCTGAAGGTTACTGAGGGACAAAAATATTTCCGTCTCCCTTTAATGTCTTCAATATGACCAATGCTCAGTGTTAAGAGAAATTTAATCACCTGCAGCTGAGTGAGTGACACTTTTATTGAACTTCTGGCAATTCTCTGGTGTAACATGAGCTAACTGCACCTTCGGAATATCAGTTATAGCTCAATGGGTAACAACGTGAATGCTAATTCTCCTCTTCAGATATACATATGAAAAATACTAGTCTGCTTAAATTCTATAAGCTTCAGCTAGCATGGTGGAATGTCGAGATTGTAGCTAGGCTGGGGCTATCTTCTACAAGACCAGAAGACCATAAGAGCAGAATTAGGCTACTCGGCCCATCGAGTCTGCTCCGTCATTCTATCATGGCTGATATTTTTCTCATCTCCATTTTCCGGCCTTCCCCCCATAAACCCTGATCCCCTTATTAATCAAGTACCTATCTATCGCTGTCCTAAAGACACTCAGTGATTTGGCCTCCACAGCCTTCTGCGGCAAAGAGTTCCATGCAGAACAAGCTGACAGGTTGCGCTGCGGCGAGAAGATGGAATCGCAACTGCCGTAGAATTCCAGCCCTTATTACTTATTCTACAGGCATACTGTACATTAAATAGGAGTAAATTATGCTTTTATAACAATTATGACAAGGCTGAAACAGGCTGCAAATCCCCAACAGATGTTGTCCTCAAAAGGATTTCCTGAGTGTGGACAACCTGTCCCTTCTCCACTTTCTGCTTGATCATGTCATCTCCCAGTCACTTATGGGAAGACTAGGAAAAGCTGCCTGTGCCAAAATAATTCTAATAAGTACCTCAAATTCCTCATTCCTATATTTTGTTCCGATGTTCGACATTCATACAGCTTGAATTGAAAGATTAATTCAATAGGAATTATGCTTGAATTTGAATTGGGTGAACAATTCACTTAAAAATATAATCAGTCCAGTTTGAAATCTGCAGATTATACTTTTTATTATTTCTTCAGCTGAATCAACCCCAACATGGGCCATCAGGTTTGTGCTGAAAGTAGATTTAATTATACCCAGACGATTACAAATAGTTGATATGATAATATGGCCTGCTTAATAAAAATTCCCAGTACTATAATGGATGATTTAATAGAGTATGAACATATAGTAATAATAGTTGTACAGGGGATCTCTGGGGATTAAACATTACCCTTTCCTGTGTTCAGGTGGAGCATAAGCATAGTAGCAGAAATTAAACAGTTTATTTACAATAGTCAGCAGAAAACCTGATTTGCCCTTGACAGCTGACAACATAGGCACACCGCTTTGCAAAGCTACAGTTCAACTGTATAATCCTGAACTCTGGTCTTACGGATCCCATAGGGCTTTTCCTGTTTTTTCTAATCTGCTAAAGTCCAGTGGTAGAAATCAAACAGTTTATTTAAAATAGTCATCACCAATTCTGCAGGCCATTCTTCCTCCACGCATGCATTGCATGGCTTTTAGAAATAGATTTTAACTGGTAAAGTCCTGAGCACTGACTCTGCAGCCCTGCGCACCCCTCAGACTACAGTGAGTATCTCTTTATTACCCAATTGGAATTGCAAAAGGGCACTGACTTCACTTCCTTTATAATCTTTATTAGTGTCACAAGTAGGCCTACATTAACACTGCAATGAAGTTACTGTGAAAAACCCCAAGTCGCCACACCACGGCGCCTGCTCGGGTACACTGAAGGAGAATTTAGAATGTTCAATTCACCCAACAAGCACGTCTTTCGGGACTTGTGAGAGGAAACTGGAGCACCCGGAGGAAACCCACGCAGACACAGGGAGAACGTGCAGACTCTGCACAGTCAGTGACCCAAACCGGGAATCAAATCCAGGTCCCTGGCGCTGTGAAGAAATAATGCTAACCACTGTGCTACTATAGCACAAAACCATCAGGTGTACTATTGCTTCCTATGCAGCATTGGCCAATCCTTTGTAACTTTACAAAAACAATAGAACTTCCAAGTTTTTCAAAGCTCCACCGCAGCATACATGGTTGAGACAACAATAGGTAAGCGTGTCCTTATGCGGAAGAAGGTTACTCAAAGACTGCACTACAGGTTTCGAACATCACAAAACAAACATACTAATCATTGGGATTTAGTCCTTAAGAACAGAATAATAGTGTAAAGTTAAAACAAAATACTTCTCTCTGTTAAGTTTTAATAATAATTAATAATAATCTTTATTGTCACATTAACACTGCAATGAAGTTACTGTGAAAAGTCTCAAGTCGATTAGCACACTGGGCTAAATCGCTGGCTTTTAAAGCAGACCAAAGCAGGCCAGCAGCATGGTTCGATTCCCGTACCAGCCTCCCCAAACAGGCGCCGGAATGTGGCGATTAGGGGCTTTTCACAGTAACTTCATTGAAGCCTACTCGTGACAATAAGCGATTTTCATTTCATTTTCATTCCGGCGTCTATTCAGGTACACAGAGGGAGAATTCAGAGTGTCCAATTCACCTAACAGTGCGTCTTTGTGGGAGCAAACCGGAGCACCTGGAGGAAACCCACGCAGACACAGGGAGAACGTGCAGACTCCACGCAGACAGTGACCCAAGCGGGAATCGAACCTGGGACCCTGGAGCTATGAAGCAACAGTGCTAACCACGTGCTACCATGCTGCCCGTTATGTTTTTGAATGTCTGATCAAGCAGAAGAAATTGAGATTTACATCACTAAGCTACAGCCCAAAAGAGAACCAACAATTCAGATCCGGGGGCCTGATCGCCCTCAACTAGCATCTGTGACAACCTCAGATAGGCATCAACATAGTTCCAGGAACCTATAAAATGTTAGCTATAATTCCCGAATCTAATACCAGGTGAGACAGCAACAAGGGATATTTACTGTTTCAAGATAGGTAATGTTCTGAATAATAGCTGCAGTACCATGCTGGATAGATGTGAAATGTTTTCTTCAAGTTACCCTTTAATATCTGGACCAATTGTACTTTTATACAAAACAAAAGATTATTTGAGTTAGCTTACTTTGTACAGCCCATGTGACATAACAACTTATATATTACTGACAAATATATGCAAAGGCCTTATATCTGAGTGCCTTTATTCATTGCTAAAGTCAAGATCTAAAGGGGTTTTAATTTAGCAAGACACATGAGTAATGAATCTCACTGGACTCCAGATTTGGACAGCATCCTTGGCAGTTTCCCTGGTTGGGGTCCAGTTCCCTTGTTAGGGCCCAGCTTCCCTCCCCTCGGGGTGTTCCCTCTGCCTTCTATCGTTCATCGTCTGCATCCACCTCCAATCACCATTGCCTGCTCTGTGAGCCTTTGCACAGGCCTCCTTTATATAGCCTCCCCTTTGTCTTCATTAGACTCCCTCCTCTCTCCCCCCCCCCCCCCCCCACCCCCCCACCCCCCACCCCGCCACCACCACCACTCCACGCTCGCACTCCACCTCCAGTTGAACTTTGGACCTTTGTTGTGGTGGCTGCATGAGTCTCACAGCACAGTGTTGCCCAGATAGACACTGGTGTGCGACACCTAGGGGCGGGGGGAGGGGGGGTGGGAATGATGGAAGGGGGGGTGGGGGGTGGAAGGAGACCAATGTACTTGCCAACCGCAGGCAAAGTACTGATCCAAGACGGAGCCACAGGAGGGTCTTATGGGTCCAGCAACATGGTACTATCCACGTAGACCAGCTCAGCTTGAAGATGGAGGTCAGTAACCAATTTACCCTGACAGGAGCCGCACAGCACTGTGGCAGAAAGACTTTGTTGCACTCATCTCAAAGTCTCTTGGAAACTGAGGACCGCCTTATGTGTGTCACTCTTTCGCAATCGGTTTTTAGATCAACATAATTTCATGCTGGCGTGACACAAGATCGGAAGACCTGATATTAAAACAGCTGACCACTTGTATCCTGAGCAGTTATGAGAATTACAACTTGATCTGACGGGTTTCTGACATTTTGGCTTCTGCTTAGCTTCTCCTCTCCCGTCCACCAGCAAACCGGCCATCAGATGGAAGAGCTCCAACCAGAATCTTTTCAAATTTCACTGTCTGGTGTGGTGGGATTCGATCTCGGGTCCCAGAGCATTATCCTGGGTCTCTGAATTATTAGTGCAGTGACAATACCACTATGCATGAAATATCTGCGTGTGTGCTTTTGCTTAATGCAAGTGTGTGTGCTTCCCGAACATTTGATCTGTCAATATGCACGGAAGACTAATTTGTTTCCCCTTGTTGCAAGACAACAAATCAGATTCTAAATGCAAATTCCCTCATCTCCTGCCACATAGATGGAGTCACAAGTGGGATGGAGAATCCGTGCTATCGCTTTGCAACCTTAATTCCAACCCATACTTCCTTTGAAACAGACTCTGTACTGGATATGCAGGTCAGTGAATCTATTCTCAAAAGAGCAGTTGTGCCTGTATTGCAATGCCATTACACAACCTATTAAGCACTTATGCACATGAACCGGTTGGTACAAATCATAGAACGGGTGATTAATATGGCACATAATTGTTGATCTATGCCCTGACCCAACCTCTTCCATCCCAACACCTTTGAAAGTCAATTGATTCTCATTTCATGGTTCAGTTAAATGCTTTTCCTGGGAAGGTCCATAATCTGTTGTATTACTTGACTTCCTTGTATTTGTGAGTTTCACCTTAAAACTAATGACATTAGAAAGATAGGGTAATTTTCCCCAAGGACATTCATTCTTGCAGTCAGTTCTCCTTTATATGTTTAGCGCAATTTCCGTTAACCTGTTTTCTCCCACTTATACTACTTTGCTTGCCACATCCTCTCTTAACAATACTTTATTTCTGTACAATGTTTTAACTCAATCCGCAATATTTAATTTATTTCCCATGTGTGTCCTGTGCTGTTTTACAGTAATATTCTTCCCTCACCTTGTTGCGGCTCTTCCATGTCTTTTTGGTATTGTTCCAACTCTTCATAACAGCCACATGCTTTTTAATGTATTGCCATAAAGGTTTCCTCCAGACCGTGCCAAGGACTGCATGACTGACCACATAGATAATCTATTTCTCCACAATAACATCGATAAGGAACTTTCACCATCAAAATCAGTGACACCATCTTTACAAGTTTGCCACTTATCCGTTTCTCCAAATTCTTTGCATTCACTGCGACATTCGCAATTCGTATCATTTATACCAGTTAAGTGGGCCATTAGCTGCTTGAGAAGTGTGAAATAGTAACTATTACAGATATTATGATTGGATCACTTTCCATCCTTTGCACTATCAAACCCTACTGCCTACAGCAAAATTGTGGCATCTTCCATGTGCCAAACTCCCTGGGCGAAATTCTCCGTTATCGGCGGAAAGTCCGCCGATTGGCGCAAAAAACGGCGCAAATCCGACTTGCGTCACGTCGGAAAAATGGGTCGATAGTCTCCGGCCCGAAATGGGCTCGCAGCGACGTAACGGGATTTGTGCTTGCGCAGTGGTTCACGCCGTGCAGCGTCATACGCGCTGCACGGCGTGACGGCTCATAAGGCCGCGCTGCTCCCCCCCACCCGACCGGAACACCCGACTGCAACACCCGACTGGATGGCTGGCCGTCGCTCAGCCCCGAGGTTCGAGTCACGCGATGTGGAGGCGCTCCTGGACGCGGTGGAGCAGAGGAGGGACGCCCTGTATCCCGGGCACGGCCGCAGAGTTGCCCCACGCCACAGCCGGCGTCTGTGGAGGGAAGTGGCAGAGGCCGTCACCGCTGTGGCCCTGACACCACGGACAGGCACCCAGTGCAACAAGAAGGTGAACGACCTTGTCAGAGCAGGCAGGTGAGCCTCCCCCATATCCCCCCCTCCCCATATCCCCCCCTCCCCCATATCCCCTTCCCCATATCCCCCCTCCCCATATCCCCCATATCCTCCCCTCCCCCATATCCCCCCTCCCCCATATCCCCCTCCCCATATCCCCCCTCCCCCATATCCCCCCTCCCCCATATCCCCCATATCCCCCCTCCCCCATATCCCCCCTCCCCATATCCCCCCTCCCCCATATCCCCCTCCCCATATCCCCCCTCCCCCATATCCCACTCCCCCATATCCCCCCTCTACCATATCCCCCCTCCCCCATATCCCCCATATCCCCCCTCCCCCATATCCCCCCTCCTCCATATCCCCCATATCCCCCCTCCCCAATATCCCCCATATCCCCCCTCCCCCATATCCCACTCCCCCATATCCCCCCTCTACCATATCCCCCCTCCCCCATATCCCCCATATCCCCCCTCCCCCATATCCCCCCTCCCCCATATCCCCCCTCCTCCATATCCCCCATATCCCCCCTCCCCAATATCCCCCATATCCCCCCCTCCCCCATATCCCCCCTCCCCCATATCCCCCATATCCCCCTCCCCATATCCCCCCTCCCCCATATCCCCCATATCCCCCCCTCCCCCATATCCCCCATATCCCCAAGTGAATCCAGCCCTAACCTTAACCTCTGCAATGCACGCGCAACCGATGGCGTGCATTCATATACCTGCCTAACACTGTTGCCTTTTACCCCTGCCCCCCCCACCCACAGGAGAAGCACGCACACAACAATAGGGAGCATGTGAGGACTGGAGGAGGGCCCGCTGATGAGAGGCCACTGACCGTACACAAGGAAAGGGCCCTGGAACTGGCTGGCGGACCTGAGGACCGGGAGGTTGCTGATGCAGAGGTCGGGGGCGTACTAGCGAGTGTGCCACCAACAGCCTGTCCCCATATTCCCCCCTCCCCTATATCCCCCTCCCCCGTATCACCTGATCACTGCCTGATGTCTAACCATGCATGCTTCATTGTGTATCGCAGGACCAAACGTCCAGGCACCCATCCCCGCAGATGCAGACCGCCCGCAGGATGCCCCTCGGAGAACACGGGAGACGGAGAGACCCGCACCCTCCAGCATGCGACGCCCGCAGGATGCCCCTCGGAGACCACGGGAGACGGAGAGACCCGGACCCTCCAGCATGCGACGCCCGCAGGATGCCCCTCGGAGACCACGGGAGACGGAGAGACCCGTACCCTCCAGCATGCGACGCCCGCAGGATGCCCCTCGGAGACCACGGGAGACGGAGAGACCCGGACCCTCCAGCATGCGACGCCCGCAGGATGCCCCTCAGAGACCACGGGAGACGGAGAGACCCGGACCCTCCAGCATGCGACGCCCGCAGGATGCCCCTCGGAGACCACGGGAGACGGAGAGACCCGTACCCTCCAGCATGCGACGCCCGCAGGATGCCCCTCGGAGACCACGGGAGACGGAGAGACCCGGACCCTCCAGCATGCGACGCCCGCAGGATGGTCCTCGGAGACCACGGGAGACGGAGAGACCCGGACCCTCCAGCATGCGACGCCCGCAGGATGCCCCTCGGAGACCATGGGAGACGGAGAGACCCGTACCCTCCAGCATGCGACGCCCGCAGGATGCCCCTCGGAGACCACGGGAGACGGAGAGACCCGGACCCTCCAGCATGCGACGCCCGCAGGATGCCCCTCAGAGACCACGGGAGACGGAGAGACCCGGACCCTCCAGCATGCGACGCCCGCAGGATGCCCCTCGGAGACCACGGGAGACGGAGAGACCCGTACCCTCCAGCATGCGACGCCCGCAGGATGCCCCTCGGAGACCACGGGAGACGGAGAGACCCGGACCCTCCAGCATGCGACGCCCGCAGGATGCCCCTCAGAGACCACGGGAGACGGAAAGACCCGGACCCTCCAGCATGCGACGCCCGCAGGATGGTCCTCGGAGACCACGGGAGACGGAGAGACCCGGACCCTCCAGCATGCGACGCCCGCAGGATGCCCCTCGGAGACCATGGGAGACGGAGAGACCCGGACCCTCCAGCATGCGACGCCCGCAGGATGCCCCTCGGAGACCACGGGAGACGGAAAGACCCGGACCATCCAGCATGCGACGCCCGCAGGATGCCCCTCGGAGACCACGGGAGACGGAGAGACCCGGACCCTCCAGCATGCGACGCCCGCAGGATGCCCCTCGCACGCCACGGGAGACGGAGAGACCTGGAGCAATAGGGAGAAGACACCCCCGTCACGTGCGGGAGCGACCACCCAGCGATGAGGGGGGCAGCCACAGGCCCCCGTCACATCCGAGCCAGGACACCACTACCCAGGACACCACTACCCAGGACACCACTACCCAGGACACCACTACCCAGGACACCCCTACCCAGGACACCCCTACCCGGGACAGCACTACCCAGGACACCCCTACCCGGGACAGCACTACCCAGGAAGACGAAATACCGGACAGTGACTCAGAGTGGATGGGTGGAGACGAACCCCCACCCCAAAGTGCCATGGACTCAGAGTGGGACGAAGAGCATGACACAACGCCACTGCTGTCACCAACACCCTCCACCATCGCAGAAACACTCACCACGGTTGGGCACTTGAGTGATGAGGCGTCTGGTACACTCACTGGTGCGCACAACACAGCCGTCCCGGTACAGAAGGTGGAGGTAGGAGCAGCAGAGGGACCGGGCGGTCGCAGGGCAGCCCAGCCCAAGCAAACATCTGCCGCCCAGATGGATCCCGGGTTCCTGCAGTTACCACACCCACACATAGATCAGATGCAACCACCGACCCGGAGACGAGCGAAGAGGGTGACGGGCGGCTTGCGGCGGCTGCGGTCGCAGGTGGAGGAGTCCACCCGCGTCCAGGAGCTGGGAGTGGTGCTGGTCATGCATGCCACCCAGGCTGACACCGCACGGGTGGCGTCCGCGGTGGAGGCAATGGGTGCGACGGTGTCAGACATGGGGAACGGTTTGCGAGGCCTGGGGCCTTCTGTGCAGGCGGCGTCTGTGGCCCAGGAAATGGCTGCCCTCTCACAGGAGGCCATGGGCCAGTGCCAGCGCCAGATGGCAGAGGCGCTCAACGCCATAGCCCAGTCTCAGCAGGCCATGGCCCAGTCTCTGCAGGCCATGGCCCAGTCTCAGCAGGCCATGGCCCAGTCTCTGCAGGCCATCGCTGAGGGCATCGGCGCCAGTGGCCATGTGCGAGCCGGCGTCGCACTGTCACAGACAGGGTTTACCAACCCCCTGGGCTCCATGGCTGCAAACCTGCAGACCCCTGTCGATACCAGCACGGGCCTCCAGGACTGGCAGCGCCAGATGTCAGGGGGGCGTCGGATGGCCAGTCCGTTCGCATCCCCCACCCATGTAGAGGCCTGGGGGCCATCGGGCACGCCGAGGGAGGAGGAGGTGGTGTGGTCCGTCCCGGCTCCCTCTGTAGGGGAGGTCCCAGTACACCGCGACACCTCGGACTCCCCCCCTTCCGTCCCAGGTGCATCGGGTGGGCAACGGGCAGGACAGGCTGGCAGCTCGCCATCCCAGTCGCCCGGGCCGCAGCCTGGCCCATCTAGGCCAGGACGCCCCAGGAAACGGCCGCCAAAGGGATCCAGTGTCAGAGGGCAGGAATCACAGGAGTCCACCTCCAGTTCTGCTGTACCGTCTGGGGAACCACGTAGACGTAGTCAAAGGGCCCGTAAGGCCAAACAATTAGACACTGAGTAAGTTGGCACGGGTGCAGGGCACAGATGAGTTTTAGGGGCTAGGGCACGTGCATGAACTCCTTTGGTTCTTAAAGTCAATGTTACACCTACCGAAGCTGCCTTTGTGCTCTGTCCAAAGTGTGCGGGGGTGTCATGTACGTTGAGCGCAAGTGTGTGTGTGAGGGGTGGTCTTACCTCAGCCCCAGGTGAGTCTGCCCCCTTCCCCCTGGGCCGCCATCAACATCCCCCGGGCAGAGGACGGGACCGTGCGCTGCAGTGTCACAGCCGCATGCAGGGATGGTCCGGGTGGATGGTGGTACTGTGGCCATGGGTCAGACATAGTCCAACGATGTAGAGCCAGGAGCTCATCGCAGGGCGGGTTGTCATCATCCTCCATGGCCTGCGATAGACACGCGTCCACCCGCAACTGTGTGAGCCTGGCCCATTGTGCCGCAGGTGGATCGGCGATGGGGAGGGGGTGTTGTGCATGCGGGTGGGGTGGGTGGGGTTGGGGAGGGGGGTGAGGGTGCTGGGTGGGTGGATGGGTGGGGGTTGTGGGTGGTCGGCTGTTGCCATGGTGTGCGGTCTGTGGCCATACGACCCGATTCCCACGCCCATCTAGTCAGTGAAGCGGGCGTCTATCAGTCTGTCCCGTGCCCGCTGGGCCAGCCGGTAACGGTGGACAGCCACCCGCCTGTGTCTACCCCGTCTGCCCTGACCATTGCCCCCATCCCCCTCATCTGGGGAGGACTGGACCTCTTCCTGCTGCTCCTCCACTCCGCCCTCCTCTGCCTGCGGCACATCGCCCCTCTGCTGGGCTATGTTGTGCAGGACGCAGCACACCACTATGATGCGGCCGACCCTATCTGACCGATACTGGAGGGCGCCCCCAGAGAGGTCCAGGCACCTGAAACGCATCTATAGCACGTCAAAGCACCTCTCGATCACTCCCCTTGTCGCTACATGGGCATCATTGTAGCGGTTCTCCGCCTCATTGCGTGGCCTCCGTATAGGCGTCATCAGCCACGATCGCAATGGGTAGCCCCTGTCGCCCAGCAACCAGCCCCTCAGCCGGGGATGGTGTCCCTCGTACATGCCGGGGATGGATGACCGCGACAACACGAATGAGTCGTGTACACTGCCTGGGTGACGGGCGCAGACGTGCAGGATCATCATGCGGTGGTCGCAGACCACCTGTACGTTCATCGAATAGGTCCCCTTCCTATTAGTGAACACGGCCCTGTTATCTGCAGGTGGCCGCACGGCGACGTGCATCCCATCGATCGCGCCCTGGACCATGGGGAACCCGGCCACGGCAGAGAAGCCCACGGCCCGGGCATCTTGGCTGGCCCGGTCCACGGGGAAGCGGATGTAGCGGTGCGCCACGGCATATAGGGCATCTGTCACTGCCCGGATGCACCGGTGCACCGATGTCTGCGATATGCCGGTCAGGTCCCCACTCGGTGCCTGGAATGACCCCGCTGCATAAAAGTTCAGGGCCACCGTAACCTTGACGGACACGGGGAGAGGGTGTCCCCGCCAGTGCCACGCGGTGACAGGTGTGCCAGCAGGTGGCAGATGTGTGCCACGGTTTCCCGGCTCATCCGGAGTCTCCTCCTGCATTCCCGGTCCGTGAGGTCCTGGTATGACTGCCGGGGCTGGTACACACGGGGCGCCCTCGGGTGCCTCCGTTGCCGTGGGGCCGCGACGTCCTCCTCTCCCTCCTCGTCCTGTCGGTCAGGTGTCCCTCCAGCCTGGGCGGCTGCCGCCTGCCCCTCTGCGGCAGCCTGCACCGCCTCTCTGGCACGCTCCTCCTCCTCCTGCTCCTCATCCAGGGCAACATAGACATGAGCGGCTGCCACCACGGCGGCCAACATCGCTGGATGATCTGAAAACATGACGGCCTGGTGGGGGGGAGGGGAACGACGACATGTCATCATTGCCCATATCCCCTCCTCCCCCCAGCCAGGTGGCATGGACCGCATGGGTCCAACTGTTGGACGCTGGCACCTGGCCAGGTGGACCAACTCACTTGCCCTCCCATCCCCCTCCTCGGCACGGACCCCCCCCCCCGACCCCCAACCTCCACCCCAGCACGGACCCCCGCCCCAAACTCCACCCCGGCACGGACCACCCCCCAACCTCCACCCCAGCACGGACCCCCCCCCAACCTCCACCCCGGCACGGCACGGACCCCCCCCCAACCTCCACCCCAGCACGGACACCCCCCCCAACCTCCACCCCGGCACGGACCCCACACCCCCAACCTCCACGCCAGCACGGACCCCCCCCCCAACCTCCACCCCGGCACGAACCCCCCCCCCAACCTCCACCCCAGCACGGACCCCCCCCCAACCTCCACCCCAGCACGGCACGGACCCCCCCCCAACCTCCACCCCGGCACGGAACCCCCCCCCCCCAACCTCCACCCCAGCACGGACCCCCCCCCCCCAACCTCCACCCCGGCACGGCACGGACCCCCCCCCCAACCTCCACCCCAGCACGGACCCCCCCCAACCTCCACCCCGGCACGGCATGGACCCCCCCCCAACCTCCACCCCAGCACGGACACCCCCCCCAACCTCCACCCCAGCACGGACCCCCCCCCAACCTCCACCCCGGCACGGCACGGACCCCCCCCAACCTCCACCCCGGCACGGACCCCCCCCAACCTCCACCCCGGCACGGCACGGACCCCCCCCCAACCTGCGCCCCAGCACGGACCCCCCCCCCCCAACCTCCACCCCAGCACGGACCACCCCCCAACCTCCACCCCGGCACGGCACGGACCCCCCCCAACCTCCACCCCGGCACGGACCCCCTCCCGGCACTCCCCCGGAGCCCAGCCTACTCTAACCACACCCCCCCCACCCCGCCGCACACACACACACACAACCCGAGACACACCTCTCCTCACGCAATCAGACTGCGGCCACGCCATTGCCTGCCCAGAGCCAACCCCCCAGGCCGTCACTCACCTCCACGCTGGTCGGCGTGAGCCTGGAGCACCGGGTCACGCCGATGAAAAGGAGGTTTGATTCACGTCGACGTGAACGGTCATCACGTCGACGGGAGTTCGGCCCATCCGGAAGGGAGAATATCGGCAGGCCGAAAATCGGCTGCCTTCCGCAGACCCGTGACATTCTCCGCGGCAGCGGCGCCATTAACGCCCCGCCGACTTTTCTCCCTTCGGAGACTTCGGCAACCGCCGGGGGCGGGATTCACGGCGGCCAACGGCCATTCTCCGACCCTCTGGGGGGTCGGAGAATGACGCCCCCTGTTCTGAACACAGAGGAAAATACAGCTGGCTTTGAGTTAAGAAAAAATCTCTGCTTCCAAAGATTTCTGATTTCTGTGTGCACAGGAAAACATCATTCCAAATTTAAGATTTATTCTCTACTGTTTGTTACTCTGGACTGGATTCTCCAATTTCTTAAACCACAGTCAGTCCTCAGGCAGGCCTGATGGGAATTTGAACAGCCAAGTTCGAATCCACTGAGCAGAGACAGACTCGGGACAAGTCTGGGCCTGCCCTGTAATCAGGACATCAGGAAACAATCGGCCCCATTCAAATGGTTCGATTGTTGTAGATTGCCCAGATAAAGCTAGACTTTCTGGCATCCAGGTTTCCTGCCATTACCATATATGGAGTAAGGTTACGTGCGGACAATACCTGGAGATGGACCCCCTAGGGGTGGATTCCTGGTGTCCTGTAGAGTTGCGATCGACAACTCTGTGGGTATTGTGACCCCGTCCCGACACCTCAATGGCTGAGGGCCAGAGAACTTTCTGGAAAGGCGGGAAGAGGGGTATGAGAATCAACCACCAGGATCCTCCCCATTGAAGACTCAGTGCAGAGGCAACAGAAGAGATTTGATTGCAGACCAGTGGGTGGAAGGAAGCAGCGCGTGGGACCCACTTTTGCTGACAGAGGCCCTGAGACAACTGAGACTCAGCTCGATTGAATTAATCGGCATGGGTAATATTAAGACTCTTGGGGTTATTGTAGTTGGGATCATTTAAAGCGGGGTAACTGTTTTACTGTGTTTGATGATAAATTTGGTTGAATTAGAAACTGGTATTTGAATTAGAAACTGGTATTTGTCCTTTGTTCAAGTCGCAAATGAGGGCACCTGGGTAAAACATTTAAATAATCATAGAATTTACAGTGCAGAAGGAGGCCATTTGGCCCATCGAGTCTGCACCGGCTCTTGGAAAGAGCACCCGACCCAAGCTCACACCTCCACCCTATCCCTATAACCCAGTAACCCCACCCAACACTAAGGGCAATTTTGAACACTATGGGCAATTTAACATGGCCAATCCACCTAACCTGCACATCTTTGGACTGTGGGAGGAAACCGGAGCACCCGGAGGAAACCCACGCAGACACGGGGAGAACGTGCAGACTCCGCACAGACAGTGACCCAAGCTGGGAATCGAACCTAGGACCCTGGAGCTGTGAAGCAACTGTGCTAACCACTATGCTACGGTGCTGCCCCTATGCTACCGTACTGCCCGGTAATAAACTGGTCAAAGTGTCTGAAGTTTTACGGACAACAGTGGTGCTTGGTATGTATCAAAGTTTGATGGATCGTATAAAACAGCAAATCCCTTCTGCTGTTCGCAAAGGGCAAGGTAGAGATTGTCCCCAACCAGTCCGTGCTTGCAAAACTCAAAACCAGGGCAGAATTATGCCACCTGGCACTACGTCCTGTGTTGTAGGGGTGGGAACAGGATTATTTGCTGTGGTAGCGGCCACTGGGAAACCACGCCATATTATCCAGCCACGGCCTTATTAATTATGTTACCGGTGGTTTTTGAGTGCTTCATAGAAAGTGAAGGGCCAACCCCCACAGCTGTTCTTTTTCAAGAACAAAGAGACAGACTCATTAAAATATTTGCGGTTAGAGAAACAGCTGCTACCTTGACTTATGGATCCCTGCAGAGCTATCAAAACAAACAATCTGATTCCAGGGAACAGTCAATCATGATGCTTTTAGTAGGCAATGGAATGTGAATTTCAACGTAAACAATTCAGTTCAAAGCATTCCACCTCCTAGCCATACACACTGGGCGGGGTTCTCCATTTCTGAGACTAAGTGTTGACACCAGGGTTGAATTCATGGACTCTCACAACAGCAAAATTGGCGCCGAACCTGGATCAATTCAGCGACTGTGGAATGGTGCGGAATTCGCTGAGTCCGTGATTGACTCTTCGGAGGCTGACAAGCTGCAGCCGCACATACACATTACAATCCCCACATACTCATCCCAATCCAACAAGATGGCACTGGTTGTGCTGGAGTGCGTCCATACAGCTGATGGGTCAGCTGGAGCCACAGGGCACCCAGGGGAGTGGCCTGGGGGGACACCTATATGACCCGTGGCCCTAAGTTCACATTGGAGTGTCGGCGGCGTGCGCAGCTGCATAGCTGCCTTGCCGGCTGTGGCAATGGTGTTCCATGCCCATCCACCCCGACCCCACAGCTCATCTCCTGGCCACTCCCTACTACTCCCCCCAGTCCTGGCAGAAGCCCCCCAGCCAGCAGCATAAGTGTCAACAAATTATGGCAATGTTGGACACTTTCCGTACTCCCTCTCTCCCCCTCAGCTGTCACGATCCGTGTTTCACGATTTTTAAAAGCACAAGTGAACTGCGCCATAAGGAACTCGGCCCATTGGAGGAGGAGAATCGTGGAGGCCCTGGAGAATAGCAGGTCAGGCCCGCTAATGGCCCGCAAATGGTGTTTACTGTACGTGCGTTCCGGTATGAATTGACACTGCTGTCGAGGTGATGGAGAATTGCGCTTTGGCATCAAATCGGTGCCCGCCGTGATTTTGGCGTCAGAACCGATTCTCCGCTCAATTGCGTTTCGCGATTTCGGTATCGGCAACAGAGAATGCCGCCCACTGACTTCAATACTTCAAAAGGCAATGAAATTGACTGTGTGAAAAACACTTCAAAGGTTTTCACCACTTTAAAGACATAACTTTCATCTTCATCTCACAGACTTTTAAACTTGGCAAACTGACAAGACCTTTTAAAGGGTTTAGGGATACAGATGGGACCGCTTTCACTTTATTATAAGAAAACTTTATTTCTTACATACTGATTTACTGTACAAATGGTTTGGTGCAGATATGAACATTTTCAATTTATTATGAGAAAACCTTAACTGTTTAATGGTTTTGAAGGCTGCAGATTGTGAGAGCCACTAAAGGTGCCCCATCTCAAGGAACACCCCCAGTCCTGAGGCCCAACAGCCTAGCACAAATCCCCCCTTATCCCAACCTCCCAGGAAAGACCCCCCTCAGCATCTTGGGAGTTGTTGGGATGGTACTTACCACTTTGCCCACCCCTTGGACTGCAATCCATTAGGTCCAGCCTCCTCAATACTTGCATCAATTCACGCTGGGGGTTGGGGGGGGGGAGGGGAGAGAGGGGGGCAGAGCACCCTATCTGACATGTGAATGGTGCGTCCTGCCTACCAATGACATGCAAATTAGCTTCAATTACCTATTTGCTTGATCCCTCCGGGTTGGGGTGGGGAGCCCGACTGGGCTGTCAGGAAACACGCTATGGACGTTGGGGTGGGCATGGAGATGCGCGATTCGTTTGCCGCCCGCCGTGAATCCAGATTTTGTCCCATCACAGGATTTTCCACCCATTCTGGATTCCCGATCTTGGCGGCGGGGAACGGGAGAATCCCAGCCACTATCACAGCGCTCAGGACAGATATCATATTAATTTGAATTGCAGTCACTGTTGTTTTGTAGGAAAATGTAGGAGGAAATGCAGAAGGCAATTTACTTACCTAAGATCTCACAAGTGGCAATGAGAGAATCTGTTTATCTGTTTCTCGTGGAGTTGGCTGAAGGAAGAATGTTGAGAATCCCTCATGTAATTGTGCCAGGGAACCGTTAACATTTTCCAAGAATCAGCACCAAAGGGCATGTGGGACCTTACTTTCAATGTCATATGTAAAGAACACCACTTCTGAAAATATCCCTCCGTATTGGAGTGGAGAATAAAATTAATTTAATTCGGTCAGTTCCTGGAAAAAAAAGCAATGTGTAATTGGAAATGTAAATGATATTATTCCACAATTTAATTTTTTTGGCCTTGTGGGTTTACTGCAAGTTCGGTCGAATCAAATCAGAAAACTGAAATTCTTAGAATTACTTTGGTTTCTTAGTCAAACCGTAATGATTATTGAATTAAACCCCTATAAAAATATCAAATGGCAACAGCTTACATATATCCATTGGCTTTAAAGTAGGAAAATATCCCAAAGCTCTTCGCAGGAGTGTATAGCAAGCAGAAATCTTGTAAAAAAGAGAATGACAGAAATGCAGAGGAGTTTAGGGAAGGAGTTCAAATGCAAGGTAGCTCTTTTTTAATAAATGTTTCTTATTGGGTTTTTGAACAAAGTATATTTACCGTTATGTACACAAAATAGAATACATATATATACATAGAAGAGAAGGGAACACGCACAAAAAACAAAACAAACAACAACAAAAAAGTTAGAATAAAATAACTGGTAGGGTATTATGTGCTAGCTCAACAACAGCAGCTCTGTGCAATTGGCAATATTGTTTTTTGCACATAAGTAGGCATCTGTTTGTGGGGGGGGGGGGGGGGAACTGGGGGACTACATATACATTTGGGCACCGGGGAAACAATTACAGAACAATTACAGAGGGCACTACGTGAATGGATCTGGTGTAGGTGTTGTCACTTGCTTCTCCCGGACGGTTTTCGCTGCCATTGTCGTCTCGCGATCACCTCTGCTTCAGCCGTTCATCCCGTCTTTCGCCTGGTATTTCTCTTCTGTTCAGCTGCTACCCCCCTCCCCCCTTCCCGGTATATCCCTCCCTCCCCCGCCTTGGCTACCTTCCCCTGATTCTTGGCTACCTGGCTATTCTTCTGCTTGTTCGTTGGCCACAAACAGGTCCCGGATTAATTGGGTGAATGGCTCCCACGTTCTGTGGAAGCCATCGTCTGACCCTCGGATGGCGAATTTGATTTTCTCCATTTAGAGATCAAATGCAAGGTAGAACATAGAACTGTACAGCACAGTACAAGCCCTTCGGCCCACGATGTGGTGCCGAACTAGTCTGAAACTAATATCAAATCATTAGCTGAAGACAAAAGACAAATACGGGGTCAGAAGCTTAGGTCAAGGTCAAATAATACACTCAAGCTTGAAAGCAGTCGGATACAGCCTCAGTTTAGCTCACTTGGCTAGTCAGCTGGTTTGTGATGCAGAGCGAGACCAATAGCGTGGGTTCAATTCCCCTACCGGTTGGAGTTATTCATGGAGGCCCCATCTTCTCAATCTTGCCCCTAACCTGAGGTGCTCAGGTTTAATCACCAGCAGTCAGCTCTCTCCCTCAAAGTGGAAAGTAGCCTATAGTCATCTGGGACTATGGCGACTTTACAACCTTACACCGTGACCAGGTAGCAGTGTGGAATCAGTGGTGAGGGATTGGGAATTGGGGCAGAGCCTGGAAGGCAAAGGCTTCACAGTTTCTAATTGGAGGAAGTTGCAGTTAATGTACTACTGGATGACAGACAAAAAAATCTCATCGGAGAGAGGCAGCAAGAGAGTTTAGAGAGGTGGTGTTGAGGTAGTGCTGCGTATCGGTCCAAAGGTGAAACTATGCTGTGGATGATGTTGCCAAGGTGCAGCATATAAGTAAGAAGTAACAAGGGGAGATTGTTGGAGGATTCCAGAAAACTGTTGGGGATAGAAGGATTACAAAAGGGAGATTTCTCTGGCTGCAACTGAGTCGATATGAGTGGAATCTGGAGAGGGCAGTCCCACACCTCTGGACAACAGAGGAGAGGCATTGGAGGAGGCTCACATGGTCCAAGGTTGTTGAGAGGTTGAGAAAAATTAGGGGGGGGTACAGTCACAAAGAATGCAATTTGTAGATTTGATATATAGCCATTTCAGTGCTGGAACCTGGTCGGAGAGGCTCAAACATTGAATTGGGGCCAAAACATGGATTTGGCAAATGACAATATTTTGTAGGAGCATTGTCATGGCTGGTCGGAGAGGCTCAAACATTGAATTGGGGCCAAAACATGGATTTGGCAAATGACAATATTTTGGAGGAGCATTGTCATGGCTTTGGGAGTTGGCAGATTAATTTTTCAGAATTGCCAGATCCACAGACTGTACAACTGGCGCCAATGAAGATTTTGCTGCTGCAGATGTACACCTTCTACAGCACAAAGTCAGATTTAAGTTTTGACACTTGCGACTTTAGAATATTCAAAACTGACTTTCAAGTTCAGCTCAGCCCATTTAATTTAGATGTTGGAGCTACCTTCATCTAGAACAGTAAAAAGCAGAAGTGGTGGTCAGTTAGATGGAATCAAATTATTGCAGGTGCTGGAATCCGAAATATAAACAGAAAATGCAGGAAAAACTCAGCAGCTCTGGCAGCATCTGTGGAGAGAGAAAGATAGATAGAGAGATAGAGAGATTCCTGATTAACAAGTGGGTGACAGGTTATTGAGGGTAGGCAGTTAATGTGGGGTTGAGATTACATTAAGATCAGCCGCGATATTATTGAACGGCGGGGCTGGCTCGAAGGGCTGAGTGGCCGGTTCCTGCTCATAATAAATTGTATGTTCGTATGAGAGAAAAGAGAGTTAACGTTTCGAGTTGATGTACTTGAATCATTGAAGATCGCACCGACGGTGAACGCCCGCTATGGGTTTCCCAGCAGGAAAGTGCAGGGAATGGGAAACTCTATTGACAGTGGCAGGATCTTCTGATCCCACCGCCAGCCAATGGCAGGCTGCTGCCAGCGCTGCAAAACGCACCGCTTGGACACTTGGAACATCCCGCCTCAACTCTATTTTCTAACTACACAGATGCTCGCGGGCCTGGTGAGTTTTTCCAGTGTTTATCAGTTGTCTGTTAGATCAGGTTACTTCAGAACAGGTAACATAGGTGGAAAATAAAGTTTGCAGATAGCATGATCCTTGGCGCCTCAAACATATTGGTGGTGAATCTTAATTTAAATTTCAGTGGTTGTGAGAACTTGAAAGATATACTGATAGGAATTTCCGAACAACATTTTCTCACAAAATATACTGTGATGCAATAAAATAAGTCCCCGAGGAGCAAAAGTCTTTAAATTGCTCAAATTTAGAGACATGCAGGCATCTTACATTTATTTCTCTTTTCTGTGAACTACCCAGCAATAACAGATCATTATTTAATGTGTCAAAGTTTGGGGAACTTTATTGCTCACTTTGTTTATATACAGAGCTTCCTCCAGGTTTGTAAATGTTCTCAGTCTGTTCTGTATTTGTTAAGTCTGATCTTTTTCTGAATCAAGACTAGACACTGGCACTATCGCAAATGGATTCAGAATTTATGTTAAAAAGTTTAAATTTGGATCCGCTGAATGGACAAATGACTTCAGAATACCAACAAATGGAAATCTGAGAAACTGTTTACACCATTTCACAGCAGAGATTCCACCTGGCAGGGAGAGAGAGATAAACAACGGTAGAATAGCAGAACGGACGGCATTGTGGCACAGTGGTTAGCACTGCTGCCTCAGCACGCCATAGACCTGGGTTCAATTCAGGCCTCGGGTGAATGTCTGTGTGGTTTTGTACTTTCTCCCTGGGTCTGCATGGGTTTCCTCCAGGTGCTCAGGTTTTCTCCCACAGGTGGATTGGCCATGCTAAGTTGCTCCTTAGTGTCCAAAAGGTTAGGTGGGGTTATTGGGTCATGGGGATAGGGTGGATTGTGGACCTAGGTGGGGTGCTCTTTCAGAGGGTCGCACAGGCACAATGGCCTCTTTCTGCACTCTAGAGATTCTATGATTCCAACCGCACCATGTTTTAAACATTAATCAATGCTGACAATGCATGGCACCAAGGCTAACACTGCTAGGGTGGCGACCACAGTGGAAAGCCTGGAGCACGACATCAGCATCTTGAGTGGTGATTGGATTGGATTGGATTTTGTTTATTGTCACGTGCACCGAGGTACAGTGAAAAGTATTTTTCTGCGAGCAGCTCAACGGATCATTAAGTACATGAAAAGACAATAAAATAAAAGAAAATACATAATAGGGCAACACAAGGTACACAATATAACTACATAAACACTGGCATCGGGTGGAGCATACAGAGGTGTTGTGTTAATCCGGTCAGTCCATAAGAGAGTCGTTTAGGAGTCTGGTAACAAAAGAAGCTGTTTTTGAGACTGTTTGTGCATGTTCTCAGGCTTTTTTTTGTGTTTATAAAATCGGTTTTATATATATATATATACACAGGGGCAGCACAGTGGCGCAGTGGTAGCACTGCAGTCTCACGGTGCCAAGGACCCAGGTTCGATCCCGGCTCTGGGTCACGTGTGGAGTTTGCACATTCTCCCCATGTTTGCGTGGGTTTTGCCTCCACAACCCAAAGATGTGCAGGGTAGGTGGATTGGCCACGCTAAATTGCCCATTAATTCGAAAAAATGAATTGGATCCTCTAAATTTATTTTAAATATATATATATATATACATATATGTTTTGCCTTAATCAAATAATATTCATTAATAATAAATGTAAATAATAAATATTCAATAATATTTTGCTTTAATCCATTTCCAGGTTTCTCTTTCTCCCCCAGGAGAGTTGATTTTGAAACTTGGACGCCGCAAAGACGATCTTTACTCGGTGAGGAATCCTCAAACGAGAGCTGTCCACATGGAAAAAAAAAGCGTGTTCTCAGACTTTTGTATCTCCTGCCCGATGGAAGGAGTTGGAAGAGTGAGTAAGCCGAGTGGGAGGGGTCTTTAATTACGCTGCCTGCTTTCTTCAGGAACTTTGGGGATGGTTGACTGTTTCAAATTCCAAGGTGTGCACATCAGCAACAATCTGGTCCACCCACATCGATGCTACGACCAAGAAAGCACAACAGCACCTATACTTCCTGAAGAAACTATGGAAATTCGGCATGTCCACATTGACTCTTACCAATTTTTACAGATGCACCATAGAAAGCATCCTATCTGGCTGCATCACAGCCTGGTCTGGCAATTGCTCGGCCCAAGGCCGTAAGAAACTACAGAGAATCGTCAACACAGCCAGTCCATTTTGCGAACCTGCCTCCCATCCATTGACTTTGTCTACACCTCCCGCTGCTTTGGGAAAGCGGGCAGCATAATCAAAGACCCCTCCCACCTGGGTTTTTCTCTCTTCCAACCTTTTTCATTGGGCAGGACATATAAAAGTCTGAGAACACAGCTTCTTCCTAACTGTTACCAGTCTTCTGAATGACCCTCTTATGGACTGAACTGATCTCTCCACACATCTTCTCTACTGAGTAATACTGCACTCCGTATGCTTCAGAGGATGTCTGTGTTTATGCATTTACATAGTGTATCTATCGAATGGCTTATGTTTTTCTCATATATGGAATGGTTTCTCTGGATTGTACGCAGAACAATACTTTTCACTGTACCACAGGACACATGACAATAAGCCCAAATCAACATTCAAATGCATTGCTTCAAATGTTTGGTGATGAAAGGGGGAGATATTGGGAACGGACAGAGTCAGAGCAATGGGGAGTTCCGGGGGTTTCTAGTCAGTCTCAAATGAGTTGCAGAATGATGGATGAAGGGTGTGTCGATGAATGGATTTAGGCACCAAAATGAGAATTTGAACTTGGGAGGCATTGGGGAACTGGGAGCCAGTTTAGTCAGTGAAGTCATTGATGATGGAGAATGAATGTGGGACTTGGAGTGGAGGCCAATTTTCAATTGAGCTCGAGTTGATGAAATGAGGAAGTTAAAAAATGAAATGCAAGGATTTTTGGACAGACAGCAGGAGAGATCTTTTACTCTGCGGTTGTGACTGAGACCATGCTAACACTGAAGGACTGGTTAAATAAAGTGGCAAAGGAAAGAGGGCAAAGGCTAGGATTCAAATTTCAATTCTCACCACGCCACATAATTGCGTGATGGGCCACCAACGTTTTTCCCTTTGAAAAAGTAAATAAGCAAAATGGAATTCATATTACCCTGGCAAATCTACAAACATGAAAGAAAATAGAAATAGATTTTTATCATTTTATAGACATATATGACTTGGAGGGATGGATTTTTATTTGTTTATTTGAAGAGCAGGAAGCCTGGTTGTACATTGCTTCACTGAATTCCTGCAGGCACTAGCAATAGGAAACAATGTTTATGTTAAAGAATACAAAGGCATTTTTATAAGAGACTGCTTCCTAATGTTACTCATGTCAGCAAGTTATCTAAAGGTCAGGGTGCTAACAGTTAATGAACACCAGAAACTACACTGATAGCCAGTCACTAAAAGCAATGTTTGAGATTTTATAGTTCCGAATCAATGTGCCATATCATTTAGTTTATGAGATTGAAACTTTTTCATTCCAAAGGCCATGCAGGAGCCCTGGCCCATTAGCAGGCAGGGTGTTAGTGAGTCCAATGATCATCTATATGGGCATTGGGGGATGACAGACACCCTGCAGAGTTTAACTCCATCAGAAGAGTAAATATCCAATGAAAAACAGGCAAGGAGGGGAAAGAAAGATGACTGGATATTCTGTAGTGTTCAGTTAGTTTGCATCTGATGTTTGGTGGCCTACAATCTGAGTATTTCTAAATTCAGACAACCGATTGGACTAATCAACTACCTGTAAATCAAATTGTGAAAACAATGCCAATGGGCAGAGGTAGGAACCGCCACAACTTTGAGCCACTCCCAATAAATTCAACAGAGTAGAAACCTGCCCTCTTTCTCATAAGGCTGCTTGGGATTGTAGTTTGAAACAGCAGAGCGACTGATTTCAAGTGTACATTAGCTGGGATCAGAGAGGTGTCTTCCATCTCACTTCAAGGTTCAAGCTTTGGTTTGTGACGCATTGGCTGATAGCGAGACAATAGAGGAACTATGGTTGACTACAATTTCCATACCCTGGGCTAGGCATGAGAAACAATTCATCCAGGGTTCACGTTCATCACCATAACCCAGTTGCACATGTTGGAAATCGTAAGGTGATAGGGTCAGGCTCACTCTTTGGTGAATAGTTTGTTAACGTGTATCTTCCAGCCACATGACGGTTTGTGGAGCTGTCAATGCCAGCTCTTACGGGTAGATTTTTCATGTTCTTGTTCACTGCTAAAGCGCATCAAAAAACAATTGTCCACAATTTTCAGTTCTGTACTCGCAGTTGACAAGGACCCAGACACACAACATGAGGGTAGAAATGGTAGTAACATGCTGTTACAGCAAAAGCAACAATTAAGTTAACACACATCATTAAAATGTGGTCATAAATAATGTCTATGGCCCCCAAATAATTCTAGTCCTCTGGCATTAGTCTTCACATGCCTGCTGCCTTGAAATATTCAAAATTCTTTCTTTATGCAGTAATGTCTATTAAAGCAAGCATGCAACCCCGTTTAGCTACGAATGAGTTAGGCTCAACACATCATTTTCCAGGAGGGATTTCACACATATCAAGGCAGCAGCAATGTGTGAACAATGATGCGGTCAAATTAAGGCAACTGGGGCCATAATTATATTTATGTTCAAATATTTTTGCCAGTGCCGTGTTTGAAGTTGGATGGGTTCTGGCAGGATGGTGAGTGAATGAAGTGAATGGTAATCCTCGTTTATCAATTTCACAACCTGCAGCTGTACCCAGAGAGCCTTAAAATCTCTTCAAATACATTTTACAGAACTTTGAACAAATTTGCTTAGTCGGACATCTTGAAGCGTTTGCAGTAAATTTCCTAGATTCATTTCAATCCATTGCCTGTGCGTATAGTGCGAGACAAGGGCCAGAATTCTCCAGCTGTTGGGATTCTCTGTTCCTGCCAGGAGCGCACCCTCACCCATGGGTTTCCCAGCAGAGTGGGGTGGCATCGCCGAGAAACACATGGCTGGGGGACCTGGAAATCCAGCCCAAGATTCTGCAGTGTAGACTATGTCATAATATACACCAGTATATCATGGTGCAGACACACACACGCACACTGATGGACATGCAGTGGGTCCAATCAGCATACACAACACCGCAGCCAATCGCCAGTGAGAGCACATGCACTACAAAGACAGGGGACAGGAGAGTTCCCGCTCATTCTAGTAGCAGCCAGCTCGGAGCACAGAGCTCACAGCCTGCAACACAGACATTCACCATGTGCTGAGTGCATCACCTGGTTAGGACTAGGCAAGGGTCAACAGTTAAAGCTGGTATTGCATTTACCCACAGTTCAAGTATGTTAATATAGTTAACCTTATAATAAAATAGAGTTGCACCACTACCAGTGTTGGTGACCTGTTTGTGATCCAGAACACCCAACACATCAGACGAGAGACTTAAATTTCTATCGCCCTTATCTCCTCTCAGAAATGCCTTTCCAGAAAATTCTGGTTGTGGTGGGCAACACTGCACCATTTTGTTCAAGGCAAGACTCCCTGAACATCAAAACGATTCAGATTAATTTTAGATCATCTGTCATCAGTGGCAGTAGTTGAGGAAGGAATGGTGTTCAGGTTAAGAGGGGAACAGTAAGCACTTTGAATGGTGCCAGTCGACCTTACATTTACACTTGAATCAATGTGACAGCCTGTGGATGCTCAATTTAACAACATTCAACTTTCAGTACCGAGGAATGTAGCACTCACTCAGTATTGTACTAAATGATTTTACTAAAAGTCAGCCGAGGTTATATGCTGAAGTCTGGTATAGCTGAATTTGAACTCGTGAAGTGCTCTCTCAAAAGGCAAAAAAATGACCTCAGCTCAGCTAAACCGATGCCAGCTCAGCTAAACCGACCCCTGCCGAGCTAAACCAACCCTCCCGGGTTGGCACTGGCAGAAGGTCGAGACTAGAACAGCTAAGTGCAAAATACCCATGCAAGCACTTCCACAAAACAGAGAGGTAAGACTGCCAGACAGCACAAAATCCAAGCAAGAGACTTCAAAGATGGGTCTGGTTTAGAAGGATGGTGTGAAAATGAAGTAACTGTGAAAATAAAACACCAATGGACAGGGGTACATCTCATATGTAAAAAATCATGAGGAACGTAACAGATTTCAATATGAATTTGATTGAGGTGGCACGATGGCGCAGTGGGTTAACACTGCTGCCTCACGGCGTCGAGGATCCGATTCGATCCCGGCCCCATGTGGAGTTTATCCATCCTCCCCGTGTTTACTTGGGTCTCACCCCCACAACCCAGAGATGTGCAGGGTAGGTGCATTGGCCACGCTAAATTACCCCTTAATTGGGAAAATAATTTAAGAATTTAATTGTTCACCGAGGAGCTATTTCTGAGTACAGAATTGCAGTCGGATTCACAATTGTAATGATTCAAATGGAAATGTTATATCTCCTCATCTGCGGTTTTATCTGTGGCTTTTAAAGTGGCAAAGTGCACATCAGTCCAATATAAACATCAGCAGAGCAACGCTGGAGAATTATAGGAACAAGAAACAATATTTAGTATAAATATTTTAATAAAGGCTTGGGAAGAAAACTAAAATCTCTTATGTTTATAAAGATATAGCAGCATGTGATGTTTGTTCCAAGTCCTCAGACTGAAAATTTGCAAAAGCCATAAACGTGACAATTCCATTGCTTCATCAGTACAGGCCTGTACAGGCCTGAACTGAATATCTTCTCAACACGGCTGACTTGTACAGTTTGCACAGCTAACTGGCCTTTTTTTTTACACATCTGTTTCGTACTGGCAGCTTGTGACATAAATGGAATGCAATACAGCCTTTTTCCCCCAGTAATAATTATATTTATTAACACATTTTGATAGATGGCTGTCGTACAAATTTTGTCATCTTTTAGCGCTGATGCTGAAAGCAATACGGAATGTTGCAATTTGTTGTCATCAAAATACTCTGCTTTCAGAAAATTGCACGAAGATTTTACTTGCAGGCACAAGAAAAGTCTCAACCTGTTCAGGCATTACCTGTTCCTCAGAGATATTTTCAAACGTTTTGTGGTGTTTCACTAGAAACTATCTTCAGGGATGATTTCATTGCAGTATTATATCAGCAGCATTTCATCCCTATGTTCTCCGCTTATTTCTCATTCCTCCATTTTAGATTTCCCCATAACTCACCCGACTTCCCAGGCATTTATCAGCATCCATTTGGTAATGAGCTTTTGCAGAATGATTTGAGTCCAGGAGTAAAGTTGTTTTGCTGCAATAGTATACAGCCGAGACCACAGCTGTAGTATTGAGTGTACAGCTTTGGTCTGCTTACCCAAGGAAGGATAGAGGGGCTGGTTTAGTACAGTGGGCTAAACAGCTGGTTTGCAATGCAGAACAAGGCAGCAACGCGGGTTCAAATCCCGTACTGGTCTCCCTGGACAGGTGCCGGAATGTGGCGACTAGGAGCTTTTCACAGTAACTTCATTGAAACCTACTTGTGACAATAAGTGATTATTATTATTACTTAACCATAGAGGAAGTGCATTGAAGGTTCACCAGACTGATCCCACCAATGGTGCGATTGTCCTATGCAGAGAAATTGAGGAGACTGGACCTGTATTTTCCAGAATTCTGAGAGGTGATCTCATTAGAACATACAAAATTCTTATAGGGTTCGACAGAAGAGATGCAAAAATAATGTTTCTCCTGGGGGGTGGTGGTGTGGGGGGGGTGGGGGGGTCTAGGGCCAGTGGACACAGCCTCAGATTATGGGGCAGGTCATTGAGAACTGAGATGAGGAGAGATTTCTCCACTCAGGGCTGTGAAGTTCAATCATTGAACATGTTCAAAATTGATGGATTTCTGCAGATTTAGGACAACAAGGTAGATGGGGATGGTGTAGAAAAATGGCGTCTGAGGTTAAAATCAGCCATGATCTAGTTGATCGGTGAAGCAGGCTCAAGGGGCCAAATGGCCTATCCCTGCTCCTCTTTCCTATATTTTATGTTCTTAAACCTCCAGAAGGTGCATGAAAATGACAAGGGTACAATGTGGTGCACAATAATTCAGATTCAAGAGAGATTAGATACTTTAGGCGGAATTGTCCCAAGTCCCCGCCAACAAGTTCAATGATGGGCAGTAGCGGGGTGGGGGGTGGGGGGGGCGGAGAGAAATAGGCCCAAACCGCTTTTAGGCCAGCATGAATGCCCAACGGGATCTTTTGCTGATGCCCGCCATGGAAGATTGGGAAACACACTGGAGGCTGGCATTCTGCAAATGGGATGCAGATGAAGGCCTGACCACCCCATGCCCGATTCTTTGTGGTGCCAGAGGGAAAGCATGTCGGTGTGAAGCAAACAACATTTTAATGTCAGAAGGCACCTCGATAATGCCTGGGGATGCCTCCAGCGTTCGTGATGGAGGCCGCAGGCAACCCTGGACCCCGGAACACCATAGCAATGGGTGGGGATGGGGGAAGCAATCACAGGTGGACCTTCTGAATTCTGTGTCATCAGGGGGTACATCTTCCAGCCTCATATGTTCGCAGAGATCCACCTTCATTTTGAGGAGGTCCACTTTCTTTCTCAATAGTGGATTAGTGATGTTGGGCGCAGCTCCAATGTGGATTACGAGCCATCGGGCCTACCCCGCCACGGAATATGGAGCAAAACACCCGGCTGCATATTTAATAAGGTCAAGGCCAGAAGGTTTGGCATGTTTCCCCACCTACTTCCACAGCAGGAAACACTCCATGCTCTCTCTCCTCCCATGGGATTTAGTCCCAGATGGGAGAATTCTGCCCTTTGACTTTTTACTCTGCATCGAAGAACATAAGTAATAGGAACAAGAGTAGGCCGGTCGGCCCCTCAAATTCCTCAAGTTCACTTTTCTGCCTTTTCCCCGTAACCATTGATTCCCTTACTGATCAAGAATCGATCTATCTCAGCCTTAAGTATGCACAAGGATTCTGCGCCCACAGCTCTCTGTGGCAAGGACCTGCAAAGACTCACAGCCCTTTGAAAAATAAAATTCCTCCTCATCTCAGTCTTAAATAAGCATTCCTTTCTTCTGAGACTATGCCCTCTGGTCTAGACTCTCCCATGAGTGGAATCATCCTCTCAGAATTTACCCTGTCAAGCTCCTTTATAATCCTATATACTTCAATGAGATCACCTCACATTCATCTAAATTCCAATAGGTAGTGTGCCAACCTGTTTAACCTTTGCTCATAAGACAATCCCTCCATTCTCCATCCTTGTGAACCTTCTGTGAACCTCCTCCAATGAACTAATATCTTTCCTTAAATAAGGGGACCTAAACTGCTCACAGTACTCCAGATGTGGTCTCATCAGTATCTTGTACAGTTGCAGCAAGACTTCTCAGCCCTAATACTCAATCCCCTTGAAATAGGGACCAATATTCCATTAGCCTTCCTGATTACCTGCTGCATCTGTGTGCTAGCTTTCTATGTTTCATGCACAAGTACCCTCCCGCAAGTCCCTTTGCATTGCAGCTTTCTGCAGTTTTTCTCCATTTAAATAATACTCTGGACACGATTCAGCAGACAAAAGATAAAGTCCGCATTTGAGCGCATTAGTGGGGTGTTCCTTAATGGCTGCAGTGCCGAGATTCACCCCGCTATTTATTGGCACTTTCCCGGTTTTTGGGTCCCGGGAAGCTTCGCCCGCCAAGGCCGCACATTAATCAATTTCCAGAACAGCTCCTCGCAGATCGGGGACAGCAAAACAGCAGCCCGATCTCACCCCCTACCCCTCTTTCAAGTTAGGTGATTGGCCGTGATAAATTGCCCCTTAGTGTCTGTAGCACAATCAATCACTCACGAGACGAGATGAGAAGGAGTCAATCGATGACTTTATTACGCAGGCTTGTTCCCCAGCAGCACAGTTACAGAATGCGGCTGCTGGGAGAACCCGGGCTCTTATACTCCGCCTTACTGGGTGGAGCCAGTAGGCGGCTGATCCAATCGGGACCCGACGTCTATCCACCAATAGCCTCTCGGCATCACAGGGTACCATAATACCCCGAATGCATACCACCACATTCCCCCCTTGTTAAAAAAGAACCCGGCGGGGGCAGTTGGCCGTATGGTGGTAGGGGTTTACAGAATCGGTACCTGGGATGCCACAAACACCACGGCTATGCTCCGATATCAAACTACTAGCACTATTTACAATGCCGCTTTTACTGGGCAACTGAATTATTTACAGAGGCATTTCTTGCTTTGTTATAATGATTCGATGAGTCGAATGGGTGCCCTGGTCGTCCTCGCCGATCGTCTCAGCCCCGGCAGTGATGCAGGCACTGGCTCGGGCACCGTTGTCTCTGGGAGCTGGCGATGTCTCTTCCTCCTTCACTACCCCTAGGCGGGGCCGGGGTAAGGACCGATCCAACCTGGAAGGGGGCGGCTGTGGGGCGCGCCGGTGGGAGGGAGGGGGTGATTGGTGGTGGGGGGGTGTGTGTAGATCCGGCGGGTGGCAGGTCCCGCAGAGAGACCGTATCTTGTCGGCCGTCGGGGTATGCCACGAAGGTGTACTGAGGGTTTGCGTGGAGGAGGTGAACCCTCTCGACCAATGGGTCCGATTTGTGTACCCGCACATGTTTTCGGAGCAGGATGGGTCCCTGGGACTGCCAGCCAGGTGGGGAGTGATGTTCCTGAGGAGGACTTCCTAGGGAAGACAAGGAGGCATTCGTGAGGTGTTTGATTTGTTGTGGTACACAGCAGCGACCTGGGAGATTTCTGGACCGTAGGGCCAGCTGAACGGTCTTCCAGACCGTTCCGTTCTCCCTCTCTACCTGTCCGTTACCCCGGGGGTTGTAACTGGTCGTGCTGCTCGAGGCAATGCCCTTGGTGAGCAGGAATTGATGCAGTTCATCGCTCATGAATGAGGACCCCCTCTCGCTATGTATGTAGGCGGGGAAACCGAACTGATATGGTGCAAAGGGCTTTAATGACCGTGGCCACGGTCATGTCGGGGCAGGGGATGGCAGGGGAGTACTCGTCAACCACGTTCAGGAAGTACGTGTCGTGGTCGGTGGAGGGGAGGGGGCCTTTG
Source organism: Scyliorhinus torazame (assembly GCF_047496885.1). Taxonomy (NCBI): domain Eukaryota; kingdom Metazoa; phylum Chordata; class Chondrichthyes; order Carcharhiniformes; family Scyliorhinidae; genus Scyliorhinus; species Scyliorhinus torazame. Next base: position 115,112,360 of record NC_092724.1, on the reverse strand, counting down.
AAGTCCAGACTGAGGCGTTCAAAGGGACGGGAAGCCTTTATGAGGTGCGCTTTATCTGGCCTGTAGAAGTGCGGCTTGCACTCCGCGCAGATTTGGCAGTTCCTGGTGGCGGTCCTGACCTCCTCGAGGGAGTAGGGCAGGTTGCGGGTCTTCACGAAGTGATAGAACCAAGTGACCCCCCGGGTGGCAGAGGTCCTCGTGGAGGGTTCGGAGTCGGTCCACTTGTGCGTTGGCACATGTACCGCGGGATAGGGCATCAGGAGGCTCGTTTAGCTTCCCGGGACGATAGAAGATCTCATAGTTATAGGTGGAGAGTTCGATCCTCCACCGCAAGATCTTGTCGTTCTTGATCTTGCCCCGCTGTGCATTATCGAACATGAAGGCAACCGACCGTTGGTCAGTGAGGAGAGGGAATCTGCTGCCGGCCAGGTAATGCCTCCAATGTCGCACAGCTTCCACTATGGCCTGGGCCTCCTTTTCCACTGAGGAGTGGCGGATTTCTGAGGCGTGGAGGGTGCGTGAGAAAAAGGTCACGGGTCTGCCCGCTTGGTTGAGGGTGGCCGCCAGAGCTATGTCGGACGCGTTGCTCTCGACTTGGAAGGGACTCATCGATGGCGTGCATCGTAGCCTTTGCGATATCCGCTTTGATGTGGCTGAAGGCCTGGGGACAGGGGAAAGACAGTGGACTGAATTAGCGGACGGGCCTTGTCCGCGTAGTAGGGGATCCACTCGGTGTAATAAGTGAAAAAACCCAGGCAGCGTTTCAGGGCCTTGGAGCAGTGAGGGAGGGGAAACTCCATGAGGGGGCGCATGCGTTCCAGGTCTGGGTCTATAACTCCGTTTCGCACTATGTAGCCGAGGATGGCTAGCCGGTCGGTGCTAAACACGCATTTCTCCCTGTTGTATTGGAGACTCAGGGCGTTTGCGGTCTGGAGGGATTTTCGGAGGTTGGCGTCGTGGTCCTGCTGGTCGTGGCCGCAGATGGTGACGTTATCGAGATACGGAAACGTGGCCCGCAAACCGTACTGGTCAACCATTCGGTCCATCTCCCGTTGGAAGACCGATACCCCATTAGTGACGCCGCATGGAACCCTTAAAAAGTGATAGAGCCGCCCATCTGCTTCAAAAGCAGTGTATTTGCGGTCGCTCGGGCGGATGGGGAGCTGGTGATAGGCGGACTTAAGGTCCACCGTGGAAAAGACCTTGTACTGTGCAATCCGATTGACCATGTCAGATATGCGGGGGAGAGAATACACATCCAGCTGCGTGTACCTATTGATGGTTTGACTATAGTCTATGACCATCCTCTGCTTCTCCCCGGTCTTTACAACTACCACCTGAGCTCTCCAGGGACTATTGCTGGCCTGGATTATGCCTTCCCTCAGCAGCCGTTGGACTTCTGACCGGATAAAGGTTCGGCCCTGGGCGCTGTACCGTCTGCTCCTAGTGGCGACGGGTTTGCAATCCGGGGTGAGGTTCGCAAACAGGAAAGGCGGGTCGACCTTGAGGGTCGCGAGGCCGCAGATAGTGAGTGGGGGTATAGGGCCGCCGAATTGAAACGTTAAACTCTGGAGGTTGCACTGGAAATCCAACCCCAGGAGTGTGGCAGTGCAGAGGTGGGGAAGGACATAAAGCCGATAGTTCTTGAACTCCCTCCCTTGCACCGTGAGGTTCGCGATGCAGAACCCTTTGATCTCTACAGAATGGGATCCTGCTGCCAGGAAAATCTTTTGATTACTCGGGTGGATCGGAAGGGAACAGCGTCTTAACGTATCGGGATGTATAAAACTCTCCGTGCTCTCAGAGTCGATCAGGCAGGGCATCTCGTACCCGTTTATAAATACCGTCGTTGTTGCCGTTTGGAGCGTTCGGGGCCGCGACTGGTCCAAGGTCACTGAAGCCAGTCGTAGTTGCTGCATAGGGGCGTTTTCCTCAGGCCCCGTGGGGCCGTCCATCCCGGGGTCCTTAGCCGTCAGCCAAGATGGTGGCGTCCACGGGTCGCACATGGTCGGGGGTGGACAAGATGGCGCCGCCCATTGATCGCACGTGGCCGGAGGAGCACAAAATGGCGGCGCCCATCCCCCCTGCATGGAGTCCGGGACCCAAGGTGGCGGCGCCCGGTGACCGCAATTGGATCATTGGGGGTGTTGAGGTTGGGGTCCTGGTTCTCCCCCAGAGATTGCGGCGACCCCCGGGCCTGGCACACTGCTACAAAGTGCCCCTTTTTGCTGCACCCTTTACAGAGGGCTGAGCGGGCCGGGCAGCGCAGTCGGGGGTGTTTCGCTTGCCCAGAAAAGTAGCAGCGGGGCCCACCCGGGTGATCTGGCGCTCTGGCAGCACAGGCCTGCGGGGGAGCGGGGAGTGCCGGGGGTTCGGTCGCGGCGGGGTCCACGGTGCCCAAGGGGCTGCCGCGCGGTCGGGGGCGTAGGCACGGGCGTTCTGTGATGCCACATCGAATGAGGCAGTGAGGGCCCGTGCCTCCTTGAGGCCTAGTGAGTCTCTTTCCAGCAATCGCTGGCGAATTTGGGACGAAAGCATACCTGCCACGAAAGCAGCCCGAATCAGTAGCTCTGTATGTTCATTAGCCGGAACCGGTGGGCAGTTGCAATTACTCCCCAGTATTAGCAGTGCACTGTAGAATTCGTCCAGCGATTCCCCGGGGATTTGCCGTCTCGTCGCGAGCTGGTGGCGTGCGTAAACCTGGTTGACGGGCCGAACATAGAGTCCTTTCAGCATGGTGAGCGCCGCCTGGGAATCGTCCGCGTCTTCTATGAGAATGTAGATTTCCGGGCTCACCCTGGAATGCAGGACTGCATTTTCTGGTCTTCTGTAGGTACGCAGGTAGCTGTTCGGAGGCATCCTTCAAAACACGCTAACCAGTGTTTAAAAGTGGCCGCTGAATTTGCCGCGTGGGGGCTGATTCGCAGACACACCGGAGTGATTCAGAGCTCCATGTCCTTTAAAGTCTGCGTAATAAATTGTAGCACAATCAATCATTCACGAGACAAGATGAGAAGGAGTCAAACGATGGCTTTATTACGCAGACTTGTTCCCCAGCAGCGTAGTTACAGAATGCGGCTGCTGTGAGAACCCGGGCTCTTATACTCCGTCTTACTGGGTGGAACCAGTAGGCGGCTGATCCAATCGGGACCCGGCGTCTAGCCACCAATAACCTCTCGGCATTGCAGGGTACCGTAATACCTATAATGCTTACCACTACAGTGTCCAGGGAAGTGTAGGTTAGGTTAAGGGGTTATCGGGATAGGGCTGGGGCAGTGGGCTTGAGTGGAGTACTCTTTCAGATGGTCGGTACAGATCCCATGGGCTCAATGACCTCCTCCTGCACTGTAGGGATTCTATGATTCTAAAAGTTTTCTCACCTCTGAGGTTAAGCTGACTGGCCTGTAGTTCCTGGGTTTAACCTTTCTTGAAGCATGGTGTAACATTTGAGATTCTTCAGATCTCTGGGATCACCTCTGCATCGAAGGAGGATTAAGATTTTGGCCAGTGGCTCCACCTGCCGCCCTCCCACCTGGTTAAATGTTCCCCTTCCATCAAACTTGCCATGGGGAAGGGTATTAAATTCCACTCTTAAATGGACAGCCTCCTGACTCAATAGTAGCAGTGGCAAGTACTTAAGCCCAGCTTTCATTTTGCTAGATCATTAAAAATTTTACCAAGTGAAGGATTTTTCTCCATTTAGTCCTGTCAGTTGGTCAAATACCTTATAAGACCCTTTAGCGGATGTGCAAATGAAGTTTCTAATGGCATTACTCTATAAGCTTCATACCCACTGCCAAAGATTTGCCCATTTTAATCCGATACAAAGACTATGAAGCAGGGTTGGAAATTGTATGTCATTAGCTGCTTTGTCAAACCATACGACAAACACCGAGCATAATGAAGGCTTTTTCAGAATTAAGTTTTGATTTTAAATGTTGCAATGTGATGGCACTGCTCTATTTAGACTTTTGATAGAACCTTAACTTAAAAAGCAATTCAGTTCTTAAATTTATATCCTCTTCTTTTAAACAGGTCTGCATCAAGCAAATTAAATATGACTTGACCTTACTTGGATCGTTTACAGCCTAAAGAATAAATAGAACACTTCTGCTACTTTAAAAAAATGTCGACATAGAGTGGTAACATTAAAAGCCTCATTATGCAAACCGGCAGCTGGAGGGGATTTGGTTCAATTTGATGTAAATAAACTTCACTTACATAAACTGCACCCACCTGCCTGTTACATTGAAATGTTTTCACCCTGACATAGCAGTTAAACCAAGCGTGCACAACGTAACCTCTGACCCATAATTTATCGCAGTAGTTTTTCTTAAAGCTGAACCATTGTCAATTACTAGAAGACATAGAATTCCTATGGTGCATAAGGAGGCCATTCGGCCCACCAAGTCTGCACTGAACCTCTGGAAGAGGGCCCAACCTAGATCTACTCCCCCGCCCTATACCCGTAACCCCATAAACCCACCTAACCTGCACACATTTGGACACTTAACAAACAGTTAGCATGGCCAGTCCACCTAACCTGCACATCTTTGGACTGTGGGAGGAAACTGGAGCACCCAGAGGAAACCCACGCAGACATGGGGAGAAACTGCAAACTCCACGCATACAATCACTGACTAATTCTATCTTTCAATAATAAATAAAAACAGAAAATGCCGGATCGACTCAGCAGGTTTGGCAGCATCGGTGAGAGAGAATCAGAGTTAAGGGGCGAAATTCTCCGTTATCGGCGGAAACTCCGCCGATCGGCGCAAAAAACGGCGCAAATCCCACTTGCGTCACGTCATAAAAATGGGCCGATAGTCTGCGGCCCGAAATGGGCTAGCAGCGACGTAACGGGATCCGCGCTTGCGCAGTGGTTCACGCCGTGCAGCGTCATACTCGCTGCACGGCGTGACGGCTCATAAGGCCGCGCAGCTCCCCCCCACCCGACCGGAACAGCCGACCGCAACACCCGACTTGATGGCTGGCCGTCGCTCAGCCCCGAGGTTCGAGTCACGCGATGTGGAGGCGCTCCTGGATGCGGTGGAGCAGAGGAGGGACGCCCTGTATCCCGGGCACGGCCGCAGAGTTGCCCCACGCCACAGCCGACGTCTGTGGAGGGAGGTGGCAGAGGCCGTCACCGCTGTGGCCCAAACACCACGGACAGGCACCCAGTGCCACAAGAAGGTGAACAACCTCGTCAGAGCAGGCAGGGTGAGCGTCCCCCATATCCCCCCCTCCCCCATATCCCCCCTCCCCCATATCCCCCATATCCCCCCTCCCCATATCCCCCCCTCCCCCATATCCCCCATATCCCCCCTCCCCCATATCCCCCCTCCCCCATATCCCCCCTCCCCCATATCCCCCATATCCCCCCTCCCCCATATCCCCCATATCCCCCTCCCCCATATCCCCCCTCCCCCATATCCCCCATATCCCCCCTCCCCCATATCCCCCATATTACCCCCTCCCCCATATCCCCCCTCCCCCATATCCCCCATATTCCCCCCTCCCCCATATCCCCCCTCCCCCATATACCCCATATCCCCCCTCCCCCATATCCCCCCTCCCCCATATCCCCCATATCCCCCCTCCCCCATATCCCCATATTCCCCCCTCCCCCATATCCCCCCTCCCCCATATCCCACATATTCCCCCTCCCCCATATCCCCCCTCCCCCATATCCCCCATATCCCCCCTCCCCCATATCCCCCCTCCCACATATCCCCCCTCCCCCATATCCCCCATATCCCCCCTCCCCCATATCCCCCATATCCCCCCTCCCCCATATCCCCCCTCCACCATATCCCCCACATTCCCCCCTCCCCCATATCCCCCATATCCCCCCTCCCCCATATCCCCCATATCCCCCTCCCCATATCCCCCATATTCCCCCCTCCCCCATATCCCCCCTCCCCCATATCCCCCATATTCCCCCCTCCCCCATATCCCCCCTCCCCATATCCCCCATATCCCCCTCCCCCATATCCCCCCTCCCCCATATCCCCCCTCCCCCATATCCCCCATATTCCCCCCTCCCCCATATCCCCCCTCCCCCATATCCCCCATATTCCCCCCTCCCCCATATCCCCCCTCCCCCATATCCCCCATATCCCCCCTCCCCCATATCCCCCATATCCCCCCCTCCCCATATCCCCCCTCCCCCATATCCCCCCTCCCCCATATCCCCCCTCCACCATATCCCCCACATTCCCCCCTCCCCCATATCCCCCATATCCCCCCTCCCCCATATCCCCCATATCCCCAAGTGAATCCAGCCCTAACCTTAACCTCTGCAATGCACGCGCAACCGATGGCGTGCATTCATTTACCTGCCTAACACTGTTGCCTTTTACCCCTGCCACCACCCCCCCCCCCCCCAGGAGAAGCGCGCACACAACAATAGGGAGCATGTGAGGACTGGAGGAGGGCCCGCTGATGAGAGGCCACTGACCGTACACGAGGAAAGGGCCCTGGAACTGGCTGGCGGACCTGAGGACCGGGAGGTTGCTGATGCAGAGGTCGGGGCCCCACGAGCAAGTGAGCCACCAACAGCCCGTCCCCATATCCCCCCTCCCCTATATCCCCCTCTCCCGTATCACCTGATCACTGCCTGATGTCTAACCATGCATGCTTCATTGTGTATCGCAGGACCAAACGTCCAGGCACCCATCCCCGCAGATGCAGACCGCCCGCAGGATGCCCCTCGGAGACCACGGGAGACGGAGAGACCCGCACCCTCCAGCATGCGACGCCCGCAGGATGCCCCTTGGAGACCACGGGAGACGGAGAGACCCGAACCCTCCAGCATGCGACGCCCGCAGGATGCCCCTCGGAGACCACGGGAGACGGAGAGACCCGAACCCTCCAGCATGCGACGCCCGCAGGATGCCCCTCGGAGACCACGGGAGACGGAGAGACCCGAACCCTCCAGCATGCGACGCCCGCAGGATGCCCCTCGGAGACCACGGGAGACGGAGAGACCCGAACCCTCCAGCATGCGACGCCCGCAGGATGCCCCTCGGAGACCACGGGAGACGGAGAGACCCGAACCCTCCAGCATGCGACGCCCGCAGGATGCCCCTCGGAGACCACGGGAGACGGAGAGACCCGAACCCTCCAGCATGCGACGTCCGCAGGATGCCCCTCGGAGACCACGGGAGACGGAGAGACCCGAACCCTCCAGCATGCGACGCCCGCAGGATGCCCCTCGGAGACCACGGGAGACGGAGAGACCTGGAGCAACAGGGAGACGACACCCCCGTCACGTGCGGGAGCGACCACCCAGCGATGAGGGGGGCAGCCACAGGCCCCCGTCACATCCGAGCCAGGACACCACCACCCAGGACACCACTTTCCAGGACACCACTATCCAGGACACCACTACCCAGGACACCACTACCCAGGACACCACTATCCAGGACACCCCTACCCGGGACACCACTACCCGGGACACCACTACCCGGGACAGCACTACCCGGGACAGCACTACCCGGGACAGCACTACCCGGGACAGCACTACCCGGGACAGCACTACCCAGGACACCCCTACCCGGGAAGACGAAATACCGGACAGTGACTCAGAGTGGATGGGTGGAGACGAACCCCCACCCCAAAGTGCCATGGACTCAGAGTGGGACGAAGAGCACGACACAACGCCACTGCTGTCACCAACACCCTCCACCATCGCAGAAACACTCACCACGGTTGGGCACTTTAGTGATGAGGCGTCTGGTACACTCACTGGTGCGCACAACACAGCCGTCCCGGTACAGCAGGTGGAGGTAGGAGCAGCAGAGGGACCGGGCGGTCGGAGGGCAGCCCAGGCCAAGCGAACATCTGCCGCCCAGATGGATCCCGGGTTCCTGCAGTTACCACACCCACACATAGATCCGATGCAACCACCGACACGGAGACGAGCGAATAGGGTGACGGGTGGCTTGCGGCGGCTGCGGTCGCAGGTGGAGGAGTCCACCCGCGTCCAGGAGCTGGGAGTGGTCCCGGTCACGCGTGCCACCCAGGCTGACACCGCACGGGTGGCGTCCGCGGTGGAGGCAATGGGTGCGACGGTGTCAGACATGGGGAACGGTTTGCGAGGCCTGGGGCCTTCCGTGCAGGCGGCGTCTGTGGCCCAGGAAATGGCTGCCCTCTCACAGGAGGCCATGAACCAGTGCCAGCGCCAGATGGCAGAGGCGCTCAACGCCATAGCCCAGTCTCTGCAGGCCATGGCCCAGTCTCAGCAGGCCATCGCTGAGGGCATCGGCGCCAGTGGCCATGTGCGAGCTGGCGTCGCACTGTCGCAGACAGGGTTCGACAACCCCCTGGGCTCCATGGCTGCAAACCTGCAGACCCCTGTCGATACCAGCACGGGCCTCCAGGACTGGCAGCGCCAGATGTCGGGGGCGCGTCGGATGGCCAGTCCGTTCGCATCCCCCACCCATGTAGAGGCCTGGGGGCCATCGGGCACCCCGAGGGAGGAGGAGGTGGTGTGGTCCGTCCCGGCTCCCTCTGTAGGGGAGGTCCCGGTACACCGCGACACCTCGGACTCCCCCCCTTCCGTCCCAGGTGCATCGGGTGGGCAACGGGCAGGACAGGCTGGCAGCTCGCCATCCCAGTCGCCCGGGCCGCAGCCTGGCCCATCTAGGCCAGGACGCCCCAGGAAATGGCCGCCAAAGGGATCCAGTGTCAGAGGGCAGGAATCACAGGAGTCCACCTCCAGTTCTGCTGTACCGTCTGGGGAACCACGTAGACGTAGTCAAAGGGCCCGTAAGGCCAAACAATTAGACACTGAGTAAGTTGGCACGGGTGCAGGGCACAGATGAGTTTTAGGCGCTAGGGCACATGCATGAACTCCTTTGGTTATTAAAGTCAATGTTACACCTACCGAAGCTGCCTTTGTGCTCTGTCCAATGTGTGCGGGGGTGTCATGTACGTTAAGCGCAAGTGTGTGTGTGAGGGGTGGTCTTACCTCAGCCCCAGGTGAGTCTGCCCCCTTCCCCCTGGGCCGCCATCAACATCCCCCGGGCAGAGGACGGGACCGTGCGCTGCAGTGTCACAGCCGTATGCAGGGATGGTCCGGGTGGATGGTGGTACTGTGGCCATGGGTCAGACATAGTCCAACGATGTAGAGCCAGGAGCTCATCGGAGGCGGGTTGTCATCATTCTCCATGGCCTGCGATAGACACGCGTCCACCCGCAACTGGGTGAGCCCGGCCCGTTGAGCCGCCGGTGGATCGGCAATTGGGAGTGGGGGGGTGGTGTGCATGCGGGTGGGGTGTGTGGGGTTGGGGAGGGGGGTGAGGGTGCTGGGTGGGTGGATGGGTGGGGGGTGTGGGTGGTCGGCTGTTGTCATGGTGTGCGGTCTGTGGCCATACTACCCGATTCCCACGCCCATCTAGTCAGTGAAGCGGGCGGCTATCAGCCTGTCCCGTGCCCGCTGGGCCAGCCGGTAACGGTGGACAGCCACCCGTCTGTGTCTACCCCGTCTGCCCTGACCATTGCCCCCATCCCCCTCATCTGGGGAGGACTGGGCCTCTTCCTGCTGCTCCTCCACTCCGCCCTCCTCTGCCTGCGGCACATCGCCCCTCTGCTGGGCTATGTTGTGCAGGACGCAGCACACCACAATGATGCGGCCGACCCTATCTGACTGATACTGGAGGGCGGCCCCAGAGAGGTCCAGGCACCTGAAACGCATCTTCAGCACGCCAAACCACCTCTCGATCACTCCCCTTGTCGCTACATGGGCATCATTGTAGCGGTTCTCCGCCTCATTGCGTGGCCTCCGTATAGGCGTCATCAGCCACGATCGCAATGGGTAGCCCCTGTCGCCCAGCAACCAGCCCCTCAGCCGGGGATGGCGTCCCTCGTACAAGCCGGGGATGGATGACCGCGACAACACGAATGAGTCGTGTACACTGCCTGGGTGACGGGCGCAGACGTGCAGGATCATCATGCGGTGGTCGCAGACCACCTGTACGTTCATCGAATAGGTCCCCTTCCTATTAGTGAACACGGCCCTGTTATCTGCAGGTGGCCGCACGGCGACGTGCATCCCATCGATCGCGCCCTGGACCATGGGGAACCCGGCAATGGCAGAGAAGCCCACGGCCCGGGCATCTTGGCTGGCCCGGTCCACGGGGAAGCGGATGTAGCGGTGCGCCATGGCATAAAGGGCATCTGTCACTGCCCGGATGCACCGGTGCACCGATGTCTGCGATATGCCGGACAGGTCCCCACTCGGTGCCTGGAATGACCCCGTTGCATAAAAGTTCAGGGCCACCGTAACCTTGACGGACACGGGGAGAGGGTGTCCCCCGCCAGTGCCACGCGGTGACAGGTGTGCCAGCAGGTGGCAGATGTGTGCCACGGTTTCCCGGCTCATCCGGAGTCTCCTCCTGCATTCCCGCTCCGTGAGGTCTTGGTATGACTGCCGGGGCCGGTACACACGGGGCGCCCTCGGGTGCCTCTGTTGCCGTGGGGCCGCGACGTCCTCCTCCCCCTCCTCGTCCTGTCGGTCAGGTGTCCCTCCAGCCTGGGCGGCTGCCGCCTGCCCCTCTGCGGCAGCCTGCGCCGCCTCTCTGGCACGCTCCTCCTCCTCCTCCTCCTCATCCAGGGCAACATAGACATGAGCGGCTGCCACCACGGCGGCCAACATCGCTGGATGATCTGAAAACATGACGACCTGGTGGGGGGGAGGGGAACGACGACATGTCATCATTGCCCATATCCCCTCCTCCCCCCAGCCAGGTGGCATGGACCGCATGGGTCCAACTGTTGGAGGCTGGCACCTGGCCAGGTGGACCAACTCATTTGCCCTCCCATCACCCACCCCGGCACGGACCCCCCCCCCCCAACCTCCACCCCGGCACGGACCCCCTCCCCAACCCCCAACCTCCACCCCGGCACGGACCCCCTCCCCAACCTCCACCCCGGCACGGACCCCCTCCCCAACCCCCAACCTCCACCCCGGCACGGGCCCCCTCCCCAACCCCCAACCTCCACCCCGGCATGGACCCCCTCCCCAACCCCCAACCCGGCACGGACCCCCTCCCCAACCCCCAACCTCCACCCCGGCACGGACCCCCTCCCCAACCTCCACCCCGGCACGGACCCCCTCCCCAACCTCCACCCCGGCACGGACCCCCTCCCCAACCTCCACCCCGGCACGGACCCCCTCCCCAACCCCCAACCTCCACCCCGGCACGGACCCCCTCCCCAACCTCCACCCCGGCACGGACCCCCTCCCCAACCTCCACCCCGGCACGGACCCCCTCCCCAACCTCCACCCCGGCACGGACCCCCTCCCCAACCCCCAACCTCCACCCCGGCACGGACCCCCTCCCCAACCCCCAACCTCCACCCCGGCACGGACCCCCTCCGCAACCCCCAACCTCCACCCCGGCACGGACCCCCTCCCCAACTTCCACCCCGGCACGGACCCCCTCCCCAACCCCCAACCTCCACCCCGGCACGGACCCCCTCCCCAACCCCCAACCTCCACCCCAGCACGGACCCCCCCCCCAACCTCCACCCCGGCACGGACGCCCTCCACAACCCCCAACCTCCACCCCGGCACGGACGCCCTCCACAACCCCCAACCTCCACCCCGGCACGGACCCCCTCCCGGCACTCCCCCGGAGCCCAGCCTACTCTAACCACCCCCCCCCCCCCCCCCCCCCCCCCCGCCGCACACACACACAAGCCGAGACACACCTCTCCTCAGGCAATCAGTCTGCGGCCACGCCATTTCCTGCCCAGAGCCAACCCCCCAGGCCGTCACTCACCTCCTCGCTGGTCGGCGTGAGCCTGGAGCACCGGGTCACGCCGATGAAAAGGAGGTTTGATTGACGTCGACGTGAACGGTCATCACGTCGACGGGACTTCGGCCCATCCGGAAGGGAGAATATCGGCAGGCCGAAAATCGGCTGCCTTGCGCAGACCCGTGACATTCTCCGCGGCAGCGGCGCCATTAACGCCCCGCCGACTTTTCTCCCTTCGGAGACTTCGGCGGGGGCGGGGGCGGGATTCACGGCGGCCAACGGCCATTCTCCGACCCGGCGGGGGGTCGGAGAATGACGCCCAAGATTTTGAGTCCCTATGACTCTTCTACAGAATCCCATTCTTTACGTTGACCAGTTCAGCAACATCTTATTCGTGAAATTGAATTAAAATCTGTAAAAAGGAACAAGTGACTAATTGTTTGAAGATTTGGAGGAGGAAGCGGAAGGGAGGTAGACTCGAAAGTCCTGAGGTGGGATTCTCCATCCATTCATGGCAGCGGGATTCTCCGATCCCACTGCAGTGAATGGGAAATTTGGCTGAGCGGCAAATTCTCCATCCTTGCTAACAGCGGTAGCGGGCGGACTCGCAACGGAGAAGCTGGGCCTTGGTCTCAAGTGTGTGTGTGGCAGATGGTCAGTAAAGCCTATGGAGCAGTAGAATCATAGAAGGGTTACAGCACAGAAAGAAACCATTCCATCCATGAAGTCTTTGTCAGCTCTCTGCAAGGCCAATTTAGCTACCCCCCCCTTACACTTTCTTCGTGGCCCCATTTGAATTTTCCCTTCAAATAGCTGTCTAACTCCCTTTTGAAAGCCATGGTAGAGTCTGCCTCCACCACACTCTCAGACTGTACATTCCAGATCACAATCAAGCGCTGCATAAAATAAAATCCTGATGTTGCCTCTGTTTTTAAAAAAATAGTTACCCTAAATTGGTGCCCTCTGGTTAATGTCTCTTCCAGCAATGGGAATAGTTTCTCTCTATTTACTCTATCTACACTCCTCGTGATTTTTCACGCTTCTTTCAAATCTCCTCTCCTTCTCCAAAACGAACAACCTCAGCTTCTCCATATAACTTGCCCCTCATCCCTGGAATCATTCTTGTAAATCTTCCCTGCAACGTCTCTGAGCATTCACAACCTTCCTAAAGTGTAGCACTCAGAAGCTGATTCGGTATTTTAACAAGGTTCATCGTAAGATTCATGCGTTTGCAATCTATGCCTTTTTTTATTAAGTACAGGATCTTCTATAATAAAAACAGGAAGTGCTGGAAAGCTCAGCACTATAACTCTGGCAGCATCTGCGGAGAGGGAAACAAAATGGCGGATTAACCACTTACCGCCGCGGTATGTTTTGTAGTGGTGGCAGTCCGCCATTAAGAAATGTGGCAGAATCGCCTGGTCCTGCCGTTGTCAGTGGGATTTCTTGTTTGCACTGCCCGCCACTGAGCAACTCGTGCTGAGGGTTTGCCGTCGGCGGGAATGGAAGATACCACCGGCATGAACAGCCAGAAGATTCCAGCCAACGTTTTGAGTCAAATATGACTCTTCTGGCAGCACGGTGGCACAGTGGTTAGCATTGTTGCCTACGGCGCTGAGGACCCGGATTCGAATCCCGGCCCTGGGTCACTGTCCATGTGGAGTTTGTACATTTTCCCCGTGTCTGCGTGGGTTTCGCCCCCACAACCCAAAGATGTGCAGCATAGGTGGATTGGCCACGCTAAATTGCCCCTTAATTGGCAAAAATAATTGGGTACTCTAAATTTTTTTTATTTTTTAAATATGACTTCTTCATAAGGATGTTTATGGCGCAGAAAGAGGCCTCTTGGCCCATCATGTCTGGGTCAGCTGAAAAACGAGCCACCCAGCCTAATCCCACTTTACAGCATTTGGTCCATAGTCCTGTCAGTTACGGCACTTGAGGTGCACATCCAGATACCTTTTAAATGGGTTGAGGGTTTCTGCCTCTATTACCCAATCAGGCAGTGAGTTCCAGAACCCCACTACCCTCCAGGTGAAAATTGTTCCTCCCATCTCCCCTTTCTGCCAATCACTTTAAATCCCTATTATCACTGATCTCTCTGCTAAGGTAAACAGGTCCTTCCCATCCATTCTATCCCACCCCCTCGAGACCTTTTATACCACCATCAAATCTCCCCTCAGCCTCCTCTGTCCCAAAGAGAACAACCTCAGATTACCCAATCTTTCCACATAGCTGCAATTTTCCAGTCCTGGCAACATCCTCGTAAATCTCCTCTGGATTGGATTGGATTGGATTTGTTTATTGTCACGTGTACCGAGGTACAGTGAAAAATATTTTTCTGCGAGCTGCTCAACAGATCATTAAGTACATGAGAAGAAAAGGCAATAAAAGAAATTACATAATAGGGCAACACAACATATACAATGTAACTACATAAGCACCGGCATCGGATGAAGCGACAGGGTGTAGTGTTAATGAGGTCAGTCCATAAGAGGGTCATTTAGGAGTCTGGTGACAGTGGGGAAGAAGCTGTTTTTGAGTCTGTTTGTGCGTGTTCTCAGACTTCTGTATCTCCTGCCCGATGGAAGAAGTGATTCTTTGGACCCTCTCTAACGTTATTATTCTGTAATGAGGTGACCTGAACTGCACACAGTGCTCAGCTTTGTGAGCGAACTAATGTTTTATATAGTTCATAGAATTTACAGTGCAGAAGGAGGCCATTTGGCCCATCGGCTCTTGGAAAGAGCACCCTACCCAAGGTCAACACCTCCCACCTATCCCCATAACCCAGTAACCCCACCCAACATTAAGGGCAATTTTGGACACTAAGGGCAATTTATCATGGCCAATCCACCTAACCTGCACATCCTTGGACTGTGGGAGGAAACCGGAGCACCCGGAGGAAACCCACGCACAATCGGGGAGGATGAGCAGACTCCGCTCAGACAGTGACCCAAGCCGGAATCGAACCTGGGACCCTACGTAACGTCCCGGCTCTTACATTGTGTAGTTTGGCTAATGAAGGAAAGGATTCTATATGTCTTCTCAATCACTTTATTAACCTGTCCTGCTACCTTCAGGGTCCTGAGGACACTTGCTCCAAAGGTCTCTCACTTCCTCTGAACCTCTCAGCATTCTCCCATTCACTGTGTGATCCTTTGCCTTTTTTGACCTCCCCAAATCAGTCCACCTGATGCCCCCCATTGTCAGTAAAGCAGTGTTGGGGGTGGAGTGGGGAGGTGATCAATGGCACAATGTCCTAATCTGTTGGTCCACCTGTTTTCCCACCCCCGCCTGGCCTGTAGAATTTAGCCCTATGTGTAATCCACAGCATCTGGTAGCACACATTCTTCAATGATGTAAAATTTATTCCAATCAATGATATTATAAGTGATTTATTCAAGCAGAGGCAGGACCATAAAGTGATAGTGCTTCCTGTCAACGTTACCAAGAATTAATAAGATATATCTTTACATTAATGCCAGATTCCCACTCGATACTCAGAACCACGTGGACACTTGGCTACCAGGATGAGTCATTTCTCCCTGTCCATTGGACATTGAGACTGAGAAAAAACAAATAATTCTGAGCAAGAACTATGGGCGGAATTCTCCCCCCCCCCCATGCCAGGTGGGAGAATCGCCGGGGTGCCGCGCGTGTCCCGCCATGCCACCCCGACTCCCGCAAGTGATTCTCCCACCCCCCCAAACCGGTGCGGCGTGAATCACGGCTGGCCGCTGGGAGAATCGCCGCTCGCCGTTTGCAATAGGCGAGCGGCGATTCTCCGGACCGGATGGGCCGAGCGGCCTTCCCAATACGACGCGTTCCTGCCGGCGCCATCCATACCTGGTCGCTGCCGGCAGGAACAGTGCGGGAACGCTGGGGGGGGCGGCCTGGGGGGGGGGGGGGGGGGGAGGAGGGGGTTCCTAAACCGGGGGAGGGGGGGCTCAAACGGGGCAGTGCCCACCGATCGGCGGGCCAGCCTCTCTGAAGGAGGACCTCCTTTCCTCCGCCGCCCCACAAGATCCATCCAACATCTTCTTGCGGGGCGGCCTTGGGGAGGACGGCAACCGCCGCCAGAGTGAAACACTCCGGTTTTCACTCCGCCGTCGGCACCTAGACTCCCGATGGGAGAATTGCGCCGTATATGGTTGGCAAATATGCATGGGCATTATATTCAAAATGACAGATATGGGAATCATGGCAAACTTGAATTTTCCAGAGTATTTCTTTTTAAATATTCATTCGAGCTGGAGTTTCTGAATCAAACGGCAGGAATCTCTTCTCCACCAGCGTGGTTTGTTCCGTTCTTTGAGGATCAAAGCAAAAGTAATGATGCATGTTTCCTAGTTTGAATGGAGTCTCTTCTCAGCCAATTACAGAACAACAAAACGAAGGAGTCGCGGAGGTGTTTGCAGCCTATCTTCGCGAGCTGGAACAAGTTATACACTGGCAAACTGCCTGGGAAAGGGTGATATGTGTGGTGATATACATCACTGTAAGTACACAAAGGGTTAATGTACATACACTACACCTAGCTAGACACTAGAGGGAACACCAGAGACATGACACACAGACAGTCAACCAATAGGTCAGTAAGATAGGACACGACCAATGGGCAGTCACAATACACACAGAGGTAACACGACCACAGGAGGGCATTACACCAACCCATATAAAATGACACATCACACATGCTCCCTCTCTTTCCAGTGGAGACTCTCAGTGAGCACGGACACAGGGTTGATTGAAACACATCACTCACACCACGTGGATTGTAGCAGACTGGTTAGTCAGTCTGAGTAGCTATAGCAGGATTAACAGTAGCGTCGAATCCAAGTAGGAGAATTGTTAATAGTTCAATAAACGTGTTGAGGCTATCTCCAAGTCTGAACCTTCCTTTGTCAGAATGCACATCAAGTAAGCAGCTTATGCTACGTCAAGAGCATAACAAAAGATGGTACCAGTGAGTAACTGTTTAAATCCATATAGCTCAGCTCAACAAAACAGTGACAACCAGCAACAAAAGCTATGCATGATGATGTTCGGGATTCCGATTCCATAGCAGCTCCAGTACCAAGGCAATCTCAGTGAAAACTGGCGTTGGTTCTGACAGAGATTCGAGGTATACCTGGTAGCGTGCGACCTAGATGGTGTGGCGGATGCAGAGAAAATAAAGCTTCTACTTACCATGGCGGGTCCAGATGCAGCTGAATTCATCCAGACCTTCAAATACTCAAAGGGGCAAAACAAGAGCGATTTCCAGGCAGTCCTGGACAAATTCCAAGAATTCTGCGAGGAACATACAAGAAGAAAAGGTAAAAGAGGCGCCAAAACTCATCGCGATGTAGGCTGGCAGCAACGAACGGCAGTTTTGAATTGCAGCCATCTTGGGAAAGGTGCTGCACATGCGGAGTTGCGCGAAGAGCGCACAGAACGGGAAGGTCCGTTTGCGCATGCGCGAGAAGCCGCGCATGAGCAATTGAAAAGAAGGCCTCAAGTAAAGGAACAGCGATATACGCAATCGCTTCCTACGCTCTACGTCACAAGTGTCATGACATCAGAGGCCCCACTTAAAGGGGAAATGTCCCAAAACACACAAAAAAAGTAAAGCCTCAAAACCAGATTCTTTCACCTGGAACAACAGCACGTTGCCTGAAATCCGACCAGTAGCTGAAAGTAACCTCCGCAGAACCCTGCAACAAGCAGTTGGCATCGCCCAAAGAGATGATACAGTCCTTGAAGACTATGACTCAGACCTTGAATTCTTCTTTGGAAATTGCGAGTCCAATGCCAGCTCCGACACAAAACGTGGTGATATGATCTTGGAAGACAATGACTCAGACAAACCTTTCACCTTGGGAGGTGGCTACCCCAGTACCAAATCCGAACCGCAACTAGACGTGTTGCACATTGACGACCCCGACGACGAATTCTTCGGATTTGAGGATCTTCAGCCCAGCAGATATGACATCCCGACTCGTGAGTGCAGGATTATGCTGCGGCCTGACACCAAGAGACAGAGAGTGGTACAAGCTGACACAGAGCGGCCTGCTGCCACACAGAGAGTGGTCCACGCACCGCGAAGGGTCCCCGACTCCACACAGAGCGTGGTCAACGCACCACAAAGGGTCCCAGCCTCCACACAGAAAGCGATGAAAGACTCCACAGCGAGACAATTGCACTTCTCCATGCAAGAAGTGACTCCAGTGACACAAGCCTCCACAGCGAGCTAGTGGACAGACTCCACGACAGATGCAATGCAAGACTCCAGAGCGCAGTCCTTGCATGAACAAGAATTGATGACAGTTTCCACAGAGAGACCAATGCACGATTCCACACAAGGAACTCTGCAAGACTCCACAGAGGGAGTGACACAAGCCTCCACAGCGAGCTCGTGGACAGCCTCCATGATAGAAGCAATGCAAGACTCCAGAGCGCAATCCTTGCATGAACAGGACCATGAGGGTCGAGCAACCTCCTCTGAGCAACCAGCAGCAGACAATGTAAGTCTGCCACACTCAGTGAACAACAGAAAGACTATGACAGTCTGCCACGCTCAAGTGTACAGCAAGCAGACTATGACAGTCTACCATGCTCCAGTGAACAAGAAGAAGACTCTGACAGTCTACCCAGCTCAAGTGAACGACAAGAAGACACTGAGGCTCTACCCGCTGTATGTGTGACAAGTGACGATGGCATCCCACTTCCCATGAGGTCTGTGCAATGTGACAGACCTCAGCTAGTGTGTACAGAGGCACTCGACAATCACAGTGAGACTACTGGTGACACCACGTTACTTCAAACCTCATTCGCTCGAGCCTCTCCACAAGCAAATGCATTCCTGACTGTTTTGACTCCGGACGGGGAGCATCAGGAAACCTCAGAAGATGCAAGTGAACCTGAAATGACTCCTGACGGGTGGAATCAAGAAATCTCAGCTGACTCAAGTGAACCTGCAGTGACTCCGGACGGGGAGCATCAAGAAACCAAAGCTGATTCAGGTGAACCAGAAAGGGCTCCAGACGGGGAGCATCGACAAACCAAAACTGATTCAGGTGAAACAGACTTGACTCCAGACGTGGAGCATCGACAAGCCAAAGCTGATTCAAGTAAGCCGGACACGACTCCAGATGGGAAGCGCTGCAAACACAGTGACAGCACGGTCAAGGAGACAGCAGACGCCACAAAGCATGCTGACACGAGTAACTGTGTGAAGGACTCGTATTATCCACAGAGTGTGGTCCTTGAGTACAGCAAACACGGTAACAAAACCAACCATCACAACAACAACATCAAAGACAATAGCAAGAAACGTACCAAAGGCAACAATGTCGCCAACAAGCACGACAAAAACACCAATGGAACTACGACTGGTACGACATGGTACAACTCTGCAAATGAGGGACACTGTTACTGCTCAGCTCAGTACAATGACACGCCATGGCAGGACGATGCCATTCACGTTTGCTGCACTACCAACAGGCAACCTGGCTTTCAGGACAGATGCCATCAAGAATTACCACCACAAGTATCGAAAGAAAAAAAAGAGTCCATATAAGACTATATATAAATGATTTGGAGGAAAATGTAACTGGTCTGATTAGTAAGTTTGCAGACGACACAAAGGTTGGTGGAATTGCGGATAGCGATGAGGGCTGTCAGAGGATACAGCAGGATTTAGATTGTTTGGAGACTTGGGCGGAGAGATACAACATCCACCAATTCCTTCTCTTTGGTGAATACTGATGCAAAGTATTCATTTAGTACCTCGCCCATTTCCTCTGGCTCCAGACATAGATTCCCTCCCCTGTCCTTCAGTGGGCCAACCCTTTCCCTGGCTACCCTCTTGCTTTTTATGTACATGTAAAAAGCCTTGGGATTTTCCTTAACCCTATTTGCCAATGACTTTTCATGACCCCTTCTAGCCCTCCTGACTCCTTGCTTAAGTTCCTTCCTACTTTCCTTATATTCCACACGCTTTGCCTGTTCCCAACTTTCTAGCCCTGACAAATGCCTCCTTTTTCTTTTTGACTGCCCTCTGAAGTGTCCTCCCGCAGTACAGCTGTGATATTCGCCCTAACCAATAGCGCAACTCCTCCACCCCTTTTACATCCCCCTCTATCCCACCTGAAACGTCTAAATCCTGGAACGTATAGCTGCCAATCCTGTCCTTCCCTCAAACAGGTCTCTGTAATGGCAGCAACATCATAGTTCCAAGTACTAATCCAAGCTCCAATTTCATATGCCTTACCTGTTATACTTGCATTAAAACATGGACCTCAGGCCACCAGTCCCGCTGTTTTCAGAAGCATCTCCCTATCTGCTCTGCCTCAGAGCCATACTGGCCCTATTTCCTAGTTCTCTCTCAAGCTTTTCACCTTCTGACCTATTGCTCCGGTACCCACCCCTCTTCCATACTAGTTTAAACCGTCCCGTGTGACATTAGCAAACATCGCGGCCAGGATATTTATGCCTCTCCAGTTTAGATGCAACCCGTCCTTCTTACACAAGTCACACCTGCCCCGGAACAGCTCCCAGTGGTCCAGATAACTGAAACCCTCCTTCCTACACCAGCTGTTTAGCCACGTGTTTAGCTGCTCTATCTTCCTATTTCTAGCCTCACTGGCACGTGGCACAGGCAGTAATCCCGAGATTACAAACCTTGAGATCTTTTTTTTTAACTTTCTGCCTAGCTCCCTGAACTCCTGCTGCAGGACCTCACCCCCCTTCTTGCCTATGTCGTTAGTACCAATATGTACCACAACCTCTGCCTGTTTGCCCTCCCTCTTCAGGATGCCCTCTCTCCGTTCTGAGACATCCTGGACCCTGGCACCAGGGAAGCAACATACCATCCTGGAGTCTCTTTCACGTCCACAGAAGCGCCTATCTATGCCCCAGACTATAGAGTCCCCTATGGCGATTGCTCTTCTGCGCTTTGAACCTCTCTGCTGAACATCAGAGCCAGCCGTGGTGCCACTGCTCTGGCTGCTGCTGTTTTCCCCTGATAGGCTTTCCCCCCAACAGTATCCAAAGCGGTATTCCTGTTTGAGAGGGGGACAACCGCAAAGCATTCCTGTACTGACTGCCTGCCACTTCTGGTGGTCACCCATCTCTCTGCCTGCACCTTGGGTGTGACCACATCTACATAACTGCTATTTATGACGCTTTCCGCCACCTGCATGCTCCTAAGTGCATCCAACTGCCGCTCCAGCAGAACCATGCGGTCTGTGAAGAGCCCCAGTTGGGTGCACTTTCTGCAGATGTTGCCATCCGGGATGCTAGAAGCCTCCCGGACCTGCCACATCTCACAGTCAGAGCACTGCACCCCTCTAACTGACATTGCGTTAATTTATTAGTAAGTTAAATTAAAAAATAAATTTGAAAAAAGTTACTGTTAACTATATGTTTCCTCGCACTAGATTTCTACAATAAATGTAAATGTTAAATACAGTACTCTCCGGTCTCTGGCTTAGATACCCCTCTAATTTATGATTACGTAATTAATTAATTATGTTTAATTAGTTTAACAAAGTTTAATTAGTTTAATTTTTAAATTTAGAGCAGATTCTCTACCAGCCAATCAGGTCACAGCTTTCCTGCAATGTCACTTTTCAGTTCCCCCCCTCCCTCCAAGTCGGATCACTCAGAGCAGCAGAATATCTATCACTTACCTGTTCCCAAGCTGCTACCAGGCTCTCTGACTCACTCTCCCGCTCCCGAAAATGAAGGCCGCTGGAACCTGGGGGTAAGATTTTATATCACCTACCTTCCCAGGGTGCTCCCTGGTTTTCTTCCTGCTTCCCGGAATGCACTCTGGATCTCTCCCTGCAGATTATCAGTTACAAAGCCAAACGAAGAAAACAGAACAAAAAGGGAAACAGCACCTCCTCCCACTCCCGCCGAATTACCACACTACTCCAAATTATCACGTTCCAATTCCCACTCTGGCTCAGTCAGGACGTCCCCTTCATGTGCGCAGCTTACTGAGTGTGCGCTTGATACCTGTCTCTTATATAGAACTCAGCTAAACCAAGGTGACTCACACTACTTAAGCTTCAAACAGAAGAATACAATGTACACCCTTGTGCCACTAAGCGAGCTTCAGGTGACTGACAGATAACTGCCTCTCAGCAAGTAGGAAGATTCAGAGGATGGGCAAGGCATGGGGCCTGGGCAGCCGGAGGAGGTTGGACAATGTGTGCGCCAGGGCCACTGCGCACAAGATAATCAAATTACCTCTCGATTCATTGACTAGGCCCTCCCCTGTTCCCCCTTCCTTCACTCCACCCCGCCTCCCCGGCACCGCGCCTGCACCCTCCACCGTGCTTCCCACCTACTTCACTCCAGGTTGCTGGCCGTGTGTTGGCAGTATCAGTGTGCCTGGTCCATGGGAAGGAAGATGATGACGACCCGCTCTGCAATGAGCTCTGGTGCTCCACATTGTCTGACTCCTGCCCTCGGGAGCACATTCCTCAATCCCCCCCAGGTGATCCTTGATTGCATGCAGGCCATTCCATCACACGATACCATTGAACCCCTGGGATGGTCGAGTTGGGGGCGGGGTGGGGGATGGGTATCTGCGCGGTGGCGCCCCCACATATATGGCCCCGTACCCTGCCGCCTCCGAAGGTGACCGTAGGGGGTTAACATCCAACTACCCTGGGGCCCTGGCTCATGTCGACCTATAACACCGAGCCTCACACCACCGGTATCACACAACCCCCCACCCGGCACAACCTCTAATCCCAGCCCGGCCCATTCAGACAGAGGACCAGCACAGTTCGGAACGTCAGTGCACAGTTGTTTATTATGATATATACAAGTATTGTGCCCTCACCCCTAACGTTACCCTGTGTGCTTCACCTGTGCCAACTTAACTGGTGTCCAACTTCCTGACCTTATGTGCCCTCACGCTTCTTCTAGTTTGTCCCACAGGAGGTACATCAGATTGGAGGAGGCCTGCTGTGTACCTCGCCCTGCGACCTGGACAGCTTTTTGACAGCCCTCCTCTGGAGCGGCCATGCCCGGATAGGCCTGGCAGTCTTCCAGGTGTCACAGGTGGCATGGTGCAACCCTGTTCTGTCTGATGTCCATTGGATATGCCACGGACAGGTGGGAGTGGGGGATTTGAAGGTGCTGCGGTGTTCTGGCACCTTCCCTGTGGGAGTCACTGGCACAGGCCCTGTACCCCCCTCCTCCCTCAGGGTGCCCAATGGCCCCTGGGCTACTCCTTAGGAACGGGGTGTAGTCGGAGTGAACTCCAGCAGATCCACCACCACCTGGCGCTGCCAGTCCTGGAGGCCTGCTCTCGTCTCCATGCTCCCTCTGGTACTGGGCCATGACGCTCCGCTCAGCCAGCGCCAGGCCAATGCCCTTGACACCCACAGCCATGGCCCGTTGTGACTGAGCCAAGCTCTGGAGCACTCCATGTGGCCCTGATACGTGGCTACTTGTGACATGGCCGATCTGTCCTGTGCATTGGTCACTGCCCGCACCGAGTGTCCCAGCCATGGCCAATACCTTCCCATCCAAGGCTTCCACCAGCCGATGAATCCCGGGTGCCGGGAGAATCCAGTGAGTGAATATTTTGGGGGGCCTAGCCCCAACCTTAAGGGGACTAAGTTCCGCCCCGCCAGCTGGCGGAAAAGGCCTTTGGTGCCCCGCTCGCTGGCGCGGAAATGACATCTCCGGGCGGCACATGCGCGGGAACGTTAGCGGCCGCTCACGGCATCCCCGCACATGCACTGTGGAGGGAGTCTCTTCCGCCTCCGCTATGGTGGAGACCGTGGTGAAGGTGGAAGGAAAAGAGTGCCCCCACGGCACAGGCCCGCCCGCGGATCGGTGGGCCCTGATCGCGGGCCAGGCCACCGTGGGGGCACCCCCCGGGGCCAGATCGCCCCGAACCCCCCCAGGACCCCGGAGCCCGCCCGTGCCGCCTTGTCCCGCCGGTAAGGTAGGTGGTTTAACCTAAGCCGGCAGGACAGGCATTCTAGCAGCGGGCCGGAGAATTGCGGGGGGGGGGCTCCAACCGGCGCGGCGCGATTCCCGCCCCCGCCGAATATCCGGTGCCCGAGAATTCGGCAACCGGCGGGGCGGGATTCACACCAGCCCCCGGCGATTCTTCGACCCGGCGGGGGGTCGGAGAATCTCGCCCCTTGTCCTGACACCATTGAATCGTGTCCAATGATAATGATTGAAATATATTCTTACAATGTACTCAAACTTCAGTGTTTTAATATCCATGCCTCAGGCAGGTGAGTTACCCTAACTAAGGATTGTTCTTAACCCTGGCTATGGGCGGCACGGTGGCACAGTGGTTAGCACAGCCACCTCACAGCGGCAGGAACCCAGGCCGAGTTCCTCCCTTCTGGGGACTAAGTCGCATGCACGGAACGGCCGGCGTGATCCCGCGCATGCGTGGACCGGCAGGCGTATTCTTGCGCATGCACGCAGGTTCTCTTCTCTGCGCCGACCCCCAGGCAATATGACGGAGCTCTACAGGGGCCTGGCGCGGAAGGAAGAAGTGCCCCAAGAGAACAAGCCCGCCCGCAGATCGGTGGGCCCCGATCGCGGGCCAGGCCACCGTGGGGGTCCCCCCGGTCGGATCCCCCCGCGCACCCCCCCTCCCCCCCCTAGGACCGCCCACGCATACTCACCTGCCAGGTTCCACCGTTGCGTGAGATGAGTGATTCACGCCGGCGGAACTGGGCAAAAATGGACGGCCGCTCGTCCCATCAGGGCCCGGAGTATCGCTGGGGGAGCGGCTGTCAACGGCCCCCGACTGGCATGGCAGCGACCCCGCCCCGCCCGAAAAACGGCGCCGAAGAATACCGCAGCCAGCGGCGCGGCGGGATTCGTCCCTCCCACTGGGGATTCTCCGACCCAGCGGGGTTCAGAGAATCCGGCCCCCAGATTAAATTCCAGCCTCGGGTGACTCTCTGTATGGAGTTTGCACATTCTCCCTGTGTTTGCGTGGGTTTCCTCCGGGTGCTTCAGTTTATCCCACAGCCCAAGGATGTCCAGGTTAGGTGGGGTAGCGGGGATGGGGCGTGGGTAGGTGCTCTGTCAGAGGGTCGGTGCAGACATGATGGGCTGAACATGGGCCACAAGGTGGCGCAAGTGGTTAGCACTGCAGCCTCACCGCGCTGAGGTCCCAGGTTCGATCCCGGTTCTGGGTCACTGTCCGTGTGGAGTTTGCACATTCTCCCCGTGTTTGCGTGGGTTTCGTCCCCACAACCCACAAATATGCAGGATAGGAGGATTGGCCACGCTAAATTGCCCCATAATTGGAAAAATGAATTGAGTACTCTAAATGTATTTATTTTCAAAAAGATCTTGGGCTGAACAGCCTCCTGCACTGTAGGAATTCTATGGCTTCAGAATTACCACCTGTAATTTATGATAATTCATTCTTCTAAAGATTGAATATTAATTTGGAATTTGAGCATTGAGATTTTAAACAACCTTTTTAACATCACGTATTCAGGAACTGTAAAATAAAGTGTCGTCAGTAGAAATGTATTTTGATTCTCAAATGCTCTAAATCACATTGGACCACAAATTCCACTTTTATTTAGAAAAAAATGCTTGGCAGCTTACCCAATTATTCATTCCTTGGACCAAGTTCTCTTCCACCTTGGCTGAAATCAGCTCAGTTCATTGACAGGGGAGCAAGCTTGGGATCTTCCTGACCCATTTAGCTTACTTCCTCCACATTTTGACACAGTAAGCCATTGGGTAAGCTGCAAAGCATTTTTGTCTAAATAAAGTGAACCCACATGGTGTTTAATTTGGATCACACACCAAAGCTGTAAATGGCTCTCATCCAATTTTGGAGTATGGACACGTCTACCTTGCAGTTGCAGTTATTAAAATTAGCATGAACTTCCAACATTCAGTTGACAACAGAGGAAATTTTCAAACTATTAAATTGCAGTGGATTGCATCTGAGTAAGTGAGCGGGTGAGCATGTGAACAACCAAATAAACAACAGACTTGAATTTCACTTCCTTATTGGTAGTAATAATTAGTTACGCATCTTACTTCTCCTCACAGAGACTGTGCATGTGCTTCTCTGAAGGCGCTGTGTATCTTGGTACTTTTTATTCATTTTTATTGTGCCAGAATGGATTTTCCTTCTCCTATCATGAATTAACAAAACAAAGTGTACACCATGTGAACTCATACTGTGCTTTGGTCATCAATATGTCAAACAGCTTATAGAAGAATCAACAAATTCTGGGCAGAGGCTAGTCTCTAGTACAGTACTTCAACGCATGCAAAATGTTATAAGAGCATGAGATTAATGGAAAGAAGTATTAAAAGGCTCCTGGGCATGCGATTAGGCTCATGCCATATATTACCGGAATTAAATGCTAACTCACTGTCAGAATGAATTAGGAAAGCTCATGTAAACAGACGTGGAGCGACTTTATTTTGAAAGAATCAGTCACGACTTCACATCATATTCACTATCTGTAGAGCAATTCTCTCTTCCTGTTCCAAAAAGCTGGAGAGAGGAAAGGAAATCTCTCAACAGGCAGGTCTGGATTTGGCAGCTATGGAAAGCATCTCAATCAGTGCAGAAGTGGCAGGAGGGCCCGATTCCAGAAGACACACCCTCAAATATGGGTTGGCAATGGGCCCAGGTTAGGATTCGTAAAAGCGCATTTCATGGAGGAAGCTGCCCAAAGAAAGCAGAAACTGCCTCCACTCGTGTGTGAGAGATGCCTGAAATCCTGTGTGGTCAGATTAAATCTCATAGGTGCAGGTCTGAAATTTGTGGATTCATTTGGATAGCCAGTTTGGAGGGATAATGCACCCTCATTGATATGCTCCTGGGTCAGCTTTGAAGGAGGCTAGGTGCCCTTTGGGTTTGCTAATAGTAGTTGTTAATGGGCATTAAGGGTGGCACCATAGCACAGTGGTTAGCACAGTTGCTTCACAGCTCCAGGGCCCCAGGTTCGATTCCCGGCTTGGGTTACCGTCTGTGCAAAGTCAGCACTTTCTCCCCGTGTCTGCGTGAGTTTCCTCCGGGTGCTCCGATTTCCTCCCACAGTCCGAAGATGTGCAAGTTAGGTGGATTGACCATGATAAATTGCCCTTAGTGTCCAAAAAAGGTTGGGTGGGGTTACTGGGTGAGGGGGATAGTGTGGAGGTATGGGCTTGAGTGGGGTGCTCTTTCCAAGGACTGGTACGGACTCGATGGGCCGAATGGCTCCTTCTGCACTGTAAATTCTATGATTAAAACTGCATTAACTCATAGAAACCGTGAAGCCCTTTCGAGCTGTCAAAAATGTCCACATGAACAGTCAAAGGGAGCAGTTAACCTGTCAAGGTATTTAAAAATCGTAGGGAGCGATTCAGTGGCCTCGTTGCGCTCGGGTGAGAGTGCGACGAGACCGGAGACCAGTGGGAGAGGCCAAAACAAGAACTGTACCCGACGCCATGCAACCGGCCTGCTCCTGTAGGTGAAATCGGGATCCTGCCGTAGCGTAGCGAGAAACCAATAATCACCACTTAAGCCCTATTTCCATACAATTAGATAGCCACCCCATATCCAACAGCCTCCCGAGATCGAACAGCCTCCCCAGCAAGTGGGGAGATTAGCACTCCTGGTGCTGATCAGTACTCCTTTTTGAAAATATGAACCTGGCGGAAGGACTGCTGCAGGGAGCCGAGGGGGTGAGTAGCCATCTTCGCAATGAGCTGGGAGCATTGCGCTTGCTACTCCTGTGCTCGGAGGGGGGTGGGAGACAATCGGGGAGGGGGGAGGGGGTGGTCCTCCCTCGGCTGGGGTGGTCCGCCACTGGAGGGGCGAGGGGTGGTTGAAGCTGGAGGGGGTGCGTTGCACTTGGTGCTCCACTGGGGGGGGAAACCATGCATGGCTCCATCATGCCAACTCCTGGGTCGTGTGTACCCGTTCCGGGGGAAACCCTTGTCCCTGCCCGTCTGCCCCACCGACCACCCAAAACACCCACTGATCGCGGGGGCCATGTGGCTGAACACTATTGCTAATAGGGAATTGCCAATTGTAGTTAAGTGAGCATTTCACACATCCCAAGTGGATTCCCGTAGGTGGGCGGGCCATGTAGCATGTGGAAGTTATTGCCCAGCATCCCGATCAGACCGTGATCCATGGACACTGTGCCTGAACACTGCCCGAGGCAACACAATGGATGCAGCAGCCAACATCCGAACACCCAGGGGGTGGGCCCCAGCCCCGGGGACATGTCCATGGCCTGTGGGTTAGTGGGTGCAACGGGTAGGGGAGCAGCACCCGGTCCAGGTAATATTATGTGCAGTTGACAGGGGTACAGAGTCTGGCGTCTGGTGGATGGGGGGCCCTGCTTCGGCTGGATATGCATGGGTAGGGTGTTCCGGCTGTGGGGGTTGAGAGGGATCAATGGGGGAATTGAGGGTCCCAGGATGGAAGACATCGCTGTTTGTCAGTCTCACATCCTTTACCGATTACTTATAGATATTGAGGGTATGGACAATATCTTGGATTCCGCGGAACTAGCCCTCATGGTGCTGCTGGCAGGCAGGGAGGCCAGATGCTGGAGACGACAGCGGCAGCAGCATCGACAGAGGCTCGAGGCAGCGGATTATGAGCAGGGCCCCGCCCCACACCCTGAGGACCTGGCCGCATCAGGCCAGGGTGAGACCCAGAGGGGGAGGCCCGCGAAGGCCCAGGGTGTACAAGCGTCGCTGGTCTTTCGAGCAAAAGATGGACAGCACATGCCACAAAGGCTCTGCCTCAACAAGCAGGACCCTTGGAGAACAGGACATCCCTCCTGGCTCGACTGCCAGGGGCATAGGTTGGCATAGAGATTACGAGGAGTGATGGAGTGGGCGGAGCGCGTGAGGTGGTATTGGCTGGGGGGGGGGGGGGGGGGAGGGAGAGAGGGAGGAAAGGGGAATGTTTTATGTTTCGTGCTGGAACTCTGAGGGAAACCTTCCACCCAGCTCACCTCCGCACCCCACAGCTTCCACACTCAATCTGGGGTTGCCTATCCCATCTCAGAGCGAACCCTGGCACCCCAGAACAGAAAATCTACCTTCCGGGCCTCTTTCTGGCTCTTGTGCTCCCGAGCGAAAATCCAGGCCACAATGTTTCTCGGCATAGCGATGGCAAATAAAACTTTGATTAACTGAATAATGAGCTGCCGTGCTAAACTACTTAAACTGAATGGACATGCTGATTAATTACAACAGGAAATTTTGTAAAAACCATTGGCCTACTGCTGGGACGATTGCTGTCAGATGGCCTGGGAACTGTTGTGAGATAGACCTGGAATCTTCATCATTCTGTGAAAGTGTCCGGTCTCAATTAGCCTCTGTAATTCAAAATGAAAACAAGCCTCAAGTTTTCTCATTAAAAGATGAAAGTGTTTTTTTAATATACTGCTGTGAAAAAGCCAATTTCCATTGACGGGGCCTGATTAAAGGCAAGACAATAGGAATGTTTGGAATAAAACAGCAGGGCATAGCTGCCCTCTACCAGCTAAACTGTGGGTGAAAGAGGATAATGGGAGATTGATTAGGGTTAATAGACTTATTTTTACAGGTCATGCAGCTCAGCACTACCTCACACTGTGGGTTGCTGCTGTCGAATGCATAGTATCACAAGCAATAAATCAAACAGCGTAGGGAGATTTTGATCACAATTGGCTTTTGTTTCAGAGTTGCTGCTACCTAGCGCTTTTCAGCTCAGGAGTTCTTTTTGTTTTCAATGTGACATTTAATTGCCTGAGTCAAGTACAAAAAACAAAATGCTGTTTTTAAACTTGCCAGCAAAGTTCATTGTTTCTGGCAAAGTAACCATTATATGCTCTCAAGGGCAATTAATCTGCATCAGTATTTATTTGTTGATCTGACAGCTGTATCTGTAGCTTGCTTTCCAACTCTTTGCATATAGATAATAGGTTTAGTTTGAAGATGTGTACATGTTGCAGATCTTAAGAAATGGCATTTGTTGACAAAATAGACATGCATTAACTAATAGGAAGTACAGGATGGGTTGTACGGAAGCTGGTTTCTACTGCCATGGAATTTTGCACCAGCGCATGGCCTTTCTCAAAGAGATCCAGTGATTGTATGATTGTACACTATTGTTGGAGCTGCCAAAGCGCTTTGCCAACTGGGGGAATCTGAGGAGGCTGGAGGGAGAAAAAATACCGGTCCTCTCATTTCACTCTCCGTGAACATTATCATGCCTTTCTAAAAGGGGCAATGCTTCATCAAAGAGCTTTGGAAGAATAGCCCGAGGGTAATTCAACATCGTTAATCTTCCTTTTGCAGTGAATAGGAAATTTATAACACAAGTCAGGAAACTTTTTCTTCATCAGCAGGGCTAACCATTTGGAAAATGTCAGCTAGCAGGTCAAATTTTGTGACAGAATGATAGAAAGGCAAGAGTAATATTTCAGCCACACATTGCTTTCAACTTATTACAGGAGCAGGACCAAAGTTAGAATATGGTGGATGTCATGATATTCAGATAAACATATCATGGTGCAAACACACATACACACTGATGGACAGATCAACGGACCAATCAACACACACGCAACATCACAGCCAATCACCAGTGAGAGCACACGCACTATAAAACGGGGAACACCACAGTTCCCGCTCATTCCAGCAGGAGACAGCTCAGGGCACAGAGCTCACAGCGTGCCACTCAGACATACACCATGTGCTGAGTGCCTCTCTAAGATAGTGTTAGGGCTAGGTCCACAGGTTAACGGGTAAATTACGAACCACAGTCATATGTTTACAGATGTTGTTATTAAGAGTAATAAAACAGAGTTGTACCATCTACAACCGTGTTGGTTCGTCTGTATAGCGGAACACCCAACACGACATAGTACCAGGATTGGAACCCAGCAACTGTGAGACCTACCTGCACATCTTCAGGGATCCGCCATCCTGTGCCATGGACACCATCAGCCTGCCGCAGCCGCTCCAAATCTCTGGAAACCTCGGCGTCATCTGGAAGCTGTTTAAACAGCGCTTCCAGTTCTTCCCAGAAGCCACAGAAAGGGAGAATGCATTGGACACCAGGAAAATCGCCCTCCTCCTCTCCACGGCAGGGCAACATGCCATCCACATCTACAACTCCCTGGTGTTCGCGGAAGGTGAGGACAAGACGAAGTACAAGACGGTCCTTCTAAAACTTGAGCAACACTTCAACGTCGAGGTGAATGAGAGCTTCGAGAGGTACCTCTTCCAGCAGCGCCTGCAGGGTAAGGATGAGCCTTTTCAATCTTTCCTGACACACTTCCGTATACTCGCGCAGTCCTGCGGCTATGAGGCCACCTCCGATTCCATGATTTGGGGTCACCTTGGGCACCCTACACCAGCAGCTCCTCAAAATTAAGAGCCTCACCCTAGCCACCGCCATTGAAGCCTGCGTCCTCCATGAAAACGCGACCAGCCGGTACTCCCAATTCCAGGCGGCCGAATCGGCACGGCAGGGGTCCTACGAGGCCGAGCGGGTCCAGTCAATCGACTTCCTCCCGGCCGGCGGCCGATTACATCGGAAATGTTATCCCGGCCATGGGATCCTGCCAGCTCGAGGTTACACACAATGCATACACAGCCACACTGTTCTTTGAGATAGTTGGATCATTGAAGGACTCCCTGCTAGGCGCTCAGGCGTGCAAGGTTCCCCACCTCGTTCAGCGGGTACACACTCCGCCTCCAGAAGGCACGTCCGACTTCCCGGATGCAGACTTTAGGGCACAGCTCCACTCGCCCCTCGCCCACAACCAGGAGGCTTTCGAGGGCATGGGCACACTGCCCTACACTTACAGAATACGGCTCAAACCGGATGCCACCGAGGTCATTCACGCACCTCGTAGAGTCCCAGCACCACTCAAAGACCACCTCAAGCAGCAGCTGCAGGATCTCCAGGACCAAGCAGTGCTTTCCCGGGTCACGGAGCCCACGCCATGGGTCAGCTCCATGGTGTGCGTAAAAAAGCCCTCTGGCGAACTCCGGATCTGTATCGACCCGAAAGACCTGAACAACAACATCATGAGGGAACACACTACCCCATACCCAAACGGGAAGAGATCACGAGCGAAATGGCCCGGGCTAAAATTTTTACAAAGCTTGATGCCTCAAAGGGTTTTTGGCAGATTCAACTGGATCAGTCCAGCAGGAAGCTGTGCACCTTCAACACTCCCTTTGGCAGGTTCTGCAACAATAGGATGCCGTTTGGCATCATCATGGCATCCGAGGTGTTTCACAGATTCATGGAATAGATGATGGAGGGCATCGAAGGGCTGCGCGTCTATGTTGACGACGTCATCATCTGGTCCACCACACCACAGGAACACATCAGTCGTCTCCAGCGCGTCTTTGCTCGGATATGAGAGCACGGCCTACGCCTCAACCGAGCCAAGTGTTCTTTTGGCCAAACTGAGCTAAAGTTTCTGGGGGACCACATATCCCGGTCAGGAGTGCGTCCGGATGCAGACAAAGTGACAGCTATTACAGCCATGCCGCAGCCGGCAGACAAGAAGGCAGTGCTACGCTTTCTCGGGATGGTCAACTTCTTGTGGAAGTTCATTCCCAACCTTGCCTCCCACACGACGGCTCTTCGCCACCTAGTGAAGAAGACTACGGAGTTCCAGTGGCTGCCCGCACACCAGAAGGAATGGGAGGAGCTCAAGATTAAGCTCACCACAGCCCCGGCATTGGGGCGGTACTCCTGCAACGGGACGACACTGCATTATGGGCCCCGGTCGCCTATGCATCGCGGGCCATGACCCCCACAGAACAGCGCTATGCGCAGATTGAGAAGGAGTGCCTGGGTTTGTTAACCGGCATAGATAAGTTCCACGACTACGTGCATGGTCTCCCTCAGTTCACCGTGGAAACCGACCATCGCCCACTGGTCAGCATCATACAAAAGGACCTGAATGAGATGACCCCTCGCCTCCAGCGCATTCTGCTCAAGCTCCGGAGGTACGACTTCCAACTGGTCTACACCCCGGGAAAGGACCTCGCCATCGCGGATGCCCTGTCCAGAGCAGTGAGCACACCGCCCGAATCGGGGGGTTTCGTCTGTCAAGTCGAAGGGCATGTGGCCTTCACATCGGCCAATCTGCCAGCTAATGAAGCAAGTCTGGCCCGTATTCGCCGGGAGACTGCGGCCGACCCCCTTCTACAACGTGTGAAGCGCCACATGACGGAAGGGTGGCTCAAAGGACAGTGCCCATAATTCTACAATGTCCGGGACGACTTGGCCGTCATTGACGGTGTCCTCCTAAAGCTGGACCGGATTGTGATTCCACACAGCATGCCCAGGTTGGTCCTCGAACAATTACATGAAGGCCATCTCGGGGTTGAGAAGTGCAGGCGGAGGGCCCGAGAAGCTGTATACTGGCCGGGCATCAGCGACGACATCGCCAACATGGTGCTCAACTGCCCCACCTGCCAAAGGTTACAGCCGGCGCAGCCTCCTGAGACGCTTCAGCCCCATGAGTTGGTAACGTCCCCCTGGGCGAAGGTGGGTGTGGACCTTTTTCATGCGCTCGGCAGGGACTACGTCATCACAATTGATTATTTTTCAAATTATCCAGAGGTCGTACGCCTGCACGATTTGACATCATCAGCTGTCATCTGGGCATGCAAGGAAATCTTCGCTCGCCATGGCATTCCGCTTATCGTCATGTTGGACAATGGGCCCTGTTTTGCGAGCCAAGAATGGTCTTCTTTTGGCGCTTCGTATGGCTTCACACACGTGACGACCAGCCCTCTGCATCCCCAGTCAAATGGCAAGGCAGAAAAGGGCGTCCATATCGTCAAGCGGCTCCTCTGCAAGGCTGCTGATGCCGGATTGGATTTCTGTTTAGCCCTGCTGGCCTATCGCTCGGCCCCACTGTCCACAGGCCTCTCACCAGTCCAGCTGTTGATGGGTCGCACCCTCAGGACCACTGTACCGTCCATTCATGTTCCTAAACCCGGCCATGCTCCAGTACTGCAGAGGATGCGACAGCAGCGTGCTCAGCAGAAGGTGGCACATGACACTAGGGCAACTGATCTTCCTGCCTTGGCGCCTGGACACAACGTCCGCATCCACCTTTCAGAGGGTGGCTGGTCGGCAACTGCCGAAGTTCTCCGCCGCGTGGCTCCCCGCTCGTTCCTGGTTCGCATGCCTGATGGCTTCATTCGTCGGCGTAATCGGCGAGCCCTTCGGCTGCTTCCGCGCTCGCTACGTGATCATGCACCGGTGCCATGCCCTCCTGTTCTCCCTGATGTCGACTTCGTGGAACTTCCTGCCACTATGCCTATTCCTCTATCGCCTGTGGCCAGGCCCATTCCTCAGCCGGTGGATCCTGACCCACCCTCGAGGCGGTCAACCCGAATTCGTCGCCCACCTACTAGGTTGGACTTATGAGCCTGTTTGCACATTGTGGCATAACACTTTAGTGAGTCCAATGTTAATGTGTTCCTCTTTTTGTCGTTGCAGGAGTTCATTTTCGATGTTTGATGATTGCACTTGTTTTGTTTATGGTACAACCTCGTTGCTATGTTGCACCTGACACCTTCCTATGTATATAGTTTGGCCTCATGTACATGTAGATATTGCACACACATATTCAGCCACACTCAGTACACACCAATATTTATTACCACATAGGCACATATTCTTGTAAAAAGGGGGTCATGATATTCAGATAAACATATCATGGTACAAACACACATACACACTGATGGACAGATCAACGGACCAATCAACACACATGCAACATCACAGCCAATCACCAGTGAGAGCACACGCACTATAAAACGGGGAACACCACAGTTCCCGCTCATTCCAGCAGGAAACAGCTCAGGGCACAGAGCTCACAGCGTGCCACTCAGACATACACCATGTGCTGAGTGCCTCTCTAAGGTAGTGTTAGGGATAGGTCCACAGGTTAACGGGTAAATTACGAACCACAGTCATAAGTTTACAGATGTTGTTATTAAGAGTAATAAAACAGAGTTGTACCATCTACAACCGTGTTGGTTCGTCTGTATAGCGGAACACCCGACACGACAGTGGACTCATGAATGACCTCATCAATTGTGTAGAATATGTATTCATGTATATACACAGGAAGTGACGTGTCGCTAGCGGGGGTGTTCTCATCGGTATGGCTCCAGGCCAGTCGTGTTAGAGCTGCTGAAGATCTTTTGGTAAACCGTTTGAGTTGTAATCCTTTATCATCATTCCTACACAATCCAGCGATTGTACAAATTGGAACTCTTTGCCTTGCATCACCATATTTCTGGAGACTCTGTGCAACATCTCACATTTGTGATTTTTTGAGTATCCACATCAAACGTATGCTTCAAAACATTTTCATTGTGAAATATGGCAAGAAAGCCTAGTCCTAAATGTTTCCACAGCAGTCAATTAAGTCCATGGTCACCCATAAAGAAATTAAGTCAATCTTTAGCTGGCCATTGCTTCACCTCCTTGCAATCCAAAACCTCTACTGTTGAAGAAGCTATGACCTTGGTATACATTGTGGCTTAACGTATACTAGCAAGTATTTTCTGTTTGCTTTTTAAAATAAATTGCACAAAGTGCTCCTTTTAGAAACCTGCAGATTTTTATTTGCTTTTTTTGAGCTAATAAAAAAGGAATGCTCCTTTTAAGATGCTTTATTTAGACTCGCAAAAGACAAAAGTAAAATGATTACTCCACAACATCCCAACTCAGCCTTAGTGTTAGTTTATAGAATGTTCTGTATACGAGTTGCTTATGGACCTAAATCTTTAACCAAAGTATTTTAAATCAAAAATAGTTTTCAGGTCCTCTGGAGCTTTTCCCATCTAACTCAGTTTGATTCATTTAAGCAACCAATTTGCTTTGCTGTTGTGATGTGGAGTTTTCTCGAAGGGGATTGTTTACAGACACGTATCACATTACCACGTACAATAACTCTACAGTAAATGTAATAGTAATTTGGCGATCTCACGCTCTCAGTCAGGAGACTAACTCGGGGAGTATTGATCAAAGCATTTGGATTATTCGAGTGCCACTGTTGCCATATCTCAGTGCTTATCTGCTCTGTGCTACCAGAAATTCAGCCACCTAGCTGCTATCCTGCCAGATTGTGAGGGTTTCATGCAAAATATTTGAAAGTAAGCTCCACATTGTAAAGGCGGGGTATTTTCCCGAGCCTAGCTCCCCAGTGAAACTCATTTCTGACCTTCTGGTCGCCAGTACTCCTCTTCACAATGAATGGGCCATTTTGGGTTCATTAAGTGGAACTGCCATTGTAGGGAACCCCCACACCGGCCTGGATCCATTCCCCTCCCACATGTAGATGTCTTTCAAAAACGTCAGAGAAAGCTTTGCCTCTGAATGGCTGAGCAGGGATTTTCAGTCAAATGGAGGACAATACAGGTCCCTGAGTTCCAAAGCATTACAGTGGTAAAACAATCAAGAAAATTCAGTCCTATTTAATTAAAAATAGAAACAGTAGGACAAAGGAACAATAGGAAAAGAATAACTTAATTACAGAGAAATTGGACTGGGCCTATTTTCATCCAGCTGCGAATTTGGTAAGCTTTGTATCAGTTGCACACCTGAAGGAAGGGCATAAGACACATGTCACCGCCTTTATTAGCAGTTCAAATTACATTAACTAAGTCCTTTCTGTTTTGTCACAATGAAGATAAACAGATCGAGCCAGGAATTCCCCACAACCTGCTTGCAAAAAATAGACAGAATTGGGATAAATTATTATTCCAGTCATTAAATATGAATTTGAATAATTGCTCCAACCAACATTCCACTCAGTAATCCCGAAGAATTTATAGTTCGTCCTCCAGGATATAATTAGGCGGTACCGGCAACAGTAGAAATCCTGCATAATTTATTATTTCTTCCCATGTGGATTTATAGAACTTCCTCCAAAAACTCTGATATTCCCTTTGTGGAACACTTCACACCAGTTTGATATTGTGTGATTGATTCTCCCGGCGGAATCCTATCACCATCTAATAAGATCAGCTGCATTTGAAGAGGAGGTTGATTTTAAAAGGAACTAGATCTCCTGAAAGCTGATTTTAAGTAGGCTCCAGTGTACAAAGCTGTCCTTCAAACTTTAAAACGTAACGTTGCAAACAAAACTAAGCCTAGAGTAAGCAATAAATTACCTGTTTCTTTTAACAAAGAAATGTGACATGACAAAAAGTGATGGTGGGCGGTGGGGTGGGGGTGGGGGGGGGGGGGGAGGGGGGGCATTTGTGGAGGGTGGATACATTTATATCCTTGCATTAAATGTGAAATTAAATTTTCTTGAGCACCTTGGCAACAAAATGATGCAATAAAATGCAGGAATAGCAAAACAAAAAGACAAAAGTGTTTCCCTTTGGGAAGCAAGCACTTGAATAGCCATAAACCTCAGTCCTCTCCATGCAGCTTCCTTCACTTAGAGATTTTTAAATGTCATTCTGCAATGAAATTCCTTCACTCAAAAGGATAGTGGGCCTCAAAAATGGCATCCTGAACTTTCGCTACAATGGGGTGTTCCCACAAGCGCAGCTTCCCATTGTAAAAAACGGGGCTGGGAGCTCCATGTGCAGCTTCGGCCGTGATTTCCCTATTAAGGCTCTTTACTGAAAGTGAGTCGCGTTGAATAGCCACGTGTTTCTCAACACTGAAAGTGTCGGGAAAGACTGGTCTAAATGCGCTCGCTCGGAAAATTTTTCATTTTTGGAAAGATCGCGCCCATTGTTTTAGATCTTAATGGCATCAAGGGGGGTGGGGAGAAAGCAGGAATATGGCATTGAGACACAGGGGGTGGGATTCTCTCAGCCCGGGGCCGGGACAAAGAACAAAGAAAAATACAGCACAGGAACAGGCCCTTCGGCCCTCCAAGCCTGTGCTGACCATGCTGCCCGTCTACACTAAAATCTTCTACACTTCCGGGGTCCGTATCCCTCTATTCCCATCCTATTCATGTATTTGTCGAGATGTCCCTTAAACGTCATCCCTGCTTCCACCACCTCCTCTGGCAGCCAGTTCCAGGCGCCCACTACGCTCTGTGTAAAAATCTTGCCTCGTGCATCTCCTCTAAACCTTGCCCCTCGCACCTTAAACCTATGCCCCCTAGTAATTGACCCCTCTACCTTGCGAAAAAGTTTCTGATTATCCACCCTGTCTATGCCCCTCATAATTTTGTAGACCTCTGTCAGGTCGCCGCTCAACCTCCGTCGTTCCAGTGAGAACACACCAAGTTTATTCAACCGCTCCTCATAGCTAATGCCCTCCATACCAGGCAACATTCTGGTAAATCTCTTCTGCACCCTCTCAAAAGCCTCCACATCCTTCTGGTAGTGTGGCGACCAGAATTAAACGCTATACTCCAAGTATGGCCTAACTAAGCTGGAGAATCCCCGCGACCGGTGTTAATCACGCCACGCCGTCCCGATTGGTGCCAGCATGGTTGGCGCGGCACCGGTAAAGCGCCCCCCCCCGCCGATTCTTGGCCTGGGATGGGCCGAGTGGCTGTCGTAAAAAACCCGAGTCCTGCCGGTGCCGTTCACACCTACTCTCAGCCGGCGGGACCTCGGCGTGGAAGGGTCCGGGGGCGGCCTGTGGGGGGGCAGGGGGGCCCGACCCCGGGGGGGGGGAGGGGGCCTCCGATGTGGCCTGGCCCACGATCGGGGCCCACCGATTGGCAGGCCGGCCTCTCTGGCTGGGGTCCTCCTTTCTTCCGTGCCGGCCCCTGTAGCCATACGCCATGTTGAGTTGGGGCCGGCGCGGAGAAGGAAGCCACTGCGCATGCACGCATTGGCACCGGTGCCATTGCGCATGCGCGGACCCCGCGTTGCCCAGTTCACGCCAGGATCAGCAGCTGGAGTGGCATGGACTGCTCCAGTTCCGTGCTGGCTCCCTGTAGGGGCCAGAATTGCTGATCCTGAGGCCGTGTTGACGCCGTAGAGAAACGCAACGGCGTTTCCGACGGCGTCAGCACTTAGCCTCAGGATCACAGTATCCCGCCCAGTATCAGCATGATCATATTGAATAATGGAGCAGTCTCCAAGGGCTTAATGACCTACTCCTGCTTCTCCTTTCTATGTTTCTATGAGTCTCTTTTGCCCTGTACTTCTGTTACAGTTGGGTTGTCTCAGAAGACATTGGGTGTCTGACTCGAATAAGAGATCTGGCTGGAGGCAAAGATCCTTCCTTCATAATACTTTTATTGACATAACTTACAAATACAAGGGCCGGGATTCTCCCTTCTAAGTCCCCACGCCGGCGGAAGAACAGGCGCCAACCACTCCGGCGTCAACAGCCCCCGAACATGCGGAATTCTCCGCACATTCGGCTGCTAGGTAGACGGCGGAGGGGTTGGCTCCCCTCCAGCCGGCGCTGAAGGGACGGCGCTAGTTTGCGCATGCGCCAAAGGGTCGGTGTGATCTCACGCATGCGCAGACCGGCCAGTGTATTTTGGCGTATGCGCGGGGGGGTTCTCTTCTCCGCGCCAGTCATGGCGGGGCCCTACAGGGGCCGGCGTGGAAGAAAGGTGTGCCCCCACGAAACAAGCCCGCCAGCAGATCGGTGAGCCCCGATCGCGGACCAGGCCACCGTGGGGGTCCCCCCGGGGGTTGGATCACCCACGCCCCCCCCCCCAGAGGACCGCCCACGCATACTCATCTGCCAGGTCCCACCATGTGGGACCTGAGTAATCCATGCTGGTGCCACGCTGGCCAAAAATGGACAGCTGCTCAGCCCATCGGGGCCCAGAGAATTTCCAGAGGGGCCGCTGTCAACGGCCCTGACCAGCGTGGCGGGAATCCCGCCACCGCCCGAAAAACATCGCAGGAGAATATGGCAGCCGGCGGTGGGGCGGCGGGACAGGATTCGCGCTGCCCCCCGGGGATTCTCCAACCCGGCGGGGGAATGAAAACTAGAGGAATGAAGAGAAGTGTCTAAGAAGCCTGGAATTAAGAGAACAGAGACCAAGGTTTAGTTCAAAAGAATTCAAGGAAGAGTAAACAAAGTGTTCTGAGTTAAAGAGACAATTGCAGCAACCAGATTTAAAGTGGAACAGCAGCCTTCAAAGGTAAATCAAACATCTGGTGGCATTTCAATATAGTCATAGAATCGAGAGTTAAAACAATTGTGAGCAGTTTACATAGCAGTCAAGACAAAATAAGTCCTAAAGGGATTGGTGTAAAATCCTGGACTGGATTCAGTGTTAAAAGCAGAGTACAAGCTTTGTTTAAGTGTCATTTGGAAAGTTTGGGATGGAATTTATTGGCTGTTCACACTAGTGGGATATACTGTCCCACTGACAGCGCATGGCGTGCACGATGAGGCGTGCAGTCAACGTTGACAACGGTTGGACCAGAAAACCCCAGTGGTGGGCCACCTCCGCCGTTGAAAAACATGCGGTGGGTTGGTTGGTAATTCCTGCCCATGAATGTATTTCGGAATGTAAACCACTAAGGAAAAACATAAGCATTTTTATGAGAGAAGATTTTAAAGTGTATTTTTGGGAGTAGAGTTTGGAAACTTTCAGGTGATAATCATCGAAGGAGGAAATATTCTGAGGAGGCATCCACAAACATTCACTTGGGGTTCAGAGTGGAGAATGTATTTGCCCATAGTCATCTTGTGTGCTTTAAATGGTCTTTGTATTAATGAGAACTTGTAAATTAAGATAATAATAATAATCTTTTATTTTCACAAGTATGAAGTTATTGCGAAAAGCCCCGAGTCGCCACATTCCGGCGCCTGTTCGGGTACACAGAGGGAGAATTCAGAATTCTCTCTACTTTGTAATCCGTGTTAATCCTAAAATCTGTGTGTAATTGTTAAGCTAAGTGGGCAGTAAAGCCGTTCCCGCCGCTTGGGAGAATTGAGGGAGGGCGTTGGACCGGCGGCCCAGAAAATTTTGGCGGCCCAGGCGATTCTCCCAATCGGCGCGGGAGTGGAGAATCTCACCCACGGTCTTTAAAAAAATAAATAAAATTGAGAGTACCCAATTCATTTTTCCAATTAAGGGGCAATTTAGCGTGTTCAATCCACCTACCTTGCACATCTTTGGGTTGTGGGGGAGAAACCCACGCAAACACGTGGAAAATGTGCAAACTCCACACGGACAGTGACCCAGAGCCAGGGTCGAACCTGGGACCTCGGCGCCTCGTGAGACTGCAGTGCTACCACTGTGCCACCGTGCTGCCCTGAGTTACGGTCTTATGAGCCATGGTTCCATTCTGGGATCTTCCCATCCAGTTATAACATAAACTGGGATCGTAACTCATCATTATGACATTGCTCCTTACTCACATGCTCAGTAGATATTATTAGAATAGCATTAGAGTTGATCCTTTACTCTACAGAATTTGTTGCTAACAAGTTAAACTTCCTCTTTTTAAGAATTTTGATTGGCAGTGTATGATTGGAGGACCATTTCACTGTAAGAATGATGGTTTAAGTTGAATAGTAGGGTGGCTTTAAAAAAAGTCCTAAGGGCGCAATATTACACAGGTTCTATTTACTATGCAGTAATAATATCCCCATTTCCTTTGCTTTTACGAGGCAGTGCAATCTACATCATTCTGTTGTTTAGCTACTTAAGACAAGATAGGAGCAGAATTGGGCCACTCGGCCCATCGAGTCTGCTCCGCCATTCAATCATGGCTGATAGATTTCTCATCCCTATTCTCCTGCCTTCTCCCCATAGCCCCTGATCCCCTTATTAATCAAGAACCTATCTATCTCTGTCTTAAAGACACCAGTGATTTGGCCTCCACAGCCTTCTGCAGCAAAGAATTCCACAGGTTCAGCACCCTCTGGCTGAAGAAATTCCTCCTCACCTCAGTTTTGAAGGATCGTCCTTTCAGTCTGAGGCTGTGCCCTCGAGTTCTAGTTTTTCCTACCAGTGGAAACATCCTCCCCATGTCCACTCCATCTCGGCCTCTCAGTATCCTGTAAGTTTCAATAAGATCCCCCCTCACCCTTCTAAACTCCAATGAGTACAGGTGCAGAGTCCTCAACCATTCCTCATAAGACAAGCTCTTCATTCCAGTGATCATTCTTGTGAACCTCCTCTGGACCCTCGCCAAGGCTAGAATATCCTTCCATAGTACGGGTCCAATATTCCAAATGGGATCTGACCAGAGCCTTAAACAGCCTGAGAAGTACATCCCTGCTCTTGCATTCGATCCCGCTTGACACGAATACTAACATTGCATTTACTTAAGTTGCTTTACTTTCATGTGCAGTTTTTAAAATGTCCTAGTTTAATGATACTAAATCCTATACGTGCATGAAAATAATTTCAATTTATGTTAGGTCTATAGCTGTGCAACTTCGACAAGCATTACAAATTATTGCTGGTTTAAAAACTGATTGTATGCTTAACAGGGCCAAATTGGTAGTCTTAAAATAGCTAAGCTGTTCCAATAATCCCGGTTAGGGTCGAAGCATATCAAAGGACACAAGGCAATGAACTCATCTCCATGTTCGTGCCTGGTACATAACTTACATACATTATCCCAAGCGCGCAATAAAACGGCCTGTTTACCCTGATTAATGATTTCTCATTTGAAAGGTGAACACTTCCTTTCCACTGTTATATATGACCCAATGCCTCTGAAACATTTGTTAGTATAGCAGCTTCTGGCTGAGCATTACCTTGGTCATTGGCAGTGGAGGAGAGATGGCAAGTGTGGAAACAGAAGTCAGAAGTAGTTTAACACCATTAATGGATTAAGTTAGAAAATCCAGGTTATCAGGAACAAAAATAGGTAAATAAGGGGAGGTGTCACCCATAAAATGCTCCCTTATTTTAAAAATATATATTTTTATTAAGGTTTTGCAGAATTTTTCATAAGAAAACAGTGGTAACAATAATAACAAAACAAAATAAAGTGAACATTAACATAGTGCAAAAAGAGAATATACAGTAACAATTAAATAGACATTACCCCACGCGACTCAGTCTTCCCACACCATCCCAATGAAGCACTCACCCCCCAACCCCCGCAACCCCCCCTCCCACCCCCTAATCCCCAACGGATTGCTGCTGCTGACATTTTAATTTGCCCCGAGAAAGTCGACGAACGGCTGCCACCTCCGATGGAACCCGAGCGTAGACCCACTTAAGGCAAACTTTATTTTCTCGAGGCTGAGAAACCCAGCCATGCCGTTAACCCAAGTCTGTACATTCAGGGGCTTCGTGTCCCTCCACATTAATAAATTCCGTCTCCAGACTACTAGGGAGGCAAAGGCCAAGACGTCGGCCTCTTTCGCCCCCTGAACTCCTGGGTCTTCTGACACTCCAAAGATCGCTATCTCTGGACTCGGCACCACCCGTGTGTTAAGCACCTTGGACATTGCCCTCGCAAACCCCTGCCAGAACTCTCTAAGCTCCGGGCATGCCCGAAACATGTGGACATGGTTTGTTGGGCTGCCCTTGCACCTCGTACACCTGTCTTCTACCCCACAAAACTTGCTCATTCTCGCTGCCGTCATGTGTGCCCGGTGGACCACTTTAAATTGATTTAGACTGAGCCTGGCACATGATGAGGAGGAATTAACCCTGTCCAGGACCTCTGCCCACAGACCCGCTTCCAACTCCTCACCTAGCCCCTCCTCCCACTTGCCCTTGAGCTCCTCCACCGGGGTTTCCTCCACCTCCTGTATTCCTGGTAGATACCTGACACCTTCCCCTCCACCACCCTGTCCTGTATCCTCAGT
Organism: Scyliorhinus torazame; assembly: GCF_047496885.1. Lineage (NCBI taxonomy): Eukaryota > Metazoa > Chordata > Chondrichthyes > Carcharhiniformes > Scyliorhinidae > Scyliorhinus > Scyliorhinus torazame. The sequence goes on along the minus strand of NC_092724.1, from coordinate 115,068,857 downwards.
CGGAAAGGCCACCACCTGTTTTTTCAGGAAGGCTCGTACTTGCAGATATTTAAAGGCATTTCCTAGCGGCAGATTAAATTTGTCCTCTAGCGCCTTCAAACTAGGAAAGCTTACGTCTACGAACAGATCCCCCATCCTCCTGATGCCTGCCCTCTGCCAGCTCTGTAACCCACCATCCATCCTACCAGGGACAAACCTGTGGTTGGTACATATCAGGGTCCAGACCGACGCTCCCTCTACCTTCTTGTACCTCCTCCACTGCCCCCAGATCCTCAATGTCGCCACCACCACCGGACATGTGGAGTAGCGGGTCGACGAGAATGGTAAAGAAGCCGTTATCAAAGCTCCCAGACTAGTACCTCTACATGACTCCACCTCCAGCCTCTCCCAAGTCGACCCCCCCCGCCCCAATCGCCCACTTCCTAATCATGGCTATATTGGCCGCCCAGTAGCAGTTGCGAAAGTTCGGCAGTGCCAAACCACCCCCCCCCCCCCCCCCCCCCGACTGCGCTCCAACAGCAATCTCCTTACTCGCGGGGTCTTATTCGCCCACACAAAGCCTGAAATGATCCCACTCACCCGTTTAAAAAAGGCTTTCGGGATGAAGATGGGGAGGCATGAAAGACAAACAAAAATCTGGGGAGGACTGTCATTTTCACGGTCTGGACCCTCCCTGCCAATGACAGCGGGAGCATATCCCACTTTTTAAAGTCCCCTTCCATTTGCTCAACCAACCGGGTCAGATTGAGCCTGTGCAGGGCATCCCATTTCCTGGCCACCTGTATACCCAGGTAATGAAAACTTTTCTCTACCATCCTGAGCGGTAGCTCTTTCAGTCTCTTCTCCTGCCCCTTGGCCTGGATCACGAACAACTCGCTCTTTCCCATGTACAGTTTGTACCCTGAAAAACTACCAAAATCCCTCAGAATCCGCAGAACCTCCCCCATTCCCTCCACAGGGTCCGAAATGTACAGGAGCAAATCATCCATGTATAGCAAGACCCGATGTTCCACCCACCCCCCCCCACCGAACCAGTCCCCGCCAGTTCCTCGAGACTCTCAGTGCCATAGCTAGCGGTTCTATAGCTAGAGCAAATAGTAACGGAGAGAGGGGACACCCCTGCTTCGTTCCCCGGTGAAGCTTGAAGTACCCCGGCCTCAGCGTGTTTGTACATACACTTGCTACAGGCGCCTGGTACAGCAATTTCACCCAGCTAATAAAGCCCTCACCAAACCCGAACCTCCCAAGCGTTTGCCACAGGTACTCCCACTCCACCCGGTCAAAGGCTTCCTCTGCATCCATCGCTGTTACTACCTCCGCCTCCCCTCCTTCTGAGGGCATCATAATAATATTCAAAAGTCTCTGAACATTGGTATTAAATTGCCTGCCTTTAACAAGCCCAGTCTGGTCTTCCTCTATCACCCCTGGGACGCAATCCTCAATTTTTGTACAGAGAATTTTAGCTAGCAATTTGGCATCCACGTTTAAGAGCGAAATCAGCCTGTATGACCCGCATTGTTCCATGTCCTTAAATGCTCCCTTAATAATGTTGGTTTGAGCCATTTCAAAAGTATATATTGCTTAATAAAAAGTATTGTTCATCTCAAATTTATGCTGTTTGCTCCATAATAAGACATAATGAGGATATCAAGGGTATACTAATTTTGTTGAAACACTCAATTTATTTAAACACAGGCAGATATTTTAAAAAAAAAATAGAAAAATAGAAAAATACAGCACAGAACAGGCCCTTTGGCCCACGATGTTGTGCCGAACCTTTGTCCTAGATTAATCATAGATTAACATTGAATTTACAGTGCAGAAGGAGGCCATTCGGCCCTTTGAGTCTGCACCGGCTCTTGGAAAGAGCACCCTACCCAAACTCAACACTTCCACCCAACACTAAGGGCAATTTGGACATTAAGGGCAATTTATCATTGGCCAATTCACCTAACCCGCACATCTTTGGACTGTGGGAGGAAACCGGAGCACCCGGAGGAAACCCACGCAGACATGGGGAGGACGTGCAGACTCCGCACAGACAGTGACCCAAGCCGGAATCGAACCTGGGACCCTGGAGCTGTGAAGCAATTGTGCTATCCACAATGCTACCGTGCTGCCCTTGAGAACAAATAAATCTACACTATCATTTTACTGTAATCCATATACTTATCCAATAGCTGCTTGAAGGTCCCTAATGTTTCCGACTCAACTACTTCCACAGGCAGTGCATTCCATGCCCCCACTACTCTCTGGGTAAAGAACCTACCTCTGATATCCCTCCTATATCTTCCACCTTTCACCTTAAATTTATGTCCCCTTGTAATGGTTTGTTCCACCCGGGGAAAAAGTCTCTGACTGTCTACTCTATCTATTCCCCTGATCATCTTATAAACCTCTATCAAGTCGCCCCTCATCCTTCTCCGTTCTAATGAGAAAAGGCCTAGCACCCTCAACCTTTCCTCGTAAGACCTACTCTCCATTCCAGGCAACATCCTGGTAAATCTTCTTTGCACCTTTTCCAAAGCTTCCACATCCTTCCTAAAATGAGGCGACCAGAACTGTACACAGTACTCCAAATGTGGCCTTACCAAAGTTTTGTAAAGCTGCATCATCACCTCACGGCTCTTAAATTCAATCCCTCTGTTAATGAACGCGAGCACACCATAGGCCTTCTTCACAGCTCTATCCACTTGAGTGGCAACTTTCAAAGATGCATGAACATAGACCCCAAGATCTCTCTGCTCCTCCACATTGCCAAGAACTCTACCGTTAACCCTGTATTCCGCATTCATATTTGTCCTTCCAAAATGGACAACCTCACACTTTTCAGGGTTAAACTCCATCTACCACTTCTCAGCCCAGCTCTGCATCCTATCTATGTCTCTTTGCAGCCGACAACAGCCCTCCTTACTATCCACAACTCCACCAATCTTCGTATCGTCTGCAAATTTACTGACCCACCCTTCAACTCCCTCATCCAAGTCATTAATGAAAATCACAAACAGCAGAGGACCCAGAACTGATCCCTGCGGTACGCCACTGGTAACTGGGATCCAGGCTGAATATTTGCCATCCACCACCACTCTCTGACTTCTATCGGTTAGCCAGTTCGTTATCCAACTGGCCAAATTTCCCACTATCCCATGCCTCCTTACTTTCTGCATAAATTTTGATATGGAATGCCTTCTTCCCATATTTTCCTTCACACAATACTGCTCACGATTTTTATCATATTTACATTTTGTATACCTCATCCCTCTGCAGGCACAGAGGGCTTGATGGGGCATCAATGTCCCAGGGATTATATCTGCAGTTCCTATGCCTGGGAAACTATGTTATGCAGAAAGGGTGTGGAAGATAACGGGCGCGATCTATTTGAATGGGAACAGAGTCCCTTAAGGAGCATGTTTAGTCGTGTGTTTCCCGGCCCTCGGAGTGCCGAGAAACCCCACGCAATTCAACGGGACTCTGATCCCATTTAGGTAGATTTGGGGCCTCAGCAGGGAACTCCGCACTTAGTCCCGTTTTCTGCGCTGAGGACCAACGCTCACCAGAACTCCTTAGTGCAGAAGGAGATCGGGATGCCATTTTCAAATGGCGGCCCAATCTCTCGATCCCCCAATGTGATCCCTGAACCACTTCCCAAAGCCACAAGTCACCTATAAGCCCCCCCCTGCATCCACACAGGGCAACACCAGGCCCAATGCCCATCGCGAGAAAAATGTTAGCTTGGCACCTTAGTAGTGCCAGACTGCCCAGGTAGCACCAGCAGTGCCAGGGTGCCACCCTGCCCAGAGGGCGAGCATTTAGGGGCCTCCAATTCCCTAGGGGACACACCCAAGTGCCATTCTGACTGGTCTCCGTTTGCAGAGACCAGCACTGAACAGCACTCACCCACTGTCTCCAAGGCAAAAGGGTTAGATCTGATGCCTTGGGTAGATTGTGGGAGTGCATATTACAGTGAGACTAGCTGTCACACTCTAATATGCAGATTTGCCAAAAAGTGATCTACCCACAACACCTCGCAAGATTGTGTTACATCACCTGAGGGGGGAGCTGGGTAGATCCCAGAAAAGGGATCTCCTGGTATTAGCCGGGCATAACATGGCCGGTAAATCGCGCCCAAGATCAATATGAGGCTCCCAGCATATGGAATGTATCCTCACACTAACAGAAGTAACCATGAAACTTCCCACTTTACATACATCTATAAGAATATTACTATAAGACCATATGACATAGGAGCAGAAATAGGCCGTTCAGCCCATCGAGTCTGCTCCACCATTCAATGAGATCATGGCTAATCTGATACAATCCTCAACTCCACTTTCCTGCCTTATCTCCATAACCCTTGATACCCTTACTGATTAAAAGTCTGTCTATCCCAGCCTTGAACATATTTATTGACCCAGCCTCTACAATTTCCATGTAAAGAATTCCACAGATTCGAGAGGAGGAATTCCTCCTCATCCCAGCCTTAAATGAGTGACCCTCTCACTCTGAGATTATGCCCATTGGTTCTAGACTCTCCCAAAAGGGGAAACAACCTCTCATTGTCTACCCTGTCAAGCCCCCTGAGAATCCTATATGTCTCAATAAGGTCACCTTTCATTCTTCTACACTCCAATGAGTACAAGCCCAACCTACTGAACCTCTCCTCTAAGGATCAACTTAGTAAATCTTGTCTGGGCTGCTTCCAATACCAATATATCTTACCTTAGAAATGGGGACCAAAATTTTTTGCAGTATTCCTGATGTGGCCTTATTAGTGCTTTACGTAGTTTTAGCACGGCTTCCCTATTTTTATACTTCATTCCTATTGAAATAAAGGCCATCATTCCACTTGCCTTTCCTATTACCTGTAAAGAACTTTCAGCTTTGTGATCTGTAAATATAAATAGATATAAATCCCGTTTGGGGTGTATGAATGTGCTGAAGTTCTCATTTTAAATTTCTAGTTTTGTAAGCCTAATGTTCGGTCCAATTAATAGGCAGTCAGGAAATTTTGATTCTGATTTTCAGACCTTAGTCTCTTTGCTGAAATGTAGCTTCTTGGGTTCGCAGGTTTGGTACATGATGAAGATAACAGGCTTTCCGAATGTTTCATCCTTTGTTTCCTCCGTGCGTCAGTGAAGAGTCATGCAAGATTCTAGCCACAGATCAGCAGCTTTGGGCCCCTCAGGTAACCTTAACAACATTTACTGGTTTTATTTCAACTTCAAAGAAGATCAGAAGAATCCTTCATTGTTATCAACAGTGACAAATCCCACTAAACTGAAACAAAATAGGTCATTAAATGCTTTGCAGTGTAAAAAAACATGAAGGCCAGCTTCTTGGATAGCTTCAAGAAAATTAAAACAAGGTCACAGATGTGGTAATAGAACTGAATGGTACAAACTGCGCTATAACGTAACCTTGTATTTAATTGGTGCTTAATTGTGATTTTCCAGCCTTCACTTTAACTAACAACTTGATGGGACAATATCATTATCTGTCCGATTCCAATTCAAGGTTAAGACTTCAATTATCCATGATGAATATTTCTTGAACTGTGGGTTTTTGTTATCAAAGCATGCCACATAATTACATTCACTTTATGACTCAGTCAGGGGTTCGTACTACATAATTAGGACATATGTGCTACAACCATATGGCAGATCCATGTGTTTACGAGTGAAAGATTTGTACATTATTATCTATTTTATTTTAATTTTAACTATTTCCCCTACAAGAGAGATGATTTAATGTGGAATTTAATGTAATTGTGCGATCATGATGCATTGTTCACATAGTGCTTGAATATTTTAACGAAATGGCAATTTATGACAATATTTGGTATTCAGTTTGTTAGACTAGTGATGGAATTGCAGAGACAACATTAAGGGTTATATCATTTCCATCTTCCTAGAATGATTCAATGATTCACTGCATTTCCATTTGCAGAATTTATTGTGTTTATTTTAAAGCTGACATATCTTTGCTATGCAGTAAATCTGTTTATACAGTTGGCTATTGCCATATAAATTGGCCATCAAACACATATCATCAACTGAAAAGGGACCGATGTGAAGTTATTGAAATTGCTGGTGATTGCATGAATTTCCTAGATTAACAGTTTAAAAATAAAACGTATTTGGAATGATTCAAAAACGTCATTATGGAAGTCAACAGGCTCCAACAGAGGTGGAGGAATTTTACAGGCCTGGGCGATGTATTTGAAGGCGGGGTGGACTACCTTTACTGGGGGTACCTGTGCCCGTTGGGGGCATTTCTCCCCACCCCCACCAAGATGATATCACCCCCATAGTCCCTCCCTCCCAATTCCTCGAACCCAACCCAACCAAAAACCCCGGACTTACGTGCAAGTCTGGCATCCAAGATCTTTTCTTGGCACCCCCTTATAGTCCTAGCTGCAGCCCATACTTCATTCTGCCTCCTGAAGAGTCTAACACCCACTCTCAACTTGTTAAGTTTACCCCATTAGGTGGAGGGTGGGTGGGTGGGGGGTGGTAGTGGCGAGCAATACATCCTACCTCCCCCCCAGCGCCGCCCATAAAATTCGCCATATAGTTTCTAATATACTTGATTTATAACCTTAATATTTTAATTTCCATAAGCCTATTGTGAATGATGTCCCTGAATCCCCTCTGTGCAGATCTTGCTTGACCATACCTTCCCGATAACCCCACAGGGAGGCAGGCAACGTGATGTTATATTTTCACCAATACCAGTCCATTTCAGCTCTGCCGTTAGTTCAGTATTAACCTCAAAATATTTTTTCTTCTCCCCAAACACACCCACTCCACCCAGCCCCCCTCCCCCACCTCACATCTCCGACTTCTGTATAAGGTCTGATTTTGCAATTGTAATGACAGCAAAACTGTTAGCATTTATCATCGTTACAAGTATGAAACCGAAAGCAACTTCTGATTTTCATAAATGTGCAGTTCAAAGTGGAAATCCAGATTTTGCTGTCAGTGATTTCCTGCTCCTCCACAAGGTCCACTCTTGAGGTCCCTGCAGATGGCTGTTGCAATATGTCTTTAAGAGATAGCAGCATTACATCTCTAGAAGAGTGTCATGTCATTCAGTCTCAGTTGCACTTTGTAATCAGAACACAGCACACACAGCTCTGCTGCTGAAGTTTTCAAGCTTTCCTATCCATGTTTTTTTTAAAATTTTAGAGTATCCAATTCTTTTTTTTTCCAATTGAGGGGCAATTTAGCTGTGGCCAATTCACCTACCCTGTAAATTTTTCAGGGTTGCGGGGGTGAGACCCATGCAGACACAGGGAGAATGTACAAACTCCACATGGGCAGTGACCCAGGGCCGGGATTGAACCCGGGTCCTCAGCGTCATGAGGCAGCAGTGCTAACCACTGCACCACCGTGCTGCCCCTTTTCCTATCTATGTATACCTCTTTTCATGTGACTAGTTTAAATAAAGGAACCCACAACACCATTCCATACAAGAGCGATCGGTGCCTTTGAATCATTATAGAAACACAACATGGTGATCAATGACGGTGAAACAGGTAGCAGCAACATGGAGAACAGCCTTGGATCGTGCTACATGACATGAGGTGATCCTTGTCAATTTGTTCAGACCGCAAGAAGTTCACAATGTTAGAGAGTGGTGAAGTTATAGTGTGCTGACTGCTCAGAAAAGCTTGGAAGGGGGCAGCACGGTGGCGCAATGGTTAGCATTGCTGCCTCACAGCGTCGAGGTCCCAGGTTCGATCCCGCCTCTGGGTCACTGTCCGTGTGGAGTTTGCGTGGGTTTCGCCCCCACAACCCAAAGATGTGCAGGGTAGGTGGATTGGCCACGATAAATTGCCCCTTAATTAGAAAAAATGAATTGGGCACTCTAAATTTTTAAAAAAAAAGAAAAACTTGGAAGACACTGAGATGGTGGTTACCTAAAGAGCTGGGAAGCGGATGAATCCCTCATGGTGAGATTGTTGCACATAGCCTGTCGGTTCAGCGAATGGTACAGAACGTCGAGGGGACCGGGTTACTCAGTCAGGACATGGTAAGGTTGTGGACTGGATTGAGAGTGAGCAAGGGAGAGTCAAACAAGACTTTCATTTTAAAAAGTCAGGCCAGAGAAGGTTGCGATGAAAATGGGTGGCTTTGGGACTTGATGAACACAAAACTGAATTAAAAACAAAGACGCCATTACTCTATGGTGCATTCCCACGCTATTGTGGGTGGAGCTTTAGAAGAGCACGGAAAAGCGGCTACAGCAACACTCGGTCAAAGGGATATTTCATGGAATTTTCAGTGCAGAAGGAGGCCATTAGGCCCATCAAGTCTGCACCGGCTTTTGCAAAGAACCCTACTTAAGCCAACACCACCGCCCTATCCCCGTAACCCAGTAACCCCACTTAACCTTAGGGCAATTTATCATGGCCAATCCACCTTGCACATCTTTGGACTATCGGAGGAAACCGGAGCACCTGGAAGAAACCCATGCAGACACGGGGAGAACGGGCAGACTCCGCACAGACAGTGACCCAAGCCGGGAATCGAACCTGGGATCCTGAAGCAGTGAAGCAACTGTGCTAACCACTGTGCTACTGTGCCGCCCAATTTGTCAGAATGTCCACAAAATTGGGATGCATCTAACCTACTATCTGAACTTAAAACCTTTAGCAGTAAAGCTATGGTTTCTTGATTTAGGTGTGTCTGAACCAAACAAGCAAGCCATAGCAGTTGTGAGTGAAGATCAACTGACACTGAAGAAATCAGGATTAACAGCAGAGGAGCTGAACGATCTGTAAAAAAATGGATTATTCTGGAAAACCAGTTCATTATCAGGTTAAACGTCCATATTCAACTTTGAGAGTTCATGACTGTTGTATCTTTATACGAACAGCATAAACGAATAGGATTGCAGATGCATGTGGGTTGAATACAGAGGGTTATTAGGTGGATATTCATTGTATAAAGTCTGGTACTAGAGTAAGGGCAAAAGCCCACGAAGTAGCCTATAACATCACAGCCTGTCACATGACTTGGCTCTTAAAGAGACATTGCAAACAACAACAACCCATATATATAATATCCCCCCTCTTTACTTCTAATGGTCCAAAACAACTAGTAACTACTATTTTAACATAGTAAGTTACATACCCATACACACAAAAGTGCAGGCATTAAATTCTATACATTGTAATAACACAGTGGCCGGGATTCTCTGGGATAGTTGTCTCCCTAGGATTGTTGAAGCAGAGAGCCTGGAGCTGTGAAGCAGTTGTGCTATCCACAATGCTACCGTGCTGCCCAGGTGGGCATCTATTTCTCACCGGTTGCCTAAGCACTTCCAGGACTTTGTTATTCTCAACCTTATATGTATTCTCAGGCTCTCCAGCGGATGCCTTTACCCTTGAAGGTGTTACAGTCTCATTTTCTGAGATAAGAAATAGTCGTAGGTACCTCTGGTGCAATCTCTGCTTCTGCAGATGGACTTCAAGTCCCACAGCCTCACAGTCAGATGGAATGGAGACCATTACCTCTTGAGGTTGGCCTAGAACTGGCACACTAACAACATTGATGTCAACTCCAAGGTAAGGACGATCTTCAAAGATGTCGAGGTCTCTTTAATTGCTAGTCATATACATTCCCAACTTCTCTCAAAAATCATCATCACAAAGGGAATTGTTGAGAAAAGATGTGTCTTTCCTGTGAGCAAAGACCACCGATACCTTGTCAAAGTATTGGAACAATCATTATCAGAAGCATCGGCATTGCAATTTCACAATCCTAGCGAGACAACTATCCCAGAGGTAAATGTCTCCCATAAAAGTCTGGGAATATGTATCCTACAAAAAGACAAATAAATTGTGTGGCGATCTTTGAGAGGTTAACTTCAAGATGGAAAGCGTACTGATCACAAAGACACTTGAAGCTCTTTTCATGAACTAAACTAATTTTATTTACACTACTTTATTATGGTAGCACAGTGGGTAGCACTGTGTAGCCACCTGAGTTGGCCACTTCCCGACTTAAAATGGAGAACCGCAAAGGCTGAAGGGAAATTCAGCCAACACAGGCAAAAACTAGCAGGTGCAAAGTTACTGTGTATTAGATTCTGCTGAAACCCAGACAGCATCGATACAAGCAGCCATCTGCATAGTAATGTAGCAGCCATCTACATAGTAATGTGCGATCCCTGGGAACAATCAAAACTTTTTAAGGTAAACAAGGCCAAGCCTGACTCCTCGGCACTAGCAGGAGCCAACACAAAAGAGGTTAACGGACACTTAAAGACCGCCCAACGATCAGGGAACAGCTCCAGTATTGGAGAAATCGAACTAATCGATTGGAACAAAGTCCAATCACTTGAAACCAGGTTCGGGGTCCGCCCTGAAGGGCGGGAAGCCCCTGGGGACTATAAAGCAAAGCCCCCAAGTTCAAATCGTCCTTCTTGACAGGGTCACTCAGCAACACAAAGCAACCCTTTACAGTGACCTGTCCAGCTGCCTCCAAAGAAGTAAGTCTCAAGTCAATGCTCGCTACGAGATAGGCGCTTCTAGCTACCAGTCCATACCAGCTTTTGAATCCCGCAGTTTCAGAACCCGAACGAAAGGCCATTTGTTCCCTGACCTGGTGGGCCAGTCCGAAGCTAAGTATAGGCCTGTTAGTTATAGAAATAGCCTACAAAGTAGAGTTTATGCATGAGTAGCGATTTACTGTGTATAATAAATGTGTATTGATTTGAATCTTACTAATTGGGGTGTTGAGTTATTGATCATTACCTGAACTTGAACCTCGTGGCGGTATCATATAGATATCTGGCGACTCCAGAGCAAAGGTTATAAAACAGAGCCAATTGAACCAACCAAAAGTTAGCAACATATTACTGCCGACATCCTGACGGGACCCGATCTAGAAGTGGCTTAACCACTCCGGGAGAACCCAAAATTTGAATTAGAAATCCAATTGGGAACAGAAAAACCACAAGTGTTCAAGCAGTTCTGATCAATCCTCATAATTCGGAAGTGTGTTAATGCATGCGTAATTAACAGGGCTATAAGGTAAACTGATAGATTTTTGTTGTGACAAAACTGTCGGGAGTTTGTATTCCGGAAAATAGCGAACGCCGTACCCGTAATTACAGCACCGCCTTAATACCCCTCGTTCCAAATATTCAGAGAGGAAAGATGGCAATGCAGGCAATGCAACGCCTCATGATCCCCGAAGAATTCATGGTCGCAGCGACCAGCAGCATTAGAGTAGGACAGTGTCCCGTTTGGGAAGAGGAAATCAGAAAGTACCTCAAAGGGAAAGGATGGCCCCTTAGGAGCGAATTCTGTGAAAATGAGGAAACAGGTCCCGGGAGTATAGGACATACTTGGTGGGAGAACCTGAGCGAGATTCACAAGAAGAGCTTAGGAAAAGCTTGCAAGCCGATGGCAATCGTGTCCTGTCTGGCACAATTGCGAGGCACAGAGGAGGTCGTTAGGACTCTCCAGGAAGAGATAGAAGGCATACATCGAATGAGCAAGGTCGAGGTCAGTGAGGTAGAGAAAGAGAACCTAGAATTAAGGAGGAAGTTAGCAGCAAAAGACGGAGAGGTGGATGATGCCAAGTGGGCACACCAGTCTTGTCTGGTGCACCTAAGCAGCTTCCAATCCCAGTACGAAAAGGCCTATTAGGACACGTAATGTGCAGTCCTGGTACGAGAGGAAACCGAGAAGCAGTTAGAGGCATTGCAGAGGCAGTGTAGTGACCTGAAGGCAGCGTTAAGAGCACTCCATGCTGCCACCACAGAGCAAAGACAAAGCTCATTAGACCACGCAAAGTGCCGGAAGCAGATTGCAGAACGCAAACTCTGCTTTCAGTTCAAAAAGGATTCCAGGAAACCTTTGGATCACAGTTAGATAAGGAAGACGGCCCTGATTGGGAAGAATTGAGTGAGACAGCACAGAGATATGTTCAGGGAATATGTGCGCAGGGAAAGCCCCAGAAGAGAAAAGCGCCCCAACCCCCCACAGAGCAGATAGTTCAGGCTCCAATGAACCCAGTCACCACCCACCGCACAGCCACATCGGACGACACGGAATTTCTGTACACCACCCCTTTAACAGTGACCCAATTACGGGACACGTGCGATGAAATCAAACCGTTCCTCCCCACCTCAGACCCCCCACCACGTCTTTGCCAGAGTAAAACAGCAGGCTACCATGTGCGGCCTGGATGAGCGAGAGCAAGTAAAGCTCACAGTTTTGAGTTCAGACCCTTTGGTCGTAGCAGCCCTTCCCAACCCACAGAATGTAGGAGGAGGCACCCTTGCAGAAATGCATACCGCGATCCTAGACGCGATCGGGTATAACCGAGGTGACCTCGTAGAGGGCCTCAACAAATGCCGGCAGAAGAAAACCGAGCACCCCACTGCATTTGCTGGACGCTTGTGGATCCATTTTGCAGTAGTTTTCGGAGACTTAGACCACGGCCATTTGTCCCCAGACAACATGAACAAATGGACCCACACCCTTATCTCCCATGCCACAGAAACAGGACAAAAAGCTTGTGCCAATTATGATCCCTCAGAGGAGGCTCATAATGAGAAATGGGTTGTCAAAAGATTGTCCCGCACCAGGGAGCAATCTGTTCAAAACAAACCCACGAATAAAAATCCCGAAAAACAGCAGGCAGAAGAAGCCATACACGCAGGTAAGGCACACCAGAACCCCGCATGGGTGAACGAAGGCTGGAACAGCCCCCCACAGAAGCCACAGGAGTGTTACAACTGTGGACAGTTAGGACACTTTGCAAGAGAATGCAATGCCCCACGAAAGCCCCAGAGAGCCCAGCAGGCAGGCACTCTGAATAAGAATAAGACAGAGCCCATACATGGTGTGAGCACGCGTTCGGACCAAGCAGACCTGAACGGAATGGACTGACGGTGTTCGGGCTCCCCCAGTTGGGCCTGCGACACCCTTTGGGATAGGTCCGGTCGACCAGTAGCTGCAGCAAAGATACGGGGACAGCCCATCGAGTTTCTCTGGGACACAGGAGGGTCCTGCACCACAATCAATTCCTCCACCATGTTTCAAAAGGACACGTGGCCCACTACAGCCACCATCACCCTCAGCGGCTTTACAGGCCACTCACAGCAGGGACACATCACCGCCCCTGTACCCATTCAAATCGGCAACATCACCACCAAGCACCTCATAGTTTTAGTCGATCTACCCCACACAGCAGAACACATTTTAGGCATAGATTTTATGAATTCCCACAACCTATCCTTTGATCCAGTCAATCAATGTGTCTGGAAAATGGCAAAATCCGCAAGAGCCACCACAACGCTCACCATAGGAGAATATGCAAACAAGATTAGCGCAGTAGGCGAATTTTGGTTTGACCCAACTACGATCAGCGCGGACAAACAGGTTAGGGCAGTTTTACAAAAGAACAGGACAGCATTCGCGACCCACAAACACGACTGTGGCCGGATGACTGGATCCGTTCAAATCACAGGACCTTACCCTAGACCCCAAAGAGGCAGAGGGAGAAATCGCAAAAGTTATCGACAGCTTATCAGATCAGTAGCCTCCACTAATAATGCCCCAATTTGGCCAGTGAGAAAGCCCGATGGATCATGGTGACTAACCATCGATTACCGGGAACTCAACAAAGTCACCCCCGCAGCAGCCCCCACGGTAGCCACAAGTCCCGAGACCATGCTCAAGCAGGGACTCAATTCACGATATTTTATGGTTTTGAACATCAGTAATGGATTCTGGTCCATTCCATTGGCAAAAGCGTGCCAGTACAAATTTGCCTTCACTTTTAGAAATCAGCAGTACACGTCTTCAGCAGACATGCCTTCCACAAGGATTCCACAGCACGGTAGCATTGTGGATAGCACAATTGCTTCACAGCTCCAGGGTCCCAGGTTCGATTCCGGCTTGGGTCACTGTCTGTGCGGAGTCTGCACATCCTCCCCGTGTGTGCGTGGGTTTCCTCTGGGTGCTCCGGTTTCCACCCACAGTCCAAAGATGTGCAGGTTAGGTGGATTGGCCATGATAAATTGCCCTTCGTGTCCAAAATTGCCCTTGGTGTTGGGTGGGGTTACTGGGTTATGGGGATAGGGTGTAGGTGTTGACCTTGGGTAGGGTGTGATGCACTAAGCGTCAAGAACCACAAAGGCATGTGAGACTTTAACCAAGGCTTTAATACACTACATAGGAAGCTTACCCGACACAGACGACCCCAGACCAAATGGGTCAGGTCTCAGAAGCTGGGTCTTATACCTAACTCCCGGGGGAGTGGCCAAGGCGGAGCTCTCCGTGGCCAGGTCAGGTTACATACAGGTGACTGAACCTCTACAGAGCTACAGTACAATACACAGGATTACAGGGCCACGTTACACACAACTATTATATAACTATGTACAATGCTAGGGAAGTACAGTGGTGTATCACCACAGGGTGCTCTTTCCAAGAGCTGGTGCAGACTCGATGGGCCGAATGGCCTCCTTCTGCACTGTAAATTCTATGATAATCTATGATAATCTATGAAACTCCCCCTCCATTTTCCACCGACAGTTGGCAAATGGTTTGTCGAAATGTTCTCGCCCCGAATGTCTGGTCCAGTATGTGGACGACCTATTACTGCAGACAGACACCAAGGCAGAGCACATCGAGCTTCTGTCCGAACTCCTGGAACTCCTACAAGCAATTGGATGTAAAGTAAACCCCCAAAAGGCCCAGATTTTGGAAAACAAGGTGATATATTTGGGTACAATTATCACACATGGTAAACGCGAGATCGAACACAAAAGAATTGACTCGTTTGCAAAATTGCCCCTTCCCCAGAACGTTTCAGCCCTCCGGTGGTTTTTAGGACCGGTTGGCTATTGCCAAAACCACATTGACGGTTTCGCCAGCAAGGCAGCACCCCTCTCGGAACTCCTAAAGAAAGGAGCCCCTTGAGAATGGCTTCCGCAGCATACGGATGCTGTGAACTCTTTGGAAAGTTCCAGACCCACTTTCCCCTTACGCTATAGAGATGGCAAGCACAGACCGCACCCTTTTGGCCGTGCTCCTCCAGGAAGGGAACGAACAGTTACGGCCCGTGGCTTACGCCTCCAGAGTTTTAGTTGCTGTGGAGCAGGGATTTTCAGCCTGTGAAAGGCACCTGCTCGCAGTTTTTTGGGCAGTACAATATTTTTCGTACATAACCGGACTAAACCCCATCACAATCCTGACGGAACACACCCCCACCCAACTTTTACTGGACGGACGGCTTAAGGACGGTACAGTCAGTCAAATAAGAGCAGCCAGATGGATCCTTCTTTTGCAAGGACGGGACATCACTGTTAAAAGGACCAAGACCCACACTTTCTTAGCAGATAACCTACAGTACCCAGGCACCCCCCATGAATGTGAAATCACCTCACCACACCACAACACAGGCCCCTTTATTGCAAAGACATCCCCCAGAAAGATAGGTAGTCCAACCCAGAGCCCCAAGCACACAGTCACGTGCGAACCCATAAGAATATATGTGGATGGATCTTCCACAATATTAGAAGGGAAGCGCATAACAGGATGCGGCATTTATGTCGAGGACGTGCAGGGACGCGCCCTAGAAGAAATCGGAATAAAACTTCCAGGCCACTTTGGTGCGCAGGCGGCAGAGCTAGCAGCCATGGCGTACATTGTAGAACACCCAGATTCCTTCCCAGCCCAGCAGACTTATACTCGGACAGCCTCTATGTCTGCAACAGCATTAAAGAGTTCCTACCCCTGTGGAAAGCAAGAGGATTTGTTTCCGCAGACGGAAAACCCCTCCCTTCAGCCCCATTGCTCTGGCTCATCTTAGAAAAAGCACAGGACAGGACCTTCGGAATCGTTAAAGTTTGAAGTCACCACCGTTCCTCCAACCCTGGAAATATAAAGGCTGACGCACTGGCCAAAGCAGGTTCCAGCCATGGATATTTTTGAACACCCCCCGAAAGCGCACCAGTAAATGCAGTTCAGGTCTCGCCGACTAATATCGAGGATTTAGTGCAGGCCCAGAAGCAGGATAGCAATCTCAGGGAGATTTTGAAAGGAAAATTTACGGCACCTTACGATAGGTTTAGAAATGCACGAACCACACATGACGGTGTGGTGTTAAAAGATACCCTTTATGTGGTTCCTGAACAGGACAGGAAACAGCTTATTTGTTTGTTCCATGACAGTCATGGACACCAGGGAATTGATCCCACTACAGCCCACCTCAGGCAGCTCTGTTGGTGGCCAAGTTTAAAAGAAGATGTAACTCACTACGTTGAGAGTTGCCTTATCTGTGCCCAGAACAATCCGAACAGATACGCCAAGAAAGCTCAACTTAGCCACACCCACCGCGTTAACGGCCCCTGGACTAACCTCCAGATTGATTTTATAGGACCATTGCCCCCTTGCAGGAATGGTTATAAGTATGTACTCGTTGTGATAGACACGTTTACAAAATGGGTAGAGGCATTCCCATCCAGAACGAACACAGCAAAGACCACAGCCAAGATCCTAACCCACCACATCTTTACGAGATGGGGACTCCCCCGCAGCATTGAATTCAACCAAGGTTCCCATTTTACGGGACGTGTCATGAAGAACGTCCTCACGATATTTGGCATTACCCAAAAATTCCACATCGCATACCACCCCCAGTCAAGTGGTATCGTGGAGCGCATGACTCGGACCCTAAAATCTACCCTCCGAAAAATGGTCCAACAGAACAACACCACTTGGGATTCAGTCCTCCCTTTTGCACTGATGTTTTTGAGAAATACTGTCTCAACATCCACAGGTTATACCCCAAACACTCTCATGACCGGACGCCCCATGAAAGGCACAGAATTTTTATTAGGATTGGACTTGACCAGCCCCGAAGTGACGGACCTCACACACGAGAACGCAGTAAAACAGTTAGTGGAGAATGTAAAAACGGCTCAGCTAGCAGCCGCAGTAAGATTAGGCACAAGAAAGAAACAGAGCAAGGCCTGTTTCGAAAAGACAGTGCATGTGACTGAGTTTGAGGTAGGACAGCAAGTCATGCTCTCCATATACAACCCCAGCACATTCCTGTCACCGAAGTATTCGGGTCCGTACTCTATTGCGGACAAAGTAAGCCCCTCCGTGTACAAAATTAAGTACCCCAACGGAAAGACTGCGTGGTTCCATATCAACCAGCTTAAGGCATATGGACCACAGTCTAACCACGCACATCACGTCATGCTCGACGCAGCAGAACACTCCCCGCCCACAGCCAACATTTCCCTACCCTCCCCCAACACGTCCAGCCCAGCCACGGACTCAACCCGACTCCACCCCCGCACTGTAGACTCCACCCCGGAATGCCCACAGACTGCAGCAGTAGCGATAGCGACTGTGACTCAGACAACAGCCACAGCACGCCTCCTTACTATCCCCAGGCAACAGGACCCACACCCAGCGAATCTGACCACGATTCGAGTGATCCCTTCCTCATCACATTCCTCAACAAACCCCACCATCGACCATCGACTCCGTCTCCACAGACATAGACACATCCTTTTGACACCGCGACAATTCATTCAGGCTCGTCCGGAACGACGAGATGGATCCCAAATCGCACCATGCAGCCCTATCCGCCCTTATACACTCGAGAGTTTGGCATCCGGTAGAAGATGACGACTTTGAGTCTGACTCCCAAAGCGAGAACCCCTTTGCGACCCTGTTCGCAACCGATAACTGAGGTGTCCAGATTATGTTTTAAAAAGGAACCGCTTGGGAGAAAACGGTGTCCTTTCTGATGGAACCTGCAGCATGTTTAATGTTGTTTGTAGTGGTATTGTTAAATGTTGTTGTACGATATTCGGTTTAAAAAAAAAAATGAGGGAGTCACACATGGTGACAAATTGTAAAGGGAGAATTGGCACTGAAGGACAGAAGTACTAACAGACGAGATACTAAACCAAGATAGTAACAGACACTATGCTTGATCCCACAGAACCCCAGAAGCTCCAGCGAAGAGAAGAGAAGAGAAAGAAGAACCATGAGGACATCCTCCATGTTGATCATCACCCTAATGAACATTTGGTTGCACGCAAACGTGAACCCCCTGACCCCCAACCCCCCCAACCGTTAATAATTTACTTCCCCATAGAACCCAGAGCCCAGTCACAAGTGACACCACACCATCTTGGTGTGACAGGTTTATAACCTGGTACTCCCTGTCCTACTTAATAGAATCCCCATTAGTATTGGCGATATTCTGTTGCATCGTGCAGACTATTCGCCTGAGGAAATGGCAAAGGAGAGCCTACCGCGCTCGCACCCCCGGTATATAGGATAAGATCCCCTATTTTTGGTTATGACCAGACCCCCGACCCTCACGATCTATAATAAAGAACATTCGTTTGCGTTCTTTTTTGTGAATAAAGAAATGTGTTTCATGAGCGATTGCACAATCCTGACTGCCAAGCCAGGAAAAATGTGAATAATGCTGCTATAATTTTGTTTGTATCATTAAGGAAGTTAGTATGATTGAATGTTTGAGTGAGTGTAGTTTATTGAGGACAGTTAGAGGTACCGTTTTCTTATTTTGTAATACATGTCCCTGTTTTGACATAGCGTCACTTCGAATGTTAGTTAAAATTTTCTTGCATAGTTATGGTCAGTGTAGAGGCCATAGAAGAGTGCTCACTGGGTCAGGGAATGAAGACAACGCAGTTATGTGATCCTTCACGCTTCACGTTAGGATCACAAGGAGGGTGTGTAGCCACCTGAGTTGGGCACTTACCGACTTAAAATGGAGAACCGCAAAGGCTGAAGGGAAATTCAGCCAACACAGGCAAAAACTAGCAGGTGCAGAGTTACTGTGTATTAGATTCTGCATAAACCCAGACAGCATCGATACAAGCAGCCATCTGCATAGTAATGTAGCAGCCATCTACATAGTAATGTGCGATCCCCGGGAACAATCAAAACTTTTTAAGGTAAACAAGGCCAAGCCTGACTCCTCGGCACTAGCAGGAGCCAACACAAAAGAGGTTAACGGACACTTAAAGACCGCCCAACGATCAGGGAACAGCTCCAGTATTCGAGAAATCGAACCAAGCGATTGGAACGAAGTCCAATCATTTGAAACCAGGTACGGGGTCCGCCCCTGGGGACTATAAAGCAAAGCCCCCCCAAGCTCAAATCGTCCTTCTTGACAGGGTCACTCAGCAACACAAAGCAACCCTTGACAGTGACCTGTCCAGCTGCCCCCAAAGAAGTAAGTCTCAAGTCAATGCTCGCTACGAGATAGGCGCTCCTAGCTACCAGTCCATACCAGCTTTTGAATCCCGCAGTTTCAGAACCCGAACGAAAGGCCATTTGTTCCCTGACCTGGTGGGCCAGTCCAAAGCTAATTATAGGCCTGTTAGTTATAGAAATAGCCTAGAAAGTAGAGTTTATGCATGAGTAACGATTTACTGTGTATAATAAATGTGTATTGATTTGAATCTTACTAATTGGTGTGTTGGGTTATTGATCATTACTTGAACTTGAACCTCGTGGTGGTATCATAAAGATACCTGGCGACTCTAGAGCAAAGGTTATAAAACAGAGCCAATTGAACCAACCAAAAGTTAGCAACAACTGTTGCTTCACAGCTCCAGGGTCTCAGGTTCGATTCCCAGCTTGGGCGACTGTCTGTGCAGAGTCTGCACATTCTCCCTGTGTCTGTGTGGGTTTCCTCCGGGTGCTCCGGTTTCCTCCCACAAAGTCCCGAGTTCTGAATTCTCCCTCAGTGTACCCGAACAAGCACCGGGATGTGGTGACTAGGGGCTTTTCACAGCAACTTCATTGCAGTGTTAATGTGAGCTTACTTGTGACAATAAAGATTATTATTATTACTTGATTTAGAGTTCGACACTTATTCCTATGGTAAACAACTATATTATTAAACTACACTCACTAACACTATCTCTATATTTTAACTACAATTATATTTTAACTCACTAGCTCTACAATGCACTCTACTCCATTCTCCTACCCTCTCCAGCTCACTCTCTGAAATCCAAAAGTTCGGACAATTTATAGGACTGTCCCTTAGCTCCCTCTAGTGGCTAGTTTTAATATACCATTAACTCTTCGCATGCTGTACATTTGTGTAATGTCACAAGTTGTATTACTTCAAAATCTCTGCCTCTACGCAATCCAACTACTCCAACATCAAGCAGCAAATATTAGCTTCAGTGTTTTCAATCATGCAGTTTGATACCTACCTATTTAGCAAATGGTGGCAGAGATTGACCCCAAGCCATTGGAGATGATTTGGTGAAAACATTGATTAGTGCATCACCAAGATTGCAACATCGCTTAATAAATATTCAGAGTTACAACTGTGAGATTAGGTACAAGCCAGATAACATGATAGTCACATCAGATATCCTCAGTAGATAACTAACACTCAGCAGATGCCTAACCCAGCGAAAACAAAGTAGATGCCGAATACAATGATCTATACATTTACTTCATTGACATTGAATTTGAAGACGGTCTTCAAATTGATCTGGTACATTTGTACATAATGCAAATGCCAACAGCTTCAAGAAGAAATGGTGAAAGATTCCACATTACAGAAACTGCGGAAAACCATTATTGAAGGATGGCCTGATTAAGTTCAGCAGGTATACCACCATTGCACATGAGAACCCCACCCACCAGGATACCCGTGCGACTCGGTCAACGTTGTCCTTGTCATAATATACACCAGTATATCATGGTGCAGACACATACTGATGGACACACAGTGGGACCAATCAACACACACAAAACCGCAGCCAATCACCAGTGAGAGCACACGCACTATAAAGACAGGAGGCATCAGAGTTCCCGCTCATTCAAGTTGCAGCTAGCTCGGAGGACAGAGCTCACAGCCTGTAACACAGACATTCACCATGTGCTGAGTGCATCGACTGGTTAGGACAAGGCAAAGGTCTTTAGTTAAAGCTAGTATCGTATTATCCAACGGTCTGAGTATGTTTAAACAGTTAATGATACAATAAAATAGTGTTGCACTATTTCAAGTGTTGGTGACCTGTATGTGATCCAGAACACCCAACACATCAGTCCTGAGGCGTGGTACATTGGCGAGACCATGCAGATACTGCGACAACGGATGAACGGACATCGTGCGACAATCACCAGGCAGGAATGTTCCCTTTCAGTCGGGGTGCACTTCAGCAGTTAAGGGCATTCAACTTCTGATCTTCGGGTAAGCGTTCTCCAAGGCGGCCTTCAGGACGCGCGACAATGCAGCATCGCCGAGCAGAAGTTGATAGCCAAGTTCCACACGCATGAGTACAGCCTGAACCGGGACCTTGGATTCATGTCGCACAACATTCACCCCCCACCATCTGACTTGCGAAATCCAACCAACTGTCTTGGCGTGAGACAATTCACATCTTTTTAACCTGTGATTATCCCTCTCCAGTCGCACCATCTGGACCTGTAAAGATTTAATTACCTGCAATTCAATATATCATCTTGCATCATTGACTTTGTCTATTTATCTGTTTGTGAAACCCACATCTTCACTCACCTGATGAAGGAGCTGCGCTCCGAAAGCTAGTGATTCCAAACAAACCTGTTGGTCTTTAACCTGGCATTATAAGACTTGTTACTGTGCCCACCCCAGTCCAACGCAGGCATCTCCACATCCTGATTAAATGTCCACGAACATGCAAGACCATTTTGGCCTCATCTGAACAAGCTAGATACCTCCCAGGGAGTTATTTTTAAAGGCAGACTGGTCATCATACTGGAATCTTTGTGACCTGACATTCTTCAATAACTTCATCACTACACATTGGTATAAATCAAACGAGGAGACTCGTTAGAGAGTCAGCCTGGTGACCGGGTGTGAACAATGATATTGAATCATCAACAAGCTGTGCGAGGCATGTCAAGAGCATATGCAAAGTCAGCATAAAGAACCATTGATTCCACACGGAGCTCTGAGCCATCCTTGGCACAAAACTGCATCCAACCTCTTTCATGTCTATGGCACTGACTTCATCATCATCACCGATTACTTTACCAAGTACTCAATTTATTCGACTATTGCCACAATACGTCAAGCACAACTGTCACATATCCTCTAAGTGCTACTTTCAATTTATTTGATATGCCTGGAGAGATCATTATGGATAATGCTCTGCAATTTATTTGTAAGCTATTTTAGGATATGTGTGAGAAGTGAAATATCAATCACACTACGTATTCCCATTACCCTAGATCGACCGACCTAGATGAATGAATGATCGGTGAAATCCCTAATTCTTAAATGTAGACAGACCAGTCAAGAGCTACACATTGCAATGTTCTATCTGAGAATGTGAGACCTTTTAAGCGCAACTATTCCATCACTAGCAGAGCTCATGTTTGGCAGACCAGTGCATAATAATTTATCTACTCTTACCCATTCTACCGTCAGAAACGGAAGAATCTCTAGAAAAGATGACCAATGTGTATGATAAAAATGCTAGTACAGAATTGACAAGTTTACAGTGGGACAGTAAATTTGCATCCAGAATCCCACAGAAGATACATGGGATCAAGCTGAAATGACAAGGATTTGTTCAAAACCAAGTTCCAGTGAAGTTGTTACTCACAAAGGTGCAATGCTAAGGCATAATCGAGGACAAATCAAATCCATTTCAGCTCCTCAACCACCATACAGTCTTGAGGAAGAGATCCCAAATGCAACCAGGAACAAAATCCAAGAATGCCTCATTTAAATAAATGAACCACAACGTGTTTACCCAATCCCTCATGAGCGATTGGTGCCTTTATATCATTATAACATAACAATAGCAATCTTTAGAAATCACAAACTGGGGGCTGGATTCTCTGCCCCACAACGCTGAATTCGCGTTCGGCGATGGGGCGGAGAATCCGTTTTGGCGCTGAAATCAGGAACGGCGCCGGTTTTAAAATTCTCCGCCCCCTGAAAATCGGCGTACTGCGCCGAGTATCCACTGCCTCAGGCCATTGTCTGAGGCCCACCCCACAATACTCAGTCGCCGACCGGCCAAATTCCCGACGGCGTGGGACTCTCATGGTCCCAGCTGGATGGGAACCTCGTGAGGCGGCTGCGGACTCAGTCCGGCGCCGCCACAGACGGGGGAGGGCGGGCTTCATTCAGGGATGGGGGCAAGATGGGCGGGCGGTCCGGGGCGCGCGAGCGGCCAATATAGGGCACTACTTTGCCGGTCCAGGTCTGCGGGCTGAGTCCGCCATGGAGCATGGCACGGCCGCTGCAGGCCGCCACCGTGCGCCTGCGCGGCCTCTGACCTGGAACTGCTTGGGGCCGTATCGGCAGTGAGCTCTACGACGCCTGCTATCCCCTAGCAAAATGGGGAATCTGTGGCCTTTTGACGGCAGTTTTCATGGCGTAAGAGACCACAGTTTTCACGACGGCATGGGGACTTAGTCTCCAAAATGGAGAATCCAGCCCAGGAAATAACTTCTCCATTAATACTGTTCAAAAACACACAAAAATGTTAGTTTGTTAATAAGGGGTAACTGAGTCTTTAATGGTATACAAGGTCTAACTACTGACGAGCCTTTACCTCGCTGGAAAACCAATTTTTAAACATTTGTATAACTTTTTTCCATTACGATAAAAAGAATCATATTTTTTAAATGCAAGAATTTGTTAAAAGTCTATTTCTGATATTTCAGCTTCTAATCTTTATTACAATCAAAGTTTATTTTAATAAGTGCAAGGTTTTACTTGGTGCTTTGCTGTCTCTGGGAATACTTTGATATGATTGAGTGTCTACAATGCTCGATGACAGCACTGTTGCTAACCATCTGGAGACTCCCCTTGATTTGGCTCCAGATTCAAATTAATGTGGGGAAATCCACACCATAGGGATTGCTAAATCTTTCTGGGCAGCTTTCTTTGAGGCCAACGAATACCGTCACTTCTCCGCTGATTGCAAAACTTGGGCCTTTGTGCTTACGACTGTAAAGCACTTTGGGACATCTTGACGTATTAATTTAGCACCTTTGACAACAAGTTCTTTCTTTAAAAGCACTACTTCAGTGCAAATTGCTTTTGTTGTTAGTCTACTTTCATATGTGGCCGTTGGTTCCCTCTATCCTTGGTTATGCTTCTATTTGGTGTGACATATAGATAAATTGCACAACAAGCACAAATTAAATAGCTTGGTTCTTTCTTCAATCATTGCACCAAGTTAACCTGGGACATGATGCTGTAACTGATGCCATTTTAAAAACTTCATTACGCATCGTGAAACCAATAGCAAGATAAGGCTTGATGAGCTAACAATTTTTCACTTGAGTCAGGCCACCAATTCCACTCTTCACCTGGTTACCAGATGACATATAGCAGCAAACTAGATATATTCCCAGTGACACAATAGTGGGCTTCAGGAATATGGTGAGAAGGCACACAAAAATCCTGGAACTCCCTCCCCAGCAGCACTGTGAGTGTACAGAAGAAACCTTCAGAAACTGCAGCGGTTCAAGAAGGCAGCTCACTACCACCTTCTTGAGGGCAACTAGAAGGGTAGCATGGTGGGTCAGTGGTCAGCACTGTTGCCTCACGGCACCAAGAACTCGAATTCGATCCCGGCCCTGGGACACTGTCCGTGTGGAGTTTGCACATTCTCCCCATGTCTGCTGATGTGTTGGGTGTTCTGGATCACAAACAGGTCACCAACACTGGAAGTGGTGCAACTCTATTTTATTGTAAGGTTAATTATATTAACATACTTGAACTGTGGGTAAATGCAATACCAGCTTTAACTGTTGACCCTTGCCTAGTCCTAACCAGGTGATGCACTCAGCACATGGTGAATGTCTGTGTTGCAGGCTGTGAGCTCTGTGCTCCGAGCTGGCTGCTACTAGAATGCGTGGGAACTCTCCTGTCCCCTGTCTTTATAGTGCGTGTGCTCTCACTGGTGATTGGCTGCGGTGTTGTGTATGCTGATTGGTCCCACTGCATGTCAATCAGTGTGTGTGTGTCTGCACCATAATATATTGGTGTATATTATGACATCTGTGTGGGTTTCACCCCCACAATCCAATCCAAAAAGATGTGCAGGGTAGGTGAATTGGCCACACTAACTGGCCCTTCATTGGAAAAAAAAAATTGGGAACTCTAAATTTATCAAAAACAATTAAGGGCAACTAGGGCTGGGCAGTAAATGCTGGCCTAGCTAGTGACACCCACATCCCGTAAATGAATTTTTAAAAAAAGGTTTACCTAACAAAAAAACAAAAATTCACTCTTAGAGCTTAAATGTCACTCTCAGATTGCCCATCCCCTTAAGTGGAACGCCCAGCACAAACCAGTAATATGGCTATGACTGGAGATTTAACAGGAGGAAAATCACACAGGTTTCTCTATTGTATGGTTCCCACAGCAAGTTAAGTTAGAAACTCTTGATGATAACATATTCATAAAAAGGATATTTTGAACAAAATCATTTCCAGCATTGGTTCACTTCAGATAAATGGCTTGCCTGATTTTCCATTCCAATCACGTAAAGCAACATAATTTGCCTACATTCTGAAAACAATAATTCCATTTGTATTTGCAAGATATCCAATTCAATGAACGAAACTGTACGATATGCTTCTGGCATTATTTCAGTAAATGAATACGTCACATGAACCTCTAATGTATTATATATTTTAATGTTGCCAGACTAAGGAACTAGATAAAAAGGATCATTCTGTGTTGGGAAAATATGCAAAATTATTTAAAGTTAGCTCAGTGTAACATTTGTGGCGAAATTTAAAAAATGTAAGTAGAATAATTCACCATGAAAGCTGGAATTAGGACTGAACCAAAAAGAGGTTGGACATCTGGCAATGTATTGCCATTTTCTTTATAGCACTTTTCAGTATTCATTTCTTCCTCCATTCATTCTAACAGTTACTAGTAGGAGTGTAACACATTAATGTACTCATGCATTGGATAAGGAGTACATTGCAGATATCCTGTCAGCAGGTCATTAAATAAAAGGGGTCAGCAATAGACTGACTATACAAGTATGGCAACCTGGTAGAGCACTTGCCTTCCAGCCAAAGGTCAGACATTGAAGGCCCCAAGCTATCTTTCATTTGAGTCCATCTGCTTCAGTGAGATGAGTTACGTTGGCTTTCAGCAAACCTGTTAAATGAAGCACTGCACCACATGTTTTATGGAACTGTTCATATTGTTATAGCAAAGGATGTTAGACTCAGGACATGTGGTACATGCTTCCTGGGCAAAATATAAAAACAATATATAATTTAGGATGCATTATTTTGCAGATAATTTTGTTTGAGTTATAACTTTTGTCATTTTATTCTCTAAGAGATTAGCACTGGATTCTCTAAAAGGAAGATAAGGTTAATCAGGGGAACTATCCCTTGTTTGTACATTTATTTTAGTTAAGGATATATATTTTTAAAAATTGTGTTTACTCTTTCTCTGCCCGTGATCTTGGAATAAAGACGTTGATTGTTACATTGGTAAGATTTGTGTGGCATTCAGTGGGTTGCAGAGAAAACTTAGATTATAAGATTGTAGAAGTGGCCTGCACAATCCTAAGTAAAGGGTCTGGTTGGTAGGCCATAAGACATAGGAGTAGAAGTAGGCTATTCGGCCCATCAAATCCACTCCACCATTCAATACGATTGTGGCTGGTTTGATATAATCCTCAACTCCACTTTCCCACCTTATCCCCATAACCCTTGAATCCCTTAGTGGGTGTAATGGGTTCGTAATTTATCCTGTTTATTCTTGGAGTTTGAATTATGAATAACTTTAAATTGGAAAAATGTCCCAAAAAGCATTGCCGGGTGCTAGCCAAGGATTATAAATCTCCTCTCTGCTGATTGCTGATTCATATCTTCAGTGATCATTACTTAATACTCAAGAGAGATGATAAAATGACTAGCATGAAAAATAAGAATATCGTAATGATCAGTTATTATATATTTAAGAAGTTGGGATTAAAGCAAATATTCAGAATTTTACTTTGGATCTGCCCCATGTTTTAGTTCACACCTGAGTACTCAATGTTAACACTGGGGTGGCGATTCTCCAATATTGGGCCCAAGAGTTCGCGCCGTCATGAACACCGTCGCATTTCACAATGGTGCGAACTGGGCCCGGTTACGTACTATTCTGGCCCCCACAGGGGGCCAGCATGGCACTGGAGCGGTTCAAGCCACTCCAGCCTCCTTTCGCAGCGCCAAATGGGTGCCGCGCCAACCCGCCCATGCGCAGTTGGGCCGCACCATCCTGCGCATGCGCGGGGGACTTCTTTAGCGCGCCGGCCCCGACTCAAGATGGAGTCGGTGTTCAGGGGCCAGCCACGTCAGAAAGTAGGCCCGGGGGGAGAGAGGCCGGCCCGCTGATCGGTGGGCCCTGATCGCAGGCCGACCCCATCGGAGGCTCCCCCCCCCAGTGAAGGAGCCCCCCTCCCCCCCACAGGCCGCCCCCCAACCATTCCCGTTGAGTTCCCGCCGGCAGCGACCAGGGGTGAACGGCGCCGGCGGGACTCTGTCGTATCGGTAGCGCCGCCCGGCCCATCCGGGCCGGAGTATCGGCAGCCCCGCCGATTCCAGCGGCCCGTGGCCAGCGCCGTGCCAAATGCGCTGGCGCAAATGGCAGCGATTCTCCGCACCTCAGAGAATCGCGCTCCAGCGTCGGGGCGCCGTGACGCGGCTGCAGCGATTCTCCGGCCCGGCGCGGGGCTCGGAGAATCGCCCCCTGGGTGTTGAAATATTTTCTTCTCCAGCATCAACAATTCTCACCTTCTAAGTGAATGTAAAAGACCCTTAAGGGTCAAAACCTTAACTGCGTTTCCCTCTCCACAGATGCTGCCAGACCTACTGAGTTTATCCAGCATTTTCTGTTTTTATGCTTTATATATAAATCATGACATATTATTTACAATTCTGAAGGTTTCAAAGGTCAGGGCCAAATAAAAGGAAATCAGGCTGCCTGAAAGATCTATCCAATTACTTTAGAGATATTTGTCTTTTCTCCTTGGCTGCAAAGTCTTTTTCAACAGATTTATTGGGCGTCATTCTCCGACCCCCCAGAGGGTCGGAGAATGGCCGTTGGCCGCCGTGAATCCCGCCCCCGCCGGTTGCCGAAGTCTCCGAAGGGAGAAAAGTCGGCGGGGCGTTAATGTCGCCGCTGCCGCGGAGAATGTCACGGGTCTGCGCAAGGCAGCCGATTTTTGGCCTGCCGATATTCTCCCTTCCGGATGGGCCGAAGTCCCGTCGACGTGATTACCGTTCACGTCGACGTAAATTAAACCTCCTTTTCATCGGCGTACCCGGTGCTCCAGGCTCACGCCGACCAGCGTAGAGGTGAGTGACGGCCTGGGGGGTTGGCTCTGGGCAGGCAATGGCGTGGCCGCAGTCTGAATGCGTGAGGAGAGGTGTGTCTCGGGTTGTGTGTGTGTGTGTGCGGCGGGGGGTGGGGGGGGGGGTGGTTAGAGTAGGCTGGGCTCCGGGGGAGTGCCGGGAGGAGGTCCGTGCCGGGGAGGTGGATGGGGGGTCCGTGCCGGGGTGAGGTTGGGGGGGGGTCCGTGCTGGGGTGGAGGTTGGGGGGGGGGGTCCGTGCCGGGGTGAGGTTGGGGGGGAGTCCGTGCGGGGTGGAGGTTGGGGGGGGGGTCCGTGCTGGGGCGGAGGTTGGGGGGGGTCCGTGCCGGGGTGGAGGTTGGGGGGGGGTCCGTGCCGTGCTGGGGTGGAGGTTGGGGGGGGGGGTCCGTGCCGGGGTGGAGGTTGGGGGTTGGGGGGGGTCCGTGCTGGGGTGGAGGTTGGGGGGGGGGTCCGTGCTGGGGTGGAGGTTGGGGGTTGGGGGTGGGTCCGTGCCGGGTTGGAGGTTGGGGGGGGGGGTCCGTACTGGGGTGGAGGTTGGGGGTGGGTCCGTGCCGGGGTGGAGGTTGGAGGGGGGTTCGTGCCGGGGTGGAGGTTGGGGGGGATCCGTGCCGTGCCGGGGTGGAGGTTGGGGGGGGGGTCCGTGCCGTGCCGGGGTGGAGGTTGGGGGTTGGGGCGGGGTCCGTGCCGGGGTGGAGGTTGGGGGGGGTCCGTGCCGTGCCGGGGTGGAGGTTGGGGGGGGTCCGTGCCGGGGTGGAGGTTGGGGGGGGGGGTCCGTGCTGGGGTGGAGGTTGCAGGGGGGGTCCGTGCCGAGGATGGGGATGGGAGGGCAAGTGAGTTGGTCCACCTGGCCAGGTGCCAGCCTCCAACAGTTGGACCCATGCGGTCCATGCCACCTGGCTGGGGGGAGGAGGGGATATGGGCAATGATGACATGTCGTCCTTCCCCTCCCCCCCCACCAGGCCGTCATGTTTTCAGATCATCCAGCGATGTTGGCCGCCGTGGTGGCAGCCGCTCATGTCTATGTTGCCCTGGATGAGGAGGAGGAGGAGGAGCAGGAGGAGGAGGAGCGTGCCAGAGAGGCGGCGCAGGCTGCCGCAGAGGGGCAGGCGGCAGCCGCCCAGGCTGGAGGGACACATGACCGACAGGACGAGGAGGGGGAGGAGGACGTCGCGGCCCCACGGCAACGGAGGCACCCGAGGGCGCCCCGTGTGTACCGACCCCGGCAGTCATACCAGGACCTCACGGACCGGGAATGCAGGAGGAGACTCCGGATGAGCCAGAGGTGCTTTGGCATGCTGAAGATGCGTTTCAGGTGCCTGGACCTCTCTGGGGGCGCCCTCCAGTATCGGTCAGATAGGGTCGGCCGCATCATTGTGGTGTGCTGCGTTCTGCACAACATAGCCCAGCAGAGGGGCGATGTGCCGCAGGCAGAGGAGGGCGGAGTGGAGGAGCAGCAGGAAGAGGCCCAGTCCTCCCCAGATGAGGGGGATGGGGGCAATGGTCAGGGCAGACGGGGTAGACACAGGCGGGTGGCTGTCCACCATTACCGGCTGGCCCAGCAGGCACGGGACAGACTGATAGACGCCCGCTTCACTGACTAGATGGGCGTGGGAATCGGGTAGTATGGCCACAGACCGCACACCATGGCAACAGCCGACCACCCACACCCCCCACCCATCCACCCACCCAGCACCCTCACCCCCCTCCCCAACCCAACCCACCCACCCGCATGCACACCACCCCCCCCCCCCATTGCCGATCCACCTGTGGCACAACGGGCCGGGCTCACACAGTTGCGGGTGGACGCGTGTCTATCGCAGGCCATGGAGGATGATGACAACCCGCCCTGCGATGAGCTCCTGGCTCTACATCGTTGGACTATGTCTGACACATGGCCACAGTACCACCATCCACCCGGACCATCCCTGCATGCGGCTGTGACACTGCAGCGCACGGTCCTGTCCTCTGCCCGGGGGATGTTGATGGCGGCCCAGGGGGAAGGGGGCAGACTCACCTGGGGCTGAGGTAAGACCACCCCTCACACACACACTTGCGCTCAACGTACATGACACCCCCGCACACTTTGGACAGAGCACAAAGGCAGCTTCGGTAGGTGTAACATTGACTTTAAGAACCAAAGGAGTTCATGCACGTGCCCTAGCCCCTAAAACTCATCTGTGCCCTGCACCCGTGCCAACTTACTCAGTGTCTAATTGTTTGGCCTTACGGGCCCTTTGACTACGTCTACGCGGTTCCCCAGACGGTACAGCAGAACTGGAGGTGGACTCCTGTGATTCCTGCCCTCTGACACTGGATCCCTTTGGCGGCCGTTTCCTGGGGCGTTCTGGCCTAGATGGGCCAGGCTGCGACCCGGGCGACTGGGATGGCGAGCTGCCAGCCTGTCCTGCCCGTTGCCCACCCGATGCACCTGGGACGGAAGGGGGGGAGTCCGAGGTGTCGCGGTGTACCGGGACCTCCCCTACAGAGGGAGCCGGGACGGACCACACCACCATCTCCTCCCTCGGGGTGCCCGATGGCCCCCAGGCCTCTACATGGGCGGGGGATGCAAATGGACTGGCCATCCGACACCCCCCCGACATCTGGCGCTGCCAGTCCTGGAGGCCCGTGCTGGTATCGACAGGGGTCTGCAGGTTTGCAGCCATGGAGCCCAGGGGGTTGTCGAACCCTGTCTGCGACAGTGCGACGCCAGCTCGCACATGGCCACTGGCGCCGATGCCCTCAGCGATGGCCTGCTGAGACTGGGCCATGGCCTGCAGAGACTGGGCCATGGCCTGCAGAGACTGGGCCATGGCCTGCAGAGACTGGGCCATGGCCTGCTGAGACTGGGCCATGGCCTGCAGAGACTGGGCCATGGCCTGCAGAGACTGGGCCATGGCCTGCTGAGACTGGGCCATGGCCTGCTGAGACTGGGCTATGGCGTGCTGAGACTGGGCTATGGCGTTGAGCGCCTCTGCCATCTGGCGCTGGCACTGGCTCATGGCCTCCTGTGAGAGGGCAGCCATTTCCTGGGCCACAGACGCCGCCTGCACGGAAGGCCCCAGGCCTCGCAAACCGTTCCCCATGTCTGACACCGTCGCACCCATTGCCTCCACCGAGGACCCCACCCGTGCGGTGTCGGCCTGGGTGGCACGCATGACCGGCACCACTCCCAGCTCCTGGACGCGGGTGGACTCCTCCACCTGCGACCGCAGCCGCCGCAAGCCGCCCGTCACCGTCTTCGCTCGTCTCCGGGTCGGTGGTTGCATCGGATCTATGTGTGGGTGTGGTAACTGCAGGAACCCGGGATCCATCTGGGCGGCAGATGTTCGCTTGGGCTGGGCTGCCCTCTGACCGCCCGGTCCCTCTGCTGCTCCTACCTCCACCTGCTGTACCGGGACGGCTGTGTTGTGCGCACCAGTGTGTGTACCAGACGCCTCATCACTAAAGTGCCCAACCGTGGTGAGTGTTTCTGCGATGGTGGAGGGTGTTGGTGACAGCAGTGGCGTTGTGTCGTGCTCTTCGTCCCACTCTGAGTCCATGGCACTTTGGGGTGCGGGTCCGTCTCCACCCATCCACTCTGAGTCACTGTCCGGTATTTCGTCTTCCTGGGTAGTGCTGTCCCGGGTAGGGGTGTCCTGGGTAGTGGTGTCCTGGGTAGTGGTGTCCTGGCTCGGATGTGACGGGGGCCTGTGGCTGCCCCCCTCGTCGCTGGGTGGTCACCCCCGCACGTGACGGGGGTGTCGTCTCCCTGTTGCTCCAGGTCTCTCCGTCTCCCGTGGTGTGCGAGGGGCATCCTGCGGGCGTCGCATGCTGGAGGGTGCGGGTCTCTCCGTCTCCTGTGGTCTCCGAGGGGCATCCTGCGGGCGTCGCATGCTGGAGGGTGCGGGTCTCTCCGTCTCCTGTGGTCTCCGAGGGGCATCCTGCGGGCGGTCTGCATCTGCGGGGTTGGGTGCCTGGACGTTTGGTCCTGCGATACACAATGAAGCATGCATGGTTAGACATCAGGCAGTGATCAGGTGATACGGGGGAGGGGGATATAGGGGAGGGGGGATATGGGGACGGGCTGTCGGTGGCTCACTCGCTAGTATGCCCCCTACCTCTGCATCAGCAACCTCCCGGTCCTCAGGTCTGCCAGCCAGTTCCAGGGCCCTTTCCTCATGTACGGTCAGTGGCCTCTCATCAGCGGGCCCTCCTCCAGTCCTCACATGCTCCCTATTGTTGTGTGAGTGCTTCTCCTGTGGGGGGGGGGGGGGGCTGGGGTAAAAGGCAACAGTGTTAGGTAGGTATATGAATGCATGCCATCGGTTGCGCGTGCATTGCCGAGGTTAAGGTTAGGGCTGGATTCACTTGGGGATATGGGGGGGGGGGATATGGGAGAGGGGGGATATGGGGGAGGGGGGATATGGGGGAGGGGGGATATGGGGGAGGGGGCATATGGGGGATATGGGGGAAGGGGGATATGGGGGATATGGGGGAGGGGGGATATGGGGAGGGGGGATATGGGGAGGGGGGATATGGGGGAGGGGGGATATGGGGGAGGGGGGATATGGGGGAGGGGGGATATGTGGAGGGGGGATATGGGGGATATAGGGGAGGGGGATATGGGGAGGGGGGATATGGTGGAGGGGGGATATGGGGGAGGGGGGATATGGGGGAGGGGGATATGGGGGATATGGGGGAGGGGGGATATGGGGGAGGGGGGATATGGGGGATATGGGGGAGGGGGGATATGGGGGATATGGGGGAGGGGGGATATGGGGAGGGGGATATGGGGATATGGGGGAGGGGGCATATGGGGGAGGGGGGATATGGGGGAGTGGGGATATGGGGGAGGGGGGATATGGGGGATATAGTGGAGGGGGGATATGGGGGATGGGGGGATATGGGGGAGGGGGGATATGGGGGAGGGGGGATATGGGGGAGGGGGGATATGGGGGAGGGGGGATATGGGGAGGGGGGGATATGGGGGAGGCTCACCCTGCCTGCTCTGACGAGGTTGTTCACCTTCTTGTGGCACTGGGTGCCTGTCCGTGGTGTCAGGGCCACAGCGGTGACGGCCTCTGCCACTTCCCTCCACAGACGCCGGCTGTGGCGTGGGGCAACTCTGCGGCCGTGCCCACCGCGTCCAGGAGCGCCTCCACATCGCGTGACTCGAACCTCGGGGCTGAGCGACGGCCAGCCATCCAGTCGGCTGTTGCGGTCGCGTGCTCCGGTCGGGTGGGGGGGAGCAGCGCGGCCTTATGAACCGTCACGCCGTGCAGCGCATATGACGCTGCACGGCGTGAACCACTGCGCAAGTGCGGATCCCGTTACGTCGCTGCTAGCCCATTTCGGGCCGGAGACTATCGACCCATTTTTCCGACGTGACGCAAGTCCGATTTGCGCCGTTTTTTGCGCCGATCGGCGGACTTTCCGCCGATAACGGAGAATTTCGCCCCTGATGTCTACTATAACTATTTCTGATTTATTGACAAGCAAATAAGTTGTCTATTTTGAATGAAAGGGGATATATAAAGTTAGGTTGCTCACTTTAACAAAAGCTGGCTAGTTTTGACCAAAGGAGTAACATCCTTCTACCCCGTAGTGAATCTCTGGCAAAAAGCCCTGACTGAGTATTTTAGTTAAAAATTTGTTCTGGTTTTCCCATCTGAAAATAACCACATATAAACCTTTGACATAATTGATTGATCATCCAGTTTCACGTCTTTGTTGGCAAGAATAGGCTTATTTGAACGAAACAGTGAAGTAATTTCAGTTGATCAGCAGAGTTTGGTCTCCAGCTGAAATGCAAAATTATTTCAATACCTTGCTCTTTCCCTGGCTATGTCGGAGAGCACAGATTTGCACATGCAGATTTCACCCACACAGAGAACAGGATCAAGTCAAGTCTGAACTTCACTCCATTTAAACTGAACAATGGTAACAAAACATTACCATTCTTAGTTTTGTTATTGACTGGATATTCAGAATCTACCACAAAAAGTCTTGGAATACTTTTGTCCTTTTTTAATATCGGGGCTAACCATTCGTGTAAAATTGCGGCATGTGACTCTATGGGCATTTTGGATGTTAATTGTGTGATAAAAAGATTGAAATGTACATTCTTGAACAGTTCTATTATCAAAGTCCATGGAAGTGCTATTATCCTGATTTCCTGAGCTGCTTTTATACAGCAGGATAGTTTTATCCCAGTCTTCGGCAAAAAACGTAACTCCTCATTTTCAATATGGAAGACCAGAGCAAATTCAAGGCTTGGTTGAATCAGCTCTACCTCAGGTTTGACAACAGGGGTTGTGCAACGACCACTGCAAGTACTGCACACCTGAAGAGTGGTGGAAAGAGGCAGCGACTCTTGTTATTGTACCTTGAAATGTTTGTATGTTTTCAAATTAATTCGTTTTCAGTCATGTAAAAATATGTCAACACACAATTTTAATTCAAAGTTCTAAGGGAGATACTTTGGAAATTTTTCATGTAGCAATAAGCTCATGGAATATTTAACTGCTTCCTTAATACAAAAGAGGCGGGGCAGACAATATATTCAGTTAAAAAGGAGCTTGAGAGAAATGTTAATCTCTGTTTGATATTCTTCTCATTTCAGTTGAAAGCAAGATGTGTGCTTTATTCTTTATTTCCTTGTTCTATAAACTTACACTTTGAAAGGGTATTTAAGCTTTTTGAATCTAAATATCAAGCAGCAATTGTGATTTGAAATGCCAAATCAATTTCAGTTTTCCAAGATACTTCCTTAATCCATACAGCCTTGATCTTTTTCCTTTCATGAACCAAATACTTTCCTGCAGATAACAACAACATTCCTGCAGATAACAACAAACTATAATTGTCAATGGCTGCATTTTGTTTTAAACCCAACATTTCTTAGACTGCCTCAATGTGCAGGCTAAGAGATTCATTCTGATTTGAATTGCAGTCACATAGCATTTGATGGTTTCTGAATTGTTGATCTCAAATTAGAAATCTTGAAATTTCTCATTTTCATTTGCACTCATCTCAATTTTTATTAAGGATGATTTATCTGGAGTTGAAGGGCTGAATTTTCACTGAGTTGGGATGCCTTGGGGGGCCATTTAAAATGGTGGTGGGTGCTAGTTCCAGGATTCCTGACCCTATTCTCAGGCTGTCGGATTTTTGGGACTTTTCTTTAAAGGGTGCGGGCTGCTTCTTGTCAAAAGACTACACCCGGCACTTTAAACCTATCTGGTTCCATTGTGGAGATAGGCATTTTGTACCCCTCTGCAATTGTCATGGAGTCAGGTCTGGTTTTTGAAAGAGTCAAGATTCATAGCCCTTCAGAGGATTTGTGAACATTGGTCTGTATTTGGGGACCTTTTAAAAAGGTGGGTTCTGATGGTCCTCCTCGTGCCCCTATGCCAAGGTAAGACCCCTCTCCCCCATCTTCCTTGGCCCCTCAGGCTCACGATGTGAAGCTAAGGCACTTCCTTGTCCAGAGAACCAATGAACCCTATAGTGACAGTAGGTTGTGTAAAAAAAAGTTTTTAAAAGTCGCATTCATTACTTTACATGATGTCAAAAAATGTCATTTCACGATAAGGCAATATAAATTATCCAGACCTTTTAAAGTATCAATAAAAAACATCACAAAGCCTTAAAATTACTTAACATTGTGCAAATAAACATTGTGAAATTGACCATAGAGGTCAGAGAGCCTGAGCTGGCAATCAAGCAATGTTTCACAGCTGTTTCAACAAAAATAATGGCTTTCTGGGCTCTCGGCCAAACATCCATAATGAACCAAAACAGAAAAAACTGGACAGTCTCAGCAGGTATGACAATATCTGTGGAGAGAAAAGGAGGTAATGTTTTGAGTCTGGATGACTCTTTATTTTTGTTAGATTCCAGCATCCACAGTAATTTACTTTTATTTGATATAATGAAGCTTGCCTGAGTGGTCTGAACTCCATTTAAACTGAAGCAGTGATTTACAGAATTATGACAGTGCATAGTTCTAACTCTATCACAACCCATATATGCCTTGTAAACCTCACCTATTCCAGACTCAATTTTTCTAATACTGAATTGGGGGCCATCCTACCCTCCATAACCTGAAGCTCATCCAGAACTCTGCTGTTGGTATCCTATCTTACACAAACATCAGGGGCGAAATTCTCCCCAAACGGCGCGATGTCTGCCGACTGGCGCCCAAAATGGCGCCAATCAGACGGGCATCGCGCCCCCCCCCCCGCAAAGGTGCGGAATGCTCCGCATCTTTGGGGGCCGCGCCCCAACATTGAGGGGCTAGGCCGGCGCCGGAGGGAATTTCGCCCCGCCAGCTGGCGGGAAAGGCGTTTGTTGCCCCGCCAGCTGGCGCGGAAATGACATGTCGGGGCGGCACATGCGCGGGAGCGTCAGCGGCCGCTGACAGTTTCCCACGCATGCGCAGTGGGGAGAGTCTCTTCTGCCTCCGCCATGGTGGAGACCGAGTGCCCTCATGGCACAGGCCCACCCATGGATTGGTGGGCCCCGATCGTGGGCCAGGCCACCGTGGGGGCACCCCCGGGGTCAGATCGTCCCGCGCCCCCCCCCGGAGCCCGCCCACGCCGCCTTGTCCCGCCGGTAAATAGGTACTCTAATTTACGCCGGCGGGACAGGCAATTTCTCGGCGGGACGTCGGCCCATCCGGGCCGGAGAATCGAGCGGGGGGGCCCGCCAACCGGCGCGGCCCGATTCCCGCCCCCGCCCAATCTCCGGTACCGGAGACTTCGGCAACCGGCGGGGCGGGATTCACGGCAGCCAACGGCCATTCTCCGACCCGCTGGGGGGTCGGAGAATGACGCCCATAGTTACCCATGACTTCAATCTTTGATGATCTACTTTAGCTCCAAGTCTTTAAGCATCTCAGTTTTAAAGCCCTCATCCTCTTGCTAAAGTTCCACCATGATCTCCCCCTCTAACTCCATCCTTTCCTCCAGCCCTGGAAACTCTAACCCAACTCTACTGTCTGTCCACCCCGATCCTCCATACCAGCTATCTAGGCTGCATTCTCTGCAATCCTCAGCCTTGACTCAGCCTAAACTTTTCTATCTCTTCATCTAATTTTTCTCCATGACTATCATTCTTAAATGCAAGTTTTTTGCCCATCTTTTAGTTAACCACTGGTCCACTGTTTTTTTTAAGCAGGCTATTTTGCCTTATACCTCTGAACCAGTTTGAGATTGCTTTTCCTATGTTAAAAAAACTGGGAGCGATTCCCCAGTCGTGCTGTGCCAGGCGCACATCCTGCTATGTTGGGAGAATAGCGGGAGAGCGCCTAAACGTGGTCCTCGCTGGATGCCGTTCAGTGTGCGATGCTCCCAGCTCGCTGCAGCAGATGTAGAACATAGAACTTAGAACATACAGTCCATATGGAGGTCATTCAGCCCATCGAGTCTGCACCGACCCACTTAAGCCCTCACTTCCACCCTATCCCCGTAACCAAATAACCCCTCCTAACCTTTTTGATCGCTAAGGGCAATTTATCATGGCCAATCCACCTAACTTGCACGTCTTTGGACTATGGGAGGAAACCGGAGCACCTGGAAGAAACCCATGCAGACGCGGGGAGAACGTACAGACCCCGCACAGACAGTGACCCAGTGGGGAATTGAACCTGGGACCCTGGCGCTGTGAAGCCACAGTGCTAACCACTTGTGCTACGTGCTGCCCAGATGTAATTAGGTTCACGCCCTCGCTTGGCATGAACCGGATTACCATACTTAAAGCAGCATTTAAATATACTGGGCGTGATTCTCTGGCCTTGTTACACTCTCACTCAAGCGAAACGAGGCCAGTGAATAGCGGGAAATAGGCCAAAAACGAAAACCGCGCCACACGCCAAGCAATTTACGCTGCAACCGGCCTGCTCCCCTTGGCGAATTCGGGATCTCGTCGTAGCGTGGCGAGAAACCAATTATCACCACTTAAGACCTATTTCCATATAATTAACAGGGGCCACCCCATATCCAACAGCCTCCCGTCATTCATTGGCCTCCTCAGCAAGTGGTCACGCTTGATTAGTATCCTTTTTAAAAACATGAATCTGGTGGAAGGGCTTCTGTGGTGAGCTGAGGAGATGAGTAACCATCTTTGCTCACAGGCTAGGAGGACAAATGTTCCACCATGCCAACCCCTGGATTCTGTGTACCCATTCCGGGGGCAACCCTCCCTGCCCATCTGTCCCAACGACCACCCATAGCCCCCGCCGACTGCCAAGGTCCTCCGGCCATGTGGCAGATGGCTAATAGGGAAGTGGCAATCGTGGTTAAGTGAGCACTTCACACAATCCAAGTGGAAACCTGTGAGTGGGCGGGATATGCAGCATATGGGAGTCATTGCCTCGCATCCCAATCAGACCTTGATTCCTGGTCACTGTGTATGAACACTACAAGAGGCAACACCACTCACGCAGCAGCCAACATCCAAACACCCAGGGAATGGGCACTGCTCTGGGGAATGTCCACGGCCGGAGGGTGGGTGGGTGCCACAAGGAGGAGAGATGTTTGGAGAGATGGACCAAGGGTTCGGAGGTCAGCCCGCATTACAGAAGAAAGTGACAGAGGCGTCATAATGATGGTGCACAAGAGTGTTTTATGTGTAATGCAATTCCGACCACCCCGCACCACTCCTTCCCCCCTCCCCAAGTGCCCTCAGTTATCCTCGATGGGCTTGTCCTTCCTAGCTCTACCACTACGTCTGGGTGTGTCCCCAGAGGTGCATATCAGAGGTGGAGGCAGCCAGCTGATTACCTCGTCCCGTGGTCTTCGATGCCCCTGGCGAGTGTCCTCTGTGGTCTCTGGGGCCGGAGCACCCCCTGGCATGCTCCTTTAAGGAAATGAGGATTCTTTGGTCTGGCATACCACCGTAAGTCTGGACCCTCTCACGGCGATTATGGGAGAGCTTTTCCTGAGGGGACACAGAGAGGTCATCATTAGCCACACACGTGGTTCACAGTGGTGGAAGGCAGGGTGTGAAGGGGGTGGGGGTAGAGGCAGGGTTGGGGGTTGCATGGAGAGTTGAGGGGGTGGATGCTCCCGTGAGGGCTGACAGCTCTTGGGGGGTGGGGGTGGTGTCTACTCGTGCTGCCCGGTGTAGATCATTGACCTCTTTTTGGCACAGGAGGCCAATCCTCCTGGTCACACTCCCAGCTCTCACACCTGCTGTCGCTTCATCCCAGGCAGCATTGGCTGCCCTACGGCTAACCCTCCGGGACTCCCGGGGGAACAGAACATCCCTAGGCATTCATGGCATCTAGGAGCCTCCCTGATGGTAGTGTTAACATTGTTGCTTCACAGCGCCAGGGTCCCAGGTTCGATTCCCGGCTTGGGTCATTGTCTGTGCAGAGTCTGCATGTTCTCCCCGTGTCTGCGTGGGTTTCCTCCGGGTGCTCTGGTTTCCTTCCGTAAGTCCCGAAAGACGTGCTGTTCGGTAATTTGGACATTCTGAATTCTCCCTCCGTGTACACGCGCTGGAATGTGGTGACTCGGGGCTTTTCACAGTAACTTCATTGCAGTGTTAATATAAGCCTACTTGTGACAATTAAAATTATTTATTTAGGTCAGTGTCCTCGAATCTTGGGGCTGGTCTCCTCAGCGCCATTATTGGAGCTGGCTAGAGGTGGCTGAGGAAGTGCAGTTCGACCTTGTTAACGGGGGGCTGGTGAATCAGCTGCCGAGCCTTTATTTGCGGTAAGAAGCCCATGGGGCCTCGTTAAATGGACCAATTAACGTTGAATAGCATTGCCAGCCTCGATGGACCGAAGCATTTCCCACTCGCTACAACACTGAGAAATCTTTCCAGAGAATTGCACCCACGGGTCAGTTGCAAGCTGGATTCTCCCTCTATTCCCTCTCCCATCGGCATAGCAAGAGACCAGCGGGAATCATTACTGCTCTCCACCATCAGGTAACAGGCGTGATGACCATGCCGGGGGGCTCGGAGGACATTGGAGCCCTGGATGGTCGGGAACATGGTACCCTGACACATGTTGGCACTGCCATGGGACGAGCCTGAAAGGGGACATTTAGTGACTCCTTAACAGCGTGTTGCTCACATTGGGCGGGGGTGGGGGGTGGGGGGGGGGTGGGGGGGTGGGGGGGGAGGAGGGGGGGG
This sequence comes from Scyliorhinus torazame, assembly GCF_047496885.1. Classification (NCBI taxonomy): domain Eukaryota; kingdom Metazoa; phylum Chordata; class Chondrichthyes; order Carcharhiniformes; family Scyliorhinidae; genus Scyliorhinus; species Scyliorhinus torazame. The sequence continues at coordinate 115,028,338 of NC_092724.1, read as the reverse complement.
GAGGGGGGGCGTGGGGGGGGGGGGAGGCGGGGAGGTGTGGCGAGGGTGGATGCCGGTACCTGCGATAGGAGGGGCGGGGAAATCGCACCTTATTTCCTGCCAGAGACCACAGTTTGAAATTTCTTCCGCCCACTATACAAATGTGTGTCGTTGTTGTAAAGAAATATTCTAATTGCACAGGCATGCTGAGGTACCTATATCACCTTCTCTTGAATTTTGGAACTGTCTCAACATTTTCTGCTGTAGTACCTGTATTGATATTTGTATGTTAACTTGCTAGCTTATTTCATATTTATTTTTTCATTTTCTGTTATTCATACTTAGTTTGTTGTTATGGTTTTTCCATTATTATATTAACATGTTTTTCCCATTTTGTTCCATGTACTCTCATGTAAATAATAAAAGGCAAATAAAAACACTTTTAAAAAAAATCTCCCTTCTTGCTCTATATCTTGGACTATTCCACATTTATTCCATGTTTATAGAGGTTGACAATAATAGAAAATGTGCCTTCTCCAGTGGATCAATACACTGCCAGTGCAGTGCTCAGTTATACTTACCAAGAAAATTCTAGGATGAAACTGTGCATGCTCTCTATTGATTTAACTGATTTTAACCAGTGGGGTGCTGATGGGTCACTACAATTAGCTTCAGCAAACCTGGAACAACTGACCTGGACGATTGCTCCTGACTGTTCATCAAAATAACTTCTGTTGGACGGTGTGTATACGCACGTTGATATTAGAAATGAAAAGGTTCAGGCTCACTTGTAATACTTCTTATATAACCTGCTAGCACCCAATTTTTAGAGTTACACAGGAGGGATTTTCATGTCAAAGAACTGTTGCTGATTGTTATTTGTTTCTCAATATAAGCAATTGAAGCTCAAATTAAAATGTCAGAGAACACGCCAGGCATATACAAATGTATCTTAAAGATGTATGCAAGTAGTCTTGTAGTTGACAGCGTTAGGAGGCTTGGCAAGCCTGGTTGCATGTCTAAAACAGGATTTTGGTTGTTGAGATGTTTAGAAATATATTCAATTTTAAGCAAAACAGCATAGAGAGTTTGAGATTCCATATCATCATAAGTGCCCATTATCAGCAAGTGGCAATAAAAAGGACGTGAATAATGGGGCATTTGTTTTAAACAATATCCCTATCCTTATTTTCATTGGTCCGGTATTGAATCAAATAAAATAATATGGAGTGGTTAAAATGAAAAGAGGTTATTGGGGTCAAACAAACACAATTTCAAATTACCCCCTGGGTACTAATTTGAGGAACCGTTTAGGGCACATTAAAAGCAGAGTGCTGAAATGAGCATCAATAAACATCAACCGCATGTTCCAAAGGTTCAATAATTGCTCTTTACAGTCACTCTATCGTGGTTTAAAAGTTGATCTGTCAGATCAATACACTCATAAGTCATGACTTCAGACTGCTGACTTGATCCAGTTATTTAACATCAAGGGCTTCTCTATGATATATTGATTCCGATTAATAGGTAAATATACAGATTTTGATATGGGTTTCTTTACCAAGTGATTTCAGCGAAAACCACAAAGGGGGTGTGGTGGGAAGTACGATTTATAGCAGGACAGCAGTTTGTTCTATTGAATAGCTGTCCTGTATGCAATTTATTAGTCTAATCTGCTTATGTACTGTATCAGATCCACAAAATCTGCCAAGGGTAATGTTACCTAGCGGGGTGAACAATTACATTTTTGACAGGACAATTACAGTCAGAGAGTGCACAAGCACCTCGGAATTCTAACATTAGCATTGAGCTCCTTAAATCCAATGTGATATTCAGCTCATCCATGTAAATACATTTACAAGAAAAACTTATTCTGTGGGATTCTCCGTCGATGGGATCCTCCGCTCTGCCGGCAGCGCACCCACGCCCGCGCGTTTCCTGATGTCGTGGGGTGGCCCACAATGGGAAACCCCATTGGCAAGCTGCGGGAATGGAGAACCCCACTGCCGGTGGGGACGCACGTGCCAGAAAACGGAGCGGCGAGATGGAGAATCACGCCCACTGTGTTTCAATTGGGCAGATAAATGGAATATTTTACCTTGTAAACTAATCAAGCATTATCAAATGTCTGGCACAACTCCGATCTTTCTAGAGAAATTATACTGAGTTCTGTTATATTGCTTGAAGTAATATATGTTACTCATTTGTTTGTGCCGAGAAGTTCTTTACTTTGATGATGATGGATACTCAAAGTCGCCCAGTGATAACAAATAATTTATTCAGTAATTAATCAATTAACTTGTGTGTTCGATTCTCAATACTTTTACTAGCTATTTAATTAAACAAGATAGAACTAGATTAAACTATGAATATTTATACTTGCACTCTGAGCTAACTCTACACCTCTGAACTCTAGTCACAACACACCCGAAGAGAACGGGAAATGCCTGTATTTATACCCCCTGTTAGTGTTGCCCTCTAGTGACCATTTAACTGTACTGACTACACATTAACCCTTTATGTATATACATATACAGAGATCACTACAAGTTCTAGATTTAAAATAATGTGCCATTTGAGAACTTCAACTGCCATTCAATTTCAATTTACAGTCAGGAGTATTGGTCATCACAAATACACTATTACCTTTAAGCATCGCACACCTTCCTCGCACTGAGCTCCCATGCTGGCAGCCGAGATTATGATAATGAACCAGCATCTTTGATGGTCGCAAGGTCAGAATCCCATAGCCAGTTATGAAATTGAATTCAGTAAATCGTGATAATGGGTATGAAAGCTCCTGGATTGTCATTAACAGCTAAATGGTTCACAAATTTCCTCAGGGAAAGAAACCTGCCCCCCATACCTGAGCTGGCCGGTCACGTTACCTCTTAAATGCCCTGGGGGGCAACGAAGGGCAGGCAATAAGTGACACCTTACCACTGCTGCCCACATTCCACAAATAAATAAAAAGAGTATTCTACCATTCCTGAACCTAAACAATTGTTTTTTAAAAATATCCCAGAAGAGCTACTCATATTTTGCATAGAAATCTACGGTTAATGTTTGTAACAAAAATCACCAATGGACTGGTTGAGGCAGAAACCAATGTGTCTCTTAAGAAAAAGTTGGATAAATATTTGAAGCAGAGTGAGATACAGCCTAGTGGTTAGGGAGTAGGATTTGTTTGGTATTGTTCCGGCACAAAACCAACACAGACATGATGGATCAAACGGTCTCCTTTTGTACTGGAAACTTCCACAGTTAAGAAGTGATACCGGGACTTCCGGTTGCGGCTATGCCTGGGTAAGTCGCACGGTCGGCAGCTCCCGCCGAGAACGGACTTTTGGGCCCTTTTAAGGAGCTCCAGCGGCACTTGGATGACGATTCCCGGTGTGGGAAGGAAGCAGTGAGGTTCCCCCAGCACTGTGTAGAGTGGACCAGGAGCGGAGCGGTCAAAAAAGTGGCAGTAAAGAGAGGAGAACGGGCGCGAAAAAGTAAGATGGTGGCGGGCGGGGACCAGGCAGCGTGGGCTCAGTGGTCTCGGGAACAGCAGGAGTTTTTGAGAAGCTGCTTTGCGGAATTGAAGGCGGAGATATTGGCCTCTATGAAGGCGTTGATTAGCTCACTGGGCTAAATCGCTGGCTTTTAAAGTAGACCAAGGCAGGCCAGCAGCACGGTTCAATTCCCGTACCAGCCTCCCCGAACAGGCGCCGGAATGTGGCGACTAGGGGCTTTTCACAGTAACTTCATTGAAGCCTACTTGTGACAATAAGCGATTTTCATTTCATTTTCATTTCAAAGGCTGGTGGAGACCCAAAAGATGCAGGGGACGGCGATAAAGGAGGTGCAGCAGAAGGCCTCTGATAATGCGGATGAGATCCTGGGCCTGGCTGTCAAAGTGGAAGTGCACGAGGCGCTGCATAAAAAATGGCAGGAGAAGTTCGAGGACCTGGTGAACAGGTGGAGGAGGAAAATCTGCGGATTCTGGGTCTCCCTGAGGGCGTGGAGGGGTCGGATGCTGGGGCGTATGTGGCTACGATACTGAGTATGCTGATGAGTGCGGGAGTCTTCCCGAGGCCCCTGGAGCTGGATGGGGCGCACAGGGTCCTGGCGAGGAGGCCGAGGGCGAATGAGCCGCCGAGAGCCGTGGTGGTGAGGTTCCACCGCTTCACCACCAGGGAGTGTGTCCTGTGATGGGCGAAGAAGGAGCGGAACAGTAGGTGGGAGAATGCCAAAATCCGCATCTATCAGGACTGGAGTGCAGAGCTGGCCAAGAAGCGGGCAGGGTTCAACCGGGCCAAGGCGGTTCTACACGGAAAGGGGGTGAAGTTCGGGCTGTTACAGCCGGCGCAGCTGTGGGTCACGTATCAGGACCGTCACCGCTATTTTGATAGGCCGGATGAGGCATGGACCTTTATCAAAAATGAGAAGTTGGACTCAAATTAATGGTTTGTAGCATGTTGCAGGGGATGCTGGGGAGTGGGAGGGGGCAATGTTTTTTCTTTATATGGGCTTGTTTGGGGGTGGTTGTCCCCCACGTTTTTTTTCTCAGGGTTGTGTGGGCCTGTGGCCCTGGGCCTTTGGGGATTGGGGTGAGGCTGCAGGTGGAAGGAGCTGCGCCACAGGGGGCGGGGGCCTTTTCCCGTGAAAAGGGGGGTGGGGCCCACGGCGGGGGGGCAATATTGGTTTGGTGTCCACATTGGTGTATAGGGGGATAGAGGGGGGGACTTTGGCCACCCCACTTTAGTGGGGGAGGGCTGGAAACTTCGAGAGGGAATCCAATAGGGGGATCGGAGACAGAGGCAGGAGCGGCCGGGGTCAGCAGGAGTCAGCTGACTTACGGGAGTGCAATGGAGGGAGCAGGGGGTTAAACAGTTGCTTGGCCGGGGGAGCGGGGGGCGTTGGGAGTGGGGGGAACTGGGTTGCTGCTGTGCTGACTGAGGGGGAGTTGAAGGTAAGAAGGAGAGTCGGGGCGGGGAGCCTCCGTCTGGGGGGTCTGGAGAGTGCGGGAGGCGCGGGCAGGTGCTGGCCTAAAAAAGGAGGTGGGGGGGGGTGGGGGGGTGCGTGTAATCCCCCGATCCGACTGATCACGTGGAACGTGAGAGGCTTAAATGGGCCGGTCAAGAGGGCCCGGGTGTTTGCGCACTTGAAGGGGCTAAAGGCAGATGTAGCCATGTTACAAGAGACGCACCTGAAGATCGCGGATCAGACCAGGCTGAGGAAGGGATGGGTGGGGCAGGTGTTTCACTCTGGGCTGGACGCGAAAAACAGGGGGGTCGCAATCCTGGTGAGTAAGCGGGTGGCATTTGAGGTGGTGGGTATTGTGGCGGATAAAGGGGGTCGACATGTGATGGTGAGTGGCAGGCTGCAGGGGGCCTGGGTGGTGCTGGTGAATGTGTATGCCCCAAACTGGGACGATGCTGGGTTCATGAAGCGGATGTTAAGTCAGATTCCGGAGCCGTAGGCAGGTAATTTGATAATGGGGGGGGACTTCAACACGGTACTGGACCCGGCACTAGATCGGTCTAGGTCGAGGTCGGGTAGGAGGCCGGCAGTGGCCAAGGTCCTGAGGTGGTTTATGGATCAGTTGGAGGGAGTGGATCCGTGGAGGTTTGCCAGGCCAAGGGCGAGGGAGTTCTCCTTCTTCTCCCATGTGCACAAGACCTACTCGTGAACAGACTTTTTTGTGGTAAGCAGGGCATTGATCCCGAGAGTGGGGGGGGCGGAGTATTCGGCCATTGCGATTTCAGATCAGGCCTCGCACTGGGTGGAGCTGGAGTTGGGGAGGAGGGGGCCAGCGCCCGCTGTGACAAATGGATGTGGGACTGCTGGCAGACGAGGAGGTTTGTGGGCGGTTTCGGGGGTGCATCCAAAGATATGTGGAGGCCAAAGATAATGGGGAGGTGTCGGTGAGTGTGGTCTGGGAGGCGCTGAAGGCAGTGGTCAGAGGGGAGCTAATTTCAATCAGGGCTCACAGGGAGAAGAGGGAGAGGATGGAGAGGGAGAGATTGGTGGGGGAGATATTGAGGGTGGATAGGAGATACGCGGAATCCCCCGAAGTGGGGCTGCTGAGGGAGCGCCGGAGCCTCCAAACGGAATTTGACTTGCTGACCACGGGGAAAGCTGAGGCCCAGTGGAGGAGGGTACAGGGAGCAGTGTATGAGTATGAGGAGAATGCGAGTCGGATGTTGGCGCATCAGCTGCGGAGGAGGGAGACGGCTAGGGAGATTGGGGGAGTCAGAGATAGTGGGGGGAACACGGTGCAGAGTCCAGCTAAAATAAACGAGGTCTTTAGGGACTTTTATGGTAAGTTGTACAAGTCAGAACCCCCGGAGGGGGGAAGAGGGAATGCGGCAGTTCCTGGATCAACTGAGGTTCCAAAGGGTGGAGGAAGGGCGGGTAGAGGGTTTGGGGGCCCTGATCGAGATGGAGGAGCTAGTTAAGGGGTTGGGGAGTATGCAGGCGGGCAAGGCCCCGGGGCCGGATGGGTTCCCGGTTCAGTTCTACAGGAAGTTCCCAGAGCTGTTGGGCCCGTTGTTGCTGAGAACCTTTAATGAGGCAAAGGAGAAGGGAATCCTTCCCCCAACGATGTTGCAGGCTTTGATCTCGCTTATCCTCAAGCGGGATAAGGACCCACTACAGTGTGGCTCTTATAGGCCGATTTCGCTCCTCAATGTGGATGCCAAGCTGTTGGCAAACATTTTGGCCACCAGGATTGAGGATTGTGTCCCGGGAGTGATACATGAGGACCAGACGGGATTTGTAAAGGGCAGGCAGCTGAACACGAACGTGCGGAGGCTCCTGAATGTGGTTATGATGCCCTCGGAGGGAGGGGATGCAGAAGTGGTAGCGGCGATTGACGCGGAGAAAGCCTTTGACCAGGTGGAGTGGGAGTACCTGTGGGAGGTGTTAGGCAGATTTGGGTTCGTGGAGGGGTTCATAGGGTGGGTTAAATTGCTGTACCAGGCCCCGGTGGCTAGTGTATCGACAAACCGGCTGCGGTCAGGGCATTTTAGGTTGTACCGTGGAACGAGGCAGGAGTGCCCTATGTCTCCCCTGCTCTTTGCCCAGGCGATTGAGCCATTGGCCATGGCGTTGAGGGAGTCCAGAAACTGGAGGGGGTTGGTTCGGGGGGGGAGGAGCACCGTGTCTCACTATATGCGGATGACCTGCTGCTGTACATTGTGGATCCGGTGGAGGGGTTGGGGGAGGGCATCATAGATTATCATAGAATTTACAGTGCAGAAGGAGGCCATTCGGCCCATCGAGTCTGCACCGGCTCTTGGAAAGAACACCCTAGCCAAGTTCAGCACCTCCACCCTATCCCCATAACCCAACACTAAGGGCAATTTTGGACACGAAGGGCAATTTATCATGACCCTTAGGGAGTTTGGAGATTTCTCGGGATATAAGCTCAATGTGGGGAAGAGCGAGATGTTTGTGGTGCAGGCGAGGGGCCAGGAAAAGAGTTTGGAGGAGCTACCACTCAAGATGGTGGAGAGGAGTTTTCGGTATTTGGGTACCCAAGTGCCTAAGAGTTGGGGGCTCTTACATAAGCTCAATCTGGCATGGCTGGTGGACCAGATGGAGGAGGACTTCAGGAGGTGGGACATGTTGCCACTCTCCCTGGTGGGTAGGGTGCAGTACGTTAAGATGACGGTCCTCCTCAGGTTCCTGTTCATCTTTCTCATCCCCAAGGCCTTCTTTAAGCGGATAAACAGGAGCATTATGGGATTTGTGTGGGCAAATAAGACCCGAGGGTTAAGAGGTTGTTCTTGGAGTGCAGTCGGGGGGGTTGGCGCTGCCGAACCTGTGCAGCTATTACTGGGCAGCAAATGTATCTCTGATTCGGAAGTGGGTAATGGAGGGAGAGGAGGCGGCGTGGAAAAGGTTAGAGGCGGCATCCTGTATAGGTACTAGTCTGGGGTCACTGGTGACGGCACCGTTGCTGCTTCGGCTGACGCGGAATACCACAAGCCCGGTGGTGGCGGAGACGTTGAGGATTTGGGGGCAGTGGAGACAGCGTAGGGGGGAGGGAGAGGCCTCAGTCTGGGCTCCGATACGGGACAACCATAGGTTTGTTCCAGGTAGGATAGATGGTGGGTTCCTAAGCTGGCACCGGGCGGGAATTAAAAGGATGGTGGATTTATTCATCGATGGGACTTTTGCCAGTCTGCGGGCACTGGAGGAGAAATTTGGGTTACCTCCAGGAAATGCCTTTAGGTATATGCAGGTTCGGGCGTTCGTGAGAAGGCAGGTAGGGGAATTCCAGCTGCTGCCTGCCCGAAGGATACAGGACAGTGTGGTTTCGGCGTGTGGGTCGGGGAGGGTAAGATATCGGAGATATACCAGGAGCTGCAGGAGGCGGAGGAAGCCTCGGTGGAGGAGCTGAAGGGCAAGTGGGAGGAGGAGCTGGGTGAGGAGCTGGATGAGGGCCTGTGGACTGACGCCCTGGGCAGGGTCAATTCCTCCTCATCTTGTGCTAGGCTCAGCCTGATCCAGTTTAAAGTGGTGCACAGGGCGCATATGACAGGGGCGAGGATGAGTAATTTTTTTGGGTAGGTGACAGGTGTGTGAGGTGTTCGGGGAGCCCAGCAAACCACGGCCATATGTTTTGGACATGCCCGCGCTTACGGAATTTTGGAAGGGCTTCGCAAAGGCTATGTCCAAGGTCTTGGATACTCGGGTAAAACCGAGCTGGGGGATAGCGATATTTGGGGTATCGGACGATCCGGGAGTGCAGAAGTCGAAAGAGGCCAGAGTTCTGGCCTTTGCCTCCTTGGTAGCCCGGAGAAGGCTCTTGTTAATGTGAAGGGATGCGAAGCCCCCAAGCGTAGAGGCTTGGGTCAACGACATGGCGGGGTTTCTTAGGTTGGAGAAGATAAAGTTTGCCTTACAAGGGTCCTTGCGCGGGTTCTCCGGGCAGTGGCAACCGTTCCTTGACTTTCTGGCGGAACGTTAGGTGAAGGTCAGCTGCAGCAGCAACCCGGGGGGGTGGGGGAGGGCCGATTTCTTTTTCTTTTTGTAAGGGGCGCATGCCCCATTTTGCTTTGAGATGGGTGTTACATTGTTAATCGTTTAGAGGGTTACGTTGTTTTGTTTTGTTGGCATATTGCCCTGTTTTCTTTGTATTATTTTCCTTTTTGGAGTGTTTTGTAAAAATTATTGAAAAACCTTGAATAAAAACATTTAAAAAAAAAAGAAGTCATTACGAGTGAGGCATATTATCTGCCTGACCAACAAGGGATCTAAGGTTATCGTAGAGTGGGTGGGAATGTGGAGTTGAGGCCACAAGCAAATCAGCCATGATCTTATTGAATGGCGGAGCAGGCTTGAAGGGCCGAATGGCCTACTCCTACTTCATATGTGCAGATATTTTATTTTATTTTTATGCATAAACTTGGATGCTGACAGATCTTTGTCATTGAATGCTTAAAGTTCTGTTTGTCACTATACACCTTGGTCTCAGGTTTCACAACATTAATAGGAAATGACCCAAATACATGAGACCCTGAAACAGCTAACGTGCGTGGCACAAACTATTCAGGCACTGAAAATCTGGAACAGGTATCTTCATTCATTCCACTTTGATCTGCCCTCCCCTTTACTTAACCCCAACCTGACCTTTAGAATGTTAGGTCACACAGGGGTTACTAACATAAGCATGACAAAATGACTTGCAAACAGGAAATAGATTCTGTCTGTCAACAGAAATCAGAGAGAATACTCCTGTGGAATTATAAAGGAATCTATTAGATATCACCTAGGCTGATGCATTTTGGCGTACTTGCCAAAAGTCTATTTTGTAAGTTCCTGCCTTTAGTTGTAGTATCGAAAAATATCTGTTGCATACACTCCCTCTGTGCATCGCTTTCAAAGAGAATTGACCACAGGGCAGCAATCAGGAAATGTATAATTAACCACACCCATCAAGAAACAATTGCAACACTCTTCTGTCATGATATACATCAGCATATCATGGTGCAATCACACACACACTGACACACTGATGGACATACAGTAGGACCAACCAGCATACACAACACGCAGCCAATCACCAGTGAGAGCACACGCACTATAAAGACAAGGGACACCAGAGTTCCCGCTCATTCTAGCAGCAGCCAGCTCAGAGCACAGAGCTCACAGCCTGTCTCTCAGACATTCACCATGTGCTGAGTGCCTCACCTAGATAGTGATAGGACAGGGTCCACAGATAACCTGGGTATGCACGTACCCAAAGTTACAGTATGTTATTACAGTTGAGTTGCTAATAAAATAGAGTTACACCATCTCCAGCCGTGTTGACCTGTTTGTAGACCAGAACACCCAACATGACATCTTCGTAACTGATGTGACCTATTCATTTTCACTCCTTTACATCCGAAGGAGCTAATAACACAAAAAGATTGCTTTCATTGAACAACATGTTTGTTTATCTGTGCACCCGGATTTGATGTGGTGGGGAGGAAGGTTACATCTGGAAGTAAGTTAAATGAACACACCTCGTACAAATTCTTGTTTTGTAATTCTTTTTAGGCAAGGAGAAATTTGAGCAGGGTTCCATCTCCTGAATCCATCTCCCCAAGTCTGCATTTGTGGATACTTCAGCTTTTAATCTGGTTTAATGTATTTCTTGAGGTTTCATTGCATGATTTATAAAACATTTCCTTTTACAGGATGTGGTCGTCATTGGCTTGACCAACGTTTATCCCCCATTGCCCTTGAGAAGGTGGTGGTGAGCTGTTCTCATGAACCGCTACAATGTGGCGTGTAGATACATCTACAGTGCTGTTGAGGAAGGAGCATTTTGACCTTGGTTGCCTCCCAGCAGCCCCTCTACTGGTCAGCCAACATGTCCATCTTTTCAGTGCAGCACCATCCCACTTTGATTGTTAAGCGCAAAGACTCCCCATTGCCCAATTGGATGGTTCTTAAACGACAAACAGCCTTTTCTTCCAGCTCCAAAATGTTTATAACGAATAAATAGAGATGGCACAGGTCGGGAGAGGATGGTCCGTATTCTGGAGAAAAACAAATCAAAGTGGGTCTGGAGAAGGTTGAAAGATTATGGCAAACCATTTCACCGTTCATACCCAGTTTCTCTTAACAACCTGGGATGCAAGTCATCTGGACCAGGCGCCATATCCACTGTAAGGATGATCTGCCTTTCCAGTGCATTGCTGCCCATCAATTTTAACCCCATCCTTTCCTGCTTCCACCAACTTTGTTCTCATCAAGTATTCTAGCCTTGCCCCGCACCTCTAAGCATGTATCATTGTCTTTGTCTCTAATAGGTTTGTTTACATGCTGGCAGACAGGAAGGAATAGTTTCCTCTAGTTGAGGTTCAGTTACCAGGAGGCTACGGATTTAAGGTTTCTGGTGTAACGATGAGAGGGGACATGAGGAAAAGCTTCTTCTCCTAGAGGGTGGTGGGCATCTGGAATTCACTGCCTAAGTTGGTGGTTGAGGCTGATTCCCTCAGCTCATTTCAAAGGTACCTGGATCTGCAGCTAAAATGCTGTAAGTTGCAAGGCTACAGACCAGGTGCTGGAATTTGGGCTCAGAATGAACAGCTAGTTTCTTTTTCTGGCTGGTGCAGAAACGATGGACGATGGTCTGGATGGCCTCTTTCTGTTCGTAAAATGCTTATGGTCTCTGAGTTTTTCAGGTTCCCTTTAATGTTAACTAACATTCTAAGTTCATGTTCTCTCTTTGCCAGTCTTATTTTCCTCGTCACTTCCTCCGTTCATTGTATTTGGCAAGGTTCTTGATTGCAAAACTGTGGGAGGAAACTCGATCCAGCTGCCCACCGTCCCGAGGGCAACCCCAGGGCCCTATGGCACCGACCTGGACGCAAACCCAGACCAATCCCATGGAGTGGCCACCAGCTCACCCGTGTTGCACCCCTCTGACGATGCCGCGCCTCGCAGTCAGCACCTGGGACAGGTTAGCACGGATGTGTGCAGGGCCCTCGAGTCTCAGAGCCCCCAGAGGACCCCTGCCAGGAGCATCTAAAGCCATGGGACATGGTAAGTAGCTGGCTGCCTCTACCTCCGATGTACGTCTTGGAGAAACACCTAGATGCGGTGGTAGAGCAAGGAAGATTAAGTACGTCGAGGATCACTGAGAGGGCACCTGGGGAGGGAGGTAGGTAGTTGGTGAGAGGGGGGGGGGAGTGTGCGTTGTTGTGGCAGGGGGTGGAGGGGTGAGAGGGAAATGGGGCAGCACCACTGGGAGATTGGCGCTGTGGTGGACCCTTGTGAGATACATTAAAAATCCTTCACCACAACCAGTATGGCGCCTCTGTCACTTTCTTCGTAATGCAGGCCGACCTCTAAACCCCTGCCCCATCTCCCAGGCATGGGGTTCCTTCCCCCTTTCCCCAGATGCATCGCATACAGGTGATGGGTGTGAGCGAGCACTCAGCAGACAGGCAAGGGTCAGACAATGGCACAGATTGAGGAGCACCAGCGCTCAGCTCTCTGTGGTTTATTATCACCTCCCTGCCCTCGACAGTGACCCGCTGACAGTGCTGACAGAGTTCTCCGCTTCCTCCCTGGGATCATCCTCCAGCCAAAGCTGGGCCGATGCCTCCTCCTCGTCGGTGGTCAAATGTTCCTGCACCTCCAGCACTCACGCTGCTTTGTGCCAGGTTGTGGAGGACATAGCAGGCACCACGAAGTGGGCCACCCTCCAGGGGGTGTACTGCAGGGCACCACCGGAGGGGTCGAGGCATCGGAACCGCATTTTGAGGAGTCCGATGCACCGGTCAATGACAGCCTGGGTGGCCACATGGGCCTCGTTGCATTTGGCCTCCGCTTCGGTCTCCGGCTTCCTTACTGGCGTCATTATCCAGGTGCTCAGCAGGTACCCCTTCTCCCCCAAGAGCCAACCGGCCAGCCTGAGGTGCTCCTTGAGAGGCGGGGGATGTCTGATTGCCCCAGGATGTAGCTGTCGTGCATACTCCCTGGGAAGCATACACACACGTGCTTGATCTTCCAGTGGTGGTCACACACAAGCTGGATATTCGGGGCGTGGGACCCTTTTCGGTTAATGTAGGCACTCCCAGATAGCCTGGTGAGCGCAAGGTGTCATGCGTGCAGTCTATCAGACCTTGGACCTCGGACCATGTAAAAGTTTATATAATGTTCTGCCCGGGCAAACAGGGTATCCATGACCTGTCAGATGCCACACAAATCCCTGCTCGAGCTCTGGAATGATCCCGAGGTGTAAAGGTTAAGGGCTACAGTGACCTTGACGGTCACGGAGAGCGGGTGTCCTCCTCCTCCACGTGACACCAAGTCAACGAGGACATGACAGAGCACCTTCTGCTATTTGCTCGAAAGACCAGCGACGTCTGTACACCCTGGGCCGTTGCAGGCATCCTCCTCTGGGTCTCACCTTGTCCTGATGGGTGGCCGGGTCTTCAGGGTGTTTTGGGCGGCGCCCTGCACATGGGCCGCTGCCTCGAGCCTCTGTCAACGCTGCTGCTGCTGTTTCTGCTGCCTGGCCGCTGGACCTGCCAGCAGCATTACTCGGGCAAGTTCAGCGGGGTCAAAAATATCGTCCATACCGTTTAATATCTGTAAAGATCTGAGAGAGGACGTGAGACTGACAAACAGTGATATCTTCCACCTTGGGACCCTCCATTCCCCCATTGATTCCCCACCCGGAATGCACTGCCCACTCACAACCTGCTCGGGGCTCCCGCTCATCTAACACCCACACATAATGTTACCTAGACCAGACTATGGTCCCCTTCCCATTGCACTCACCCACCCTCTGGCCGTGGACTTGTTCCCTGGGTCTCAGGTATCTTCAGCCCTCTCCCCTCATCAATACTTCAAACTGTGTATTGACCCTCCCTATCACTACTGTCACCAGTACATGGTATTGAGAGCAATCTAAAGACTATTATATTCCAATAGCCAAGCCATTTATATATTCAAAAAAGCAGTGGTCCTAGTATTGACCCTTGGAGAACTCCACATTTACCATCTCCCAGTCTGAAAAACAACCATTTTTCCATCTATGTGCCAAATCTTTACGCAAGTCAAACATGTTTTGCCTCCATGCTGACTTTCCTTGATGAACTCTTGCCTCTCCAAATCCTTTTTAATTGTTCCCCCTGATTATAGTTTCTAAAACCTTACCTAGCTCCCAGGAAATATCATTATGCCCTTTCTTGAACAAGTGTGTTGCATGTTCCATTCCAGTTTTTTCCCACATCTAGGGCGAAATTCTCCCCCAACGGCGCGATGTCCGCCGACTGGCGCCAAAAACGGCGCCAATCAGACGGGCATCGCGCCGGCCCAAAGGTGCGGAATGCTCCGCATCTTTGGGGGCCGAGCCCCAACATTGAGGGGCTAGGCCGACGCCGGAGGGATTTCCGCCCCGCCAGCTGGCGGAAATGGCGTTTGTTGCCCCGCCAGCTGGCGCGGAAATGCGGCGCATGCGCGGGAGCGTCAGCGGCCGCTGAAAGTTTCCCGCGCATGCGCTGTGGGGAGAGTCACATCCGCCTCCGCCATGGTGGAGGCCGTGGAGGAGGCGGAAGGGAAAGAGTGCCCCAACGGCACAGGCCCGCCGGTAAATACCAGCTTTGATTTACGCCGGCGGGACAGGCAATTTCTGGGCGGGACTTCGGCCCATTTGGGCCGGAGAATTGTGTGGAGGGTCCCGCCAACCGGCGCGGCCCGATTAACGCCCCCACCCAATCTCCGGAGGCGGGGGCGGGATTCACGACGGCCAACGGCCATTCTCCCACCTGGCGGGGGGTCGGAGAATGACGCCCCTAGTGTTGCAATAAGGCAGACTTTCATCTGTTTCCATAGCTAGTAAATTGGGGGACAAGCCGCTCGCCTGTCGCCAGAGGCTTATACCTTGAGGGAGCGCCACGCCACACCAAACGTGGCTGACCAGGAGCCTTACCGCCAGCCAGTTGCATGTTTGGAAGGATTTGCAGGTTGACACTCAACCTGTTTGACCACGTTATGAATGCGCCTTCCTTGGCCGTCTGGTCCAGAGTGGGACTCAAACCCAAAGCTTCTGGCTCTGAGGCAGGGACGCAACACGCTGCACCACAAGACCTCCCAGTGTTACATTTGCTACTTTCCAAACCTTTGGTACCTCCTGGTGTCCAAGCAGATTCAACAGTAACTTTCAACTGGGAATTGGATACATTATTGTAAAACAAACAAACAAACAAATGCAGGGTTGTGGGGAAAGAGCAGAGAAGTGGAACTAACTGGATAGCATTTTCAATGAGCCAGCACAGAAATGATTGGCCAAATAGCCTATTTCTGGCTTGTACGATTCTATGGTTTCATGAAAGATATACTGCTGAGCCTATTCACTTCACTGGTGCTCCTGATCCATTGTGTATTTCTGAAAGTTTGTTTTAATTTCAGATTTCTAGCATTTGCTGTTTGTCATCAGCTCACTGGTATCAACCAATGAAATGAAATGAAACGAAAATTGCTTATTGTCACAAGTAGGCTTCAAATGAAGTTACTGTGAAAAGCCCCACGTCGCCACATTCCGGCGCCTGTTCAGGGAGGCTGGTACGGGAATTGAACCGTGCTTCTGGCCTGCCTTGGTCTGCCATAAAAGCCAGTGATTTAACCCTGTGCTAAACCAGCAGGAGTAGAGAGAACAGTGGGCGTCATTCTCCGCCGGCGGGAGTCTCCGTTTTGCTGGCGCCCGGGGGTTTCCCGACGGCGTGGGGCTGCCCCACAATGGGAAACCCCATTGACCGGCCGGTGTTATGGAGACTCCCGCCGGCCGGTCGGGGCAGAAATGTGGCGGGGCGGGTAGGAGAATTTCGCCCAGTATTCTTGGGCGCAATTCTCCCTTCGGGAGACTAAGTCCCGACGGCGGAGTGAAAACCGGAGTGTTTCACTCCGGCGTCGGAGGCCATTCCCAGCCCCCTATTCTCCTGCCCCCGAGGGGCTAGGAGCGGCGGCGCTTCATTTACGCACGCCAGGCCTTGGTGCCGCGTAAAAGCGGCACCGCGTAAATGACGCGACCGGCGCCGCATAAATGACGTCACCCGCGCATGCCGTCCTCCCCGCGGCCACCCCGCAAGAAGATGGCGGATCGATCTTGCGGGGCAGCGGAGGAAAGGAGGTCCCGCTTCAGAGAGGCCGGCCCGTCGATTGGTGGGCACCGATCGCGGGCCAGACCCCTTTTGAGCCCACCCCCCCCGGTGCAGGAACCCCCCTCTCCCCCCCCACAGGCCACCCCCCCAGCGTTCCCGCGCTGTTCCCGCCAGCAGCGACCAGGTGTGGATGGCGCCAACGGGAACCTGTCATGTTAGGCAGGCCGCTCGGCCCATCCGGGTCGGAGAATCACCGCTCGCCCGTTACAAACAGCGAGTGCCCATTCTCCCAGCGGCCAGCCGTGATTCGCGCCGCGCCGGTTTGGGGAGGGTGGGAGAATCGCGTGTGGGCATCGGAACGGCGTGGCTGGACTCGCGCGGCACCCGGGCGATTCTCCCCTTATTCCGCCCCTTATTTCCAAGTTTTTACTGTTGTTCCGTTTTAAGGTAGAACACCAGTTTGGACCCGCATTCCCATTTCCCCCTTTTTACCGTTTTTTCCTTCTGGGAATCATCATTTTTTGCTTCATAAATACACCAAAAGTCATAATCATTCAGTACTTGGTGAAATTTGACAGTAAACATTGAAAAATCTTTTGGAACCACTAAACTGGCGAGCATATAAATTGGCTCTCAATCTTGTCATTCAACTACTGATTATGAACTGGCAATGAAACTTGTTAGACATCACGTAAATAACTTGGCCGGGATTCTCTGAAGTCCCGGCCAAGTGTTGTCCCCGGCGTCAAAACCGACACAAGCGACGCCGGCGTCAACGGGCCTCCAGGCCCAGTCATTCTCTGCTTCCTCGGGGGCTGGCACAGCACCGGAGTGCTGTGTGCTTCTCCAATGCCGAAAGCCAGCCCTACACGGCTGGTGGGGGTCTCCGTGCCGGCTTTCGGGCAACATAGTGGAGCCCTATAAGGCCCGGCGCGGAGGAACATAGGCCCCCCCCCTGAATGAGCGCACCCGCCGATCAGTTGCCCTCGATCCCGGGCCTGGTCACCACGGATGCCCCCCCCCCCGCCCCCCCCCCCCCCGGAGTCGGCTCCACTCACCAGGACGGCTCCCACAGCCAAAACGGCGAGGTTCCCGCGGGTAGGACCATATGCGAATGATGCCGGCGGGACCCGGCAGGCACTCGGCCCATCGAGAGTGGAGAATTGCCGCAGGGGCCGCTTTCAACGGGCCCCGACCGGCGCCGTGGCGACCACGCCAGCGCAATTGCCGCCGATCATCCGGCGACTGGAGAATCAGCGGCCCACGTCGTAGCGGTGAGGCGGGATTCGCGCGCCCCACCGGCGATTCTCCATCCCGGCGCGAGCTCGGAGAATCCCGCCCCTTATTTGGGTCTTGCAATTACTGCTTCACTTCTGGGTCATTCAAATGGTTGGCATTACAAATTATCTACCCTCTGGTGCATTGCTTCTAGTTGCTGTCTTTAGGTCTGCCTGGTTTTGGACAGTTTTATATGGGTGACAAACTGCTTGAAAATACCAAGCTCTGGTCAGGTCCAAGAACACACATGTTTCAGCTGAAGACTGAATCATTTCATTTCTCATTTTGGGAGACCTAATAAATTAAATCATGCGTGGATAATAAACAGAGAATGCGACCTGCAAAAAAAAATGTAATTCCCAACCCCTACAAAGTCAACGAGTCAACATTAGTAGCGTCCTCAGTATTGCATTTTCTACGGGAGCAAGCCCAGCTAGTGCTCGAAGCTCTTCTTTTGAAAATGAAAACTTGAAAGCCATATAATTTTTAAAAATGAATGGATGACATGAATCAAATCCAGCAAGGCTGACAGAAATCAGTTGAATGCCAGCAGTAACCTCCCAATGTGTTACCTCATTAGTATACATCAAGGGGCCTGAATGGTATTTCCATAATGTGATGTGTTCACTGATCCAACTTAACTCTGCCTTCTGCCCAGAGCATCAAAATGCTCCCTGTCAACAAAAAACATATTGAAAACAAACCTGTTGCAAATTTACCAGTCAGGAATGTTTTAAACTTGGTTTTGTGCCACTGCAGTAAAACAACATACTGCCTTGTGTTAGTCTGACACCTTTTCCTTTAATGTGGTCAACAGTTTGATGCCTAAATTGCACTGCCAATTTTTCATCAGTGCGCATTTGAAAACCCATCTCATTGGTGCAAAGACAGTAGTACAATTGGCCAAGTAGGGACTGCAGCGGTTCAGGAAGGTGGTGAAGGGCAGTAAATGCTGGTCTAGCCAGCGATGCCGACATCCCATAAATTAATTTTTAAAAGGGTGCATTAACATAACTCAGGGAGATGACACAACCTGCCCTCATAATTTTACCGTATTAATAGCATCTCACATGGTTGCCAAGATCACAAAATAGGAAATATACGTACACATAAACTGGCCAATCCTAAGGATTTTTTAAAAAGTGCAATTTAAATTGAAAAATTGCCCTTATGACAAAGTTGTGCACAGTACAGAACAATAGGAGGTTATTATGGCTTTCTAAAAATGATGTATTTAAATACACAAGACAGCACCGATTAATTCAGCAACTTCCAAAATATATTATAGTGTGAAAATAATAATTCCCTTAAATTTTTACAGGCAGTTTGGAATTAATTTCAAATAAGTCTTCAAAAGCTGAATGAATTTTAAAGTTTTAATGATCAATGAATAAATTATAAACCATAACCTAGTTACTTCTGAAATAGCAATCTTCCACATTTCCTAAAAGGATTAAAGCACGATTTTGAGAATACGCTGACTGCGCAGTATTCACACCCTGCATGTTTCCATTTGTAACTTAGTTCAAAAATATTCTTGATGGCATAGGATTTCTACAATGGTACAATGAAATATATGTTATCATTCCGCCACCCCTCCTTTTTCAGAAATATCGTAAACTGCAAAGAATTTAGGTGTCTGGAGGAGCTTGGTAAACAAGAAAAATGACGGTTTTAAGTGAAATCAGTCCGCAGGGTTTACCAGCTTCATACAGAGAATCTAAGGCCCGCTGCATACTTATCATTGAACTATATATAAGCTGCTTCTTCTTTCAGTTAATGACACTGATGCCATTGTTCAGAAATGTAATCCTATGTATTCAGGTTTGTTTAAGAATACTCAGGCTTACACAGGCCAGCTATAAACCTGTTGTCAATATTCCATAAACAATTTCTGGCTGATACTAATATTTATCTATCCACTGAAGACTTGCCTCAGCAAATGCTGATGCTTAACACTGCTCATTCATCTGTCTGAACTGACACCTGGAATGCTCCTGTTGATTTATTTCAAGATTCACCAAGAACCAACATGCAAACCTTAATGTCACTTGGACTGGATGTGATAAATGCAGGTGATGGTGAAATACTGTTTGTGGAAATATCTGTAGGAGCTATTCACAAGGCTGGGTGGGTGGTAACCATTTCACCCTGAGGTAGTGTCAACAGTCTTGGGTGTAAAGGGTTACTAAAATGTATGCTAATAAATCACTCACCACTCAAGTATTGTAACCTATATGCTTACCATTTGCGAATGCGTCATGTTGGTGATGCAAGTGACCTGATTCATATCTTTTGATATGTTTAAAATGCTCCACAGTGATGTTTCTTTTGGTCTGTTTTAACATACAGTGGAATGCTTTCCAGTTTTGTGGGTCTCTTTTGGATGTATGTAAGGAACCCAAATGAAACGCATATTAAATTCTTAGAAACCAAGGTGCCAATATCGGCATTACTTGATTATTTTAACAGCAACAAATGGAAACGCAAATCTCCCTAATTTTCCACTGGGAGAGTTTATTCTCTGGGCCTGAATGACAGAAAGCAAGGCGACCAGAATTCACCTGCAGCGACACTTATTTTGCGTTTCTTAAATGGTTAAACATGCACTTAATGAGTGAAATAATGGCCAAGGCGTTTAATCCACATTCAGCAACAAAAAAAAATCCATCTCCAGTGGAAGAAACTGCAGGAAATTAAGCAGAGCAGCTTTGTACCTCTTGAATCCCGATCAAGGCCATCTTTAGATTTTGAAAGACAAATTTACAAATCCATGGCATGAGAGCTAAAGGGCGGGATTCTCCGTGAATGGCCCGAACCCGGTGCCAAAAACAGCGCGAATCACTCCGGCGTCGGGCCCCCCGAAACGTCGCAAATTCACCGGCCGGGAATGGGCTAGTAGCGGTGTGACGCCATTCGTGACGGCGTCACCCGTCACGGACGCGCGCGCTGTCACTGCATAAAAGACGACCCCCCCCCCCCACCCCGAGACCCGGCAAAATAGCCGCCCCCCCAGCTCCTCCCCCCCCAGCTCCTCCCCGCCCAGCTCCTCCCCACCTGCTCCTCCCCCCCAGCTCCTCCCCACCTGCTCCTCCCCCCCAGCTCCTCCCCAGCTCCTCCCCCCAAGCTCCTCCCCAGCTCCTCCCCCCAGCTCCTCTCCCAGCTCCTCCCCCCAGCTCCTCCCCCCCAGCTCCTCCCACCCCAGCTCCTCCCCCCAGGCCAGCTCCCCCCCCCCCTCAGCACGCACACTCCAACGGCTCCTACGACCCCCCCCACCACCTGCGGCCGTGCCATCACTTCTCCGGCGGCCACCCCACGCCGACCCTACCTCCACCCTGGCCGGCGCCAACCAGCACGACTGGTTGACGCCGTTAAATAGATGGTTTGATTTACGCCGGCATGACCGGCGGGACTTCGGCCCATCCGGCCCGGAGAATTAGGGCAGCCCCGGGGCCCATTGCGTCGTGCTGGTCCTCGACATTCTCTGGTGGCGCGATTAACGTCAACGTGATTTTTGGGGGGCCGGAGAATATTGCGGGGCGGCCGGGCGGGATTTTCGCCAACCCCCCGGCGATTCTCTGATCCGCCGGGGGGTCGGAGAATCCCGCCCAATGTGTTTGCGTCTCACCGCCTCTGTGTTTTGAAATCAGGGAGAAAAGCAAACCGTGACTCAAGTTTTTTAAGTTGTGCACATCGCCTTCTTGTGTCGAATACGTTGAAATTTTTATTTAAATTCATACACCTTCCTTGTTGTAATTTAAGTCTTGCAATGTTTGATTTTCTTCAAGGAACATGGAATATACTATTGAGCAGTGAATTGAGACTTCTGCAGCTGCATACACCTTTGAGATTGGAAATCACCACCAGAAGGTCCTGATTAGACCTTGGGGAGGGGGCGGCGGAGCGGGGGTGGGGGGGGGAGGGGGGGTGCAGTGCGATAGGAGTGTAGCGACTAAATAAAAATTACTTACTCTCAGGTCTCCAGCCCTTTAGTGTATTGGAAAGCAAACTTGCAAAGATTTCTTCCACTCCAAATGTTAATTGCAGATCAGCTGTTCCTGCAGCTGGATTCCAGTGTCCCACCAGATCTGACACTAATGTAGCTTTTAATAAGTCAGTGCTGGCTGGTGACAATATTCTAATTTCCACATTTAAACCAAGTTAATCAAAAACACTTTTGATTTGCAAAGGATGGCATTCTGGGTTGAGATGAACTTCAGAATCATCGGCTATCAAGTAACCATACTGACAAGCCCTTTAACATTAGTAACAAGGGATCCAGCTTTGGAAATGATGACTTTGTATGAAAGTTGAAACAGACTAGTTTCTGATAGGTGTAAATGTACTTACTATCTTTCCATTTTTGTCAATTTTCTTTCAAGGCACCAATCCTTTTGTTGATGCTGAGCATTGTCTGATACCTCACCGAGTGATCTAGTTCGAGTCAACGGAAACATTTCAAAGTGTCATGTTGGGCGCAGTGGGTGGGATCTTTCTCGACGGCAGTGTTGGCAAGATCGCAGCCCGTATTTAACAGTGCCGGAAATAATCCCCCATGCGCTTCTCACTATTACTGGCTGTCTCGCCATCTGATTCGCCAGTCTTGCGCCTCAGCATCTTGCTGCTAACAAAAGGGAGCTGCTTACTCCCAGTCAACACACAAGCATGGCAGTGCACAGACCTGCTACTCGCTTGGGGGATGATGATCCCACAAGGCTTCTCAACGCCATTGATGTGAGACGGAACATCCTGTTCCCCCGAAGGGTATGGAGGACCAGCAGCAGGGTCACCAATACTGCCTGGGAGGCAGTGGCAGTGGCTGTGATTGCGGGCAGCATGACCAGGAGGGCCAGCGCCCAATGTCGGAAGAACACCAACGGCCTCCACCGAGCTGCAAGGGTAAGTTATCATCTCTCTTCTGCCATCAGTTCCGCCTGCCACCTGTCAATTTCCCAACCCACCCCCCCCCCACCCACAAATCACTGGCTGACACCTCGCACCCTCCCCACATCCAATCTTTGTGCGTGCTCCTCAAAACAACCTGGCATCCACCAGCACAACCCTTTCATGCCCAGGTGACGGGCCCACACATGCCACCTGCTGTAGATCCCCCTAACCCATCAAGTGCGCCTCACAAAGCCCTCTCTTGGTTCCCACAGGGAGAGGATAGCCCATAATAAGGGGAAAAGGCCAAGTCAGGAGGCGGGCGTACCAGAGATTTGAGTCATCACCCCCTATGAAGAACGGGCCCTGGAAATCACGGGGTTGACCGAGGAGAGAGAGCAGTCACCGACAGCAAGGTGGTCTCACTGACCACATTTCCATTGTCTCGCAGGATCTCCATCTGATGGGGCAGGCCATCCAGAGTCGTACCCACCACCCCCTGCACCACCCCAAGAGACCACCTCAGATGAACGGTTCTAGGAGACCACCACCGACATGTCACAGCTATCATCTGCACCCTCCACCAGCACAGAGACCCACACCTCGATGGGAGACATTAGTTGTCAGGCTTATGGGGCACAATTTGGTGAACACCACACAGTTCCTGATGCACATAAGGTGGAGGTTGGAACATCCAAGGGAGTCAGCAGTTGGAGATCTGCTGGATCACAGGACTCAGTTGGGTCCCAGTCCGATGCTGAGCCTTTTGACAAGGTTACCCCAGAGCTGACACAGGTGATAGGACACAGCCGTGAGATTCAGGAGGGGATGTCAGCGACATTCCTGCGCATGCATAGTCGATTGGAGGATTGCTATGGGCGCTGGAGATAACATCGACAATGCACCATATTGGGTGCCAATCCAACACTGCTAGGTTGGCGACGGTAGTGGATAACATGGAGTATGACATCAGCGTCTTGAGTGGTGGCGCGCAAGGCATAGCTCAGCCTGTGATAACCATGGCTGAGGGCCTCAACATCATGACCCAGTTGGTAAGGGACATATCCCAGATACAGATACATTGCCGAGGCATTGCAGAGCATGGCTCAAGCATTGAGCGCCATTGCTATAGTCATCGACACTATGGTGCAGACAATGGGGAGCCGCCAGGACTGGCAGAGCCAGTTGACTGAAAGGATTCTGGAGCTCACTTCAGCTGCCCCTCCATCCCATAGAGACCCCCAGGGCTCTATGGGCACCGTCAGAGGGGAGGATGTGCTGGAGGTGATGTGGATCAACAGGCTGCCTACAATTCTGATGTCATAGATTATCATAGAATTTACAGTGCCGAAGGAGGCCATTCGGCCCATCGAGTCTGCACCGGCTCTTGGAAAGAGCACCCTACCCAAGGTCAACACCTCCACCCTATCCCCACAGCCCAGTAACCCCACACAACACTAAGGGCAATTTTGGACACTAAGGGCAATTTATCATGGCCAATCCACCTAACCTGCACATCTTTGGACTGTGGGAGGAAACCGGAGCACCCGGAGGAAACCCACGCACACATGGGGAGGATGTGCAGACTCCGCACAGACAGAGACCCAAGCCGGAATCTAACCTGGGACCCTGGAGCTGTGAAGCAATTGTCCACAATGCTACCGTGTTGCCCAATGTCTATGTGCATCCTGGGGACATACATAGACATTGCAGTAGACCCACAAATAGACGTAGCAATAGACCATGAAAGATCAAGAAGAGAACGGATTACTGAGTGGGCAATGGGGGGTGTGGGGGGGGGGGGGGCGCAATATCTGTAGCTAAAGATAATTGAAATGTCAAATGTTCACTATTAAAACATGTTCACCTGATACATGAAAGCCTCTGTCACGTTAATCTTCACAGCGGGCATGTCTCCAAACCCAGCCCCTGTTGCCCTCCACTCCCCACACTCCTGCCACCCTGGGCACGGTGGTCCAAGATCAAACGCCTCTGTTGTAGACCCTGTTCAGTGGATGGGTGAATGGGGGACCTGTTCATTGACGGGACATTTGCGAGCCTAGGGGCACTGGAGGAGGAATTTGAATTACCCCCGGGAAATGCATTTAGATATATGCAGGTGAGGGCTTTTGTGAGGCGACAGGTGAGGGAATTTCCGTTGCTCCCGGCACAAGAAGTTCAAGATAGGGTGATCTCGGGGGCATGGGTCGGGGAGGGCAAGGTGTCGGAAATATACCAAGAGATGAAAGAAGAGGGGGAACGCTAGTAGAAGAATTGAAAGGTAAATGGGAGGAGGAGCTGGGGGAGGAGATTGAGGAAGGGCTATGGGCGGATGCCTTGGGTAGGGTTAATATCTCTTCCTCGTGTGCCAGGCTCAGTCTGATACAATTTAAGGTGGTTCACAGAGCGCATTTGACGAGGGCTAGGCTGAGTAGGTTCTTTGGGGTAGAGGATAGATGTGAAAGATGTTCAGGGAGCCCGGCGAACCCTGTCCATATGTTTTGGTCATGCCCGGCATTGGAGGGGTTCTGGAGAGGTGTGGCGGGAGTAATATCCCAGGTGGTGAAAGTCCGGTTCAAGCCAAGCTGGGGACTAGCAATATTTGGAGTAGTGGATGAGCCGGGAGTGCAGGAGGCGAAAGAGGCCGGAATTCTGGCCTTGCGTCCCTAGTAGCCCGGCGAAGGGTCTTGCTATTGTGGAAGGAGGCGAAGCCCCCTAGCCTGGAGGCCTGGATAAACAACATGGCGGGGTTCATAAAATTGGAGAGAATTAAGTTTGCTTTGAGAGGGTCTGCACAGGGGTTTTACAGGCGGTGGCAACCGTTCCTAGAATATCTCGCGGAGCGTTAGAAGAAGGTTGATCAGATGCAGCAGCAACCCTGGGGGGGGGGGAGGGCGGGGGAGACGAGAGATTGTTTGAGGGGATGGACGAGCGGGAGATAGCATGGAGGGTGGGGGGAAACGGCACGTGCGGCCAAGAGCCAGTGTATAAAGCTATGTAAATATACCATCTTGCCATGTATATATCTTGCTCAGGGAGATTTTGCGTATTTTGTTACGGGGGGGGGGGTTACTGTTAGTAAGGGGAATAATTGTGTTGTTAAAAAACCTTAATAAAAAATATTTTTAAAAAAACAAAAGCACCTACCTTACCGGTGGGACTGGCGGCACGGGCGGGGCTCCGGGGTCCTGGGGGGGGGCGCGGGGCAACCTGGCCCCAGGGCGTGCCCCCGCGGTGGCCTGGCCCGCGATCGGGGCACACCGATCCGCGGGCGGGCCTATGCCATGGGGCCACTCTTTTCCCTCCACCTCGGCCATAGCCTTCACCATGGCCGACGCGGAAGAGACACCCCACGCATGCGCGGACCTCCGCCGGCTGGCGAAGTCCTTTTGGCCCCGGCTGGCATGGCGCCAAACGCCTTCCACGCCAGCTGGTGGAGCGGAAACCACTCCGGTGCGGGCCTAGCCCCTCACGGTGAGGGCTTGGCCCCTAAAGGTACGGAAAAATCCGCACCTTTGGGGCGGCCCGATGCCGGAGTGGTTCCCGCCACTCCATCCTGCTGGGATCTCCCGCCCCGCCAGGTAGGGGAGAATCCCGGCCCAGAACTTTGGCATGGAAATGATCTGCCCATCAATGTGTTACTTGTTCCACATATCAGTGCCATTCTCCATCCAGGAGCCACAGCTTTGCAGGCCCTCACACACAGGCCAATCTTACCGGAACCAAATCCTGGCATCTACATATTCCACTGGCGCTCAAGGCGCAGTTGAACATCCCCCTGCCCCCACCCCCCCCCACCCCCTGCACCGCAGCCCCCCTGCCCCCACGCCATGCAATGCGTTGATTAAATTGCACCCATAGTCTCATCTACAAATTTAAACTGTGGGGGTCAACATCTTAGTCAACTGTATTTTGCCTAATATCCACAATGTAAACCTGCAGCTGGTGTCACTTGTTAATGAATAGGAGGAGGATTCTGAGTGAATTTGTCTGTTAACTCTGAGACCATCTGTGGGGGTCTTATTTCCAGCTAAGCTAGTTCAATGTAGAGCTGGGATCAAACTTGGATTTATTGGGCCTGTTCACTGAAGAAAAGCCTCGACCTAAGAATAACGAATAAGAAAATAATTGTCATTAAAATGTAGAGATGCTGCATTATTGGTCTGTGGTGCTGGTTGTTCCTTTGCATAGCAGATTTCACTGACCATTTCTCATAATTAATTGATGCTGGCAAATTGTTGAAATTTTAAAAACGTGGGCTGGATTCTCCGGTTCCCACGGCTACATGCTTCCCGGCGGTGCGTCGTTTGTTGGCGGCAGAAATCTCCCTTCCGTTACTTGCCAATGGGATTTCCCATTGAAACCTCCCCACACTGACAGGAAACCCGTGAGCAAGGGTGCACTGCCAGCGGGAAAAGAGAATTCCTACGGCTGGAGAATTCAGGCCCATATCTCCATACCATTACATCTTGGTACCTGAGAGAACAACTCGATCCTTGTCCAATAGGTCTCCATTTCTGGATCATGTAAGGCACACAAAACTAACCCCCATCGTTCTGCAAAAAGCACACACGTTAATCTACAGTAGTTTCCAGTGGAGTTGCGCCAGAATTGAGATTCTGCACCTGGGTTTCTTCATCCTAACAGTGATCACTCATCGCTCTATTGTTCCTAGGAATGCACATTAAAGAGATACTGTATCAGTCACATTAAGTCAACTTCAGTCGGTGCCATGTTTTTTAGATGGTTCATATCCAGCATGATATCACTAGTTTTATTTACTATTTCAAGAACCAGATGGGCTTCTCAAATATGACTTGCAATTAGCTGCTTCTAACTGAAAAAGCCTCAGGGAAAATAATTCACTGATAGACAATTTTATGTTGAATGAGAGATGGCAATTTGTCATCGAGACAATACCTCCCAAAGCCTTTAATGTTGCACCACCGTGATTTTCCAAACCCCTTTGTCACCGTTCATGTTATATGAGCTTGATGACAATACATGCAACATATATCTGGTGAATGGTGAATAGAGGAAAGTAACCAATGAGAGTCAAAGATAAATATTGACTCATGGGGCTGGATTTTACTGGTGAGCGGACTCCACGCTCTCCTGAAAGTAAACCGACTTTTCAAACGCTAGCCCCGCAGTGATAGCATACTGGGGCTGGGCTAAAGAAGCATCGGATTGGGCCTTCGGCCCTTCAATGGACAGGCAGCCCCACCTTCGAGAGCTGCTGGTCAATCTGATTGGTCGGCAGCTCTAGCGGTGCTAGAAATGTCAAAACTCAGCAGTGTGGAATGCTGGGACTACAAAGAGGCCCCAGGAAGAAAATCATGGTGACCGGAGACAGGAAGGTTTCTAGCTCTTCGGGCGGGGAGAAATCGGACAGCCTAGGGAGGCTGGGAGAGGGGATTTGGGGGTTTGGTAGGTGGGTGGTGAAGAATGAAGGGTGGAAACCCGAGAGGCTTGCCCCCTTCCTTCCCACCTAGCTTTACCAAATGGCCTATCCACTCTTGCCCACCTGCCAATGCCCATCTTTTAATGGGAAAGGAGGAGGATTGAGACCCTTAATTGACAATGAATTGGGCAGGTAAGGACCTCAATAGACCTAAGTGTGGGTGACCTGGTGGGTGGCCTACCCTCCCTCCCCCCACTATTATGGGCAACAGGTTGGGGGTGGGCAGGAAGGAAAATACTTTACATGCTTCCCCTCCTCCTTGCTCTAAACACATCCAGCTGTGGGTGGGTGGGTGGGCTGTATGATCCAGCCCGTAATATTTTCTTCAAGATTATTTATTTATATTTATTCTTCCAATCTCGCCAGAACTTGGGAAGGTCACAATTTTCAAAACTCGCCGTGAAAAGTGGTTGGGCAAAATATTTGTACCAAATAGTTTGTGCTTCAATGTGCCCATTGAAATGATTTTCCTGGAAATAATGGAGTGTTTCCCATTTTAGCCTTGGGTACATTGTCTTTACTGTTTTGTCTCCACCACACACCATGAAAAATCAAAAGCTTTGAAGGGCAGCGATATCTCCTTTAGCCATATAGTCACACCAGTCAGGTAAAAAAAGAGATTATTGTAGCTTCCATGCATGTGTTTTCGGTTTCATGACCTTTCTATTTAGTGGTCAGTAAATATTTGCCAGTCAAGTAAACCCTGAAGCACCATTCCAATAGAATTCATATATTATATCACTTGAAATCATTTCATTTGTTGTAAAATGCTTTGGGACACACTTTGACCATGAAAAGCACTATATAAATGAAAATCCTTCTTTATAAGTTATTCACTAACGTACAATATGGGTTTCATAGCACAATCCTGTCTGAGCTACTATGTTTCTCATCTCATTTGGTTGGGTGCTACTCTCCTGGTGTGGTAAGGCGAAACGTTCTTCCAACCTCTGATCAATTCACAGCTTACACTTTCATTTCCCTTTAGTGTTCCAAATCGCACTGTCCACATCTCACACCAGGCAAGATTGGTTATCGGGCAAGAAAACTTCCACAAATATGCTTTTGATGTTTGTCAATGAAAATTTGGGAGAAGATTTTTGTTTTTTGGTCAGACAATTCTGAGTCTGACAGTCCTGAAAGTGATGAAGGAAGTGTTATGGATGCCTGGTCAGCTCTCAACAGAGGTTAAGGGACTGGATCAGATGCTATTACTTTTTTAAAAGTTTGAATGCAGTGCGGAAAGATTGATTTGTTCCAGGAAGATAATATAAGAAATAGGGCTTGGTTATTTTGTATGCAAACATTATTAAAACAAAATAAAATACAACAATATTTAAACTTTTACTTCAGCTAATACCAACAGATTATATGCAGTTTCTTAACCTAAATACACAAGTTCCCATTAAACCATGCTGAACATGAAGATGCAGCTCTTGTTCCACTTACACAAAAAGACAAAGACAATACTTGCATTTACGAAGCACTTTTCTTCTGTTGCGAACATTTGTTCAGAATCTTTTTTCCAAGTCTGCCTTGTTGGCAACTTTCATGGCCTTCCTGGTCGATTTCCACAGCTTTCACCCTCTAACTGTTCAATACAGCATTATTTCTCTCTCTCTCTCTCTCCAAGCTCCGCTCATCTCCTCAAACAAAGAATCATCCCTGAAGTGGCCAGATTTGAATCTATTCTCGTTATTTTGGTTGATTGCCCACACTCAGTTACACAAAAGAACAGACAGCAGATCTCTGCCGTTTATATGCAACTAACCTTCAATTGATGGACAAATATGTCACCAGGCACTGTGATGGGCCAATGGCTGGTCAAACAAGATTTCCCCGAATGACAATGGATCTTGAGTACATCATCCTGGCTGAACCGGGACATCCTGTCTATTCCCACTAATGAGGTTAGGTCCGAATGGGACAAGGTAATTCAGGCTGTGGGCATATCCCTCTGAATCTGCTGCTAGCAGTCTTTTCCTTCAGTCTGTTTAACCGCTAAATTGCCTGCTTCATCTTGGATCTCAGTTTTGGACCCAAGTTCCTAATACCTCCTAAGTGACAGGCTCACTAATCAGGTTGGTAGAGAGTGATAAACCAAGTCACAATCTCAATTCCAAACTCAGATTACAATGTGAAATATTCTTATGGAGCAATCAGGTTGAACACGTCAAGTTCATCAATGGTGGTTTGGAATTTTTCATCCCACACAAAAGCTTAGAAAAATATCTAAGAACGATAACAAATTATTTTGACTCCAAGTGTTATTGAGAAGGTTAAATCCATGGATCCCATGTTCCCATTTGGGAGCTGAACTTGAAAAGGGGCATGGGCGAGAGATTGAGCTAAAACATTGTTGCCGTATTAATTCTCTAACCTGGGCTTAGTTCAAGGATGGAGCACAGAATCTTCGAATTCCCTAGCGTCTATGACTTCAGCTTCATCATTCGAGTCCCACAGTTTGTGAGATATTTTCAGGCCACTATCCAATGCCACAATGTAATCAAGTTTCCAAATTCAGGCTTATCAAAGGATTTTAATTGTAAGTGCATCTTATTACCTGCATGTTTTGGGGCTGTTTTAACTCAGTTGGTTGGACAATTGTTTGTGATGCAAAGCGAGGCCAACAGCGCGGGTTCATTTCCCGTACCGGCTGAAGGCCCCGCCGTCTCAACCTTGCCCCTCGCCTGAGATGTGGTGATCCTCAGGTTAAATCACCACCAGTCAGCTCTCCCCCTCAAAGGGGAAAGCAGCCTATGGTCGTCTGGGACTATGGCGAATTTATTTGCTTGTTTTCATTCACTAGATTGTGACATAAGCATACTGTACATTATCCAACCCAAAGTTGAACTTAAAATTTACTGTTTTAAACAGTTTGCTTGTTCACGGGTTTACAGTAAACTGTTTTTCCCTTGAGAGCAATTATACACTAATATTCCATTTCATAATCTGTGAATTAGTAAAATTGCTGTTTAAATCCCATGGTGACTCATTATTGACAGCATAAGTGGAGTGAGCCTAAATTGAAACTTCTACATCTGTCATATTTTCCGTTGCAGCAGATAAATAAATTAGAGTCAAAAGTGGAACCACTGCATAAAAATCCTGTGTTGAAATATTCAGCATAAATATTAATATAAATTACCGATTTATGCCACTGACTGACTTGCTGACTAGCTAAAAAAAAACATTCATTTTTCAAACATTTAGCATTAAACCTCAATACTCATTTTTATAGAGATAAAATAAAAACAGCATTGAATCAAAATCATCAGTTTTGTGGAGGAAGATTCTTTTAATTGGTTTTGAAATTAATGGATGGATGAATCTTTTTCTGATCACTTCAGCCGTATGGTTGCGAGACAGGCTGCAAACTACGATTGATAATATGCAAATTAATCTGTTTTCATGTCTTTCTCTGTTTTACTGATACTATTTTAACAATTCATTCACAGGATGTGGGCACTGCATTTATTGCCCATCCCTAATTGCCCTTCAGAAGGTGGTGGTGCGTTGCCTTCTTGAACCACTGCAGTCTCAGAGATGTTGATCCACCCTCTGAACTGTTAGGGAGGGAATTCCAGGATGTTGCCCCAGCGACAGTGAAGGAGTGGCGATACATTTCCACGTCAGTGTGGTGAGTGACTTGGAGGGGAACCTCTAGGTGGTGGGGTTCCCAGCTATCTGCTGCTCTTGTCCTCCTAGATGGTAGTGGTTGTGGGTTTGGAAGGTGCTGTCTAAGGAACCTTGGCGAATTACTGCAGTGCATCTTGTAGATGGTACACATGGATGCCACTGTTCGTCGGTGGTGGAGGGTTCGAAGATTTGTGGAAGGGGGGGCAACTAAACAGGCTGCTTTGTCCTGGATGGCGTTGAGCGTCTTGAGTGTTGCTGGAGCTGCACTCCTGCAGGCAAGTGGAGAGTATTCCATTACACTCCTGACTTGCGCCTTGTAGATGGTGGACAGGTTTTGGGGGTCGGGAGGTGAGTTACTCACCGTAAAATTCCTAGCCTTTGACCTGCCCTGGAAACCACAGTATTAATATGGCTAGTCCAGTTCAGTTTCTGATCAATGGTATCCCCCAGGATGTTGATTGTGGGAGATTCAGCAATGGTAATGCCGTTGAGTGTCAAGGGGTGCAACACCCAGTGTTCAGCTGGATTTTCCTTCCATGTTCTGTGACTTCTGCTCCATCTCATTCTTTGCTGTGACTGAAAACTATGGAAGGTCTTGCCTGCCTCAGTATTCTCTGATTATCATCAGGCTTTTAAATTTCATAGATATAGGGCGAAATTCTCCGGTATCGGCGAGATGTCCGCCGACTGGCACCCAAAACGGCGCAAATCAATCGGGCATCGCTCCGCCCCAAAGGTGCGGAATGCTCCGCATCTTGGGGGGCCAAGCCCCAACCTTAAGGGGCGCTGGACCAATTTCCACACCTCCAGCTGGCGGAAAAGGCCTTTGGTGCCCTGCCAGCTGGCGCTGAAACGACATCTCCGGGTGGCGCATGCGCGGGAGCGTTAACGGCATTCCCGCGCATGCGCAGTGGAGGGAGTCTCTTCCGCCTCCGCCATGGTGGAGACCGTGGCGAAGGCGGAAGGAAAAGAGTGCCCCCACGGCACAGGCCCACCCGTGGATCGGTGGGCCCCGATCGCGGGCCAGGCCACTGTGGGGGTACCCCCCGGGGCCAGATCGCCCCGCGCCCCACCCAGGACCCCGGAGTCCGCCCACGCCGCCTTGTCCCGCCGGTAAGGTAGTTGGTTTAATCTACGTCGGCGGGACAGGCATTTTAGCAGCGGGACTTCGGCCCATCCGGGCCGGAGAATCGCAGGGGGGGGGGCCCGCCAACCCGCGCGGCGCGATTCCCGCCCCCACCGAATATCCGGTGCCGGAGAATTCGGCAACCGGCGTGGGCAGGATTCACGCCAGCCCCCGGCGATTCTCCGACCCGGCGGGGGGTCGAAGAACCTCGCCCATAACAATAATAACTTTACCACCTTTTCGTTTACCTCTCTTCCTCATCGGAATTTTTAAAGCTCTCTTGAAAACACAGCTGTTAGACAAAGCTTGTGGGTACCCTTCTAACAAGAACACATTTAGGAATCCATAGAATCCCTGGAATGCAGAAGGAGGCCAATTGAGCTTGCACCGACCCTCTGTAAGAGTAACCTACCAAGGCCCACTCCCCCGCCCTATCCATGTAACCTCACCTTACCTGCATATCTTTGGAACTAAGGGGCAATTTAGCATGGCTAATCCATCTTTGGACTCCTTCTTTGGCTTGACATCCATTTTTCAATTTCCCCCTCCATGAAACATTTTGGTTTATTCTCCTATGTTAAATGTATATATAAAAATAAACTGTTGCTGGAAAGATTGAGGACAGATGTCAGAAATAAGGGGCGGAATTCTCCGGGTCGGAGAATCGGCGCGGCGCCGCGCGAATCCCACCATGCCGCCCTGACGCTGGGACAGAATTATCTGCAGTGCGGAGAATCGGCGCCATTGGCGCCGGCGTGGTCGGCGTGATGCCGGTCGGGGTATGCGCCGCCTCTCTGGCCTGGGCCGGCACGGGCTGGCACACCGATTCTCCGGATGGGCCGACCCAGCCGTCAACAAAAAGCCGAGTCCCGCAGGCGCCGTTCTAACATCCTCTGAGCCAGCGGGACCTCAGCCCTAAAGGGTCCGGGGGCAGCCTGTGGGGAGGGAGGGGGGGGGGGGTCCGACCCGGGGGGGGGGGGCCTCCGTAGTGGCCTGGCCCACGGTTGGGGCCCACCAATCGGTGGGCCGGCCTCTCTGCCCCCCCGGCCTCCTTTCTTCCGTGCCAGCTCCTGTAGCCCTGCGCCATTTGGTGTCGGGGCCGCCGCGGGGAAGAAGGCCACTGCGCATGCGCTTGTTGGCGCCGGCCCAACTGTGCATGCGCGGACCCCGCGGCGCCGGGTTCAGGCCGGGATCGGCAGCTGGAGTGGCAGAGGCCGCTCCATGCCATGCTAGCCCCCTGAGGACCGCAGAACGGGGTCCCAGAACGGGTGCCGATGCCAGAGTAAAACACACCCATTTTTACTCTGGCGTCGGCACTTAGCCGCCTGTTGGGAGAATCCCGCCCAAGTTCTTTAGACAAAGAAAGATGAATGCTTGGGATGCACTTCTCGGTAAGGGATGCAAAAACAAAAGCAGTTAGTTGGGGGTTTCAAAGCTTTTATCTACACATTGAGCCAAATGTGTTTGATTATCTATATTTAACAGGCATTGTAAACAGCAATCTGATATGTGTATAAACTCTCAACTCACATTGGGATTAAGGTAGCAATCATGTTGTCTGAATGAGTATGATTTTTAAACTTACAATATTTTAATGTTGGTAGCGACCCAATTGGTTAAATGGGGGCTTTGACAAAGAATCATCCAGACTCGAAACGTTAGCTCGCTTCTCTCTCCACAGATGCTGTCAGACCGGCTGAGATTGTCCAGTATTTTCTGTTTTTGTGTTAAATGGGTTTTGTTTTGGTTTTAGTAAAATGTTGATTGGAAAATCCAGGCCAATACACACAGAATGTTGATCTGACTCTACCCATTTTCATGCTCAAAGTTACCATGAGAAATGTCAGTGCCAAGCACAGTGCCGAAATACAAATGAAGGCAGAGGTAAGTATTAAGGATAAGAACTGACATTTATTTAGAGCTCAAGATGTCCCATAGAAATTAAAAAACAATCAGTGGGGTTCTCTGACCCCCGCCAGGTCGGAGAATCCCCGCGGGGCGGCGCGAATCCCGCCCCGACGCCGGTTGCCCTATTGTCTGGCGTCGGTTTTTGGGCAGGGGCGGGGTTCACGCCATGCCGGTGTGGGTGCCATTGGCAGCGGCCCCCCGGCAATTCTCCAGGCCCCGATGGGCCGAGCGGCCCTCCATTTCTGGCCAGTCCCGCCGGTGTGGATTAGACATGGTTCCACACGGCGGGGCCTGGCAGGTAAGTCAGCTGGTGCGGTCCTCGGGGGGGGTGCGGGGGGATCTGACCCCGGGGTGGCCCCCACGGTGGGCTGGCCCGCGATCGGGGCCCACCGATCTGTGGATGGGTCTGTGCCATGGGGGCACTCCTTCCTTCCGTGCCGGCCCCTGTAGGGCTCTGCCACGGCCGGCGCGGAGAAGACAACCCCCTGCGCAGGCGCCAGAATACGCCGGTCGGTCTGCGCATGCACGGAACCACACCGCCGGTTCCGCACATGCGCGAGATCACGCCAGCCCTTCGCCGCATGCGCTAACTCAGTCCCTTCGGCGCCGGCTGGCGCAGCGCCAACCCTTCCAGCGTCCACCTAGCCCCCGGAAGTGCGGAGAATGTTGAAGCCGGAGTGGTTTGCACCGTTTTTCCTGCTGGCATGGGGACTTAGTCCCCGGACAGGAGACTCCTGCCCCAAGTTCCTGGTGTAATATAATGCAGCCAATTTGGACACAGCAAGAAGACCTGAACAGGTCATGACCAGATATATTGGTTTAGAGATAAATGTTGGTCAGGATACCTGTAATAGCCTGCATGGAGCCACAGGGTGGGTATGATTGTCTTCCCCTTGCGGAGTACAAGGTCCCCGGCTAGGGTGGGGGTCTCTATTAACCTTTGTGCGAAAGGTCGGCCAGTAAGGCACCGACCAGAACAGGAACCCAGTGGGGATCAACCAGGCAGTGTATATATTGCGTTGTAAATAAAACTACGTTTCTTTATTCTACTCGGTGTGAACTCCCCTTGTCCTTATAAAACTGAGGAGTAAACTGGTTTGTTTTCGACGCTGCAATCTACTCGATTGAGGCTCCACTTTGATTTTCTGGACCCAGGTTAAGATCTACTTAATTCACCTCTGCATTTGACGGCACTGCTGAAGATGGCCTGAGAGAGCCCACGTTCAGGTTGATCCGGAGTCTCACATACCCGGTGGTGCCAGATACTCAATCGTTCAACCAGCTTGTGGCACTTGTGGTGCAACACTTCAACCTGACACCGTCAGTAATCATTCAAACATGTCAGTTTAATACAGCAGACATTCCCCCCACTGAATTCGTCACCGGAAGATAGCCGGGTTTTGTGAGTATGGAACTGCTTTATTCGATAGGCTCCGTGATCGTTTGGGCTGCGTATAAATAATATAGGAAACACAGAAAATCGTTGGAGCAAAATCTCCCTGACCTTTCAGCAGGCATTGCAGATCTCTTTATCCCGGGAAAGTGCAAAACATGGCATCCAAGCGACACAAGGGATGGAGGTGAACATTTTGGGGCATCGCCCATCACGTGGTGTCCCCATGGCCCGGACCAAACTCTGCAGCGACTCTGGCCTCTGGGCAAAGAGCCAGCCATCAGGATGTGGGATGCCCCCAGGCTCGGCTGAAGGTATTTCTGTCCCATGTGCGATGTGCGGGCGACGGACTAGGTGCACTCGCAGACAGCAGGAGGGCCAGCACTCCAGGCACCTCAGTTGGCGCATGCGTGGATCCCGTGATGCACAGTTTGCACCAGGATCGGCAGCTGGAGCAGCATGAACTGCTCCAGCGCCGTGCTGGCCCCCTATAGGGGCCAGAATTAGTCATGGGAGCGGCCCATTCACACCGTCGTAAAACGCCATGGCGTTTAGGACAGCGTGGACACTCTGCCGCGGGATGGGAGAATCACGCCCAGGACACATGATAAATACACAATGTAAATTTGTCATGAGCACCATTTATCTACAGCTGGAGCTCGATAAATCATCACAAAAGTACGTCACGATCAATGCGCACAAGGGACTCTGCATCCGGCTCTCATAGAATTTACAGTGCAGAAGGAGGCCATTCGGCCCATCGAGCCTGCACTGGCTCTTGGAAAGAGCACCCTACCCACGGCCACACCTCCACCCTATCCCCATAACCCAACAACCCCACCCAACACTAAGGGCAATTTTGGACACTAAGGGCAATTTATCATGGCCAATGCACCTAACCTGCACATCTTTGGACTGTGGGAGGAAACCGGAGCACCCAGAGGAAACCCACGCACACACGGGGAGGATGTGCAGACTCCGCACAGACAGTGACCCAAGCCGGAATCGAACCTGGGACCCTGGAGCTGTGAAGCAATTGTGCTACCCACAATGCTACCGTGCTCATTCAGGGTATCCTCGTCGTGCGCGCTTCCAGCGCATCATCGAGAACATCATGCGCAGATTGCCACATGTTGCTTATACTTAGACGACGTGCTCGTTACTGACCTAGAACATTTGCAGAATCTCGAGGCGGTGGTGAATCTGGTGGTGAATCTGGCACCAGTCAAGGCGATCTCCAGCTGCCCAGCAATAGTTACGTCTTCAAGCAGTGTAAGCAACTAATCACATTGAAGAATTCACAGACAGCAAACCAGGAAATAAAAAGACTAACCTTCACTTTTTTTTTAACAAACAATTTTAATGAGGTATTTTTTGGCATTACAAACAACAGTATAAAAACAGTGTACAAAGAACAATAAACATAATGCAAACACCGACACCCTTCCCTCCAAGACCCGCCTATTTAACCCCCTATTCTACGCTACCCTAGCCCCCGCCCCCCCCGCTGACGATTAATTATCCGCAAAGAAGTCGATGAATAGTTGACACCTCTGGGCAAACACTAACACTGACTCTCTCAAGGCGAACTTAATCGTCTCCAGGCCGAGAAAGCTCGCCATGTCAGTTAACCAGGCCTCCGACTTCGGGGGCTTTGAGTCCCTCCAGGCTAATAATATCCGTCTCCTGGCTACCAGGGAGGCAAAGGCAAGAACATCTGCCTCTTTCTCCTCCTGGACTCCCGGATCTTCTGACACCCCAAAAATCGCCACCTCTGGACTCATTGCCACTCTTGTTTTCAATACTCTGGACATGACGTCTGCAAACCCCTGCCAATATCCCCGAAGTTTTGGACACGCCCAGAACATGTTGACATGGTTCGCTGGTCCTCCCGCACATTTTACACGTGTCCTCCACCCCAAAGAATCTACTCATCCGGGCCACTGTCCTCTGGGCCCGGTGTACCACCTTGAATTGGATCAAGCTGAGCCTTGTGAATGTAGCAGTCGCGTTCACTCTGCTCAATGCGCCCGCCCATAAGCCATCCTCCATCTCTCCCCCAAGCTCCTCCTCCCACTTACCCTTCAGCTCCTCGGTCTGAGTCTCCTCCGCCCCCATTAGTTCTTTGTCGATGTCCGAGACGCTCCCCTCTCCCACCCATCCCCTAGACACTGCCCTATCCTGGATCCCCCTTAGTGGCAGGAGTGGGAAGGATGATACCTGCCTGCGCAGGAAGACCCGCACCTGTAAATACCTGCATTTGTTCCCTCTTGAGAACCTAAACTTCTCCTCCAGCACCCTCAAGCTAGGGAAGCTCCCTTCCAGGAAAAGGTCCCCCATCCTCTCATTTTCCCGCCCTTCACCATATTCGAAACCCCCCATCCAGGCTCCCTGGGGCAAACCGGTGATTGTCACATATTGGGGACCAAACCGATGCACCCACTGCTCCAACGTACCTCCTCCACTGACCCCAGATCCTCAAGGCCGCCACCACCACAGGACTGGTGGAATATCTCGCCGGCGGGAACGGCAGAAGTGCCGCTATCAATCTGGTGCCCCTACATGAAGCTGCCTCCATCCGCTCCCAAACCGACCGCGCCCCCACCACCCACTTCCTTCTCATAGCAATATTGGCTGTCCAGTAGTAATTACTGAAGTTTGGCAGGGCAAGCCCCCTCTCCCCCGAATTCCTCTCGAGCATCGCCTTCTTCACCCGCGGGGACTTACCCGCCCACACAAAGCCCAAAATGATTTTATTAATCCTCTTAAAAAAGGACCGTGGGATGAAAATTGGGAGGCACTGGAATACAAATCAAAATCTCAGTAGGACCGTCATCTTAACCGTCTGCATCAGGGGCAGCACGGTAGCCTTGTGGATAGCACAATTGCTTCACAGCTCCAGGGTCCCAGGTTCGATTCTGGCTTGGGTCACTGTCTGTGCGAAGTCTGCACATCCTCCCCGTGTGTGCGTGGGTTTCCTCCGGGTGCTCCGGTCTCCAATCCAAAGATGTGCGGGTTAGGTGGATTGGCCATGATAAATTGCCCTTAGTGTCCAAAATTGCCCTTAGTGGTGGGTGGGGTTACTGGGTTACTGGGTTATGGGGATAGGGTGGCGGTGTTGACCTTGGGTAGGGTGCTCTTTCCAAGAGCCGGTGCAGACTCGATGGGCTGAATGGCCTCCTTCTGCTCTGTAAATTCTATGAAATCCTCCCAGCCAGCGACAGTGGTAGCGCATCCCATCTCCGAAACCATCCCCTCATCTGCTCGACCATCCGGGACAAGTTCAGCTTGTGCAACCGGCCCCAGTGGCACACCACTTGTATCCCTAGGTACCTAAGTCTGTCCCCCACTAACCTAAATGGTAGCTCCCCAGCCGACCCTCCTGACCTCTTGCCTGGACTACAAACATCTCGCTCGACTAACCTTCACTTTCAAGTAAATTTTATATGAAGTTAAATATATGACCAAGCCATGTGCATGGGTTTAAATTACAGGCTGGAATGTCATGTACATTTTATTT
This sequence comes from Scyliorhinus torazame, assembly GCF_047496885.1. Classification (NCBI taxonomy): domain Eukaryota; kingdom Metazoa; phylum Chordata; class Chondrichthyes; order Carcharhiniformes; family Scyliorhinidae; genus Scyliorhinus; species Scyliorhinus torazame. Next base: position 114,989,047 of record NC_092724.1, on the reverse strand, counting down.
CTAACTGGATTTTTAAAATCATAATAGAGAAACCTGGGCCGGAATTCTCCGGCTGTTGGGATTCTCTTTTCCTGCTGGCAGTGCACCCCGGCCGGTGGGTTTCCCGGTGGTGTAGGGTGGCTTCAATGGGAATCCCATTGACAAGCGGTGGGAAGAGGGAATCCGGCTGCCAGTAAACGGCGTGTCACTGAGAAACACGCGACTGGGGGACCAGGCAATCCCGCCTCCGATATCGCACAAACGTAGAATTCGTTTTCAGGACTCGCAAGGCTGTTCAGCAGTAATTATGAACTTAATATGTTGTCAGAAACCTTTTACCACCTTTTTTTAAAGGGATTGTACAGTGAAACTGTTAGCACAAAATGGGTCAGTGATTTCTGATTAATTTTAGACTGGAGAAAAAGGAGAACTTCAACAGCATATAGAATGAAAAAGCATTTGAATCGTTGACAACAACTTTGGGTTTGCACCTTTAACTGTACATGGATGGACTCCTAGAAGCTGCTTTTCCTTTCGGATATGAACATTTCAATGAATGCTGACAGTTTGGCTGTCATTACTATCATGAAATTTGAGCCAGTATTCTTTGTGCTCATTTACTGTTCACAGTTGTAATCAGTTTCCAGTTCTTTAGCCTGCTAAATACACATTTTTATCTCTCAGTATTCAGCTGAATATTAAAAACTGGGGCTTTATGTAGGACGGCCAAAACCCTTGCAGCCATGTTGTGTTGTCCTGGTATGTCATTTAAGTCAGTCAAAGAGTTTCCATGTGCTCCCAGTCAGGAGGGATAAAAGAACAGGCACTAACAAAATTAAACAGCTGAAGCAGTTCAAAGATAAACACGGCCTGTCATTTTGTTGCCGGAACCTATTTTCTCAATTTATTATGTGAGCAATCTAATCCAGAGAGCGATGCTCTTTTATCCAGTTTGTTGTTTGAAGGGATTTTCAGCTGAATAAATAATCCTAACTTTGAACATCAATCAGTGTGGTAAAAGGTTGATGGATGCCTGCACTTTCTTATGATAATTCCTGATTAGGCACTGGCTGTGAAAAATGCCACTGGCTTATCACTAGGAACCAGCTTGCTGAAAGATATCGTTCAGGAGAGATGATGTGTTAAGAAACAAGAATTTGGATTAAAACCTGTAGGGTTCCCTCTTACCATACACAGCTACGCTGATAATGGATAGCATCAACAGCAGGTCAAATGCCCGTGATACAGACTGGTGTCATGACATTAGCAAGATCCTGCAAAGTGGACATAGGTTTACGTGGATGTGATTTATAGAATAATTAGTCTTATTTAAGTGGCATTTGTAAAGATTTACTATTACTGTGCCTGTGTGGGACGGGTAGGGATTCATGCATTAATTGCTCTTTTTCACCTTTTGCCCTATTTCTTCAGTGCCTCTGTCAATCTTCCGCCACGGATACCCTGTGGAACTTCCAGTCATATAAATACATATGTATCTGTTACTTAAGACTGAGAATTCAGCAATGTATGACAGGTAACATTTCAGTTAAGTGGAATGATTTCTATGATAATTAATTAGACGGCACACCATTAGGAAACCAAAAATGCAAAAATACCCACCCTTGAATTTTAATACTTACCTACTTGGGGAGAAAATACGCGATAACAGGCAATGATGTTATTGAGAAGCAAGACAAAAGAAATGTGTCAATTCGATATTGCAAACTGGAGCCACAATGCACAATGTTTACCAACATCATAAAGATGATGAAAAGAAGCAGCTCCATGATTTTGTAAGTCTGAGCATACACAGGAAATCTCCCCCTGTCCCCCCCCCCCTCCCCCCCCCCCTCGAAGAATAGTACGTGCCTGGAGTTTCCGCAGGGTATCTGTGCCGGAAGCTTGGCAGAGCCACTGAAGAATCAGGGCAATTGGTGAAAAAGGGCAACAAATGACATTTCTCCTGGGTTTCCATTGAAGTTCTGGCGCTAGGAGCCTACAGACATTCAAGTCTCTGATGTTTAACAGGTATAATACACACAAAGCATTTAACTCAGGGACTGGGATTTCTGATAAGCTACACTCAGTTTTGTTTTCAGTACAATTGGCCCAACATGAGCAAAACCAGTGCCAAGGATCAAGCGCAAACTAAATCCAGCACAAAACTGAGTTTCCACAATCTCTTGCGCTAGTTTACAAATAAATTACGCTGGAACCTGCCCTGCGCAAGAAAACATCAAATTAATAATTATGTCAAGTTTCTGCTGTAGCCACGTAAAATGGCTGATTCCCGATTAGAATGGTCAAACCCCGATCTAAAATGGCGAACGGAAGAGGCTGATGGGAAAATCAGCCAACAGGACTCAAACGGACAGCTGCAGGTAAAACAGTGTATTCGCCTCTGGGGAAGTCAGCCCAGACCGATACCTGCAGCCATCAACATCACAACAACCCAGCCATCTGCATAGTAAGCAGCCATCCCCGGGAACAATTGTTACAAATTAGCAATTGAAAGCCGACCCAGACCTTTCGGCGCCAGCAGGGGCTGACACAAAGAAAGGTAAACGACCACCCCCCGATCAAGGAATCGCCCCATTATTGGAGCATATCGAACCAAGTGATTGGGACCAAGTCCAATCACTTGGAACCAGGTACGAGGTCTGCCCCGAGAGGCGGGAAGCCCCTGGGGACTATAAGAATAGGGGCCAAGTTCAACTCGACCCTTCTTCTCCTGCTCGCAACCTTCGAGACCCTTCAACAAGAAAACTGTAAGTGTTACTCCAGCGATCGCTACCAGATAGGCGCTCCTGACTATCGACTTGTACAGCTTTTGAATCCCGCAGGCTCAGAACCAATTCGAAAGACCATTCATTTCCCTGACCTGGTGGGCCATTTCCAAAGTTAAGTATTGGCCTTTAGTGGTAGGTAGTAGTCTAGAAGTAGGATTATTGTATAAGTATTAATTGCTGTATATAATAAATGAGTGTTGATTTAACTCTTAGTAAGCGGTGTGTTGCATTATTAATCATTACTTGGACTTGAACCACGTGGCGGTATCAGAAAGATACCTGGCGACTCATGAGCAAAGGTGGCAGAATAAGAATAAAGTAAACTAAGACTAAAATGAGCAACACTGCTCATTCTGCCCTTTTGCAGGTCTTCAAGGATGTTCTTATAATTAAACATTTTGTATAAGGACACTAATTGGCACATTTTAAAAGCTTTTAAATATGAAAAGACACTAAGAAACTGACTACTGACACTGATAAATGGTACTGCATGTATTTAAAAAAAATGTTTGGTTATTTAAAATCAAATTACTCTTAGGTAATGGACTAAATGGCTGAAGGCACTGGAGAGGATACTATAAAGGCGATAGGCCCCTGATAAGATCCTGTTTGTAGTACTGAAGACCTGTGCTCCAGAACTAACCATGTCCCTAGTCAAGCTGTTCTAGTGTAGATATTACATTGGCATCTACCCAGCAATGGGGAAAATTATCCAGGTATGTCCTGTTCACAAGAAAAAAGGAAAAGTCCAACTCACCCAATTATTACCCAATCAGCATCCTCTCCATCATCAAACAAACAAACTGATGGAAGGGATCATTGACAGTGCTATCCGGTGCCACTTACTTAGTAATAACCTGATCGTTTGGGTTCCACTTGGAACTCCAGATGCTGACCTCATTACAGCCTTGATCCAAACATGGACAAAAGAGCTGAGCTCAAGAGATGACACGAGAGTGGCTGCACTTGTCACCAAGGCAGCAAGGCAGTCCAAAGATGTGCAGGTTAGGTGGATTGGCCATGCTAAATTGCCCTTAGTGTCCAAAATTGCCCATAGTGTTGGGTGAGGTTGCTGGGTTGTGGGGATAGGGTGGAGGTGTGGACCTTGGGTAGGTTGCACTTTCCAAGAGCTGGTGCAGACTCGATGGGCCGAATGGCTTCCTTCTGCACTGTAAATTCTATGACATTTGACCGAGTGTGGCATCAAGGAACTCTGGCTCCTTGGGAATCAATGGGAATCACACCTCGAACACAGGAAAATAGTTATGGATTTTTGAGACCAACCATCCCATCCTCAGGACAGTGCTGCAGAAGCTGTTCAGGATAGTATTTTAGGCCCAACCACTTTCAGCTATTTAAGCAATGACCATTCCTTTATCTTAATGTCAAAAGTGAGGATATTTACTCGTGTTTGCACAGTGTTCAGTACTATTTACAAATCCTCAGACTTACTAAAGCATCCTGTGTCTTTATGCAGCAACCCATTCAGACTTGGGTTGATAAGTGGAAAGAAACATTTGCACCACAGAGGTGTTAGGCAATGACCATATCCAAGAAGACAGAATTTAACCATAATCCTCTTATCATTCAGCAACATTACCTTCAATGTCCTAGGGTGTCACCTTTGACCACAAATTTAACTGGAGAGAGACTATGGTGGGCAACCCACCTCCTGACTCCCCAAAGACTGTCCACCATCTACAAGGCATAAGTTAAGAATGGGATGGAATATGTTGCACTTGCCTGGATGAGTTCATCTCCAACCACACACATGTAGCTCAACAACATCCAAGGCAAAGCAGCCCACTTGATTGGCATCCCATCCACCACCTTAAATTTTCACCCCCACCACCAGCGGACAGTGGCAGCAGTATGTGCCAAATAGAAGAGGCACTGCGGCACCTCACCATGGCTCCTTCGACCGCACCTTCCATCACCGTGGCCTCCACCACCAAACAGGACAAGGCCAGCAGAGGCATGGAAACACCACTTACCTGCAAGTGTCCTTTCAAGTCACACACTATCCTAGCTCGGAAATATATTGCTATTCCTTCACTGTCACTGGGCCAAAAGCCTAAAGTTCCCTTCCGAACAGCACTGTGGATATATACACCAGGTGGACTACAAGAAGCCAGTTCACCATCGCCTTCTCGAGGGCAATGAGGGATGGGCAATAAATGCTGGACGAGCCAACGACACCCACATCCCATGAAAGAATAAAATAGAGACACTTTTATTAAAACTCCTAATTTTTGTGATAAACCTATTTTCAGTTGCATTAATGGGACTATTCCGGGTTACCACTTTTACATTTATCATGGAATAACTCTCATCCCCAAAATATGATTCCTAAAATATTGCTCAATAGTAATGGGTCATGGTAGGTTTTCCATCCAATGATGCAAAAACTATCAAATGAGTATAATTCATGGCCAATTGTACCCAATGGGAAAACCCTATCTCCTTGATATGTAAATAAAACGTATACACAATCTGGCATGAATTGGTTTCTCTGTACCAAGTTTAAATGCTTTTCAGGTTTAATTTAAAAGGTCAATTGTTCAGGTAACAATTGGTCTGGCCTTTAGAAGAGGGATAGTTTATGCAAGGTAAACAATTTGTAAGCATGTCATGATATGCAGACATGCAGATAATGATATACAGACAGGCACAGACAGGCAGCTAAGGAACACAGAGAACAGGACCTGACCAATGAGCAGGCAGGACACTCCGGGGTGGTATCTCACTATAAAAGGCACGAGGCGCTCACACTCCACCTCTTTCCACTGATGAACATCTACAGAGTGCTTCAGGGTGTATGTACAGTATCACACCTCCAGCACGTGGCTAAGAGCTAGTCTGGTTCAGTCAGACAGAGTAACCACACTTAGGTTAGCAGAGAGTCGAACTCATAGAGAACTGTGCTAATTGTGCTACTGGTTCAATAAATCAGGGGCGACATTCTCCGACCCCCCGCCAGGTCGGAGAATCGCCGGGGGCGGGATTTACGCCAGCCCCCGGCGATTCTCCGACCCGGCGGGGGGTCGGAGAATGTCGCCCCTGATTTATTGAACCAGTAGCACAATTAGCACCGGAGATTTGGCGGGGGCGGGAATCGCGCCGCGCCGGTTGGCGGGCCCCCCCGCTCGATTCTCCGGCCCAGATAGGCCGAAGTCCCGCCGATAAATTGCCTGCCCCGCCGGCGTAAATTAGACCACCTACCTTACCGGCGGGACAAGGCGGCGTGGGCAGGCTCCGGGGTCCTGGGGGGAGCGCAGGGCGATCTGGCCCCGAGGGGTGCCCCCAGGGTGGCCTGGCCCACGATCGGGGCCCACCGATCCGCGGGCGGGCCTGTGCTGTGGGGGCACTCCTTCCCTTCCGCCTCCGCCACGGTCTCCCCCATGGCGGAGGCGGAAGAGACTCCCCCCACTGCGCATGCGTGGGAAACTGTCAGCGGCCGCTGACGCTCCCGCGCATGCGCCGCCCCGAGATGTCATTTCCGCGCCAGCTGGCGGGGCAACAAAGGCCTTTTCCGCCAGATGGCGGGGCGGAAATTCCTCCGGCGTCGGCCTAGCCCCTCAATGTTGGGGCTCGGCCCCCAAAGATGCGGAGCATTCCGCACCTTTGGGGCGGCGCGATGCCCGTCTGATTGGCGCCGTTTTGGGCGCCAGTCGGCAGACATCGCGCCGTTTCCGGAGAATTTCGCCCCAGATTGAACTAACTTGAAGGTCTGGAGTATCTTTTGGTTAAAGCTGCATCCAGTTGCAGCCTGTGCTATCCCAGAGTACATAACACAACATGCTACCAGGAGACTGCTTAATCTAGGTGGTTTACTTCAGTCCGTTCCGTGAAGACCAGCGAATGTATCCCGGCACCATGGAGAAGATTCAGGCTCCTCACCAGCTCAGGACCTCCGGCAATCTCAGTGCCAACTGGCGGACATTCAAGCAAAAGTTTCTGCTGTACATCGAAGCTTCAGACCTCGTGGGTTAGTCTGACGCAAGGAAGATCGCGCTTCTCCTCTCAACAGCAGGTGATCACTCCATCAAACTCTTCATCTCTTTTCACTTCACTGAAGACCAGGACAAGACAAAGTTTCAGACCATCCTGGACATCCTGACAGTCACTGTGAAGTGGATACCAATGACATCTTTGAGCGCTACATATTCAAACAGCATCTACAAGGTAAAGATGAATCTTTCAACTCCTTCTTAACTAACCTCCGCCTGCTAGCGCAGTCCTGCGACTTTGGTGATATTGCTGACTCCATGATCAGAGACCAAATCGTTTTTGGAGTTCACTCTGTTCCTCTGAGAGAGCAGCTGCTGAAAATCAAGCATATGACCCTGCCAGTCGCGATTGAAACATGCACAGTGCATGAGCATGCCAAAAATCGCTATGCCCAGTACAAATCGGCTGAAAATGAGAAACTTGCCTCCAACGAGGCAGAGTGAGCAGGCCATCTCCCGGACGCAGCGCCTCAGCATTGATGAAAGCGGCCATTTTGTGCGCTTTTCCCAGGGCCCCACGCATGCCCGATGCAAACGGGATAACGAAGCAGCTGACACCCGCACTGCGCACGTGCGACGACGCGCGTAGCGTCAGGACGCCGACGTCATGACGTGCTCCAACTGTGGTAACGCCCACTTAAAGAAACACTGCCCTACAAGAGGCAGGCAATGTTTAAACTGCAGGAAGCCTGGACACTATGCAGCCTTGTGCAGGTCTGCACCACCAGTCAGGGGCAGGGTTCTCCGGTGGCGTAAGATATGGGGAAGACATGCACAAGGTGGCTCTCCGCTGGAGTACTGTATTTTGTTCCCCTTTTCTTAGTACCACGGAGTGTTTGTTCTCGAAAAGCCATAGAATTATTGTAATGAAGATCTTGTGTGACTGAAATGCCCCAAAAAGTCAAGGAAAAGAAGGTTGAAAGCAGAAGCTCGATGATGACTCTGAGGCCTCTCGAAACTCACTGGCAGACATAACGGTGGAGTCAGGTTCTGGTGCCACATGCTGCATTTTACAAGGTCACCCAGCTTCATAAAATCCTGCTCATGACTTATTTGTATGAACCAAATATTGCTGATCTAAACATTTTAGCGATAATGGAAAGTCTCAACAATTCCTGAAACTGGGTTCGATTCCAACCTCGGGTGACTGTCTATGTGGAGTTTGCACATTCTCACCCTGTCTGCGTGGGTTTCCTCTGGCTGCACCGGTTTCCTCCCACAGTCCAAAGATGTGCGGGGTAGGTGGATTGGCTATGCTAAATTGCCCCTAGGTGGGGTTACGGGGATAGGGTGGTGTATTGGGCCTGGGTGGGGTGCTCTTTCAGAGGGTCGGTGCAAACTTGATGGGCCGAATGGTCTCCTTCTGCACTGCAGGGATTCTATGATTCTATCCTATGATTCTAAGATTGTGGCAAAAAGGTACTTAATATGCTATTTTGAGATGTTCAATGGCGTGGATACGGAAAGTGCCATCTCTTCAATACCATCATGTTCACTGCATTCTAATTAATAGGAAAAGTACTGTGCAAAGTGCATACATTATCAACTATGATTGTCAGCTTTGTATACCATCCAGTCCCTATATTAAACAATGGTTACAGACCACCTTGAGATACCTAAGTACTATTGCAACACACACTGAATTAATACTTAACCTCCTGGTCAACTAGAGCCCTCACAGACAGCAGAAGATGCAGTCCTCTACTGCCTGCGATTGCCTTGAAGAGTCTCTTCATCATAGGACCGGCAAAAGGAATGTTACAGATTAAAGAGGTAAGATTACGAGAGCATCAACGTGAACCCAAAAATGCCATGTCTACTACCTACACAATAATGGACAAAGGCTGGGATGGACGGAAGGATTTATCTCTGAGATGAATACCTCCACCTGCCTTTAAATGAGCACGTCTGCCTCAGTGATAGCTAACGTTTTGCATCTGATTGTATTAAATCAAATTGGGAAATTTATACACTCACATTTACACCCTCGTAGTCAACTGTGTTCTGTAATAAATGCTCTGATTACGTGTCCTTTTTTGGAATTATTTGCTAAGAGACCAAATACATCAAAGCATGTGGTTTTTGGCCTAAAGCTCAATTTCAATATGCAATGAATTATGTCAAGACTCTGGTTAATTGTTCGGTGCTGCAAGTGTTTTGCACATGTAGATTTAACTTTACCATGTAATGGACTACATGTGCCATGTAGTTTCAATTAATTTCAGAATAAAATTAAATAGCACAGTTGTACCTTTGTTAGAATGAGGCAAATACACTCAAATACAAATAGAAAAAGTTGGACATACATAGCAGGCCGACATCCAAAGGAGATGGACAAATGGATGTTTTGGCTGGAACTTTTGTTTCCTGATCCATAGTCCCAATTGACCAATATGAGGAAAGAGGAGAAAAAGTTTTACATTTTCAGCCTTGAAAGGAGCAGACAGATGAAAAAGTAGATTTAGAAAATTATATCTTATTAAAGTGCAAGAATTGGACGCAAGTATGGACACGTATTCAAACCAGTGAAAGGCAAATTTAAAACCGGACGTCTGGAAGTTCTTCATACACAACGATCAACACAGGGGATGCGACGCTGGGGAAACATGTGGAGGTGAAAACATTGGAATCATTTTGGCAACATTTGAATGCTGTTGGATCTTTCTCGATGGATGGACGAAGATGTCAGCACTTTACATAGTGTATTAACATTTCACATCCCATGTGTTGATCATTGTGCATGAAGAACTTTCAGACATCGGTTTTAAATTTGCCTTTCACTGGTTTGAATTTGTGTCCGTACTCGTGTCCAATTCTTGCAAATTAGTTTGAAGCAATTTTCTAAATCTACTTTTTTTAAAAACCTTTCTGCCGCCTCCTTTCAAGGCTGAAAATTTAACTTTTCTGTTTTGCATCTTTTCTCATATTGGTCATTTACCTGAAGAGAAAAGAATGAGTAAGGCTAGGGTGAAAGGGAAAGCTGGACTAGATGAATTGCACTGGCGAAATGTCAAACCACACTCTCCCCCCCTCTATGCTGTAACTATTCCCATATTCCACCTCAGACATCATTCAATTAAGTTACTCTCTTAAGCCTTGGCCACCAGAACTGTATACTGTGTTCCTGATGTACACAGCACTGTATATTTTGAGCATATGCCTTGTACTATACTATTCTGTCAATAAATATTCCATTTGTCACTCTGCAATGTTGAGAATTTCAACTTCATCTGCTCATACAAAATAGATACTTGCCACTCAATTTTTTGTCCACCTTATCTGTCATTGGTCTGCACACTTACATATTTTGTCTACTTATCTTTGTATTTCTCAAACTGCCTCCTCAGAAACAAATGTCCCTTTCAGTTTGACATAATTTGCACATTTGACCAGTTTGCATTGAGTTTCTGAATTGAGGCCATTGGTGTAAATTAGAATTTCCAATATTTACAATGCTGGTCCCTGAGGCATATTATTCAGATCACAACCTCCACCTCCATTGTAAATCCTCTACCTGTTTGCTATTCTTCAACCAGTTTTGATAGGGTTTAAATAGATTTGGATGATTGCAAATTATTTTCATTCGAGCAGTTTTACTTCACATCTAACCCATGCATTTTCTGGCTGAACATTTGCATTTACCTACATTTCTCCAGTTGTGGGGATTCACTTTTCCCGCCGGTAGTCCACTCCCGCCAGCGAGTTTCATGGTGGTGTGGAGTGGCTTCAATGGGAAATTCCATTGACAAGCAGCGGGAAGATCGAATCCTGCCGTCAACGAACAGCGTTGGCGAGAAATATTTGCTGAGGGAACCAGGAAATCCAGCCCATAATATCTTTCACATTGTGAGGCGTACTCTGTCACTTCACAGGAGCATTTAAAAGCTGCATAATGAGATATTAGGTCAGATGACCAAAGGGCGGCATGGTGGCACAGCGGTTCTCACTGCTGCCTCCTGGTGCTGAGGACCCAGGTTCGATCCCAGCCCTGGGTCACTGTTCTTGTGGAGTTTGCACATTCTCCCTTTGTTTGCGAAGGTCTCACCCCCCACAACCCAAAGATGTGCAGGGTAGGTGGATTGGCCATGCTAAATTGCCCCTTAATTGGGAAAAAAAAATTGGGTACTCTAAACACTTTTTAAAGGGTCACGTGACCAAAGGTTTGGTCAAAGAGGCAGGATTTAAGGAGCATCTTACAGGAGGAAAGAGAGGTTGAGAGGTAGAGAGGCAGAGAGGTTTAACAAGGGTATTCCTGAGCTTGGGGGTCAAGGCAAATGAAGACACGGCCTCGGCCTAGGCAACTGAAAGCATGGACTCCAGTGTTGGACCAATGAAAATCATGGATACTCAAGAGGTCAGAATGAGATGACTGCTGATATTTCAGTGTGTTGTGGGACTGGTGGAGACTGAGCTAGAGAGGAGTGAGGAAGGATTCAAATGCAAGGATGAAAATGTTTCTGCTTGACAAGGAGGTGATGTAAGTTGGAGGTAAGTGGGGGTCGGTTAGCTCAGTTGGCTGGAATGTGATGCCAACAGTGCTAGTTCATTTCCTGTACCGGCTATGTTTATCCATGAAGGCTTTGCCTTCTCAACCTTGACCTTCGCCTGAGGTGTGGTGACCCCCAGGTTAAATCATCACCAGTTAGCTCTCTCTCTCAAAAGGGAGAGCGGCCTATGGTCCTCAGGGACTATGGTGACTTTTAGTTTTTCAGTTTCAGATGTAAGTCAGCAAACGCAGGGTCTGTAGAGGAAGCTGACTTGCAGCAAGTTCAGACATGGGCAGCAGAGTTTACAGGTAGAGTTTGCCAAAGGTCAAGCTTAGATCAGGCACAACATTGATCAGATAATGAGGCTGACATTTCCTGGCACAAAATTGAATAGAGTGTAAATGGATCTACTGGCTCCCTAATGGTCAAGACAAGGTGCAACCCCACTCCCAACCGAGTGCCTTAATCTTAACTTAAAATCACCACCCCCACTACATTAGTGTGAAAATGCCATTCCCAACTTCAAGGGCGGAATATTTCCACAATCTCATTCTTAACCTGTTGTCCTTGATGCTACATTAACCATGGGTGTGGATGTTATTTTTCTGTCCTTCCATTGCTTGGTTTCTTCGAATCTTAGTCTAACAAGGATACAATAAGATATTTTAATAAAGAAAAAAGTATCAAATCTTTAGAAGGAAAATTAATCCGCTTTTTATTTCAACCATCACACACAATTTATTGCATTACCAGCTTGGAGAGTAAATGCTCGAACAAATCTTTAATTTATTACTAAACTAAAGAACTTTCCCATAAAAATGGTGTTTTCAAAACCACAATGGAATCCATAACAAATTAGCAGATTCCATGAATTCCATTATTTACCTTTCCCGGGATAATAAAGGGTAATTAAGTCTGGAGTGGCTGTAAACGATAGCACAGATGTCTGCAGTGCAAAAATAAGTTACATTAGTTTCCAAATCAGCTGTTTGTTTAATAGGAAGCTGACGCAACTGCTGCCCTATTAATATCGTGTTACTGTAGAGGAATTAGCTCGGATTATAGATAATGCAGTTGTACAGTCTGTCCTCATAGCTGACGTGGCCTTACCTTGCAGGGTCCATGACTTCTGAAAAAACTGGGCAGCTGCAGGGACTGACTAATTCAGACTGGCCGGCGTCCAGGGAATGGGATGCTGGGATTAAGTACAACACACCTGCCACCAGTTTCATCAAAAACAGCAGGGAAGAATGGAACCAAATCTGTGCTTCCTTGGATTGTCTAATCCTCTGAACTCCCCGGTCTATACTAAATGATACCATAAAAATTACAGGAAAATGCAAATGTGAAACCCAAGTGAGCTTTTAATAACGAGCGACGGGATCTTTTTAGCGATATTTGATTACAAAAAGATACACTCATTTAATCATCTCTTCATTGATCCCCTGCGCCAAAGAGGGCGTTTTCTTTTCTGTCAGCTCGTCTGCTCTTTGCAATTATCCACTGTACAGCTTCACAAACAAAATTATATGTATTCCATTACACATCAGCTCTGGTGTCACAAATACTGCTGAATGCAGGTCTGAGATACAAGCACCATATCAGCAGCCAGGATTTGTTGGACAGCTGTGTTTTTAAACAGATCTACAGTACTCAGTGGATGAGAGTTTAACAGTTACTGCAGGGATTGTGTATGTCTCAATATCAATGCTTTCCCAGTTCATACAGGGCAAAGGCTAATAATTCACTCACATCTGGTGTTGTGTGGCTCATGAGCATCTTAGTGGCTCTATTTATATAGATGCTTTGGAGAATGATACTTCTGCTATATTTAATTTACAAATTTTAGCTAATTAGGAGATTATTCAAATGCAATGTCTGCAGCCAAATTGTTCATGAATTATACTACGTCTCAAGAAATTAAACCCCTTCGTTCAAAGCACATTGGATTAACCGACATTGAATTACTTGCCGAAAATAAATTCCTGAAGTAAACTGTATGCCTACAACAATGAGGTGTTAAAATTACACAGCAGGTAAAGTGTGTAGGTAATGGAAGTGCCGACATTCATTTGTCTAGCCCAAGATTTTTCTCTTCACACTGGCTTGGAGATCCAGAGGGTTGGATTCTCAACAATCTGATTCTCGGGGTGTCAATTCCACAATGCCAGGCAGGGACATGAAATGAGGCAATAATGATGTGATGTTGTCATATCAACAAGCTGATTCAGTTGTTAACTGACTCGTTTCACACCTGCATGTAAGGTCACAGTAAAATAAAACTAGTATACAGTGTTTCTTTCTGGGAAGTGACCTGCACAAGTACATTCAACAGGCCAGATGCTATTCTGAAAGGATTTGTATATGGCTTATTATTATGGCTTTGCCATAGAAATCCCAACCATTTTTACTCCAAGAACACATTAGAGTTTTCTCCATTGGGTTAGGGTTAGGGTTAACTAATCATCTGTGCACAGCTGCATTAAGCAGGTTATGGGCACATTATTTGCTCCAGTTAGCCAGTCTATTCACTTCCCCATAGGCAAACTTGTGACAGTGTGACAGAGTACTACAACATCACCTTGTCGCAGGCCTCCTCGGGTTACAAAGTATTATAGAATGCTGCCGTGCTTTGCAATTCTTGCACCAGAGATATATCCCACCCTCTAGAGAGGTGGGAGTGTATGTATGTGTGTGTCAGGGAGAGGGAAATCTTTGGACCGAGAGTACTGACGGAACCCCCGAGAAACATTCTTATTATGTTGAAGAGTCAACCCACACTAAATTGTACAATAAGTACAAGTATGCAAAAACAAATTTAGCAAAGTCTTCTCAATTTCTTTTTTGTCTGTATTATTTATAATTTAAACATTTTCCTATCCAACAAAATCCTATCCTTACTTTCTTTTTGTCATTTTTGTCATTTTTAATGGGAGGAACGATGATCCTTGTTTTGCTCACAGATTTGTTTAATATTAAGAGACTGTCATATAAGGCGCACACACACTCACTCTCTCTCTCAAACACACACACATCTCCCTCTATCTGACACATAGAATCATAGAATGATTCTCTCGTAAAATCATAGAATGTCGACAGTGCAGAAGGGGGCCATTCACAAATTGAGTCTGCAACGATCCTTAAAGTACCCAAACTAGGCTCAAGCCCCGACATTATCCCCGTAACCCAGTAACCCCACCTAACCTTTTGGACACTAAGGGGCAATTTAGCATTGTCAGTCCACCTAACCTGTACATCTTTGGACTGTGGGAGGAAATCAGAGCACCCGGAGGAAACCCAGGCAGAAACGGGGAGAATGAGCAAACTCTGCAGTCACCCAAGGCCAGAATTGAACCCAGGTCCCTGACACTGTGAGGCAGCAGTGCTAACCACTGTGCCCCACTCCCGGCCTAAGTTGAATTGAATTCACTCATAGAAATCTCAGGAAGAGCAAGTCAGTCAAACTGGAGTCTATGTATTTGAGGTAGGGGTCTCATAATTTAGTTCAGACATAGAATGAAGTACAACGTTAAACATTCCATGGGGACTCACACATAAATGCACACATACACACTCACAATCACATTCTCACTTCTTCCTCTCTTTCCCACACACACTTGTCATAATATACACCAGTATATCATGGTGCAGACACACACTGATGGACACACAGTGAGACCAACCAACATACACAACACCGCAGCCAATCACCAGTGAGAGCACACGCACTATAAAGACAGGGGGCATCAGAGTTCCCGCTCATTCGAATAGCAGCCAGCTAGGAGCACAGAGCTCACAGCCTGCAACACAGACATTCACCATGTGCTGAATGCATCAACTGGTTAGGACAAGGCAAAGGTCTTTCGTTAAAGCTAGTATCGTATTTATCCACAGTTCAAGTATGTTTAAATAGTCAACCTTTTAATAAAATAGTGTTGCACTACTTCAAGCATTGGTGACCTGTATGAGATCCAGAACACCCAACACATCATGATACCAGGAGTGGTTACATACTAGCACTTCTTAGACCTACCTGCAAGTGATCTGCCTTCCGCCAGCATTCCGTCATCCTGCAACATGGACAACATCAGCCCGCCGCCGCCGCTCCGCATCGTCGGCAACCTCGGGGCCAACTGGAAGATTTTCAAATAGCGCTTCCAGCTCTTCCTCGAAGCCACGGACAGGGAGGGCGCCTAGGACACCAGAAAGATTGCTCTTCTCCTCTCCATGGCTGGGGACCATGCCATCCACATTTTCAACTCTCTCACCTTTGCAGATGACGAAGACAAGACGAAGTTCAAGACGGTTCTCCTCAAATTTGACACTCACTACAGCGTAGAGGTGAATGAAAGTTTTGAACGCTACAAGTTCCAGCAGCGTTTGCAGGGTAAGGACGAACCTTTCCAATCATTTCTAACGCACCTCCGCATCCTTGCGCAATCTTGCAGCTACGGGCCCACCTCCGACTCCATGATACGCGACCAGATCGTTTTTGGTGTTCAGTCGGACCCCCTACGTCAGCAGCTCCTCAAAGTAAAGCAACTCACCCTAGCGACTGCCATCGAGACCTGTGTCCTACATGAAAATGCCACCAGTCGGTACTCCCATATACAAGCGGCTGAAACGGCGCGGCAAGGTCCCCACGAGGCAGAACGGGTCCAAATGATTAAGCACCTCCAGGGCCTCAGCCTGGATGAGGGCGGCCATTTTGTGCGCTTTTTGCAGACTCCCGCGCTTGTACGTACCAAACGAGGGGACGGCGATGTGAAGGAATGTAATGCGCAGGCGCGCACCACGCATGACCGCACCGCGCATGCGTGCTGGCGCAGCGAACGTGCTGACGTCACGACGTGCGGCAACTTTGGCTCCGCCCATTTAAAGCGGCATGCCCCACAAAATCTCGACAATGCCTACGATATGCCACTATGCTGCCTGCTGTCGAGAAGCTCAGCCTTCCAATTCATATCGCTTCAGCCAGCCTCGCAGGAATGTTCGGGCAATTCAACCCACGGTCACCGAGTCCGATGCGGACCTCCCACACAGCAGTGACACCGAGACCCGAAGGCGCCTTTTCGAGTCGGTGTCATAACGAAAAACAGGCTGTCCCCGAAGCAAAGACACCAGCCGCTGTCGGTATACAGCATCGATCCAGACGATGAGTGGTGTACCACCCTGACGGTCGACCGGTCCCAAATACGATTCCGCCTGGACACTGGGGCCTCCGCCAATCTCATGGCGTGGTCTGCTTTCCAAAGCCTTTGTGTCAAACCAACCATTCTTCCATCGGCCTGCCAGCTACTGGACTACAATGGCAACATCAGTCCTGCTACCGGCTCATGTCAACTCGAAGTGACGCACAAGTCACGAAAAGCCATCCTCGAAGGACTCTCTGCTTGACGCACAGACGTGCAAGCTGCTAAACCTCGTTCAAAGCATTCACTCTCTCTCCCCTGATGACACGTCTGCCTTCCAGGATGCTGACTTCAGGGCGCAACTCAACGCCATCATCGACCAGCACCGCGACGTCTTCGAAGGCATGGGCACGCTCACATATACTTACAAGATCCTACTCAAACAGAACGCCACGCCTGTGGTGCATGCACCTCGCAGAGTCCCAGCACCCCTCAAGGACTGCCTCAAGCAGCAGCTGCAGGACTTCCAAGATCAAGGAGCGATCTCCAGAGTTACGGAACCAACTGACTGGGTCAGTTCCATGGTGTGCGTAAAAAAGCCTTCCAGCGAGCTCAGAATCTGCATTGATCCAAAGGATCTGAATCGCAACATAATGAGGGAGCATTATCCAATCCCCAAGCGCGAGGAGATCACGTGCGAGATGGCTCGCGCCAAGCTCTTCACCAAACTTGACACCTCAAAAGGATTCTGGCAAATTCAAATAGACAGATCCAGCAGGAAACTGTGTACCTTTAACACCCCTTTTGGCAGATATTGTTACAACAGGATGCCGTTTGGGATCATATCGGCGTCAGAAGTGTTCCACAGGATCATGGAACAAATAATGGAAGGCATTGAAGGTGTTCGCGTCTATGTCGACGACATAATCATTTGGTCCACCAAACTCTCTCACCTTTGCAGGAGCATGTCAATCGCCTCCAGCGCGTGTTCAAACGTATACGAGAGCAGGGCCTACGCCTCAACAGAGCCAAATGCTCCTTCGGCCAGACGGAACTCAAGTTCCTAGGGGACCACATCTCCCAGTTGGGTGTGCGGCCGGATGCAGACAAGGTGGCTGCCATCACAGCCATGAAAAAGCTAGAGGACAAGAAGGTGGCCCTCCGATTTCTGGACATGGTCAACTTCCTAGGGAAGTTCATCCCTAACCTCGCCTCTCATACCACAGCTCTCAGGAACCTGGTCAGGAATACGACAGACTTCCAATGGCTTCCTGCCCACGAGGACGAATGGAGAGAACTTAAAACCAAACTTACCACGGCCCCGGTATTGGCCTTTTTTGATCCAGCGAAAGAGACAACTATTTTGACCGATGCCAGCCAATCTGGCATTAGGGCAGTGCTCCTGCAATGCGATGAGGCCTCATCTTGGGCCCCCGTTGCATATGCGTCACGCGCCATGACCCCCACAGAACAGCGCTACGCGCAGATAGAAAAGGAGTGCCTGGGCCTTTTGACCGGTGTCGTCATGTTTCATGATTATGTGTACGGCCTTCCCCAATTCACCGTCGAGACCGACCATCGGCCGCTGGTCAATATAATACAAAAAGACTTGAACGACATGACGCCTCGCCTCCAGCGCATTCTGCTCAAACTCCGCCAATACGACTTCCAGCTCGTATACACCCCGGGCAAAGACCTGATCATAGCCGACGCTCTGTCCAGGGCAGTCAACACCCCGTGTGACCCAGCGGGATTCGTCTGCCAGGTTGACGCCCATGTGGCATTCGTGGCCTCCAATCTACCGGCCACGGATGAACGCCTCATCCAAATTTGCTGCGAGACTGCGGCTGACCCCCTGCTACAGCGTGTCATGCGCTACCTAACAGACGGGTGGCTCAAGGGCCAATGCCCGCAATTCTACAACATCAGAGATGATCTGGCGGTAGTCGATGGCATCCTCCTGAAGCTGGACCGTATTGTCATCCCACACAGCATGCACCAGCTTGTCTTGGAACAGCTAGACGAGGGCCATCTTGGCTTGGAGAAGTGCCGCCGACAGGCCCGAGAGGCAGTGTACTGGTCCGGCATCAATGACGACATCGCCAACACAGTGGTCAACTGCCCCACCTGTCAGCGGTACCAGCCGGCCCAACCACATGAGACCCTACAGCCCCATGAGTTGGTCACGTCCCCTTGGTCCAAGGTCGGCATCGACCTGTTCCACGCGCTGGGCAGGGACTATGTTCTGATTGTAGACTATTTTTCAAACTACCCGGAGGTGGTACGTTTGAACAACATCACATTGTCTGCAGTCATCTGTGCCTGTAAGGACACCTTTCCTCGTCACGGCATCCTAATCACTGTGATGTCGGACAATGGCCCCTGCTTCGCAAGCCATGAATGGTCCAACGTTGCCAGGAGGTAAAACTTTGTGCATGTGACATCCAGTCCCCTGTACCCCCAATCCAATGGCAAAGAGGAGACGGGCGTCCACATAGTCAAACGGCTCCTCTGCAAGACTGCCGATGCGGGATCCGACTTCTACCTCGCCCTGATGGCCAATCACTCGGCCCCACTGTCCACTGGCCTGTCGCCAGCCCAGCTGCTCATGGGTCGCACCCTGAGGACGACGGTGCCGTCCATTCATGTCCCAGACCTCGACCACGTTCCGGTCCTTTATCGAATGCAACTGTCTCGTGCACAGCACAAGGCGGCTCATGACTCCCGTGCAGCTGATCTCCCTGCTCTGGCTCCAGATGACAACATCCGCATCCATCTTCCGGATGGTGGCTGGTCTGCAACTGCGGTGGTTCTTCGGCAGGTGGCTCCCCGCTCGTTCCTGGTTCGTCTACCGGATGATTCCATTCTGCGCCGTAATCGACGTGCCCTTCGTCTCGTTCCGCACTCGCTACGTGATCCTCCACCATTGCCACGCCCTCATGTTGTCCCTGACCTGGACTATGTGGAGATTCCGGTTACTCTGCATCCTCCTCACTCTGACGCAGTCCAGCCCACTCCTCAGCCGGTGGCTCCTGACCCACCCTTGAGGCGGTCAACCAGAATTCGTCGCCCACCTCAGAGACTTAATTTGTGAACTTTGTGCACTAATGGACTCTCTGGTCTGTTCTGTTCTTCCGTTTAATCGTTCAAGTGATTTGTATATAGTGTTCATCTCGTTATTTGTGTGACACACTGTTTTTTCTGCACCAGGCACCTTCCCATGTAAATAGCTTAGTTTTATGTCCATAGTCCTGTAAATATTTCACGCACACGTAGTCAGGAACATTCACCACACACTATTTATTGTCACGCAGGCACATTTTTTTATATAAAAGGGGGGATGTCATAATATACACCAGTATATCATGGTGCAGGCACACACTGATGGACACACAATGGGACCAATCAACATACACAACACTGCAGCCAATGACCAGTGAGAGCACATGCACTATAAAGACAGGGGGTATCAGAGTTCCCGCTCATTCGAGTAACAGCTAGCTAGGAGCACAGAGCTCACAGCCTGCAACACAGACATTCACCATGTGCTGAGTGCATCAACTGGTTATTTAGTTAAAGCTAGTATCGTATTTACCCACAGTTCAAGTAGAGTTAAATAGTTAACCTTTTAATAAAATAGTGTTGCACTACTTCAAGTGTTGGTGACCTGTATGTGATCCAGAACACCCAACACATCAACATTCACCTCTCTCTCACATACAAACACACTCCCACCTCTCTCACACACAAACACACACCCACTTCTCTCTCTCTCACAGACAAACACACTCCCACCCCTCTCTCTCACACAAACACACTCCCACCACTCTCTCTCATACACAAACACACTCCCACCCCTCTCTCTCACACACACAAACACACTCCCACGTCTCTCTCTCATATACAAACACACTCCCACCTCTTTCTCTCACAAACAAACACACTCCCACCTCTCTCTCACACACACAAACCCACTCCCACCCCTCTCTCTCACATACAAACACACTCCCACCCTTATCTCTCACATGCAAACACACTCCCACCCCTCTCTCTAACATTCAAACACACTCCCACCTCACTCACACACACAAACACACTCCACCTCTCTCACAGGCACAAACACACTCCCACCCCTCTCTCTCACACACACAAACACACTCCCACCTCTCTCTCTCATACACAAACACACTCCCACCTCTCTCACACACAAACACACTCCGACCCCTCTTACACACAAACATAGACACTCACACGGTCATCTCTCTCTCACACACACACAGACTCCCACCTCTCTCTCACACACAAACACACTCCCACCTCTCTCTTTCTCATACACAAACACACTCCCACCTCTCTCTCACACACACACACACATACTCCCATCTCTCTCTTTCTCACACACAAACACACTCCCTCCTCTCTCTCACACACACAAAAACATTCCCGCCTCTCTCTTTCATACACCCAAACACACTCCCACCCCTCTCTCACACACACACTCCCACCTCTCTCTCACACACACAAACACACTCCGACCCCTCTTACACACAAACATAGACACTCACATGGTCATCTCTCTATCATACACATGCACAGACTCCCACCTCATTCTCACACACAAACACACTCCCACCTCTCTCTCTCTCACACACACACACACTCCCACCTCTCTCTCACACACAAACACACTCCCACCTCTCTCTTTCTCACACACAAACACACTCCGACCTCTCTTACACACAAACATAGACACTCACATGGTCATCTCTCTCTCATACACACACACAGATTCCCACCTCTTTCTCACACACAAACACACTCCCACCTCTCTCTCTCACACACACACAGACTCCCACCTCTCTCTCACACACAAACACACTCCCACCTCTCTCTCCCACACACAAACACACTCCCGTCTCTCTCTTTCATACACCCAAATACACTCCCACCTCTCTCTCACACACACAAACAGACTCCCACCTCTTTCCCTCACACACACACTCATGCTCTCGCCTCTCTCTCTCATACACATGCTCACACTCTCACCTCTCACACACAAACATACCTTCACCTCTCTCACTCGCAAACATACACTTACACTCTCACTTCTCTCTCACACACACACACATTCACACTCGCGCCTCTCTCACATACAAACATATACATCCACAGTCTCAATTCACTCTCTCACATGCACACACACTCACACTCTCAAATCTCTCACCACAAACATACACACTTAGATCATCACCTCTCTCTCTCTCTCTTACATACCCACGCGCTCACCTCTCTTCCCCTCCCGCCCTGTGGCCACTTCCCCTCTTGCCTATGGCCGTGATCTACCTCACTCTGCCATCAACACCCTTCGCCCTTGCCTCGGACCTTAAGTATTCACTTTGTTGATACTTCCAGCTCGTCCAATCATGGCCGACATCCCAGTGCATTGGCAATGTGTAGGCTGACTATTGCGCCGATCAGTAGTGAACGCAGCTTGAAAACTGCCTCTAATTAGACTAGCTGGAAGGATAGCTTTTTCAAATTTACAATGGCTTATTGCGGAAGCCCCGGATCTCTTCTCTGGAATCCTAGGGTTCTGCAGAACCCAGTTTGGAAAAGGGTGCTCTCTGTCAATAGAAATCATGCAAGTGAATGCTCATTTACCTTGGAAACTATCATGCTGTCTTTGGTTCAAGGCTAAAGTTGCACTCTTGACCCCATAGAGTCATGTGCCTAGGTGTATATTTGAGATTAAGGCCGGGATTCTCCGTTGCGAGTCTACCATGCTACCGCTGCTAGCGAGGAGGGGCAATTTGGCATTCAGGCCAATCTCCCATTCCCTGCAGCAGGACGGGAGAATCCCGTTGCCAAGACGGATGGAGAATTCCACCCCAAGTCTTCCCTAGACAGCCATTGCTAATAATACCTGTGCACATTCTCAGCTGGGCTTGACTAAAACAAAGGTTCATTTATTATTTTATAAAACAATGATTAACAGCCCCACATACAAAGGTACATCAATGCAAACATTTGCCTGACGAATCGTAATGTTGGATCGTAATGTTGCCATCAACGTAACAATTCCTGGAAGATCCTAATTAGTTGTTTACAAGATTTGCCTTTATCTGGTGTTTAGATTACACAGCAATAATTGGCATTCGTAGACTGAGAAAGCAGACAATTTATTTCCAGTCTGTTTACAGCACTAAGAGGTGCATTGACCCTCTCTCTAATGTTCCTGTCGTGCTCCTTCACAGATGGCGTCAGCTAAGCTTGAAAACTCACTGTGGGGAAATCATCAGAATAATCCGCATCCTGCCAGTTTACAATGATATACAGAAAAGTGCAGTAATGTCCCCGGTTTGAGGCCATCTTGTCCGTGTGAAGTGGTGAAAAATAAATTGGACGGGATTCTCCCATACATCGGCTAAATGGTAACGACATAGAGACGCTCCTGGATGCCCTCGAGGAGAGGAGGGGGCGCCTGTACCCCGGACCCGGCCATAGGGCCCCAGCCAACTTGGCCCGCAGTCTGGGGAGGGGGGATGGGCGCCGCCGTCAGTGCCATCGCGGTGACACCCAGGACTGGCGAGCAGTGTCGCAAAAAGGTGAACGACCTACCCAGGACAGCCAGGGTGAGTACCCAGCGATGTGCCCATGGCACCAACCCCTCTTCCCCACATACCTGTGACACCCACCCCCTCCCCCAGGGGACGGTACAACCACAGCCGTGACCCACAGGCTGCAGCCACCCATGCAAGCCGCGTTGGCCGTGTGCCCTGTGCACCCATGCCAACATAGATCCAACTGCTGTATGCATCGGACTGCCTGACAATGCTGTTATTTGTGTGCCCCACCTCCGGAGAAGAGCGCCCATAACCAACAAGAGCGTTGTAGCCATCTAAGATGGCCACCTGCAAAGGACCATGGGAATTATGGCCAACTCAGGACTCAGACAGATACACAGCCATTGTGTATCTAAAACACAGGTAGCCAGACCTGACCAAAACCCCCGCTCGTTTACATTTTAATGGCCCATTTTCCCAGGACAATAGAACTCCAATCAAGCAACCGGTACAGCCACAGACTGATTGGCACCACTCCCCTTACTCAGAAAGCGCAACTGCCAATGTTAATGACCGCTAATGACCCGCCCAGCTACCAAGGCACCCGGCCTAAAGTTAAGTATAGGTTAGGTGTAGTTTACCTCGTAGTAGATATTGTGTTTGCATGTTGAGATAACTCTTGTGTATGTAAATAAACCTACTTTTGAACTAACTAATTGGTTGTGTGGTCATTTGATTGATATAAGGAAAAGGCTTGTGGTTCACCGAGATAAATAAATAGAGCAACAGTGGGCCCAAACCCGAGGGGGCGAACCTGACTTTCAGCCCCTCACCATGCACGAGCAGAGGGCACTGGGCATAGCTGGTGCACCCGAGGACCGGGAGATTGCCAATGCTGAGATTGGGGGCACGCCACCAAGTGAGATTCCCTCCCTGCCTGGCCCCATTCCCCTCAGCCCTCTCCCCTCAGCCCTCTCGCCTCAGCCCTCTCGCCTCAGCATTTTCCCCTCAGCACTCTCCCCTCAGCACTCTCCCCTCAGCACTCTCCCCTCAGCCCTTTCCTCTCAACCCTCTCCCCTCAGCCCTCTCCCCTCTGCACTCTACCCTCAGCACATTCCCCTCAGCCCTTTTCCCTCAGCACTCTCCCCTAACCCCTTACTACAACCCACACCCCTGTCCACCTAACTAACCATGATGGTGTATTGTGTCTTACAGGGCCACTCGGTGACTGACCTGGCCCACCTGTCAGACCCCACCCTCTCCCAGCGCCTGGCCAGCCAGCCGACGCAGGTCGACTGGGTCCATCAGGCTTACACCACCCCCACCCAGCACCTGGGCAGGCAGCCCACATGGACTCCAGCAGTGACAGAGAGCGCAGCTCCAACAACAACCCTCCGGCCCAGTCCAGCGACGACACAACGGCACAGGACACTAGCACACAGGGGACAGACAGACCTTGCAGGGGAGGTCCCGGAACTCCCCGCCACCTCGGACTCCCTCCCTATCGTCCTTGGTGCATCTGGTGGGCCGCGGGCAGAACAGGGTGGCACCACACCATCCCAATCGCCCGAGGTGCAGCCGGCCCATCCAGGCTGGGCAGCTGCAGGAAACGGCCGCCAAAGGGGACCCTAGTCACAGGGCAGGGGTCACAGGAGTCCGCCTCCAGTTCTGCTGTACCGTCTGGGGGAACACCTAGACGTAGTAATATGGCCCGTAAGGCCAGAAAGGTAGACACTGAGTAAGTTGGCATGGGTGCAGGGCACAGAATAGTTAAATCTGCTAGGCCACATGTACAGGACGTCCGTTATTAAACACCTTTCACACCTATGTACGCTGCCTCTGTGCTCTGTCCGATGTGTGCGGGGGTGGGGCGGGGACTGGGTACCAGTGTGGGTGCGGGTTGCTGCGATGGACTGTTGAGCTCCGGTGAGTGTGACATGCGGCCCCACGCCCCGCCCCGCCCCCATGGCTATCCCACGCCAACCCGCCCCCAGCCATACGACAGGGCCATGAGATGCAGTGTCTAGGCCGCATGCAGGGTCCACCCAGGTGGAGGGTCTTGATGTGGCCATGAGTCAGACACTGTCGAACGATGTACAGCTCGGAGCCCATCGCAGGGCGGGCTGTCATCATCCTCCATGCCTTGTGCCGGACTCGCTTACACCGTCAACCGTGTGACCCCCATCCTGTTGTGCCGCAGGTGAATGTGTCATGGAGGGGTGGTATGCATGTGGGTGATGTGGTGGTGGGAGAGGTGAGGGTGGTTGGTGGTGTGGGTGGTGCCGCACTCTGCTGTCTGTGCCCATGCACATCAATCCTGCCACCCACCGTGGTCGCTGAAATGTGCGGCTATCAGAGCTTCCCGTGCTTGCTGGCCCAGCCGGCGGCGTCGGGCAGCATCCCGTTGCCATCCATCCCCCATGTCCCGTGCATCGGCCCACCCCCCCTCACCACCCCCTCACTTGGAGAGGAGTGCCCTTTGTCCTGATCCTCCTCCTCCTCCAGCACATCGCCCCTCTGCTGGGCCATGTTGTGCAGGACGCAGCAGACCACAACGATGCGGCTGATCCTCACCGATGGGTACTGGAGGGTCCCTCCAGAGCGGTCCAGGCACCTGAAGCGCATCTTGAGCAGCCCGAAACACCTCTCAACCACACCTCTGGTCGCCCGATGGGCATCATTGTAGCGGTGCTCCGCGGCGGTCTGTGGCCTCAGTATAGGCGTCATCAGCCACGACCGCAATGGCCTGTCGCCCAGCAACCAGGCTCGCAGCCGGGGAGGGTGTCCCTCGAACATGCCAGGGATGAACGATTGGGCCAATATAAAAGAGTCATGCACACTGCCAGGGTACCTGGCGCAGACGTGCAGGATCGTCATCCTGTGGTCACAGACCAACTGCACGTTCATTGAGTACGTACCCTTCCTGTTCATGCACATGGCCCTTTCATCCAATGTGGTCCGCATGGTGATGTGCACTCCATCTATTGCCCCCTGGACCATGGGTATCCGAGCAACAGCGGTGAACCCCGCTGCGAGGGCATCCTGGTGGGCGCGGCCCACAGGGAACTGTATGTATCGGTCCGCGATGTCGTACAGGGCATCAGTCATAGCCTGGATGCACCTGTGCACCGATGGCTGCGAGATGCCAGATATGTCCCCACTTGGGGACTGGAACGACCCCGTTGCGAAGAGGTTGACGGCGACCATAACCTTGATGGCCATCGGGAGGGCATGCCCACTCCCAGTCTCACGTGGTGCCAGGTGTGCCAGAAGGTGGCAGATGTGGGCGGCAGTCTCCCGGCTCACCCGGAGTCTCCTCCTGTACTCCCTGTCCGGGAGGTCCTCGAAGGAAATGCGGCGCCGGTAAACATGAGGCCTCATCGGACGCCTCCATGGCCATGGCACACCCTCCTCCTCGTGCTGTGGCTCCCCCACGTCGCGGTGCGCCTCTTGCGCCTCTCGGGCATGTGGACCTGCGGCTTGCACTTGCCTGACTGTGGCCCGCTCCTCTATAGCAGGCTCCACCACATCCCTGTCACGCCCCTACTCCAGCTCCTCATGCAGGGCAGCGGCCCCCGCCAGGGCGGCCAACAACGCTGGAAGATGGCTAAACATTGTACGATCTGCAGGGGGTAGGTGTAGACAGAATTTCATCATTAGCATACCCCTCTGCCAGGGCCACCGTCTGGTGGCACTGCCCTCACCGGGGGCTGCCGTGTGTGCTGCCCTGCACCTACCCACTGGTGGGTGCCGCCAGCTGGGGGGACATGGGGGTTCTGGCACACATGAGGACGGCCGGGACGACTGAGCCGCCACAGCGAACGGGTTGGGTGGACATCCACGTGTCCACTGTCATGGCGTCTGGGCCATTGGATCCGCCCTGCCATGGCGGGCCGTGGCCGCCCGCTGACTTTGTCTCCCCCACCGCTCCTTTGCCAACCACCCCCCAGCAGCGTATGTGTGGAAACACCACCCCCTCAACCCCCGGGGGACCTCCCCCACACTGCCTGCAACCACGGCTGTGCTGCTCCCCCTCCCGAGGTCCCCACCCCCAACGCCGTCAACCAACCCCACACCCTCCCGGGAGTCCTCTCCCACACCGCCTGCAACCACGGCTGTGCTGCTCCCTCTCCCGAGGTCCCCACCCCCAACGCCGTCAACCAACCCCACACCCTCCCGGGAGTCATCTCCGACACCGCCCGCACCCACGGCCGTGCCGCTCCCCCTCCCGGGGTCCCCACCCCCAACGCCGTCAACCACCTCCTCCCACAGTGTCAGCCAGCACGACTGGTTGACGCTTTTGCAGACCACATTAGAACGGTGCTGGCATGACATCCGGTCATGCCATCGGGACTTTGGTCCATCTGGCCAGGAGTATCACTGGCCCACCGGAGAATTGCTGCTACGACCGCTTGCCGCAATTCTCCGTGTGGCGGGGCGCCATGCGCGCGCGCCTGTTTTTTTCTGCATTGGAACATAGAACATAGAAAATACAGCACAGAACAGGCCCTTCGGCCCACGATGTTGTGCCGAACCTTTGTCCTAGATTAATCATAGATTACCATTGAATTTACAGTGCAGAAGGAGGCCATTCGGCCCTTTGAGTCTGCACCAGCTCTTGGAAAGAGCACCCTACCCAAACTCAACACCTTCACCCAACACCAAGGGCAATTTGGACATTAAGGGCAATTTATCATTGGCCAATTCACCTAACCCGCACATCTTTGGATTGTGGGAGGAAACCGGAGCACCCGGAGGAAACCCACGCAGACACGGGGAGGACGTGCAGACTCCGCACAGTCAGTGACCCAAGCCGGAATCGAACCTGGGACCCTGGAGCTGTGGAGCAATTGTGCTATCCACAATGCTACCGTGCTGCCCTTCAGAACAAATAAATCTACACTATATCATTTAACCGTAATCCATGTACCTATCCAATAGCTGCTTGAAGGTCCATAATGTTTCCGACTCAACTACTTCCACAGGCAGTGCATTCCATGCCCCCACTACTCGCTGGGTAAAGAACCTACCTCTGATATCCCTCCTATATCTTCCACCTTTCACCTTAAATTTATGTCCCCTTGTAATGGTTTGTTCCACCCGGGGAAAAAGTCTCTGACTGTCTACTCTATCTATTCCCCTGATCATCTTATAAACCTCTATCAAGTCGCCCCTCATCCTTCTCCGTTCTAATGAGAAAAGGCCTAGCACCCTCAACCTTTCCTCGTAAGACCTACTCTCCATTCCAGGCAACATCCTGGTAAATCTTCTTTGCACCTTTTCCAAAGCTTCCACATCCTTCCTAAAATGAGGCGACCAGAACTGTACACAGTACTCCAAATGTGGCCTTACCAAAGTTTTGTACAGCTGCATCATCACCTCACGGCTCTTAAATTCAATCCCTCTGTTAATGAACGCGAGCACACCATAGGCCTTCTTCACAGCTCTATCCACTTGAGTGGCAACTTTCAAAGATGTATGAACATAAACCCCAAGATCTCTCTGCTCCTCCACATTGCCAAGAACTCTACCGTTAACCCTGTATTCCGCATTCATATTTGTCCTTCCAAAATGGACAACCTCACACTTTTCAGGGTTAAACTCCATCTGCCACTTCTCAGCCCAGCTCTGCATCCTATCTATGTCTCTTTGCAGCCGACAACAGCCCTCCTTACTATCCACAACTCCACCAATCTTCGTATCGTCTGCAAATTTACTGACCCAC
Organism: Scyliorhinus torazame; assembly: GCF_047496885.1. NCBI lineage: Eukaryota > Metazoa > Chordata > Chondrichthyes > Carcharhiniformes > Scyliorhinidae > Scyliorhinus > Scyliorhinus torazame. The sequence goes on along the minus strand of NC_092724.1, from coordinate 114,960,362 downwards.
CCTTCAACTCCCTCATCCAAGTCATTAATGAAAATCACAAACAGCAGAGGACCCAGAACTGATCCCTGCGGTACGCCACTGGTAACTGGGATCCAGGCTGAATATTTGCCATCCACCACCACTCTCTGACTTCTATCGGTTAGCCAGTTCGTTATCCAACTGGCCAAATTTCCCACTATTCCATGCCTCCTTACTTTCTGCATAAGCCTACCATGGGGAACTTTATCAAATGCCTTACTAAAATCCATGTACACTACATCCACTGCTTTACCTTCATCCACATGCTTGGTCACCTCCTCAAAGAATTCAATAAGATTTGTAAGGCAAGACCTACCCCTCACAAATCCATGCTGACTATCCCTAATCAAGCAGTGTCTTTCCAGATGCTCAGAAATCCTATCCTTCAGTACCCTTTCCATTACTTTGCCTACCACCGAAGTAAGACTAACTGGCCTGTAATTCCCAGGGTTATCCCTAGTCCCTTTTTTGAACAGGGGCACGACATTCGCCACTCTCCAATCCCCTGGTACCACCCCTGTTGACAGTGAGGACGAAAAGATCATTGCCAACGGCTCTGCAATTTCATCTCTTGCTTCCCATAGAATCCTTGAATATATCCCGTCAGGCCCGGGGGACTTGTCTATCCTCAAGTTTTTCAAAATGCCCAACACATCTTCCTTCCTAACAAGTATTTCCTCGAGCTTACCAATCTGTTTCACACTGTCCTCTCCAACAATATCGCCCCTCTCATTTGTAAATACAGAAGAAAAGTACTCGTTCAAGACCTCTCCTATCTCTTCAGACTCAATACACAATCTCCCGCTACTGTCCTTGATCGGACCTACCCTCGCTCTAGTCATTCTCATATTTCTCACATATGTGTAAAAGGCCTTGGGGTTTCCTTGATCCTACCCGCCAAAGATTGTTCATGCCCTCTCTTAGCTCTCCTAATCCCTTTCTTCAGTTCCCTCCTGGCTATCTTGTATCCCTCCAATGCCCTGTCTGAACCTTGTTTCCTCAGCCTTTCATAAGTCACCTTTTTCCTCTTAACAAGACATTCAACCTCTCTTGTCAACCATGGTTCCCTCACTCGACCATCTCTTCCCTGCCTGACAGGGACATGCATATCAAGGACACGTAGCACCTGTTCCTTGAACAAGTTCCACATTTCACTTGTGTCCTTCCCTGCCAGCCTATGTTCCCAACTTATGCACTTCAATTCTTGTCTGACAACATCGTATTTACCCTTCCCCCAATTGTAAACCTTGCCCTGTTGCACGTACCTATCCCTCTCCATTACTAAAGTGAAAGTCACAGAATTGTGGTCACTATCTCCAAAATGCTCCCCCACTAACAAATCTATCACTTGCCCTGGCTCATTACCCAGTACTAAATCCAATATTGCCCCTCCTCTGGTCGGACAATTTACATACTGTGTTAGAAAAGCTTCCTGGACACACTGCACAAACACCACCCCATCCAAACTATTTGATCTAAAGAGTTTCCACTCAATATTTGGGAAGTTAAAGTCGCCCATGACTACTACCCTATGACTTCTGCACCTTTCCAAAATCTGTTTCCCAATCTGTTCCTCCACATCTCTGCTACTATTGGGGGGCCTAGAGAAAACCCCTAACAAGGTGACTGCTCCTTTCCTATTTCTGACTTCAACCCATACTACCCCATTAGGGTGATACTCCTCGAACTGCCTTTCTGCAGCTGTTATACTATCTCTAATTAATAATGCCACCCCCCCACCTCTTTTACCACCCTCCCTAATCTTATTGAAACATCTATAACCAGGGACCTCCAACAACCATTTCTGCCCCTCTTCTATCCAAGTTTCCGTGATGGCCACCACATCGTAGTCCCAAGTACCGATCCATGCCTTAAGTTCACCCACCTTATTCCTGATGCTTCTTGCGTTGAAGTATACACACTTCAACCCCTCTCCGTGCCTGCAAGTACTCTCCTTTGTCAGTGTTCCCTTCCCCACTGCCTCATTACACGCTTTGGCGTCCTGAATATCGGCTACCTTAGTTGCTGGACTACAAATCCGGTTCCCATTCCCCTGCCAAATTAGTTTAAACCCTCCCGAAGAGTACTAGAAAACCTCCCTCCCAGGATATTGGTGCCCCTCTGGTTCAGATGCAACCCGTCCTGCTTGTACAGGTCCCACCTTCCCCAGAATGCGCTCCAATTATCCAAATACCTGAAGCCCTCCCTCCTACACCATTCCTGCAGCCACGTGTTCAACTGCACTCTCTCCCTATTCCTAGCCTCGCTATCACGTGGCACCGGCAACAAACCAGAGATGACAACTCTGTCTGTCCTGGCTTTTAACTTCCAGCCTAACTCCCTAAACTTGTTTATTACCTCCACACCCCTTTTCCTACCTATGTCGTTGGTACCAATGTGCACCACGACTTCTGACTGCTCACCCTCCCCCTTAAGGATCCTGAAGACACGATCCGAGACATCCCTGGCCCTGGCACCCGGGAGGCAACATACCTTCCGGGAGTCTCGCTTGCGACCACAGAATCTCCTATCTATTCCCCTAACCATTGAATCTCCTACAACTATTGCTTTTCTATTCTCCCCCTTCCCTTCTGAGACCCAGAGCCAGACTCAGTGCCAGAGACCTGGCCGCTAGGGCATTCCCCCGGTAGGTCATCCCCCCAACAGCATCCAAAACGGTATACTTGTTTTGAAGGGGAACGGCCACGAGGGATCCCTGCACTTTCTGCCTGTTTGTTTTTTTCCCCCTGACTGTAACCCAGCTATTCTTGTCCTGTACCTTGGGTGTGGTTACCTCCTTGTAACTCTTCTCAATCACCCCCTCTGCCTCCCGGATGATCCGAGGTTCATCCAGCTTCAGCTCCAGTTCCCTAACACGGTCTTTGAGGAGCTGAAGTTGGGTGCACTTCCCGCAGGTATAGTCAGTGGGGACACCGGTGGTATCCCTCACCACCCACATCCTACAGGAGGAGCATGTAACTGGCCTAGCCTCCATCCCCTCTTACCTGACAGAATATAGCTGCCCTGTGGACTAACTAGATCTCCGCCCTCCGACTCTGCTCCCAGTCAGAGAATCGCGTTCCTGCGTCGGAGCGGCGTGGCGGGATTCGCATGGCCCCCCGGGGATTCTCCGACCCGGGCTGAGAGAATCCCAACTTTCACCACTGCATCATGTACGGAAAATAGCATCAATTCGATTTTATGAAACCTCGAAACATCTTGGGCCAGCATCTCCACTGGTCTGTTTGATAAAACAGATTAGACTAAAAAGTGTCTGCTTAACTTTGAATGTCATCAACTGGAAGAAAAAGATGGTTGTGTTCAAAAAATGGCAGGGTTTGACTTAATTCACCATTCTTGCCAATGGTATCCTTGATTCATTGAAGGATGTAGGCATTGCCAACAAGGCCAGCATTTGTTGCAAATCCCTATTGGCCCTTGAAACTGAATGGTTTACGAAACCATTTCAGAAGGTTGAAAGTTGAAACCGTCACAACATTGAAGAAGTATTTAGATGAGCACTTGAAATGCCATAACATACAAGGCCAAGGACCAAGTGCTGGAAAATTCCATTGGAATAGATAGGTGCTTGATGGCCAGCGCAGCCATAATGGGTATAAGGGCCTCCTTTTCTGTTGTAAAGCTCTATGACTCTACTCTATTTCCTTCCCTAAAGGACATTAGTGAAGCAAATAGATTTTTACAATGGTCAACAATGATTTCACGGTCACCATTGCTGAGACTAGTTTTTCAATTCCAGATTTATTAACTGAATCCAAATTTCTGATGGGATTTGAGCCTGTGTCCTGAACACATTAACCTTGGTCTCTGGATTACTAGTCCAGTGGCATTACTTCTACACCACCACCTCCTCGGGCCGTGATGTGACCACGGCATGTTCCCATGGGCCTAATCGTGGACAGCGGGGTACCTGCCTGAATTAGGTGAGTGGCATGCAACAGTGGGAATGAGTTGTAAGAGATCTGTTACTATAGCAGCTAGAGCCATGTGGAAGATGTTGTATTCAATTGGTCAATTGTTTGGTGTTTGAGGACGGGTGCCGAGACGAGGGAGAGGAGGGCGGACTGTTTACCATGAGATCCCTGAAGGCTGACAACTGTTGCAGTGCTGCCTCGGGGAGCTGCAGTATTGCTCAAAAGATATTTCCACACACACAAAAAAGCCGCAAACTATCTCTAATGCAACTGCAAACAACTGACAGCAGTACTCCTAATTCCTCAACCTTCAGACATCTTTGACCTTTTATCCTACTCTGGATCAAGAATGATGCCAAAATGTGATGGCCGCTTGACCGACTGGCAAACATAAAAGTACATAGGCCACTAAAAATCCCAGTCGATTGGAGCTTTAATTGGCAGAGTTGGAACTTTCATTGTCGGTGGAGGCACTTCTGACGCCATGCGTGCCTGACCACATCGCCCTGACATCGGGACGTTGCATCGTACGTTTTCGTGCGAGGTCAGGTTGGCCAAGCATCCATACACAGCACTTCAAATTCTTGCAATGGAAATGCACAGCAATCACAACATAGAAATAGGCCTGGGTTTCTATGTGATCTGGCTCTCCAGTGGTGCTTCCAAGTCTGGCTTCTCTGCAGTTCCTCGTCCTCCACCATCTCCACCATGAAATAAAGACGAGCGACCCCATGAAGAATACATTTTGAAACCTGTATCTTAATTTTGGGAGACTTACACAAACAACTAATAGTCTCATGGGAGATTTCGAAAAAAAAACTCATGGCTTCAAATTTCAAGATCAAAACAATGGACTTAGGACCAATCCAAAGTAGTTAGAATTATCTATTTAACAGCACAATTTACCAGTGTCATTGTTACTCAGTTACTGGTATATATTGCTCCTATTTTATGATTACATAAATCAGATTAGCTGTTTCTACAGCAGAAATGACATATTTAATATTTATAAAGACCTTTTGGCCTAAAGCCATCACTTCCCTGATGAGACATTGATTAGAATGGGCTCATCTTACACCCAAACCCACAGTGGTATTTAGGGCAAAATCAAATGGGCTGTAAAACTGGTGGAGCCTCTTTGGACTCATACAAAACCTCCTCTAAGTTGTTCTGTCAAGTTTATATCCAGATGTCCTATTATAGTGGCTCTGGTTTAGCTCACTTGGCAGGACAGCTGGTTCATGATGCACAGTGAGGTTAACAGTCTGGGTTCAATTCCTGTACCAGCTGAGGTGAATCCCAATCTTGCCTCTCATTTGAGGTGCAGTGAGCCTCAGGGTAAGTCACCATCAGTCAGCTCTTTCCCTCAAAGGGTAAAGCAGCCCTCTGATGACTTTACTTGTGGTGCCCTAAGTAATGAATAGCTTGAACAAATGGAATTCTCACTTTGAGATGGGATCTACAGCATATACAAAGTGATCAATCATACTTCCATCCAGAGCACTTAAGAAACAATGGGAGCAACTTCATGAAAATTCATGTGCAACATAAACACTGGTGCAGACCAGGTGGGCTGAATGGCCTGCTCTTGTGCAGCACATTTGGCGTAATCAGATATATTTGAAGATTTGGAGAGATAGCATTTATGATTTATCTTCTAGTATGACAACGTTAGAACATCCATATAATCCTCACTTACATTTTGCCATTGCTCCTCACACACAATGCAGATGGTATATATGCAGTTGGAAGGGGTTGCCCAATAATTCCTCTCGTTATACTGAGCCAATATCAAATGTGGATAGAAAGAAAGTACGTATTTCATTCTTTTTTAATTTATTGAGGAGAAAATTACTCCATTTTCACTCCAACAGTAAAAAAACTGAAAACACTTGGGGGGGGGGGGGGTGAAGGAGCCCCTGATGATTGTCCAGGAGGGGCGGGGGAACCCCGATACCTCGGAGGTGGGGAGGGCAGATTAACACCTGTTTTGATCGGGGTGCCCTGTAAATTGCCGGCTCTATCAGGCCCCGGCCTGTCTGGCAGACGTCCACCCACTTTTTTTTTGTTTAAAGAGGCTTAATATCCGGAGGGAAAACTGGTCTGTGCAACTGGCGAGCTACATGCCAGCTTTTGTCTGAACCTGACACTTTGACAAAAATATAATTAGATTCCACCAAATGGCTTTGGACTTGCCGATATTCAATTAGAGAGGATCTCAGCTCCTCAGGTCAAAATGGCTGAGGCGTGACAGTGCACTACAGTCACAATCATTACAGTGCACTACAGTCTCACAGTCCTTTCATTTCTAACTTTGGTAAGGGGCATTTCAGTGTCGTGGTGGGTGGAAACCTGATTGGAGAGGATCAAACATGGAGTTGTGGGAAATATGTGCTTGGTTTTGGTGGGGCGGGGGAAACAGCACTTTGAAGTTGGAGAGGAGAGATGATTACGATCCAACGGCCACACTGCGTCCAAAAAGCAGCACGCAGTGCAGCGTGGCCAATGAAAGCCAGGAGACCCCACGCCTGGGGTCTGCCCGGCTCGTCATACCTTACGAGATCCAATGTGGGATCACTTTTTGGCAAATCTGCATATTAGAGCGAAGCAGCAAGCCTCACTTTAATGTGCAGATTCTTGAAGTACCTGACACTTTAGGATACATTCCATTCATCTCAGAGACCTCGGGTGAGTGCCGTTTGGTACTGGTCCTCACAAATTGGGGACCAGATGGCACTTGTGGGGGGTCTCCAAGGAGGGACCTAGCTGCATGCTGTTTGGGCAAGGTGGTGCTCTGGCACTGCTGATGACACCTGGGTACTGTGGCAGTGCCAGTGGTAAGATGGTCAGCTGGCATGGGCACTCCCAGGGTGCCAGGTTGGTACTGCCAAGCTTTGGGGGCCTTGGAGATCAGGACAGCATTTAAAAATGGCGTCCGATCTCTCGCTACAACGAGGAGATCCGGCGAGCAAAACGTACAAAATGGGGCCACGTGCATTCTTGGTCGCGCGTTCATCGTTCAGGCTCCTTATTCAATGCGAGTCGCGTTGAATAGCCATGTGTTTCTCGGTACTGCGAGCGACAGGAAACACGCAGCTAAATGCGCTCACTAGGGAGCTTTGTTCCCTTTTGGGTGAATCGTGCCCAGGGTGAGAGTTGTCATTAACAGGAGAGTGAAGGATATTTTGATGCGGTTTTACTTTAGCCCCAGCACATCCGAAAGTTACTTGGCTGTTGGGCAGGTGAAGGCACAACCCTGGTTCCTGAAGAATGCAACCTCGCATAGGCTTCTCTGAGAAAACAGTTGTGCTGAGTTAGATTTGTTTAAGAAATCTCCATCTGCAGCAGGATGTCCAAAACCAGCCAACAGGGTTCGATGTTTACCAGGTGGGTTGGAAGAAAAATACAAGGCAGGAAGGAACTATTTTAGGTCTTCTCCTGAAGTTGCTTGTCCTCTGTTATGTTGAGAAAACATTTGCTTAAAACATACAAAGGGTTGGCTTGTCAAGTGACCAGTGACCTTCCTTCTCTCATTGCCAGGGGAAACCATATGAACATAAGAAGATAAATTAGGGCATTCAGGCCCTCGGGCCTGCTCTGTCATTCAATAAAATCATAGTTGATATGGCCTCAACTCCACTTTCCTTGCTACTGCCAATGACATTTGACTCCCATATTAATCAAGAATCTATCTACCTCAGCCTTTAAAATAATCTATGACACAGCTTCCACTGCCCTCTGGGGAAGAGAGTTCCACAAACTCACAAACCTCTGAGATGAACAAAATTCTCCTCATCTCAGGTTTAAAATGGGAGCCCCCTTATTTTAAATGGTGTCCCCTGCTACTAGTTTCTCCCACAGGGAGCAAACATTATTTCAGCATCCACCCTGTCAAGTCACCTCAGGATCTTATATGATTCAATAAGATCACCTCATATCCTTCTAAACTCCAAGGGATACAGGTCCCAACCTTTCCTCATAAGACAGGACCCTCATATCAGGAATCAGTTGGATGAACTTTATCTGCTTCGCAAGCAATTCTGTCCTTTTTTTAAAATAAGGAGATCAAAGCTGTACAATGCTCTTGATGTGGTCTCACCAATACACTGTCAAACTGTAGCAAAACATCCCTACTTTTATATTCCATTGCCCTTGAAATAAATTACAGCAATAAATCAAATAAATAATTTACCTTCCTAATCACTTGCTGTTCCTGCATGGTAATGTTTTACGATTCATCCACCAGGACAACCAGATTCCTCTGTACCTCAGTATTCTGCAGTCTCTTCTCATTTAAATAATATGCTGTTTTTATATTCATTGTGCTGAAGTGGACAGGCTCACATTTTCCCACCATCTGCTAATTTTTTCCCGCTTGCTTAACCTATCTTTAATTCTTTGCAGACTCCAAGTATTATATAGGATTAATGTTCACTACTTAATTTTCCATTTTAAATACCTGCAGAAGTTCTTATTCTCTGCTTTTATATTTTTCTCTACTCTAATTTCTCCCTCATTATATATTTTTAGCCTTTCTTTGCTGTTTTTTATATTCTGTCCAATCTTCTAACCTGCTGTCATGTAAGAGTCCCTTTAAGAAATGTGTGATTCTCAAATGGCAGCAGTGATGTCAGAGTGTGGGTGGAGCTGGGCTGTCTTTTCTGTCTTTCACTTTCATTGTGAGCTGAAAAGCTGCTTTGTGGCTCTGCTTAGTTTCGTTTTAGATTTGGAGAAGCTACAGTCACAGCAAGATATGTATGAATCTCTGCAAGCTAAAGAATGTTCATTTGGTGATTTCAAAGTGGTAACTGCTCTCAGTAGAGAATTTAAACCTGCTGTCCTTCTGTAAAAAGTGTTTGTGTCTTATGGATGTCTTATAGAGTACTGTATTCTTTGGGGGGTGTATTTGAATTGATGGGTGCTAAGATGTTCACTGTATGTTTATAAAATGTTAACCGTGTTCATAGAATAAACATTGTTTTTGTTTAAAAATACTCTTAGTTCTCTGCATCACACCCATAAAGTGGGCGCTTGTGATCCCCAGAACCAAAATCTATTTAAAGTTGTGAGTCAGGTGAACTCCATGATACACTTTGGGGTTCTCTAAACCCTGGATAATAACACTGCTACTAATCATATTTCAATTTGATACTACCTTTAATGAAATCAGTAAACCACAGGTGATATCTCTTTCCCCAGATAGTGTTTATTTCTCACTGGAATTTATCTTTGCTGAGTGTTATGACATATCTCCTTAAATGTCTGCTGTTACATTTCTGTTGCTTTATCCCTTAACCTAATGTCCCAGTTTACTTTAGCCAGCTCTGTCATCATATCCTCATAACTGCTCTTTTTTAAGTTCAAGACATGAGTCTTAGACCCACTCTTCTCTCCCTTGAATTGAACATGACATTCCACCATGTTATGATCACTGCTCCCCAGGATGCCTTACTAATTTGAAAAACAGACATTGTCTGTGCATTCCAAAGGTAATTTGATTAGCTCATGTCCGGAAGCTAATTTGGAAAGGGTCCCACTGTCCAAGCAATTTGTCTTAATGGCCCATCTCCAGCAGTTTATTAACTCAGGTGATTGCCACAGATGAGTTGCTAGTGAGACGGGAAATTTGAGTCCTTCACACTCTCCTGAAGCAATTGTATTTGATGTGCTTTGTAGACAGACTGACTCCACTCAAATGAATTGGAATGTGGAATGTATAATAATGTAAATTGGGGTTAGCCATTTTGGGCTGTGAGTTCAAGTCACTCTGTGTTTTTAGAACGTCTAGGGCTGGATTCTCCGCAGCCCCGCGCCAAAATTGCGTATGGCGCGGGGGTGGAGAATCAACTTTCGCGCTGAAATCAGGCTCGCCGCCGGTCAGACGATTCTCCGGGCCCTGGGAATTTCCGATTCCGCAGAGTGCTCCGCCTGGCTGGGGACCCATTGCCAGAGGCCCGCTCAGTGATCCTCCGCTCCCAACCAGCCGAGTTCCCAACGGAGTGGTTCTAACTACCTATTGCCATTCAGGAATCTTGTGTGGCTGCCGCGGACTGCCTGATCCCCCACCCTGGTGGGGGGGATCAGGCACTGGGGGGGGTCTTTATGGGCGGCCGGGGGGGCAGATCGGGCCAGGCGGATCTTCGGGCACGCGACCGATTGGGGGGGGGGGGGGCTACATTTTCCAGCTGCCTCCACGGTCCGAGTCTGCCATGGCTGGCCGACCCCGTGTGCATGCTCGAACTCCAGACCGGAAGTGCGGGGGCCCGTATCCGCAGCTAAAGCTGCGTGAATCACTCCGGGTCCCTGCTGGCCCCCTGAAGGTGAGTGAATTAGCTTACATTTTTGTGAGGAAACTCCGGGGTGAAACGGCAGCGTTTTTACGCCAGCGTGGGGGCATAGCCCCATTTTGGCAGAATCCAGCCCCTGATTTAAAAGTTCAATGGGTCAATATTTCGGATGAAATGATCCAGTGTCATTAATGTGGCAATTCCATTTCCCCATTACTAAGACATTGCACAAAAACTCATAGTTTTTTTCTGCAAGATTTGAAATTGGATATTTGCTAAACTGCAGCTTTCTATTTATGTTCTGAAAAATTACTTAACCAATATATGTTATTGCCCATTTGTAAAAACCCAAATTGTTTCAATCACTAGGACTCACTTGACCAAAGAAATTAGCGACTGGTCAAGAATTCTCTATCCCTTGCAGAGTGTCAATCCCGTTGCACTGGGAGAATAGCGGGAGAGGCCAAAATCAAGATTTGTGCCAGGCATGAACCATTTTGCAATTCACCCGGCCCGCTTTCAATGGCGAGATCTGTATCTCACCCAAATATGGTGAGAAGCTCATTTAGTCTAATTTGTATTCATTTCAATCTCATTCACGAGATTGAAATCAAATGCAGTGGCCTCCCGGGAGTCACCTGACTCCCCAGGTAGATGCCACACGGGCACCATTTAGTACTCCTCCACAAAAATGGGGAGCTGGCACAATGGCTACCAAGGGGAAGTGATAAGATGAATAGCCTTTTCCATTGACCGGCATGCAGCCCAAGAGCACCTGAGCGGGGTTGATCCCTGGGCCGGTGGGGGAGGGCTTTGCATCTGTAAGGCCATCAAACCATCTTTCAATATGGTGCAGATGCATAGAAGGGGCAATCACAGCTGTGGCCTGTCTGTCCTACCAAACCCTCCCAGAACAGAGCCCTGCTGCAGCTTCTCTCACGAAAGTCAATTTCATCCCCTTTGACTGTGAGCAGCCTCTAGCTTCACGGTTGAAGGCTATCTCAAAGGAGGGATTAGCCTTGTTAAATGTGATAGCATTTTGCACTCTTCAACTCTCAGGCGTCTTGTCGAAGGAACAGGTGCCCTGTCTGAGATCATGATTAGTGGACTGGATGTCCTGCAACCTTTTATGACTGAGCAGTGTGTCTGTACTCTAGGAGCGTCAGTGCCATAGACACAGCTGTCAGCAATCAAACATTAAAGAGCAGGGATTCACCACTGAGGACTCTCTCGTGGCTAAATGGTAAGTTCCTGGATGAGCAGATGACAGCTGAACAGTCTCTAATGATGCTGGCAGGGGTCTAGGGTCTAGGGGTTTCTGATCTGGCTGGCACTGGTTGGCACTCTGAGAGAAGGTGAGACAGTCAAGGTAAGGGTGGGAGAGGCTTAGGAGATATGAGGGTTCCTGGATGGAAGATCTAACTGATCGTCAGTCTCTCTACTTCTCCAATTTCTTCCAGATGCAAAAATTTTTACTTGTGTCGATCCTGCGGTGGCTGCCCTCATTGTGGTTGCCGCAGTCAGCAAGATCAACGCACACTGGAGACAGCACTACATGTTCAGGGTGCTTCCACACCCTCAGGATCCAGCCACCCATCAGGCTGAGGAGGGGGCCAGAAGGGGAGTCCAGTGACGTGCCAAGGTGTACAGGAATCATTGGTCATTCAATGAGCTGACAGACAGCATATGCTTCACAAGACTGCATTTCAACAGAGAGACAGTTCGGCACCCGTGCTCCTCATTCTCGTGGACATGGCGCCCCGTGGAGGAAGCGGACACCTGCTCCTGGTGACTGTGGAGGTCATTGCAGCCCTAAATTCCTATACCACTGGGGTTCGAGCAGGGACCTGTGTTGCATTTCACAGTCATCAGCCCACAGGTGTATCCGGGAGGTGACAGGTGCTCTGTATACCTGGGCATCCGATTATATCACCTTCAACCTGGAGGATTCGCTGCCATCATCGGGATGGCCCAATCCAGGGGCACGCATGTCACCCTGCGAGCACCAGGATATCAGGGAGTGCCTTATATTAACAGGAAGGGGTGTCATTCCCTAATGTTCAGGTAATGTACGACCATCACTTCAGGATCATGCACATGGATGCACTCTATCCTGGGAACATGCATGACAGCTACATCCTGAGGCACTCGGAGACCCCTGGGGTCTTCAAGGACCACCCTAGGATGACAGGTTGGCTCATGGAGAACAAGGAATACCTGCTGAGGTCATGGCTGATGACGCCAGTGCGGAGTCCTGAGACCGAGGTGGATTCCTGAGACCGAGGTGGATTCCTGAGACCGAGGCGGAGGCCCGTATTATGTGGCCCGTGCTGCCATCTATGCTGTCAATGAGCAATGCATCGGGTTGCTCAAAATGCGGTCCGCTGCCTGCTCCGCTCTGGTGGGGCCCTACAGTACATCCCTCAGAGCGTGGTCTACTGTGCCCTCCACAATCTGACACAGCAGTAGGGTGACATGCTGGGCAAAGAGGAGGAGAGGGAGGAACATTTGCACTCGTCTGAGGAGGAGGACCAGGATGGGCTGGAGTATGAGCTTGAGGAGGAGCAGGAGGATGGAGGACAGGCAGCAGCAAGGTTCCGACATGCAAGGATGATTAGGGAGGCCCTCATCGTCTCTAAATTCTCATGAGACGAGGCCGTGCCCGTCAGCTCCACACCCACAACGCCCCTCATATCACACCAACCCTTCCCCTCCACCATGTTTCCCCTTCTAATGGTCTATGTAACATCACTCAAGGCTGATGGACCTGTATTGGCCCTGTCAGCGGGTCCCTATACAAGGCAGGAGAGTGATCACCCCTCACTGTGAGGAATGCTCTGGTGCTCCTCAGGGTCTGATTAATTCTGACTCCTGCCTTTCTGCTGACAGCGCACCCACACCCAACCTGACGCCGGGGTCTGCACTGGGGCCGTTTGATCTTGGACCACTGTGCTGAAAGGCATGGGAGGTGGGGGGGAAGAGGGGTGGGGGTGTGGACAGGCCCACTGTGAAGGTTAAAGTAACAGAGGTTTCATATGTATCAGATGTGAGATGTTTTAATAGTGAATATTTTAATGTGACAGAGTTCCATTCTCCAAAGCTATGGACAGTGACCCCACCAGTGCCCATTCAGTGCTTCTCACTCTTCTTGATCTTTTGTGGTCTAGTGCTATATCTAGGTCTACCCCCAGGATGCACATCAGAGGTGGAGACAGCGTGCTGCCTTCCATGCCCTGTGGCCTTGTTGCCCTTGGCGGTCGTCCTCTGGAAGGCCTGGAGTCTGGGTGCCTCAGTCGACTTACCGGTGTCACAGGCATTGCCGTGTCATCCTGTTCTGCCCGCTGCCCTTGAGATAAGTCGGTGTGGGGAGTGGGGCGATTGAGAGAAACTGGACACTGCCTTAGTCTCCTTGGTGGAAAGCCCTGGGATGGGCTCCAGCGCTTCCTCCAGCCTGAGGGTAAACGTAGGGCCTCGGGTGACTCCATGAAATGGAGGGGCAGCTGGAGTGAGCTCCAGAAGCCTCTGAGCCATCAAGCGCTGCCAGTCTTGGAGGCCCCCCATTGGTCCTCAGTGACAGGCCACGCTCTGCAGTGTCTCAGCAATGTCCACCTGTGTCTGGGATATGTCGCTCAGTGAATGAGACATAATGTCCCTCAGCCATGGTCACAGACTTATCAATGTCTTGGGCACCACCACTCAAGGCATGAATGTCATGTTCCAGGATTGCAACAGAGGTCACCACCTAGCAGTGTTGGTTTGAGTGCCATTGAATGTCTGCACCATTTCTTGTGCCTGAAGACTTTGGGACTCCTCCAATCAGCCTTGTACGCTCTTGGAATGTCACTGACACTCCCTCCTGAATGTCACGGCCATGTCCTATCATCCGCATCAACTCTGGGAGAACCTTGTCCAGAGGCTCGACATCTGGCTGGGATCCAGCTGAGCCCTGGGATCCAGCAGACCTCCAACTGCTGTTTCTCTTGGATGTTCCTGTCTCCACCTGATGTGCATCAGCAGCTGTGTGGTGCTCACCAGATAGTGCCCCAAAGCCTGTCTACTAATATCACCCTCCAAAGTATGTGTCACTGCACTGGGGGAAGGTGGGGGTGAAAGTTGTGGCATATTTCCAGCGTTCTCCTTGGCACCCTCCTCCAAGGTGTTTTCTTGGGTGGCAGAGGGGGCAGTGACCCCGGATGGCCCTGCCTCATCGGATGTTGATCCTACAAGACAATGGACATGGGTTCAGTGAAAGGGAAGGGTAATTGTCTGGGGCATCAACAACTCACTTGAGAGAACAACTCTGGAAGAAGGGGCATCACTTCTCTGGTAGGCCAACCTCGCTGTCAGGCACTGCGCTCTCCCTGTGCAACCCTGCAATTTCCAGGGCCCATTCCTTATATGGGTTGAGGACTCGAATCTCTGGGATTTGTTTTTTATTTTTATTTTTACAATTAAGGGGCAATTTAGCGTGGCCAATCTGCCTAGCCTGCGCATTTTTGGATTATGGGGATGAGACACACGCAGACACGGGGAGAATGTGCAAACCCCAGGCGTACAGTGACCCGGGGCCGAGGTCGAACATGGGTCCTTGGCACCGTGAGGAAGCAGTGCTAACCACTGCACCACCGTGCTGCCTCCCGGATATCTAGGATTCCGATCTATTATGGACAATCTTCTCCTGCGGGAACAAAGAGAGGACATTGTGAACCGCATGCTTGATCGGTCAGCTGGGTCTAAAGCAGGTGGCATGTGTGGGCAGTGCATCTAGACATGAAGGGGTTGTGATGGTGAGTGCCCGGGCATACTGAGGAACAAGCTTGGAGATCAGTTGCTGGAAGGGTGTGAGGTATCAGCCAGTGGATTGGAGGGGGGGGGATTGAGAAATTGAAGGGTTGCAAGGGGACTAATGCCTGGAGAGAGGTGGTAATATACCCTTGCAGCTCGTCGGAGGTCATTCATCTTCTTCCTAGATTGGATGGCAGTCCTCCAGGTCATGCTGCCTACAAGACAGCTGCTGCCACTGCCTCCCAGGCAGCATCGCTGACCCTGCTGCTGGTTCCCTGACTCCCTGGGGGGTAACAGGGTGACCTGCCTCTCATCCACGGTGTCGAGCGGCCTGGCCAGGTCAGCATCCCCAAAGCAAGGAGTAAGTCTCCACTTTGCCGTCCTCGCATTCTGACTGTGAATTAGCGCCGAGGGCGGGTTTAAAATCAGCTCCCCCTTGTCAGCAGTGAGCAGCTGAGGCGCGAGTCAGGCGAATCATTTTTTGCACTAATTGCGTGTTAATACAGGTTACAATCTTCCCATTACAGCCGACGTGAAACATCCTGCCATACTGGCCCAGAATGACTTCGGGCACGATTCAACTAATTGGGAATAAAGTCCCATGGCGAGGGCATTTAGTCACATATTTCCTGGCGCTCGCAGTGCCGAAAAACACATAGCTATACAATGCGACTCACGTTGTATAAGGGGCCTCCGCAGTGAACGCATGGCTGAGGCTGCACACAGCCCCGTTTTGTACACTGGGGAGCACCGCTTGCCAGAACTCCCCAGTGTAGCGAGAGATCGGGATGCCAATTAAAAACAGTGTCCGAATCTCCTAAGCCCCCAAAGCGGCCCCCTACCCCCCCCCCCCCCCCCCAGCCTGAACTCACTATGGGAGGGTCCCTGCACCCCCCACCCACCCC
Source organism: Scyliorhinus torazame (assembly GCF_047496885.1). NCBI lineage: Eukaryota > Metazoa > Chordata > Chondrichthyes > Carcharhiniformes > Scyliorhinidae > Scyliorhinus > Scyliorhinus torazame. Next base: position 114,944,432 of record NC_092724.1, on the reverse strand, counting down.
CCCAAATACCCACACACATCACCCCAGCTCAATTACACATGCACAAAAAATGCCAGCTTGACACCCTGGCAGTGCCCCTGCCAGTCCCACCTGGGCAGTGCCAGGGTGTTCAGTTGACACCAGCAGCACCAGGGACTACCCTTCCCAAAGGGCATGTAGTTGGAGGCTTTTGGATGCAGCATTACCATTAGATCGCATCCTTCGTAATTTTTCGAGTGAATCGCACCCATATCATCTATGTTCATGTGTCATTGTTTCATTGGGTCCAATTTATTTCAGGCATTTATTGCTGGTATTTATTTCCTCTCATCCCCTTTCTCAGGCCCCCTCATGTGAAACATTATTCTCAGTTGAAAGAGTGGACAGGCAACCTGCTCCTGCACCTCTGTAATATTTCCAGAACTACTATTATGAGTCAGAGATTTTGCTTTGATTACTCTGACTGGGCACCTTGCACCATTGCCTGTAAGTGGCTCATAACTCTTGGGAGAATCACAAGCATCATCCCTTATTTACCTATGTATGACATAGCGGATTGGGAACAGAATTCACTGCAGCACAATCCCAGCGTGCAACAGGATCCATTCTTTAGAAAATTCATTAGCTAATTGCGAAATCATAGCTTGTTGCAATGAAAACTGTTTCATTATGACTAGGTCCACCTTTGCTGTTAAATATTGAGGAGTTGAGTACTGCAATTTTTCTGTTGTATTCTACAATGCAATGATGATAATGTAGCAGATACATGGATCTGGGCTTTCAATTTGGTGTCAGGAATCCAACAATGGAATCATTTCTGGGCCCTGACCCCATGTTGTGTCAGCCACGGTAATCCAATATAATTTTGAAACGCAAATGACATAATTTCCTTGGGTGAGTGTGGCACCCAATTAACAGTGCCAGGAGGTGTGACATAGAAAGGGAGGGTCCTTTGAAAAGTCTGAACCATTGAGTGAAGCTATGGAGTAGCAGGGAGCAAAGCAGGCCAGTGCAGCATATAGATGGCGGATACTCCTGCTCAATACACACTGTGAATGTACAGCTGCTATCAACAATGGGGTTGGTTCTGTTGAGGCATCTGCTGAGGAGCTGGAGTTTTCTTCATCACCTTCTTGAGTTTCCCGCAACATCACTTGCAGAATGTGAACAGGATGTACCAGCTCAGTTATCACTAGCTTTCTTGGTGAGGAGAGATGTGTCAGAACCAGCCCCATCACATCAGCGCAGACCTGTATGATGTACTATCTGTGGCCACAGCCAATGAGTGGAAGTCTTTCCTGTTCAGGATTCTAAGTGTCTGATCTGTCAGTGTGCTGATGGCTATGTGGGTATAATCAAATATGCCCTCAGAGCTGATGGTATCCATCAAAGGCAACAAATTCCAATGTCCTCTGTGCCTGCACTAAACCATCTATCTGAAAATGGATGTAGTCATCCGCCTTCAGGAGGTGGGCTTCCATGAGTTGCATGATGGCACAATGTACTGCCTATTGTGAAATGCCTCCCAGGTCTACAGCTGATCCTTGGAAGGATAAACATTCAGTGCCACGGTGATCTTGATGGTTGCATGGGCCGCGGGGTGGGGTTTGCTGTGTGGGGAGGACGGCAGTCCGGTGGGGGGGGGGGGGGCGGAGGGGGCGGTTGGATAGGCACAGTCTCCTAAGGCACTGATACTCTTTCATTTGCAGGCAGCTGACTCTTGGGTGATACACTGTTGCCTTGGGTAGTTCCTTCTTCTCCACGTAGCCCCTTGTTATGCTCCTCTTCCTGACCAGTAGGATACATCTTTTGAAACTCCGCCTTGCTACTCTGTCCAGTGGCAGATTAACTGGCTTCCATCTCAACTCCCTCAGCTACTACTCCTTGGTTGACCAGGGCTTTCTCTACCTACCTCTGAAGCCCAAGTGATGCCAGCTTCCTCACGTCCCTTTCAGGAGCCCAGGCACTCTTGATTCACAAACCCAAGCCTCTCAACATCAGTGATGTGAACTCTGTGCCATTGGTTGAGCAGCTAAGTTTAAATCTCCATCTTCCACAAATTTTGGCCAATGCACCCACTGGCTCGCATGGCTCCTGACCTTGTCCATGACAGCTGCACCCTCAGGTGTTCAATACCCGCCATTTTCCCCTGCTTCACAAATGACAGAGGCAGACTACTGCTCAATAGACTGTTAACAAGCCCTATAATGAGCTCAACAAACAGTTAACGGGACACTTGTGATTTGCCACCTACCCTTCATCACCATCCCTTTGAAAGATGCATCATGTTCGAGGGGCACTGAGATCCAGTGACGCCATCTGAGAATGCTATTTTTAATGTGCGCCTGCACCTGTACTCGCCTTCACAGACGATTGCAATCCAGCCCATTCTGTCCACATCATTAAATGTGGCAGTGAATTGTGAACATCACAATATACGGAGCTCAAAAATTCTAATCTTACCAATGCTGAAAATGGAGTACGTAACAAACCATTTGATCACCAGGGAGCACCCAGTTAAGTGGAAAACCTTTTCCTACATAATAACTCACTTTGGACAGCAATGTTTTCTGCCTCCCCTCTTGACAACACACAGCCATCATTTGGATTTTTGCTCCCAATAAAGCACACAATATCTCTAGAGTGAGGGGGGGCGGGGGGGGGTGGAAAGGACATTCTGGACTTTCTTTGTAAGAAGGAAATGGTGTAAGTCCCCTGTGGCAACTGGGATTTTATGCTTTGGCAAAAAAAACCTCTCAGTCATGAAAAAGCCATTAGTGCCATAAAATTTTGAGTCACAAATAGCTTTGCTTCAAAAATTTGACCCTTCGCTTTTTATGTTCCCTCAGATAAGCTATATTAACTCTGTGAGGAGAATAATATGTTCAACCCAAAAGTCATAAGTATAACATGGAATTTAGCTTTAAGTCAGAAAATTATAAGCTTGCAATGCTGCATGTTATAATGGTTATTTTGAAAGGCAAATAAAAAACAAACTGCATAATTTGAAAACTGTAACCACCACAAGTCACACAAATAAGCTGATGTAGAATTAAAATCCTCTGCATATTTCTTGCAGATTAAAAGAAAATCCCTAAACATCTCCTGAGGCCACAACTGAAATTTCAGAGCTGTTCGTTATTTATTGTTTTATTTCAGGCTGAAAAATACCAGCTGAACTTTGATATCCATTCAGGGTAAAAAAAAAGGTCCATGATGCACAGGTGAACGTGAACATTTCCAGGTTCACTGTCAAGTTTTTAGACCCTGTGTCCAGATTTCATCAGTGAAATGAAAAATGATCGGTGTAGCAAATGAAACTTGGCGTCTGAGTTTTTACATTGCTTGTTTATTTGTGACGGTTCTGAGTGGTTGGAACAATTGAATTTACCTCAGTTTTCTATATCTGAGAACACATAACAAAAAGGAAAGACTTTGCAGCACTGTGCCAATATCTGAATAAAAAGAAGTCTGTCTGAAGAATATAAACAGGTATGTTCGCAGGAATTAATTGGTTAGCATGCCCTTTTGGAAGGATCTACTGGTTGAAAAAAGGAAAGATGCAATCTAGCTTTAGGGTTTTAATTCTTGCTAGCTGAGTGAAACAGTTGATTTATTCCATAATTATGGGAAAGGCTAAATCAGTGAACGGGATGTTCCAGCCCTTCCCCGCGGCCTGTTTTCTGGTGGCAGGAGTGCCTCGCCATTGGCCGCCAATGGGATCTTCTGGTCCCGCCGATGTCTATGGCGTTTGCGGGCCTCATCCATCCCACTGCTGGGCAACACGGCTTGGGGGTCACCTTCAGCAGGACTGGGAGATCCCGCTGTGTGGGAAGGGCTGGAAAATCCCATCCCATGTCTCAGCTTTGAACTGTATTACAATTTGCATCACTTTCACTCAGAACTTTGTGTTTTGCGCCACCATTCCTTCAGGAAACACAAGGGACAGTAATGTAAAGTATTTAACCTGTTGCTCTGATATTTGTTGAGAACATGCCCATTTGCTAAAATTGCTTATCCAATGAAGGTAATGGAGCTAACTCAATGAAATAACGTCAGTAGTTAACAAAAACATGTTTTAACAAACTGAATTGAATCCTGTGCCTAATTGAGAAAGGAAGATGAAGAGAGAGAAGAAAAAGTGTCAAGCAAGAATTAGAGCAATCATTGCAGAGTGTCCATCAGAGCTGGTCATATCCATTGACTCAGCTATTTGGCCTTTACCCCAGAATCCAATGCTTCTGGCACTTCACTATGTATAAAAGAGAATATCAGTAGGCAGAGATCCTCCTCCTTTGACTTACCTTCATTAAATGTGTCTATATATGCAGAAGCATGTTTAGTCTACATTGTCATCACAAATATACATGACCATCCTTCATTTATTGCTAGCTATTGTCACAGTCTGAAGACTATTCCCACTTAGGTGAATTAGTTGAAGGACAGATGGCTATTTTTCTTACTCACAATAACTATCCAGAAAATCACATTTTAGTTGGAGGTTATAACTGAAAAAGACGGTGACGTGTCAGATTCCGAAATTGCGATCACATTGCCATCTTTCACTAAATTCATTTCAGAGAGAGTAGAAGTCTAGTTATCTCGATCAAGAAAGGGGAAAAAGTAAATAAAGGCCATTCAGACCTTGCAGTTCGTCTCTCTAATATCCTACTTCTCCCATCCAACATGTTTTGAAGATTCAGACTAATTTTATCTCTACTGTAATCGAGAGCAACACTATAGACAAAACGACAAATCATTATTGATCATATAAGGCAGTGTTTTTCAAACTTTTTGCCCGGGACCCATTTTTACCAACCGGCCATCCTTCGGGGCCCTAGCCAGCTGAACTTCGTAACCCATGGCAGCTGATCTTCACGACCCACACTGCCCGAACTTCGCGACCCACCATTTTCACTTACCTTTAATATGGCAGGTGAGCCTGCTCGGTCCTCACGATCTCACTTGCTTTTTCATTCAAGTTACATTTCTGATAATGACTTTCGATGATAATTTAAGATCTCACTGCATCCATTGAAAAAAAAATGTTTGTCCTCGAACTCGCCATGCTTAGTCTTCAAGTGTCTTAGAAGTTTTGAGGGTTTTAAACTTTCATTTGCCAGTACTTCCTTGCATATAACCCATATGAACTTTGAATCCTGATTTGCAGTGGCACAATTAAGAACGCATACCTCAAGTAGTCATCTTTATACTGCTTTGTTCCTGTTTTCAACTTCTTCTTCATGGGGTGTTCACCAGACGCCCTGGAGTTCACACCAGCAATGCTGGCAGCTGTAAAATGGAGGTGTCGCTCTCACACACCCAGAACATGTGACGTCAGTGATCTGGGCTCTGCTGCTGCTCCAGGCAGGAAGACTCCAGCGATTTAAAACAAAACTGCTCCTCGGTCAGTGAGCTGATGTCAGGAGGAGATGTTCTGCACCCCCCCCCCCCACCCCCCCCCCCCCCCCCCCCCCGCCCCCAAGCTCCAGGCCCACGCATTGCTGAGGGGGCACGCATGTGCAGAATGGCCGGAATTCTGAGAGCCGATCACGGCTGACATTTTTAAAAGCCGGTTGTGTCATTGAGCACTTTTTCGTGCGATCAGGAACAACGTGACGCCTGGCCCCGCAACTCTCCCGACACCCTGGGTTTGAAAATGACTCATATAGGGAGTAAAACTGGAACTTGGTAGCAAGTTATTTAGAGCGCACAGCCTATCTTAGTACATACAGCTCAAAAAGATTCAAACACATCTCAGTTCTATTACGGAAATGTTAACTGATCCAGATTCTTGATAATTCTGAACCTAGAATGTAAAATGTTGGACTGAAGCTGCAATATAAGAAGCATGTTTTACATTTTGACACTTGCAGTGAAATTTGATCCGCAGGAAATAAAGCTTGGCATTGGATTTAAGGATAAAATAGCCCTGAACTGTCAATCACAGACAGGCTCTTTCTTTTCATCTTTATCAGTGCTGTCCCTGCAAGAGCAGCAACTTTACCTGATTCACTTTGCGCCGTGGAATCTCTTCAATCATATTCTTCAGAGGCACTATTTTTATTCATGCTTGGAGATATCACATTCAGAAAAAAAGCTAAACATAATTAGGGTTACATACTTCAGGCTCAAATGGATGGAACGCTTGTACAGATGTTACACTCACTAAAACATTTAGATTAAGAATGGACGTTGTTTTACGTATAGTTCCAGACAGCTTGTTTCCTCTCATTAACAAGACAAATTAGAATGAAAAAAACAAACTTAATTTTAAATTATCCTGTTCAATTTTATCCTAAATTAAATAACTATTTGCATGAACCTATTTAGTCCCCAACACAGTCAATTCCACAAACTATTAAAGTAAATTAATTGGAAACGCAATTTCATGGAGCCTGCAGTAAAAGTCACGCATTGCATGGAAACAGACTGTAAGTCCTGTCTTATTGAGGCAGGGCGTCCACTAATATCAACTGATGTTTGCCCTCAGCCCTGTATTGAAACAAAAAAAACCATGAAAATTAGTCTGAATGTGCAGTGTTCCATATGTTTGAGCTGTGACCAAACATTACATATCTCCATTACCATTTCCTGGTTAATCAGCAAATTGAAACACTGAAGATGATTTTGCATTTGACAATTGAACCCAAAAGCCTGGCCAAAACATTTGGTGCATGTGTATTGTCATGTGAGAGTACCTTTAAGAAATGGGTGTTTATAAATGAGTGTGTATATAAATTTCTGTAGTGAGAGTACCTTTAAGAAATGGGTGTTTACTACTGCAGTGGTGTCAGAGAGTGGGTGGAGCTGGCCTGTCTGTCAGCTTTTTACTTTTGTTTTAGGCTGTTTGCTGCAGGGTGTGTTTTAGTTTCGTTTTCAGTGTTGAAGCTGAAGCCAGACAGAGCAGGTGTACTGTTGATCTCTCTGCCATGAAAATACTATTTCTTGATCATTTGATGAATTCAGAATTCTAAATGTTCTCAGTAGTGAATGTAAACATATGTGCTTCTGTTAAAAGGTGTTTCTTTTGTCTTCTAGATGTTGTTTGCGAAGTTATTAAGGATTACTTAGTGTTGTATTCTTTTGGGGTTGTATTTGAATTGATGGTTGCTAAGATGTTCACTGTATATTTTAAAAAGGTTAACGTGAGTTCATAGAATAAACATTGTTTTGCTTTAAAAAACACTTTTCCATTTCTGCTGTACCACACCTGTAGAGTGGGCTGTGTGCTCCCCATACCACAATCTATTAAAAGCTGTGGGTCAGGTGAACGCCATGATACACTTTGGGGTTCTCTAAACCCTGGTGCATAACATGGCGAAATAGCACAAGTGTGCACATTTCACAGGGAATACCCTGTGCAATATGAAATGTATTGCCAATTTCAGCAACTCTCACTCAGATTTATACTCCAAGCTATAACCATGTTGGGCAGGATTCTCCATTTCTGAGATTAAGTGTTGATGTTGATGCAGAATTCGTGGACTCTCACCACAGCAAAGCTGGTGCTGAACCTGGACCGATTCAGCGACTGTGGAGGGGCTAGCACTGACACCACGTGGAACACAATCGATTCCAATAAAACCGGTGCGGGAATTGCCGGGTCCATGATCAACACCCGGGAGGCTAACAAACTGCAGCCGCATATACACATTACAATCTACACGCACTCTCATCCCAGTCAACAAGGTGGCACTGGTTGTGCTTGAGCATGCCCATACAGCTGATGGGTCGGCTGGGGCCAGAGGGCACCTAGGGGATGGCCTGGGGAGACACCTACACGACCCATGGCCTTAAGTTCATAGTGGGCTGTTAGTGTGTGCGGCTGCATGGCTGCCTTGCCGGATGCGGCAAAGGTGTTCCGTGCCTGTCCACCTCAACCCCACAGTCCACCTCCAGGCCAACCCCTCGCCCTGGCAGGAGCCCCCACGGCCAGTGGCACAACTGTCAGCAAAGTATGGCGATGTTGGGCACTTTCTGTACCCCTTCTCTCTCCCTCAGCAGTCACAATGGCAGTTTCACATTTTTAAAAGCACAAGTGAACCGCGCCGTTGGAAACTTGACCCATCGGAGGTGGATCATCTCGGAGGCCCAGAAAATACCGATCGGGCCCGCTAATGACATGCAAACGTGTTTACTGTATGTGCATTCCGGACCGCGTTGACGCCGCTCTCGAGGTGATAGAGAATTGTGATTTGGCGTCAAATTGGGTCCTGCTGTGATTTTAGCATCGGAACGTATTCTCCGCCCAATCGCGTTTCGCGATTTCGGCATCAGTCAAGGAGGACCCCACCCGTTGTCTTTAATAACAAGTAATATTTTGTCATTAATAATGTTGCAACAAGAATTCAGTAAAATAAAGAACAGACACATTAATAATAATCTTATTTTGGATGCAAACTGATGCTCTAAACCAGAAGTGATGCTATAAACCAGAATCTTTTACAGACGCACCAGAGAAAGCATCCTATCTGGCTGCATCACAGCCTGGTATGGCAACAGCTCGGCCCAGGACCGCAAGAAACTTCAGAGTCGTGAACACAGCCCAGTCCATCACACGAACCTGCCTCCCATCCATTGACTCCATCTGCACCTCCCGCTGCCTGAGGAAAGCAGGCAGCATAATCAAAGACCCCTCCCACTCGGCTTACTCACTCTTCCAACTACTTCCATCGGGCAGGAGATACAGAAGTCTGAGAACACGCACGAACAGGCTCAAAAACAGCTTCTTCCCGTCTGCTACCAGACTCCTAAACGACCCTCTTATGGACTGACCTCATTAACACAACATCCCTGTATGCTTCACCCGATGCCGGTGCTTATGTAGCTACATTGTGTACCTTCTGTTGCCTTATTATGTATTTTCTTTTATTTCCTTTTCATTTCATGTACTTAATGATCTGTTGAGCTGCTCGCAGAAAAATACTTTTCAAATACTTTTCACCGTACCTCGGTACGCGTGACAATCAAAAAGCAAAGATAATTCAGGGTAGGATTCTGTTAAGCACTGGTGGAGCTCGTGGAAAAGTTTTGGCAGGGGTATTTTCACAGTGTGCACCCTGTCTTTCATGCAGTCTGAATAGAAAGAATTGTATGTTCCAGGGATGGACAATGCTGGCTAAACTTCACTGATTGCTCATCCATAGGTGACTGGTGACGTTGGACCTTCTCCTTATAATTGCTGCAATTTTGTGGTGATAGTGCTCCCCAGTATTTTGTCCCTCCCTCCCTTGTTATCCTGATGTAAGGCCTTCTCTTTAACCCCTGCGTCCTTGTGGTGATAATGCTCTCAAAATGAAGTTTATTTTTCTGCTGATCCTGTTATAAATAATCTTGAAGCAGGGTGCTATTCAACTCCAATCTGTAACTCAAAGGCCCTGTATTACCATTCCTCTTTACCATCAAATCAGTGGACCAACACTACTTCAATGAAGAGGGTAGGAGCAGCAGCAGGCATACTTAAACATCAGGTGCCGACAACAAAGGACGACATGTATGCTAAACACTCGAAGCAGCATGTTATAGTCAGAGTGAAGCGATCCCACAACCAAAGGATCAGATCAAAACTCTGCAGTTCTGCCACATCCAGTTGTGAATGATGGTGAACAACTCACCAGAGGAGAAGGGTCCACAAACATTCCCATCTTCCGTGATGGAGGAGCTCAGAAGCACCGAGTAGAGGATTCATCTTGGCCTCCTCCTGAGGACCCAGCATCGCAGATGCAAGTCTTCAACCAATTCGATTCATTCCACATGAGAGCATGAAATGGGTGAATGTACTGGATTCAGCAAAGATTAAGGGCCCTGACAACATTTTGGCTGTAGTACTAAACACTTATGATCTGATACTTACCACACCCCAGGTTAACCAGTTCTAGTACAGAAACAACACTGGTATTGATACGAAAATGTGGGAAGTTGTCCAGATGTATTATGTTCACAAAAGGTAGAACAAATCCAATCTAGTAATTGCCACCCCATCAGTCTACCCTTGATCACCACAAAGTGATGGAAATTATCATCAACAGTGCTATCAGGTGGCACTAACTCACCAATAACCTGCACATGAATGCTCAATTTTGGTTTCACCAGGGCCATTCCTCTCCAGACATAATTAGTTTTGATCCAAACATAGACATAAAAGCTGGATTCCAGAGATGAAATGAGAGTGATTCCCCTTGACATCTAGGCAGCATTTACCATGTATAGTATCAAGGAGCCCAAGCAACATTGAGGTCAATGGGAATTGGGGGAAATTCCTCCACCGTCTGGAATCATACCGAGCACAAGCGAAGATGGTTGGGTTGCTGGATGCCAATCATTTCAGTCCCAGGACATCACTGTCAGAGTTCTTCAGGGTAGTGTCCTAGGTCCAACGATCTTCAGTTGCTTCGTCAATGACCTTCCCCTCATCATAAGGTCAGAAGTGGGGATATTTGCTGATGATTGTGCCAAGTTCAGCACCATTTGAGACTTGTTAGATACTGAAGCAGTTCATGTCCAAATACAGCAAGACTTAGAGAACATTTAAGATTGGGCTTGTACGTGGCAAGTAACATTCAGTCCATGCAAGTGCCATGTCATCAGCATCACCAAAAAGAGAGAATCACACCATCAACCCTTGGTATTTTACAGCACTACCCACTGAATCGGCCAATGCCAATATCCTGGGGGTCACCAATTACTCGGAACATATCTGGAGCAGCCGTATAAATGCAGTGGCTGCAAGGCAAGGTCAGAGGCTGGGAATTTTGAAGCAAGTAACTCACTTTCTGACTCGCCAAAGCCTGTCCACCATCTACAAGACATAGATCAGTGTGCAAGTTGAATATTCTCTACTTAACTGTCTGAGTGCAACTTCAACAACACTCAAGAAGCTCGACACCATCCAGGACAAAGCACCCCACTTGATTTGCACCCCATTCAGCACCTTAAGCATTTACTCTTCCCACCATTAGCTCACCGAGGCTCTTTTGACAGCACCTTTCAAACCTGCGACCTCTACCATCTAGAAGAGCAAGGTAGCAGGGTCGTGGGAACACCACTACTGGCATGTTCCCCATCAGGCTGTCATGATATTCAGGTAAACATCATGGTGCAAACATACATACATACTGATGGACAGATCAACGGACCAATCAATACACACACAACACCACAGCCAATCACAGGCAAGAGCATACACATTATAAAACGGGGAACACGACACTTCCCGTGCATTCCAGCAGGAGACAGCTCAGGGCACAGAGATCACAGCAAGCCACTCAGACATCCACCATATGCTGAGTGCCACTCCAAGATAGTGTTAGGGATAGGTCCACAGATTCAAGGGTTATGATCGAACCACAGTAACCAGTTTACCACTGTAAATATATGTTAGTAATAAAACTGAGTTGTACCATCCGCAACCGTGTTGCTTCGTCTGTGTAGCAGAGCACCCAACACATCATAGTACCAGGAGTGGAACCCGGTAACTGTGAGACCTACCTACGAATCCTCAGGAATCTGCCATCCTGCGCCATGGACACCGTCAGCACACCGCAGCCGTTACAAATCGCTGGAAACCTCGGCATCAATTGGAAGCTGTTCAAACAGCGCTTGCAGTTCTTCCTGGAAGCCACCAAAAGGGAGAGCGCTTCGGACACCAGGAAAATCGCCCTCCTCCTCTCCACGGCAGGGCAACATGCCAGTCATGTCTACAACTCCCTGGTGTTCGCGGAAGGTGAGGACAAGACCAAACCAAGTACAAGACGATGCTTCTCAAACTCGACCAACACTTCAGCGTCGAGGTAAACGAGAGTTTCCGAGAGGTATCTCTTCCAGCAGCACCTGCAGGGTAAGGATGAGCCCTTTCAATCTTTCCTAACACACCACGCGCAGTCCTGCGGTTACGACACCGCCTCCGATTCAATGATTCCGGACCAGATTGTTTTTGGGGTCACCTCGGGCACCCTACGCCAGCAGCTCCTCAAAATTAAAGGCCTCACCCTAGCCTCCGCAATCGAAGCCTGTGTCCTTCATGAAAACGCGACCAGCCGCTACTCCCAATTTCAAGCGGCCAAATCGGCGCGGCAGGGGTCCTACGTGGCCGGATCGGCAAGGCAGGCGTCCTACGAGGCCGAACGGGTCCAGGCGATCGAGTTCCTCCCGGCCCTAGGCCCGGACGAGGGCGGCCATTTCGCGCGCTTTCCGCGGCCTCCTGCGTTTGTGCGCGTCAAAAAAGACGTCAACACAGAGGGACGTGTTGCGCAGGCGCGCTCGATGCAAGACCGAACTGCGCATGCGCGGTGGCGCAACGAACGCCATGACGTCACGACGTGCAGCAACTGCGGAGCCGCACATTTAAAGCGACAATGTCCGGCAAGAACCCGACAATGCCTCCGCTGTGGCAGGATGAGCCACTACGCTGCCTGCTGTCGAGCAGCTCAACCTGCCAATGCTCCCCAATTCCGACAACCTCGCAGGGACGTGCGGACCATTCAGCCTCCTTACTACGAGTCGTGCCCAGACGATATCCAGACCAGTGACACAGACGACTGTGACGCCTTCCGTGTTGCGGTCATTGATAGGAACTGGATGTCTCCAGACAGGACCCACCAGCCGTTGCAAGTGAGTAGTGTCAATCCGGTTGATGAATGGGGTGCCACCCTAACGGTCAACCGATCACCGATAACATTCCGTCTGGACACTGGCGCCTCCGCCAACCTCATAGCATGGTCAACATTCTACGCCATGAAGGTCAGACCACCAATTCGGCCGTCCCGTTGCAAGATGGTCGACTACAATGGAAACGTTATCCCGGCCATGGGATCCTGCCAGCTCCAGGTGACACACAACACATACACGGCCACACTGTCATTCAAAATAGTCGGATCATCAAAGGACTCCCTGCTAGGTGCACAGGCATGCAAGGTTCTCCACCTTGTGCAGCGGGTCCATACTCTGTCTCCAGAAGGCACATCAGACTTCCCGGATGCAGAATTTAGGGCACAGCTTCAATCGTTCCTCGCCCACAACAAGGAGGCATTCGAGGGCAAGGGCACACTGCCCTATACCTACAGAATACGGCTCAAACTGGACTCCACCCCGGTCATTCAGGCACCTCGCAGGGTCCCAGCGCCACTCAAAGACTGCCTCAAGCAGCAGCTGCAGGATCTCCAGGACCAAGGGGTGCTATCCCGGGTCATGGAGCCCACGCCATGGGTCAGCTCCATGGTGTGTGTCAAGAAGCCCTCTGGCGAGCTCCGGATCTGCATTGATCCAAAAGACCTCAACAACAACATAATGAGGGAGCACTACCCAATACCCAAACGGGAAGAGATCACGAGCGAAATGGCTCGGGCTAAAATCTTTCAAAAACTGGATGCCTCGAAGGGCTTTTGGCAGATCCAACTGGATCAGTCCAGCAAGAAGCTGTGCACCTTCAACACTCCTTTCGGCAGGTTCTGCTATAACAGTATGCCATTTGGCATCATCTCGGCATCCGAGGTCTTTCACAGAATCATGGAACAGATGATGGAGGGTATCGAAGGGGTGCGCGTCTATGGTGACGACGTCATCACCTGGTCCACCACACCACAGGAGCACATCAGTCGTCTCCAGCGCGTTTTTGCGCGGATACGGGAACACGGCCTGCGCCTCAACCGAGCCAAGTGTTCTTTCGGCCAAACCGAGCTGAAGTTTCTGGGGGACGTCCGGATGCAGACAAGGTGAGCGCCATTACAGCCATGCCGCAGCCGGCAGACAAGAAAGCAGTGCTACGCTTCCTAGGCATGGTCAACTTCCTGGGGAAGTTCATTCCCAACCTTGCCTCCCACACGACGGCTCTTCGCCACCTAGTCAAGAAGTCCACGGAGTTCCAGTGGCTGCCCGCACACCAGAAGGAATGGGAGGAGCTCAAAATTAAGCTCACCACAGCCCTGGTATTGCCGTTTTTCGACACATCTCGTGACACTAAAATTTCGACTGATGCCAGCCAATCCAGCATTGGGGCGGTACTCCTACAGCGGGATGACACTGCATCATGGACCCTGGTCGCCTATGCCTCGCGGGACATGACCCCCACAGAACAGCGCTATGCGCAGATCGAAAAGGAGTGCCTGGGTTTGCTAACCGGAATAGACAAGTTCCATGACTACGTGTATGGTCTCCCCCAGTTTACCGTTGAGACTGACCATCGCCCCCTGGTCAGCATCATACATAAGGACCTGAATGAAATGACCCCTCGCCTCCAGCGCATCCTACTCAAACTCAGGAGGTACGACTTCCAACTGGTCAACACTCCGGGAAAGGACCTTATCATTGCGATGCCCTATCTAGAGCAGTGAGCACACCGCCCGACTCGGAGGGGTTCGTCTGTCAGGTCGAAGCACAGGTGGCCTTCACATCGGCAAATCTGCTAGCCGACGACTCCAGTCTGCCCGTATTCGCCGGGAGACGGCGGCTGACCCCCTTCTACAACGTGTGATGCACCACATGATGGGAGGGTGGCTAAAAAGAACAGTGCCCGCAGTTCCACAATGTCCGGGACGACTTGGCCGTCATTGATGGTGTCCTCCTAAAGCTGGACCGGATTGTGATTCCGCACAGCATGCACAAGCTGATCCTCGATCAACTACACGAAGGCCATCTGGGGGCCGAGAAGTGCAAACAGAAGGCCCGAGAGGCGGTATACTGGCCGGGCATCAGCGATGACATTGCCAATATGGCGCTCAACTGCCCCACCTGCCAAAGGTTTCAGCCGGCGCAACCTCCTGAGACGCTTCAGCCCCATGAGCTGGTGACGTCCCCCTGGGCGAAGGTGGGTGTGGACCTTTTTCACGCGCTTGGCAGGGACTATGTAATCATCATTGATTACTTTTCAAACTATCCAGAGGTCATACGCCTGCACGATTTGACATCGTCCGCTGTTATAAGGGCCTGCAAAGACACCTTCGCGTTCCGATTACTGTCATGTCGGACAATGGGCCCTGTTTTGCCAGCCAGGAATGGTCATCCTTTGCTGCTTCATATGGCTTCACACACGTGACGTCCAGCCCTCTGCATCCCCAGTCCAATGGAAAGGTGGAGAAGGGCGTTCACATCGTCAAGCGGCTCCTCTGTAAGGCTGCTGCTGCCGGATCGGATTTCTGCTTATCCCTGCTAGCCTATCGCTCGGCCCCACTAGCCACTGGCCTCTCACCAGCCCAGCTGTTGATGGGTCGCGCCCTCAGGACCACTGTGCCATCCATTCTGGTACCCACAACCAACCATGCTCCGGTACTGCACAGGATGCAACAGCAGCGCGTTCGCCAGAAGATGGCATATGACACACGGGCAACTGATCTTCCCGCCCTGGCGCCTGGAGACGATGTCCGCATCCACCTACCAGAAGGTGGCTGGTCAGCACCTGCCGAAGTTCTCCGACGCGTGGCTCCCCGCTCGTTCCTGGTTTGCATGCCTGATGGCTCCATTCGCAGGCGCAATCGCCGGGCTCTTCGCCTGCTTCCACGCTCGCTACGGGAACTTACACCGGTACCACGCCCTCCTGTTGTTCCTGATGTCGACTTTGTGGAGCTTCCTGCCACCATGCCCATTCCGTCGTCGCCAGTGGCCAGGCCCATTCCTCAGCCGGTGGATCCTGACCCAACCTTGAGGCGGTCAACCCGAATTCGTCGCCCACCTACTAGACTGGACTTATGAGCCTGTTTGAACATTGAACTCGTAATACCACTGTGTTAATATGTTTCTATTTTTCCTTGTCGTTACAGGAGTTCGTTTTGACCTTCAACATTTCCCCGTCATTTGTTTATGGTACAACCTCGTTGCTATGTCACACCTGACATCGCCCCTTGTATATAGTTTAGCCTCATGTACATGCTGTAGATATTGCACACACACACATTCAGCTGCTCTCAGTACACATCTCAATTTAAAACCACATAGGCTCATGTTCTTGTAAAAAAGGGGGATGTCATGATATTCAGGTAAACATCATGGTGCAAACATACATACATACTGATGGACAGATCAACGGACCAATCAGTACACACACAACACCACAGCCAATCACAGGCAAGAGCATACACACTATAAAACAGGGAACATGACACTTCCCGCGCATTCCAGCAGGAGACAGCTCAGGGCACAGAGCTCACAGCAAGCCACTCAGACATCCACCATGTGCTGAGTGCCACTCCAAGATAGTGTTAGGAATAGGTCCAAAGATTCAAGGGTTATGATCGAACCACAGTAACAAGTTTACCACTATAAATATATGTAAGTAATAAAACTGAGTTGTACCATGCGCAACCGTGTTGGTTCGTCTGTGCAGCAGAGCACCCAACACATCACAGGCCACACACCACCTTGATTTAGAACTGTACCGTTCTTCCTACACTGTTCCTTGGTAAAAACCCGGGAACTCCCTTCCGAAGTGGATGTCGCAATACAACACTGACTGCAGCGATTCAAGAAGGCAGCTCACTGCCACCTTTCCATGGGAATTAGGGAAAGGCAATAAATGCTGGCCTAGCCAGCGGGGCTAACAATAAAAAATTTTTTTAAACCACGCCATTGTGTTAAGTCTTAACTGCCACTGTGACGTGGACTGGCTAGTTACTAAGTTGTCAGGGCAACTAGGGATGGACAGTATATTTTGGTCTTGCCAGTAGCGTCGCATACCAAGAATGAATAAAATAAATTTCCAGGATGCTGGTTCACTAAAAATGAGGGAACTGCGACATATATTCTAGGGTGGAATGTGGATTGAAGGGTAACCTGGAAATGATGATGTCCTCGTGACCTTGCTACAACTAGTAGAGATGGTAGAAGTTGCAGAGGAGGGAATTGCTGTCAACTAAACTCTGTGGCTTGCAGCAGTGCATGCCAAAGATCTTTATGTACTATCAGTATATGAGTCAGTGGTGAAAAGAGTGGATATCAATCAAGCAAACCACTGTGCCTTGGGTAGTACATTTGAACAAATACCTTTGCAATTTTCTTGAGAGATAATTGAGTTTGCTGCTATGTTGTATGATTCAAATGTGAGGCATAATTTTGGAGTTTCCAGATGAAAATGGGCTGATATTCTCTCACTGGGTTTTTGCAGTGCAGTTACAAAGATTATGCCGAAGGATTAGTGTAGATAGAGTCCATACAAAGTGAGAGATTTTCCCTGATTTAACACTTGCAATGCAAAAGTAAACAGCAGGCAAGCACAAAACATCCCTCTGCACCATGCCCAGATAAAACCAGAGATCCTTCTACAGTTATATTTCATTTTTATCATCAAATGCTACTAGCTTGAAGATCACATGGCTTCACAGAAACTTCAGTGCAATACGATAAGTGCCACCAATAATAAGTTGAGGATTCATCTTCTCTGACCATAACAGCATAGTTTGGAAAGTGTCCAAAGCGGTTAAGCGGCAAGAGTGTAAGACTTAGAATACATCAGTATTCTTCCACAGTGAACAATGTTTGCAGGATAAATATTCTGCTGTTGCTACTAAAAGACGAGACAGTGTGGAGTTTGTACGTTCTCCCCGTGTCTCCGTGGGTTTCCTCCGGTTGCTCCCACAGTCCAAAGGTGTACAGGTTAGGTGGATTGGCCATGCTACACTGCCCCTAAGTGTCCAAAGGTTTGGTGGAGTTAGAGTACAAAACCATAAGACATAGAAGCTGAATTAGGCCATTCAGCCCATCGGGTACGCTCTGCCATTCTATCATAGCTGATATGTTTCTCATCCTCATTCTCCTGCCTTCTCCCCATAACCCCTGATCCCCTTATTAATCAAGAACCTACCTATCTCTGTCTTAATGATTTGGCCTCCACAGCCTTCTCCAGCAAAGAGTTCACAGATTCACCACCCTCTGGCTGAAGACATTCCTCCTCATCTCAGTGTTAAAAGATTGTCCCTTCAGTCTGAGGCTGTGCCCTCGAGTTCTAGTTTTTCCTATTAGTGGAAAGATCCACTCCACGTTCACTCTATCTAGGTCTCTCAGTATCCTGTAAGTTTCAATAAAATCCTCCCGTCATCCTTCTAAACTCCAAAGAGTACAGGCCCAGAGTCCTCAACCGCTCCTCATATGAAAAGCTCTTCATTCCACGGATCATTCTTGTGAACCCCCTCTGGATGCTTTCCAAGCCCCGAACATCCTTCCTGAGGGCCCAAAACTGCTCACAGTGCTCCAAATGGGGTCTGGCCAGAGCCTTATCTAGCCTCAGAGGTACATCCCTCCTCTTGTATTCTAGGGTTATGGGGATAGGGTGAAGGATTGGGCCTAGATAGGGTTCTCTGTCGGAGGGTTGGTGAAGACTCAATGGGCTGAATGGCCTCCTTCTGCACTGCAGGGATTCAATGATTCTCACAGAAATAAAATCAGGTGCACTCGCTGTAACTTACCACTCACTGAGGAAATTAGTTAGCCAGATTTGCCTAGTTACTGGGTGTGTTGATGTAGTTGTGATACTTCTTTCCTTTCCTTTTCTCTCCCAGTTCAGTTGAACACCACAAGATCATTTTCCGATGGTTCACATTATGCAATGCTGTTATTTTCATGCCAAATATGGACAACTTTAATTCATTCTTATCCATGTCATTTCAACGCAGCACTTATCTTCCTAACACAACTAACATGAGTCGCCACATCAAAGGCAATAATCCTGAGCAACAAGACACTGAAAATATCATTCAAAACATTAGATTACCTTGAGGTTTTAGCAAGTCATTCATTCCAATGTATATTTTTTGCTTGTAAAAACCTGCTTCCAGACCTAATTGCAAAACTGGCAGCAATCTAGATGTCACACTGATACAAAGATGCACTCCAAGGGAAAATAAAGAAAAAAAATATGAAGTATGCCATCCCCACTCCAACTTGGATTTTCTCCACTCACAGGGAAATCTGTTACCTCATGGAAATGACAGTAGGGAGGCCGACCTGATCAATCAATCCAATGAACTTTCTTGCTCCCAGTTACTCACACTAGTGACCACAGGGTAGTGAGAGACCACTGTGCAGTGGCGGAGAGCCTACTGATGTTCACTTCCAAGGCATTGGGCATCCCATTTTCAATCAGGTCGCAAAGATTTATCTTTCATAGCCCTCGTATCTTTGCGGCTCTATTGTTTCATAGAAGTGGTAACTGTTCCATGCTAAAGTGACTGTCCTGCTGCAGTGCCTGAAGGCAGTATTATATTACGATATGTAATATATTTCTTACTCTCTTAATCAAACTGAGTTGTTAAATGATAGCCGTAATCTTCCAGTAACGATTAAGTAATTTTTTGAGTAACACAAACTAATCTCGTGAGTTCTTTTTACTTAATACTAAACTAGTAAAACAAATCAACAACTGTAGAATATTAACTATTAAATAAGTAGATATAAAACTATGATAACTAATAACTTCTTATCACTAGCTTTCTCACTTCTGTTCTCTCTGCAATCCTGACACACACTTCTCTAAGAGAGAGCGGGAAAATATTTATCTAGGTCCTGCTGTGAGGCCATTGAGTGTTCATTTGCCTGTACTTGCTTAACATAGTCTGATCATGTATTATTTAGTACAGAGATCACTACAGACAGCACACTTCAAAGGAACAGAAGAGAGGCCAGTGTCATAGACAAGATGGTGGGGACATATTTCTTGTCCCCATCCTTTTCTTACAGGAGGACCAACCCAGTACTTCATTTAAAAAACAAGTTCTACTCCAGGAGTTAAGCACACAAGTTATTAGTGGAATACTGAAGAAGTAAAGACGCCGTAGTCCCAGATGACTGTCGGCTGCTTTCCCCTTTGAGGGGGAGAGCTGACTGGTGGTGATTCAACCTGAGGATCACCACACAAGATTGAGAAAGCAGTTGGCTGTTCAGTTAGTTTGCGATGCAGAGCAAGGCCAACAGCTTGAGTTCAATTGTCGTACCGGTTGAGGTTATTCGTGAAGGCCTCGCCTTCTCAACCTTGCCCCTCGCTGAGGTGTGGTGACCCTCAGGTTAAATCACCAACAGTCAGCTCTCCCCCTCAAAGGGGAAAGCAGCCTGTGGTCATCTGCGACTATGGTGAATTTACTTTACTTTACTGAAGGAGTGTTGCTTTGACTGATGTCCTATTGTTTAGATGATTTGTATACTAAGGTCCAGATTAGTATTATTGTGACTTAGGTAGATATTAAAGAACTCATAGAATGATTCAACAACAGGAAGGAGATATACTGTTGCTCTGAGCACCAATTCCCCTTCAACCAAAAAAAAGATTACCCTTCATTCATCTCATTGCTGTTTGTCAGCCACTGTGTAAATGAATATATGTTAGATTTGCTGATTGACCACACTTCAAATTAATTCACTCTGAAGTATTTTGAGAGGTTTCTGAGCTGAGGAAAGGTGCTATAAAAACGTAAGTGTTTCTTGAAAGGAAGTTCAATAAGTTACCAAATAACAAAGTGTTGTACAAATTAAACCAGAAGTTAAAGACAGTGATTACATTTGAGAGTTCAAACGATATTCCAGTGTATTAAACTGATGGAAGTGTGAAATGTTTAACTCTGTCGTTTGAAAAACAATGAAGTATGTGCCAGAATTCCTTTCCATTTACGGACAAATTACAGGTACCGGAAAACTAATTAGGAAATGTTTATCTATTGCCGATGAATACAAAACACGTTGATGCGATTTACAATAACCATGAGACTACCATGGGCATTGTTTACATGTGCTGCCCATCATGGTATATGATTCCTTCCCACCCTGAGCCATAACGATTCCCTTTCAACTTTGCAAGATTGAACATTTTTTTTCAGGTAATGTAAATGGTGGAAATAAACAGAAAGTTTTGAAAATACACAACAGGACATCAACAGTGTTGCATTGTCATATGTTTCAGAGGTGAATTATTCAAGCTTTTTGAAAACATTGGGTCTGAATTCCTACCTTACATTGACAGCATGACGCTGAAACTGGTTAATTGGGCAAACCAGTACATATATTGCAATTCAACAGCCTGCAAATGGACAACGACAAGGCTTATCTATCCTGTGTACCAATTTAGGTTTGCAGGAACTCTTAATCCTATCCTATCCAACAATAGCAACTTGAATTTATACAGCATCTTTAGTGTAGAAAGGTATTCAACGGTGCTTGATTAAAATAATCTGATAAAAATTTAACTTGAGCCCAAGGAGGAGAGATTAGGGGAGGTGATGAAAGTTTGTGTTCAAAATGTTCAAAAGAGAAGAGGCATATGAAGAGATGGAAAGATTTCAGGAAAGAAGGAAAAGGTTCCGGAGAGAATTTCAATGTGTAGGGCACGGACAGCTGTAGGAATAGCAACGAATAGTGAGAAAAAAGAAGTGGTGGTCGCAGTTATGGAAACATAGAACTTCAGCGGGATTCTCCCTTCTGGGGACTAAGTCCCCAGGCCGGCGGGAAAACCGGCGCCAACCACTCCGGGTCAACAGCTCCCAAAAGTAAGGAGTTCTTCGCACTTCCGGGGGCTAGGTGGATGCCGGTGGGGTTGGCACCACTTCAGCCAGCGCCGTAGGGACTGCACGAGTTTGCACTTGAGCAGAACCGCCGGCGTGGTTCGGCGCATGCGCAGACTGCATTTTGTTCTCCTCTCCGCGCCGGCCATTGCAGAGCCCTACAGGAAGGAAGGAGTGCCTTCATGGCACAGGCCCGTCTGCAGATTGGTGGGCACCGATCGCAGGCCAGGCCACCGGTGGGGCCCGCCCCGGGGACGGATCCCCCCATGCCCGCCCGAGGACCGCCCCCGCTGACTTATCTGCCAGGTCCCGCCGTGTGGGACCGTGCGTAACCCATGCCGGCGGGACTGGGCAAAAACGGACGGCTGCTTGGCCCATCGGGGCCCAGAGAATTGTCGGGGAGGCCGCTGCCAATGGCCCCCGACCGGCGTGGCGTGAACCCCGCCCGAAAACCGGCACCGGAGAATACTACAGCCGACGTCGGGGCAGGATTCGCCCCACCCCCCGGGGATTCTCTGACCCGGCGGGGAGTCGGAGAATCCTGCCCTTTATGTGGAAAAGGTTACAGAGTCAGGGAAGTGCAAGGCCATGAAAATTTATAATTTAGGCAAACTGTGATCGACCGCTGATGCAGGATAGCGAGAACAGAGGCAATAAATATGCAGGACTTGATATCGGATATAGAATGTAGATAAAGGAGTTTGCGTTTATGGGGAATGGAGGATCAAGAGAGAGAAAAGGGCGGCATGGTGGCACAGTGTCAGGGACCCGGGTTCAATTCCGGCCTTGAGTGACTGTGTGGAGTTTGCATGTTC
Source organism: Scyliorhinus torazame (assembly GCF_047496885.1). Lineage (NCBI taxonomy): Eukaryota > Metazoa > Chordata > Chondrichthyes > Carcharhiniformes > Scyliorhinidae > Scyliorhinus > Scyliorhinus torazame. Next base: position 114,922,168 of record NC_092724.1, on the reverse strand, counting down.
TCCCCGTATCTGCGTGGCTTTCCTCCGGGTGCTCCGGTTTCCTCCCACAGTCCAAAGATGTGCAGGTTAGGTTAATTGGCCATGATCAAATTGTCCCTTAGTGTGTCAAGATGTGCAGGTTAGCTGGGGTTATGGGGTTAGGGCAGTAGAGTGGGCCTAAGTTGGGTTATCTTTCGAGGGTCAGTGCAGACTCGATGGGCCGCATGGCCTCCTTCTGCACTGTAGAGATTCTATCTTCCACCTGGGATCAAGAAGAGCATTCCTTCATATTCTCGCCACACTCATATGGATGCTCACGGCATTCCATCTTCACTTTTTATCACCACCTTTGATATTATCACCTTTGTCACAAGGATGAGGAGGGCAATCCAATCACAACTTCCTTTTGTTACACCTCCTCTGCAAACTGCATTGTATTGAAAGCATGCAGGCAGCCCAGAATTGAAGTGTCATTCCAGGGCCTCTTAATTTGCATCTCTTGTGAATGCTCAGACTGAACTTTCCCCTCTTTAGCCTAGAGTTGCTGAAGTGAACTGTCACACTCCTAACCACGGTGCAGGTTGAAATGAGACAATGCAGCATAAATCTGAGAAACAGGGCTGTTTGAACAGCACAGCACATGGTGCATTTACTCACCGGCTTATCAGACAACTTGATGCACCATATTTGTGGAATGCTCCAAGTTGACTTTTCTTGCTGCGATTCTATTGTATCTGACCCTTGCTCAGAAATTCATTTCTGCTATCTGATAGCTGTGGCAAATTCTTGGAAACACACTGAGCAGGAAGGCCTCTGATTCAATTGCCTGTTGGTTCTGACCTTAGCTCAGCAGTGATTGTTTGGTACAATTAGTTCCAGCGCTTTAGGGAAAAGAACAATTAATTATAATTCCCTCTGCTGATCAGCACATAATACCACTTACTGTAAGTTTGTAGGTGTGGATATTCAGTGAAAGTAGAACTGGATTTTGATATAATTTGATCCACAGGCAGATATTCATAGGCCTGAATTCTCCGACTATTGGGATTTTTTTCTGCATCGACAGCCGATGGGTTTCCTGGCAGCATGGGGTGGCTTTGATGGGAATCCCATTGACAAGTGGCAGGAGCAGTGAATCCTGCCGCCAGGGAATGGCGCGCCGTCGAGAAACATGGGGCTGGGGTAACCGGAGGATCGAGCACATAGTCAAGTGTCATACAAAACTAATTGTCACATGGATGAAATATTTGAAGGTGGTTCTATTCAGTAGAACTCAACGCAAATGAGAGGAGATTAAGGGACAACATTGGAAAGAAAATAATCTAAATTTGTCGCACCCGTAAACCAATTGATGACATTGTGAACAAACTGAGTTCATCGTGACTGGAATTCCCCGGCCATTCACTGGCGACAGGATTCTCCAGTCCCACCGGCAGCACACTGCCTCCCGCGGGTTTCCCGTAGGTGTGGAGTGGTTTCAATGGGAAATCCCATTGACAAGTGGAGGGAGCATAGAATCCCACCACCAGCGAACGGCACGGCCAAATTCTCCGTCTTCGCTAGCAGCAGTAGCGGTGCAGACCCGTAGAGAATCCAGTCCAGTATCTTAGAATGTTACATCTCAGATACAAGCCACGTTGAAGCTTATGCCAATGGTTTCATTCATGTTCAATCTAATCCCGCTCTCCTGCTCCTTCCCCGTATTATTTAATGTTCCTCCCTTTCAAGCAACTATGATCCCCTCACAAATTTTTACAGACTCCTTAAAACCTACATTCTTGACCAATTTTTGGTCACCTTTCCTAATGTCTTTTTCAACTGCTTGGTAGCAATTATTGTCTAATATGCTCCTGTGAAGAGTGCTGACATTTAATTACCTTAAATCATTGCAAAATAGGAGAAAGTTTTTACAGCACAGAAACTGGCCATTCGGCTAAACAACTCCCTGCTCATGTGTGGACTCGACACAAGCCTCCGCAAATTCCTTTGCACCTAGCCATAGCAATAAACCCTTCTATTCTATTTTCCCTCTTCTGCTTATCTTCAATGCATTTCATAAAGGTATAATATGAAAGATAATCGGTTATATATTTTTTAATTAATGGGTGTGATATGAGCATTGCTGGCAGGACCAGCTTTTATAGCTCTGATTGTCCTTGAGAAAGTAATGGTGCACCACCTCTTGCACTGCTGCAGTCCATATGGTGCAGGTACACCCAGCGTGCTGTTATGCAGGGAGTTCCGGGATTCTGACTCAAGCCGAGAATGAGCTTGTTGGCGGCATGGTAGCATAGTGGTTAGCACTGTTGCTTCACAGCGCCAGGGTCCCGGGTTCGATTCCCGGTTTGGGTCACTGTCTGTGCAGAGTCTGCACATTCTTCCCGTGTCACCATGAGTTTCCTCCGGATGTTCCGGTTTCCTCCCACAAGTCCCGAAAGACGTGCTTGTTAGGTGAATTGGGCATTCTGAATTCTCTCTCAGCGTACCAGAACAGGCGACGAGAGGATTTTCACAGGAACTTCATTGCAGTGTTAATGTAAACCTACTTGTGACACGAATAAAGATTATTAATATTATTAAAAGTACAAGGTCAGAAAGAACTGCGCATCATTTGAATATATCTATAAGCGCTATAGTAAAGTTTTTGCTGCAATATAACATTTGAATGTGCATTTCAACATTGTATTGTATGTTTACATAGTAAAAAAGAACAATTTATTTTTAACAGCGACAGCACTCATTTAAATTATTTTTATGCAGAGCTGTTGACACTTCCACAAGTATAAAAACGGTGCTCCATCTGAAGCACATTATAATATTGAACTTCCATTCTTTTGATGCAGCATTTTATATCTGTGTGCATGTTAGGGACTATGAATAACTCACCTATCACTTGCTATTTCATCATTGGGATTATCTTTTTAAACCCTCTTGCTGTATTGACACGGAAGATAATTAAAGTTGATTTCACATCAGAATTCTGGTGATCATGATAGCAGCAGTGCCAGCTCAATATTTCACTGATGGTACTCAGTGCTCATGATTCACGGTTATCTCTCAGGGGAGAGAGAGGCTTTAAATGAACCACCTTGGATAGGTTTTTATTTTGCCCGTAGCACTTCTTGGCTTCTCCTTTGGCTCCATTTCCATTTCTATGGGCCCCAGAGTCATGTAAATCTGCCCAGTGCGCTCAGGTTAAACATAACAGATCACAGACATGCACAGCAGCATATCTGCCACAAATTGGGTCCTTTCTTCTGATCCTTCACGCAAGAGGTCACCACAGGGGAAAGGCCGATGAGATCATTGTATCGGAGTACCATGGTGAAATTAGAGCAGCCATAAATATCCCGCAAAACAGAACTCTCGCAAAATACATGCCGATAAATTAATTTCCTCCCAAGGCATAATTAGCTTAGCGATCAAGAGACAAACAACCCAGCTATACCAAAGAAAACCACATGAGGGCACATGATACACAGCAATTTGCAGCAACACTTCACTGTGGTAAGTATGGAAAGTTGCTGAAAGGAAAAAGTATAAAACTTTTTTGTAAGACTAAACTTTTATGTCTCAAAGGTATTTTGTCTGCCCACCGGGGTTATGTCTATTAGCTACATATACAAAAACTGGAAGAATCTCAACACAGCCACAAACTCATCAATGCTCATTTCGTTTTTAATCAGAACAGTTACAGATAGAGCTGAGCAGTGGGAGTCTATCAGTTTGCCAAATGTATCCGCAGCATGGGGGAAACAGTGGATTTTTCTAGTATTTTAGGTCCAAGCTTTAAAACTATGTGGTTGGGGTCATCAGGCAAGCCAATAAAGCAGAACAGAGCCTGTGGAAAATGTGGTCCTGTTAATGCCAGTGTAATCAATAATTCATTGTCATAAGGAGAGCATTCTTCATTGACCTATTTCCATCTACCCCATGGCTCAGCTGACTAAAGCAGTCAATAGCTGAGCCATACCGACCAGGAAGATTCTGGGTTTAACGTCCAGCCTGAGTGCAGCTATCCCTGGACACCAGTTGGGCTTCAGCAATTGGTTTCATGTCCCTTAATTAGAGGGGAAAATTAAAGAGGACTTCTACCGTTACCGCAATTCAGCGCCGCCCTGCTGGAAGCATTGCCCATGAATGTCAAGTGGGGAAAAGATTGCACTGTGCTCAAATAGACTGCAGAGCTCAGTCTGGGATTAAATAGTAAAAAAATAACTTCAGATTAGTGCACAAAGCAAAATGAGCAATGTTAGAAGTACACTTTTTGCAACAAAAAAACGTGTACCTGGGATAAGAAATGCTTCACTGCGAGTGGCTAATAAGCTGAGTTAAGCTTAATATTTTAAGCTGGAACTAATCAAAACGTGAGGAATAATATTAATGGAGTATGGAAAAAAGTTAAAAACATTGGATTATAGAGTAGATGGTTCTGGCAAGGGAGTCAGCACAAGTACAATGGAAAGAATGGCGTGATTCTGCTGCTCAATTTTTATATTAGCAATTCTACAAGCAATCCATGAAGAATGCTGCACAGGTCATTTGGGAATTATAAGTGTGCAATTGAAGCATAACCAGCAGAGAGTCAACTCTTCCTGACAAGAAAAAAAATTCAACAACAAGTAAAAGGGAGAAGTAAATAGTACAGAGGCATCAAAGATAGAGAGGGAAATATAGACAAACATCATTTGGATTAGTCATTCTGGAAAGATTTCAAAGTTTAATCTATTTCTATCTAGACCTGACTAAAGAATTGAAAAGTAACAAAGTCATACATTTCTACTCAAACAAATAATCTAATGACCTCAGACTCCAACATATTTTCTTTTTAATACTCTGGCTTAAGATTTTTGTACAATTACTTTTCATCCCCATTGAAATGTAGATTTTTCTTCCTTATTTTTACTTCCTCTAAGTAACATATTGCTAACTCGGTCATAAGTGCGAATGCTATTCATCACGATCGTAACTTGATATTTCCTGATGAACTCAGATTCTACCTTCACATGTCTATAAGATTTAACTGTGGCCAAGCACAGGGAATGAGTCTCCTCTTCAATAGGTCCTTTAAGTGCCCGGTGTGCATTGCTGGTTCCCAGTGTCAAACAGGCACATGGATTAAGGTAATGCAGCGTACAACTGTAGGCAGTTTCAGATCGTATAACGACACATTCACAAAGACAAAACGGTTTCACTCTAGTCTGTTACCTAACCAGTGCACACAGCACACCCTTCCATCTTGGGTGAATAAATAAGCAATTTAGTCAAATTCTGATTGCTTATGGGAATGTAACATTTTAATAACTACCTGCAATATTGCCTGAATTAATTCCAAAGAACAGGGATCTCCTCGTTATTTTAAAAGAGACTATTCTTGTTATCTCACTTTCAGCTAGATTTTTCCAGCCACTAATTTCTTCCAGTGAGGTTTTATTAAGAGCCACAGGTCATATTTATCCACTCTTAACTTAAGACCAATGATAACATAAATTGCATTAGGAGAGAGTTTATTAAAATAATTATAGCAAGTACAACAACCACACAATTAACTTCTTATTTTTACTTTGTTGAATTTGGCAAACCCGAGAGTAGTTATTTTCTGGTTCAAGCAAAGCCTCATTCGTACACCATTCCATCTTGCTGCGTTTATCACCAACAGCGGGGAACAGAATATATAGAAGAAAAAATTGGGCCACATTATCTTTTGACAAAACTGCCTCCTACTCCAGGATCATCCTAAAGAACCAAGATAATCCCTAGTTCCTTTTCTCCGCCACCATCTATGTCTTTAATCTTGTATAAATTGAGCAGATCCCATTGCTTCTCCATCACAAAAGTTGCCGACTTCCAATTCTTATATTATCCGCCTCCAGCAGTGTCTTGGCCCAGTTGTTGCATAAACCTTCACCAGTGCCTTTTTCACATCCAGTATGAGCTACGTCCAATGCTTTCCTGGAAAAGCTCCCACCCTAAACTTTAATTCATACAACAACATTTCTGCCTGTATCCTTTCCCATACAATGTCATTCCCACTCCTTTCAGACTTATACTGGCTCCTTGATTCCCATTGCCTCCAATTTCAAATTCTCATTGTGTTTAATTCCCTTCAAGGCCTCACCCCTTCCTATCCTTGTAATCCTTCTAGCCTTGCACCATCCCCATTCCTCTCATCTAGCCTTTATGTATCGCTCCATTGCATGACCATTTCCTCTTGTGTCTTCACCCATCATTTCTTGAAACATCGCTGCTTTCTCTACTTAAGACCCTCCTTAAAACCCAATGCTTTTGGTTACACCTCCCTATTCTTTGGCTTTGCACCCATTTCTTGTATGCTAGCCTATGTAAAGCACCAGGAGATTTTTATCTCTATTAAAGGTGCGACATGGTGGCACATTGGTTAGCACTGCTGCCTCACAGCGCTAGGGACGTGGGTTTCATTCTGGCCTTGGGTGACTGCACCAACCCCCTGAAAGAGCATCCTACCTATCCCCACCCAACCCCCGAATGGCCTTCTTCTGCACAATATGGATTCTCTGTATAAGTGCAAATTGATGGTTTTGTGACATTACTTTACCTCATCCTTTTTCGCTCGAAAAGGAAAGACTTGCATTTATGGAGAACTTTTCAAGCCTCAGGATATCTCAAATCTCTTTGCAGCCAATTAAGAACTTTTGAAGTAGAGGCAGCACGGTGGCATAGTGGGTTAGCACTGTTGCCTCACGGCGCCGAGGTCCCATGTTCGATCCCGGCTCTGGGTCACTGACTGTGTGGAGTTTGCACATTCTCCCCATGTTTGCATGGGTTTTGCCCCCACAACCCAAAGATGTGCAGGCTAGGTGGATTGGCCACGCTAAATTGCCCCTTAGTTGGAAAAATGAATTGGATACTCTAAATTAAAAAAAAAAGAACTTTTGAAGTAGAGTCGTTGTCATGAGGCGGGAAATGTGGCAGTCAATTTGCTGCGGAAGATCCCGCTGGCAGCAAGGGCTGAAAATTCAGCCCTCTGACAATTACTTGAGGTACAAACATTAATAGAATCGTAGAATTTCTACTGTGCAGAAAGTGACTCAGTAAAGTGGCAAGGCCAGTAAATCTCGTGAAAGCTCTCGCGTGAGATTTGCCACACTCGGAATGCCTCGCGGAATCTAACGAGATCACACGACATGTCGGAATCTGGGTCTCGCCCTCACTGGGCCTATGCTGGAAGACCTTGCCATGGCGCCATTTAGTACTGGCCCACACAACGTAGATCTGGCATAATGGCATCTGTGGGGGGGGGGGGATTTCCCATGCCATCGGAGGCCCCGGGGTAGTTGGGGATGCCCTAAAAAAGAGTCCTGTTTGATAGCTGCAGGCGCCGAGTTGCCCTGCTAAACGTGCCTGAAATGGGACTTTTTTCCCGTTAAATCGCACCAAATGGTGTAGCTCCGTGTTCTTCATCAAAATAGTATCGTGGGATCTTTTATGATGATCTGACAGAGCAGACAGGACTTTTTATAAACTCTCATCCAAGAGACTGAACCGCCGATAGTACAGTACTCCTGACTATCAGCGTAGAGTGCTGTGTTCAAGTCTCTAATCCATAACCTTCTGACTCAGTGACAAGATCATTGTGCACTGAGCCACAACTCACATATTTAAGTGGAATGCAATTCTTAAGAATAAATATACACTGCCACTGCACATAGCAACTGGAATCTCTTACAAGTTCACAGTTATCTGTGGGGTTGAAATTCAAATTTAGCAGGGATCCAAAGTGGTGTTAGCCAATTGGCCACTGCCTATACAAGCCACCTAATTTTCCCTTCCATTAATTTTGGTGGAAGAGGATTCACACGGGATGCCAATCCACTACTGTCTCATTTGCATTCCTGCTGAAGTTGGACTTTATTCCCATGATTTTTGTGGCCCAGTGGTGCATGGAGATCGTACCATTCACCCTGCCAGTGTATTGAGCAGAGCAAATCTTCCTCCAATGCTCGAATGTTCAATGCTATAGTGTCTGCAGACTCAAGCATGTGGTATCCCCTGAAGGAGCAGCAAATACAGTGACATTTAAAAAAAAAAATCCTATTTTGGTGTCTGCTACATATCTTAACGTGCAAAAGAATTCGCTGATGAGACATGTTTAGCTTATAGCAATAAAGAATAAGAACACATTGACGAAAATCAAGGAACAGGGGAACATTTTCACCCTGAAGCCAAAACTGCCTCTCTAGCAATCAGTTCTTCAATATAATCTGATACCACCAAGAGTTAATACCACAGGTGATTTCTCCACGAAAAGCTCAAGAGTCTGACAACACATATGACACCAGTAATGGAATCATTCAGATGAAACGGATAATTGAAATGATGTCATTTCACAACCATTCAAGAATTAGCTACCTCGAGGGAATGATCTGGCAGTATGGGGAAAATAAAATTCAAGGGGGATGAAACCCCTCGCTTACATGCGATAAAGCTATAATTTGGCCAAACAATGATCTGTTCAGTGCTGGTAACTTGTCCAATCAAACATTTTCAATCGGCTGCGCTTCCTTGTTTTACAGCTTCATCCCTCAACAGATCCCGGACTTTCCGAAACAAAACGTTTGTTCTTTTATCAACAGATACTTTTTAAACTTCGGGAACCCTTACGACACTCGTTTTTTTTTTGCTCGTGATTTGCAGGGGGACACGGCTAACGAATTATCTTTATTTTCCGCTTTTGTGCAGCTTTTCCACTTTGATTTCATGTTTGCCCATCTCCCTTTCTGAAACACCAAACCTTTTCATCAATGGCTCGAAAATAAAAACACAATGAATTGTCAGATGAAGGAAGGGCCACAGCTCGAAGCTTGTGCCAGCTTCAGGCAAACAAAGGGCTGTTTTCAAACATTATGTGAAGACTGTTTCCATTCTCAGCGTCAATGACCCAGATTGTCTTTTTTCCAATGGAATGTGGTGCCTTTTGTCATTCCTGGTAAGTTTTTATTTCCTTTTCTTACCAAGCTGCATTTAACGTGTGTGTATATTGTATAATTTTAAAACACAGCCATCACTGACATTTTGCCTTGTCAAATATGTCTGCAAAGCCCTCATGTTGAATATTTTCCTTTATTAACAGTTTATAATTTAACCAACTACACTTTACGTGTTAGAGTGTTGAACAAATACTGCTTGAAAGTTGTGTGCTGTGGTCCAGGGACTCCCTGCTGGGAGCATCTCCTTAATACAAACAATACGACACATTTATCCAGGCCTGACCGCACTGACCCTCAAAAGTTTGTTCCCTCCATTCGGACTCTTGGGCCCTTTCATTCCACTGAATAGGACACAAAGCTTCTGTCTCAACTACAGTCTCTTCCAAAAGCAATAGACAAACCCTGACCTACACACGTAAAGAAATTACAAAATTTGCATTTTTAAACCCATTTTCTCTCTCGTATTTTAACATTTTCCCTAAATTCCATTGAAGATGGAGTTTCTGCTTGTTGGTCACCCTGTATCACTCTGATTGAGTTTGTGTCCATGTTCGCCGAAGGCTTCCTGCTGATAGTAAAAAACTCTTTCTCACTGCAGTGTTCTGTTTCACCCAAAATTAAAGATTTAACACCCATTTTGTTGGCCCAAATAGCCTGGGATCCCTTTCTTTTAAATTCCTAAGTCTGTTTTACACAATGATCCTTTTTACACATACGCTGGAGTTGTCGTTCATTTCTTATTTCATGTTTCTTTTTCGGAAATCAGAATTAAAAAAAAAACTACATGAATGGTATGTGCTGTTATAGCTTCTATTTTCTATTTGCTATATTGCATGTGAACTGTTTGTCTGTTGTAAACACTGCCATCAAAGCCTTGTTTGGAGAAGGGGCTGATCAAACAGGTGACATTCAACAGTCACGTTTTTAAAAAAAATTGTAATCAGATATTTTCATGAGGTATTTGAGGGGATTTTGTTGCTTATATCAAATACAAAATTAAAATGCATGTACTGCACAACATCTCACGAGTACTAGATTATCTTTTAAAAAAATAACCTGGAAAAGACATGCTTTTTATTTATCTCTAAACAAAGAAGAAATATTTAGGAAAACTCTACAGATTTATCGCACATGTTAAATGTTTGCTACAGAGTCCTAATCTTGCAAGGCCCAGAGGAGTCAAAAAGGTCTGAACCATGTCTCTGCATGGACTGTGTATCTGGCTGTTACAAACATTTCAATCCAAATCCCACTGGAAGCAACATTTTGATTATTTCCAAGATCTAATGTCAAGTCTGCTCATTATATTATGTTTTATTTTCTTTGGTGGCAGGTGTGTCTCAATCATGCATATATCATACTAGAAATCTGGAGAGCCAATACTCCACGGATTTAGCATTCATTTCACAATGTCTGCCTCACAGAAAGCCGGAACCTAATTCGAAAATTTAGAAAATGTCCACTCAATTCCCAAAGCCGTCACGCTTCAGACTTAGCATTTAACTCTTTCATGGGACAGTTCCACTTGTGCCCTGTACTCTTCCAAAAGCTTGATCAAACAGGATGCATTTCCACACAGGAAATATGCTAAAGGTTGTGGAAAATGCTTTCCCTCGTACCGGAGACAACAAAGTTCAAAGTCCAAATACATGTAGCTCAGGTGGATTGGCCGTGTTAAATAGTCTCTTTGTGCAGGTTAGGTGGGTCTTGGGGATAGGGTGGGGGAAGTGGGCCTGGGTAGGGGTGCTCTTTCAGATTCAGAACCGATGGGCGAAAGGCCTCCTTTCTGCGTTGTAAGAATTCTGTGTACAATGTGGAGCAAATTGGCGATAGAAAGGGAAACAGATGGTGGGTACCAGGTCCTGAGAAATGGAGCAGGTGGGAGAAGATCAAGGTTCATTCCTGACATGTTATATTACTATCCGTATATGCTGTTGTCTTATTTTACAATATTATTTTGTATATTGTTTGAGGATTCGGTTCTGTGATGGCTCAATACATACACTGGCACTTCCAATTGTTAACAAGGGGTTATTGATGAAAGGCAGAGGCAGTTAGATAACAGGCACAGAACTCAATATAACTGGGGCAGGATTCTCCAATAACATGGGCGAATCACTCGAGACTTTCCTGAAGAAAGTCCAGAATGATTCTCCTACCTGTAGGGGGATAGCAGGGCCCCGGAGTCGTCCTCGCAGCTCTGGCTGCTGGTATGGGGCCCTGCACATCCGGTTGGGGGTCCACGCATGCGCACGGCGACGGCATGTGTCGGCTGCCCCGCGTGACATGGCGGACCAACACCGCGGACCGGCACCAAGAAGATAGGCCCCCCAGAGATCGCGCGCGCCCGCGGATCGGTGGCCCCCAATCGGTAGCCTGGCCGTCCTGGAGGCCCCCCCACCCCGGAGAACATAAGAACATAAGAACTAGGAACAGGAGTAGGCCATCTGGCCCCTCGAGCCTGCTCCGCCATTTAATGAGATCATGGCTGATCTTTGTGGACTCAGCTCCACTCTCCGGCCCGTACACCATATCCCCGAATCCCTTTATTCTTTAGAAAGGTATCTATCTTTTTCTTAAAAACGTTTAAAGAAGGAGCCTCAACTGCTTCACTGGGCAAGGAATTCCAGAGTTTCACAACCCTTTGGGTGAAGAAGTTCCTCCTACACTCCATCCTAAATCTACTTCCCCTTATTTTGAGGCTATGCCCCCTAGTTCTGCTTTCCCCGACCAGTGGAAACAACCTGCCCGCATCTATCCTATCTATTCCCTTCATAATTTTATATGTTTTAGTAAGATCCCCCCGCATCCTTCTAAACTCCAATGAGCACAGTCCCAGTCTACTCAACCTCTCGTCATAATCTAATCCCCTCAACTCTGGGATCAACCTAGTGAATCTCCTCTGCACTCCCTCCAGTGCCAATATGTCAATTCTCAGGTAAGGAGACCAAAACTGAACACAATACACCAGATGCAGCCTCACCAACACCCTATACAATTGCAGCATAACCTCCCTAGTTTTGAACTCCATCCCTCTAGCAATGAAAGACAAAACTCGATTAGCCTTCTTAATCACCTGTTGCACCTGCACACCAACTTTTTGAGACTCGTGCACCAGCACACCCAGGTCCCTCTGCACAGCAGCATGTTTTAACACCTTACCGTTTAAATAATAATCCATTCTGCTGTTATTCCTCCCAAAATGGATAGCCTCACACTTGGCAACATTGAATTCCATCTGCCAGACCCTAGCCCATTCACCTAACCTATCCAAATCCTTCTGCAGACTTCCGGTATCCTCTGCACTTTTTGCTTTACCACTCATCTTAGTGTCGTCTGCAAACTTTGACACATTGCACTTGGTCCCCAACTCCAAATCGTCTATGTAAATTGTGAACAACTGCGGGCCCAACACTGATCCTTGAAGATCCCCCCGAAGAAGGATCCCTGCTATCCCCCCGAAGAAGGATCCCTCCGCCCCCCATCCAGGGCGGCCGTGGACTGAATCCGCAGCCGCCATGCCGAGTTCCCGACTGGTGGGACCATGAGAGAACCATGCCGTCGGGAACTTGGCCAGCTGCACTCGGTGAATCGCCGCGGGTCCTCTTTTAATGGCCCCCGATTGGCGCCATGTCGACCGCGCGTGTGCGTTTGGCGGCGATTCTCCAGGGACCAGAGAATCGCGGGAGCGGCGTCGGACCCGATCTCGGGTTTGACCGCCCATTTTCCGCCCCCACCCCGATCGCAATTTTGGCGCGGAGGCTCGGAGAATCCCTGGTCTTTACTCTTCAGTTCCCTGATCCATACTGCCTGGGGTCCTGTTCACAGGGCCCCATGCAAACTCCCCATTGGCCGGGGTGCACGCCCTCCACATGATTGGCCCCGAGCCAATCACATTGTCAGCGGAGCTCGCTCCCTTAATAGGGCAAGCTACCATATCCTTCCCCCTTTAAGTTCAAGGGACTTCCCCAAAACTATGTACAAAAGTTACAATTGTTAACAGGGACAGCCGAGGAAAGAAAGCCCATCAAAAACTGGTTTGGAGCCCTGCGGGTCACCCGGATCTCCTATGCCCAGCCACAGGCTCAGCGCTCATTTGGCGATCGAGTGGTCCACAGTCGATACCTCCTCAGGGAGGACCACTTCTCATTTTTAATAAATTTAGAGTACCCAATTCATTTTTTCCAATTAAGGGGCAATTTAGCGTGGCCAGTCCACCTACCTGCACATCTTTGGGTTGTGGGGGCAAAACCCACGCAAGCATGGGGAGAATGGGCAAACTCGACGTGGACAGTGACTCAGAGCAGGGATCAAACCTGGGACCTCAGCGGCGTGAGGCCGCATTGCAGGCAGGACCACTTCATCGACAGGCGAATTAGCCTCACCGGCCTCAACAGACGCAGCTCGTTGAACAAAATCGGGAGTCCCTGGCTCCCCTTTACTGAACCAAGTTATGACAGGAGCATTCACAGTGCTCACTGGACTGGTTGACTCCACATTCGGCATCACCACTCCTCGACTGCCCAGGTAGTCGACGTCCTTCTTGATGGTGTTCCCTTAACATCAACCACACAAGACACTGGCCCTGATTGGGCCACAACCCATTCTTATAATAAAGGTAAACCTGGGGCGAGATTCTCCGACCCCCCGCCGGGTCGGAGAATCGCCGGGGGCTGGCGTGAATCCCGCCCCCGCCGGTTGCCGAATTCTCTGGCACCGGATATTCGGCAGGGGCGGGAATCGCGCTGCGCCGGTTGGCAGGCCCCCCCTCGCGATTCCCCGGCCCGGATGGGCCGAAGTCCCGCCGCTAAAATGCCTGTCCCGCCGGCGTAGATTAAACCATCTACCTTACCGGCGGGACAAGGCAGCGCGGGCGGGCTCCGGGGTCCTGGGGAGGCGTGGGGTGATCTGGCCCTGGGGGGGTGCCCCCACGGTAGCCTGGCCTTCCCTTCCGCCTTTGCCACGGTCTCCACCATGACGGAGGTGGAAGAGACCCCCTCCACTGCGTAAGCGCGGGAATGCCGTCAGCAGCCGCTAACGCTCCTGCGCATGCGCCACCCGGAGATGTCATTTCCGCGCCAGCTGGCGGGGCACCAAAGGCCTTTTCCGCCAGCTGGCAGGGCGGAAATTCGTCCGGAGCCGGCTTAACCCCTTAAGGTTGGGACTCTGCCCCCAAAGATGCGGAGCATTCCGCACCTTTGGGGTGGCGCGATGCCCGACTGATTTGCGCCGTTTTGGGCGCCAGTCGGCGGACATCGCGCCGATACCGGAGAATTTCGCCCCAGATCTTCCACCCGGAATGAACTGTCACCTCTTTGCTCTGATCACTGGCTCGTCTGGGAGGCCGGACGTGCCTCCACCCTCACTGTCAAATTTGGAAATACAAGATCCAACCTGGTTTTCAACCAACAGCCGCTGAGCAGCTCAGCTAGTGTGACCCCTGTGGTTGAATGAGGAGTTGAGTTGTACAACAGCAAAAAATGAACCAATCTCTGGTGAAATGGTTTTTCTGATTGCTGTTTCACGGTATTCTTGAAAGTTTGAATGTCCGCTCAGTCAAACTGTTCGATGTTGGGTGATAGAAGGCTACCCTCATGTGTTGTATGCCATTTACACTGTAAATCATTGCTGATGGCGGGGTTACCGTTGTCCAAGACGATTGCCCCCAGAAGTTCATGAATGGCAAACACTGGGTGCAGAGCCTCTACCATTGCCCCAGAGTTGGGGATCCACATCTCCTGTACTGATAGCCATTTTCAGTGGACATTAATCAGCACCAAAAATATCTTGCCCAGGAATGGCCCGCATAATCCATGTGGACCCTGGTACACAGAAGCACAGTGATTAGCACTGTTGCTTCATAGCGCCAATAACCCAGGTTTGATTCCCGGCTTGGGTCCCTGTCTGTGCGGAGTCTGAACGTTCTCCCTGTGTCTGCGTGGGTTTCCTCGGGATGCTCTGGTTTCCTCCCACAGTCCAAAGACGTGCAGGTTAGGTGGATTGGCCATGCTAAATTGCCCTTAGTGGGTTAGATGGGGTTACTGGATTACAGGAATAGGGTGAAGGTGTGAGTTTGTGGGGTTAGATAGGGTGATCTTTCCATGGGCCGGTGCAGACTCGATGGGCCGAATGGCCTCCTTCTGCACTAGAAATTCTATGATCTATGATCTATGTTCAGTGGCACTATGGACTGCTGCTGTTGTTTTTTTTTGCAGTGGTGCATTTTGCCTTGCGCGGCAACGTTCTTGAATGTGCTGCCTTCAGTTGCACTCGAATTCCCGAACATGGCAGGTCTCCTGGGGATGGTCTCCACCGCAACGATAGCAGTCTCCCTCGGATTTGGTTTGGCGCCTGATTCCTTCCCACTCCCTGGGTTCTGGTTCTGTTCCGAGGTCTGTGTTTGGCTTTGAACTGTGCCTGTTGATCCTGCCACAAACCTTGTGGCTGCACTGCCCCATACTTGGTTAACTCCCACTTCAGCCACACTTTGAAGCTCAGTGGCACCTTTTGCAGCGCACTCCACCGCCTGAGCTATCTCAATTGTTTTTTCCAACATAATTGGCATCTCCGCCAGACGCCACTTCTGGATATTAAGGTTATCGATCGCACAAACCAACTGGTTGTGCAGCATGTCGCTAATGACAGTCCAAAACTCGCAGTGCTCAGCAAGCTGGTGAAGCCTGGTTATGAAAGCTGAGACAGACTCTTCATGGTCCCTCCCTGCAGAGTTAAACGTATAACTTTGGAGGACAATTGAGGGCCTTAGGTTGTAATGTTCTTTAACCAATTTCACGATCTGGGTCAAGGTCTTTGAGTTGGGTGTCTCCGAGAACGTGAGGTTGGCAATCAAAGTTTAAGTCTGGGACCTGCATACTGTCAGAAAATTTCATCTTCTGCTTACCGTTGCCTGCGATCTCAAACACAATACAGAAGGAACGGAATTGTTTGATGTATTGACTCAATCCCTTGGTCAAATGGGTCTAGCTTCCCAATGGTCGATATTTCCACTCTTGGTTTTAAATGATTCTGACTTATTGAACCCCATAGAGTCTCTACAGTGCAAAAGGAGGCCATTTGACCCATCATGTCTGCACCGACCCTCCAAAAGAGCATTCAACCTAGATTTACTCCCCCTCACACCTCCGTAACCTAACGTGCACATCCCTGGACACGGAGGGGCAATTTAGTATGGCCAATACACCTAACCTGCATATCTTTGGACTCTTGCTGATGCTTTTTGTTTTCTCAATTGCTCCTTCCATCTCCCCCCTCGATTCATAACAGATGTCGGTTGTGATCAAAATCTTTCTTTGCCTCGTCACCAATGTGATGGCTAGAGACTCACACTGGCACTTCCAGCGGGTAACAAGGGGTTTATTGATGAAAGGCAAAAACAGTTAGACAGCAGGCACGGAACACTATACAACGGGGGCGGGATTCTCCCGAATCTGCGCGATGGCCCGACGCCGGCGTAAAAAACGGCGCGAACCACTCCGGCGTCGGGCCGACGGAAAGCTACGGAATTCTCTGCACTTCCAGGGGCTAGGCCGGCGGCAGAGGGGTTGGCGCCGCGCCAGCTGGGGCCGAAGGGACTGCGCGAGTTAGCGCATGCGCAGACCGGCCGGCTTATTCTGGCGCATGCGCAAGGGGGTGTATTCTCCGCGCTGGCCATGGCGGAGCCCGACAGGGGCAGGTGCGGAAGTAAGAGGTGCCCCCACGGCACAGGCCCTCTTAATTCCCTTAATTACTTGTTGTATCTGCAAACTTACTATTTGTGACTCGTGCACCAGAACACCAAGATGACTTTTCACCTACAGGGGCGCTAGAATTGACCTCTGTATCCTTGAACACAGAGATCATCCAAGGTTTCTTAGTGCTTCTGCAAAGCATTTGTGGGATTGTGGAATAGGGAAAAGATTGGGGTAGCACCAGTTCCCATCATGGTAGTGATACTTATTGTCCAGGTTTGCCCACATGAAGAGTGGCGAGCAGGGTAAAGGATCGTAGGAATGTCAGCCTTTCTGGAATCCAGTGTGAATTAATGCCTTCGGGGGAGACGGGAAGAACATATTGAGCCCAGACCAGAGGTAAAATGGGTTAAATCCCAACCTCTATGTATTTTTTGTTGACTTCACCCAGACAATGAATGATGATTGGTCAAAGGTGGACTTTTGCCTTTGTACCTAACGAAAGAAAAGTGGCCCAGGTGGAGAAAAAAAGAAAGACGGCAATTGTACAGTGCCTTTTACATTCTCAGGCTGTCAATGTATTCCACAGTTATTGAAGACAAAATACAGATTTACTCAATATAGTGAACCTCCGATTAATCCCAGTGCCCTCATCCATCATGTTCTCTTCAGTCCTTTCCACACTGACTGAATTCACCTGGCATTGCTCACCATACCCACTAATCCTTGAAACATTTATTAAATCTGATCAACTCATGCAAGATGTACTGCTTCTCTCCTTCATTGGCTCCATCTATCACATACCACCCACCAAACCCCGCCAATATCTGCTGAATAGTACTTACATCACCCTGTTCACTCTTACACCACAACATCATCTACCCTGCATTGCTCACCATGGTGTCTAATACAACCTCTGTTTCCGCCGTGCATTGTGTATCCCATCCAAACAGCAATCCCAGCCTTCACTATCCGTTCTTGAGCTGACCATTCTATCACACACTAGCTATATCATATATGTCAATCCAAAACACCTGGGGCGGGATTCTCCTCAATCGGCGTGATGTCCGCCGACCGGCGCCAAAAACAGCGCGAATCAGTCCGGCATCGCGCCGCCCCAAAGGTGCGGAATTCTCCGCATCTTGAGGGGCTGAGCCCTCGCCTTGAGGGGCTAGGCCCACGGCGGACTGATTTCTGCCCCGCCAGCTGGCGGGAAAAGCCTTTGGTGCCCCACCAGCTGGCGCGGAAATAACTTTGCCGTGCGGCGCATGCGCGGGAGCGTCAGCGGCCGCTCACGGAATCCTCGCGCATGCGCAGTGGAGGGGGTCTCTTCCGCCTCCGCCATTGTGGAGTCCATGGTGAAGGCGGAAGGAAAAGAGTGCCCCCACGGCACAGGCCCGCCCGCGGATCGGTAGGGCCCGATCGCGGGCCAGGCCACCGTGGGGGCACCCCCCGGGGCCAGATCGCCCCGCGCCCCCCCCCAGGACCCCGGAGCCCGCCCGCGCCGCCTTGTCCCGCCGGTAAGAGAGGTGGTTTGATTCTCGCCGGTGGGACAGGCATTCCGGCAGCGGGACTTCGGCCCATCGCGGGCCGGAGAATCGCCGGGGGGGGGCGCCAATCGGCGCTCCGCGATTCCCACCCCGTCGTATATCCGGTGCCGGAGAATTCGGCAACCGGCAGGGGCGGGATTCACGCCAGCCCCCGGCGATTCTCCGACCCGGCGGGGGGTCGGAGAATCCCGCCCCTGAACTCAGCTCTGTGTATCTGGACACCTGCATCAGCATGCCGAATGACAAACCCTCTTTACACAGCTTAAAGATGGCACCTGATCTCAAAGAGGGCAGAGAATATGTTTTAAGGGCACTCTGAAAGCCTGATTGAAAATGGGATAAATCAACATCAGTGCATGGGAGAAACTTGCTGTAAATCTTGCCATGTGGCAGCCCCTCACCCAACAAGACACAACACCGTCAGAAACTGACCGCACAAACTCTGCTGCGGGGAATTATGATGCCTGGCAGGCGTCGTCCTCATCTCAGGGGACACATAGCAACAACTGTACAATACATCGTCATTGGGATTTCTCGCAGGATGGAAGCAACTCATTCGCAAGTAAATATGGACACATTCTTAAATTCTGAAATCTAGCTGTCATAACATTGCATTTGAAAACTGCTAAAGGTGTGACTGTGAACCTCATTTTTGGCTTTGTCACAGGCAAGAAGTCAAAATCATGAGTGACAAAAGCCCCGTTCACAACCAGTGCAGAAAGGGCAAAACATGGATTTGCATACACTTCATCCTGTCTTATCATTCTGTTTTGTTAGTGCTATCTCATCAGATTTTCACTAAATTACAGTATTTACAGCATGTTAAACCACTTCCAATGATGTGCTTAATGCTTTTTTTTGAGTAGTTAAGGTGGGCTCTAATAATCTAAAAACTTCTTTTCAGGAATGAAATGTAATCCTTTTAGTTTTATTTATATTGTAAATTAACAGTAGAGCTATTTCAGTGTTGTCAAATCTTTCAAATCCAAGCTTCCTTTTGATGCAAGGCTCACTTAAAAAATAAGGGCAGGGTGAGGCTTGGAAAGCTTGCGTGTATAACTGCACGTACATCTCATCAATAAAGTATTATCCACATCAGATTTGCTAACACCACTTCACTGAATCTGAGTTGAATCACCACTTGGCTGAATCAGAGCAAAATCCAGGCCACATTCAAGAGCCAAACTGAAAAATTGACAGGAGTCCAAATTTCCATTTTGCTTATGATATTGATAAGAAATCCAAACCATATAAATCTAATAGGGAGCGAAGAGTAACGGTTGCATTGTGACACTTGCAATCAAGTTAGAGGCATTGATTGACTTTGTGATAAGTGCCATAATGCAGAGCAGTGATTTGTGTTGACTGTTTCCCACACCCAGCATAAAATAACTTCATTTGCCCTTTTCTATTTTCTGAGCGATCTTGGGTTCATTGAATGTGCACCTGCGAGGAGCTTGCTGATTCTCACAGCGGGGGCTGGCAGGAGGTTGGTGTCACGTCATGGGGTTGACACACCATGAACCTGCCTTATCCCTTCCACCTATGCCCAGCCATTGCACCACCCTTCCCCGCTAACCCTTCCTCTCTTCCCATGGCCATCCTCCACATAACCTGCACTGCCACTAACCAGTCTCAAGTATCGGCTGGCATTTACAGAAGATCCCCGAGGAGGGCAATGCAGTGGCAACTCACCCTTAACTGTAGAAGAAGCCTACCTCACCAGATGCACTCCACTTATATACAGTCAGAAAAGCGAATGTTACATTTCTTGCTGGTGGGGAACTTAACTTGGCAGGAGAAATTAATTCCAGCAAGCTGGACTTATTTAAAAAAAAATAAACTCATTTTTTCTAATTAAGGGGCAATTCAGCATGGCCAATCCACCTACCCTGCACATCTTTGGGTTGTGGGGGCGAAACCCACGCAAGCTGGACTTTTAATGAGCACATATGACTTGCAAAAAAGCTTCCCAACATTGTTCTTTAATCTGCCTTCAAAGTTCCAAGATCTTAATTCCTGAAGTTCATCCCAAGATCACAAAGCTGATTTTTGGCCACATGCCAAGTTATGGTCTGCTGTCCACCAAGTTTCCCACTGCTGGTGACCTGAAGATTCCGCCTAATGAGTCCATTGAGGATGACAAATGGTTTGCAGGATGTAATATGACAACCATTTGACATTGCAGCTGAAATATTAACTTCCATTATTACTTTCTCAAACAATTCAGCCACCAATCTTGGTGCCAGCTCCTACACTTTGGTTTCTATCATTACTGCGGTGCTTGCCCATCCTCCACTCCCCCCATCCCAACATTGGTAGCCATTCCATCAGTTGCCTAAGCTTTCAGTTTTGAAATTCTCTCCTTCAGGCTCAGCTCCTCTCTTTCTCTCTCTCTCTCCTGATTTGTGACTCCCATTATAACCTACCCCTTTGATCAAGCTATCAGTCAGCAACCCTAACATCGTTTTTGGCTCAGGGCCATTTTCTTTTGTCCGATGACGTTCCTGGGAATGTTCTACTACATTAAAGATCTTGTATAAATTCAGCCTGTCACTGGTGATTGTCATGTTCATGCTGTCAGGCATGAACGGTGGTCTACTCTACTGGCGGACATTGGGACTGGAAGCTGGCACCTACTTCACTGTAACATGTAAAAGTGAGTGTGTTTATAAGAAGGATTTCAGAGTTTTTAAAAAAAATGAAATGTTAAGCTCTTCAAGTCTGCCATTTATTCACCTCTTTTTGTTTTAGAATTTTCCAACATTATGCCATCCGTTTCCCTTGTCGGGAGGCAGTGGTGTAACGGTATCGTCACTGGACTTGTAATTCAAAGACCCAGGGTAATGCACTGGCAGCCCGGGTACGAATCCCACCTCAGCAGATGGTGCAATTTGAATTGAATAAAATAATCTGGAATTAAAAGTCTAACGGTGAGCATGAAATCATTGGGGATTGTCGTAAAAACACATCTGGTTCACTAATGTCCTTTAGGGAACATGTGACTCCAGATCCACGTCAATATGGTTGACTCGTAAATGCCCCCCTCATGGGCAACAATAATAATAATAATCTTTATTATTGTCACAAGTAGGCTTACATTAACACTGCAATGCAGTTACTGTGAAAATCCCCTAGTCGCTACATTCCGCCACCTGTTCAGGTACACAGAGGGGGAATTCAGAATGTCTGATTCACCTAACAAGCAAGTCTTTCAGGACTTGTGGAAGGAAACTGGAGCACCCGGAGATAACGCACGCAGACACGGGAAGATCGTGCAGACTCCGCACAGACAGTGACCCAAGCGGGAATCGAACCCGGGATCCTGGCGCGGTGAAGCAACAGTGCTGATGACTGTGCGACCGTACTACCCAAGTCTAAACCCTGACTAAATCCCCATCACACACTCTCCTCCCCCAGTCCACCCATCCTCTGACAGTGTCTCCCCACCCTTCACACCCGGCAATAAGTGCCAGTGATATCCACATCCCATGAAAGAATTTAAAAAATCAATGTTGGTTAAATCTGTCATATCTTCCAGTGTTGACGACATCTGCCATTCCAATGAATTTTTAATGCTGTACAGCAAAGTTTTGGGGTGATGGTGGGATGTGGGGGAATGGAAGGAAAAGCCATAGAAAGGTAGGGCATACAATTGTCTTGTTGACAAAACTGGATTACTGGGCCAAATTGGCACTCATTCTACCCCATTATCACTGTTCACTCTTTATACAGCACTTAGAAGGTAGACAACAAGCACTTTAGCATTTTCTATGCTGATGTCAGCAGAAGTAATTTATAACGTTAGTTAAAATGGCAATATGTTATCCTGTGAATAACAATGCAATTGGGAAGTTATTGATGTTTGTGTAATTGCATTGTTAGCTATGGATCTACAACACCATGTGTACTGACACAAAAGTATTACCAAATCCCACTTACAGTGCAATTTAACAATGATTCATTTCTAACACATTGCGACTAATGGAGCCACATCAATGTGCTGCCCAACAATAAAAGTGCTACCGAATAATGAATGTCATGATTTGTGAGTTACTGCATTGTAATTGTGCTCCTTTATGAAATGTTTAGTGTACACTTACAAAAGCTGAAATAATGGATTTCTTAGAGATTGCAGGTCCCCTGCATCAAAACTGGACAATGGAAAAATGTGCTCGACATATGGGAACTTTAATGTGTTGTTTCCATGCAATGGCCAAATTTTCATTTTCTATGGAGAAGATTCTGCAAGACTGAAATAAATATCAACCCCCTCCCTCCTTTAATACATACTCAAAAACAGTCTGCTGCACATTGTTCTCTTTTAAAGGATTACCCAGGTCATTCATTCTGCCAGAGTATATAGAACAAAGTATGTCACCGGTGCCAAATGGATGGGCATGGCATCTCTAAACCTTAAAACTAGCAAATTAAATTCTCTGGTTAACAAAATTAATGCATGCAGACCAATAAGACTGAACTGCAGGCAAAGAATACATCTTAACATCTCTTTAACTGGTGAAGCAGATGAAGCCAGTTGGTATGGAAAAGAAGGAAGAAACAAGGCCTCATTGTTGCTGAAACATAACTATGAATAAAGTGAAAGGGTTAAATGATCCAGCTGATAATCGCTGCCCGTTATCAAATTGCAAATAATTGTTACAACATTTTATGGTGGCTAGCGCCCTTTACCTTACTTTTTGACGTTTTTGCCCACTTCACCGTTTTAATGGTAAAATATTACGTCAAAACAGTGGAATCTAGAGCTGCAGATTTTGTGCAGACTTCATAAAGCTGAATTTGGATCTCAGTCTTGTCTGTTATTCAAAGTTTGACGGCGCTCGATGGCCAAATTTCATCAGACTGACCACAAGATGGAGCACTTCAGGCCATCCTAAAACTTGCAGTGTGAAGTGAGGGAGAGCCAAGATGTCAAAGTCTATCCTTATCCATTGTATTTTGAATTTTCTGCACGTAACTGCAAATGAAAAAAGTTCTGTCAGGCGGCCTTCTTGATAATGAGTTAAATGCAGGAATGGCAGACTGACAGGGCAAGATCACTTCAGCTCATAGTGAACCTAAACTGTAAAGAAGCGGCAACACTCTGGGGGCTAAGCTTAAAACTAAACTTTCAGAACGTTCACAGATTAGACCTGGGACAAAGGGCTGTGACTGTATTTTTGTTTAGAATATGCTTTTTTTACAGTTGCGAAAGCTGGAAGAGCCTATTTGTGAAGGTTGCTTCATGTTTGAACATCATAAAGGGAGGACAAGAAGAGTTTGATTATGCCAACTCTGTGGTGGGGGAACCTGAGCACCATCTGAAATGGAACCAGTTTGAGGTCTTGCTAATGATTGAGTTGAGTAGGACAGTGAGTCTTGCCATCAACAAAATCAGAGTGCAAGGACAAAGTGCGGAAGAAACAAAGCGGTGCCCCCAATTTCGCCGTCAAAAAAGATTCTCCGCCTGATCGCCGATTACGAAATCGGCGTCGGAGAATTCTCCGTTGGCAGGATCCTCCAGTCTGCTGGCAGCGCACCCAGGCCCGCAGGTTTCCTGATGGTATGGGGTGGCCACAATGGGAAACCCCATTGGCCGGTGCAGGAACGGAGAATCCCGTTGCTGGCGAGAGGGCACTGCTCTGGAAAACGCGACTGGCGGACCGGAAAATCCAGCCCAAGATCTGATTGTATCAAAATGTCTGTCCCTAACATCAACAAACACTGAAAAGATTAAACAAGGTATGTGGACTGTTATTATCTGTCTTGCATTCAGTGCCATCAAATGTGATGAACAGTATTAACAAGACTGATTATTAAACTCAGTTTTTTTTCTGTGAACTAACAGGTTCACTCAGTACTGTTATGTAAAGAATAAATAGAAGATCCAGTGGAACACATTGATGAATATAGATTTTGATTGATACTATAGAGCTTGGCTAACACCGCCCGGTGCCTGATAGAGACAACAAAGTCCTATTACAGGATAATTGAGTACAATTAGTGTTGTTTAAATATCTCGGACACAATACTCTGTTGGAGTCATTAGACGCTGAAGTACACAATGAATAAGTAATCATGTCTCAAACAAACAGAAATCATTCCTGTTCAGAGGCTGTGACAAATAACAATTGTCCTCAATGTTTACAGTGTGTATTTGCTGGAAACGGCAAACCCTCCAACCTCTTTCTCTCCAGAGTTTGTTCATGATGATGACATTCCTCTTAATAAAAAAAACTTTAAACCTCACTGAATGAAGAGTTCTCTTCCCAAGAGTATTTGCTCATTCTCCAGTCTAGTGGTTGCACACACCCCCTTCTTTTTTCAGAATATGAATGTAAAATGGCCTACTCACTCAGACCCTCAAGCGAGTGAAGTTTATTGGTTTTCACAGGCCCATCTATTAGAATTGCTAACTAGCTAATTCGGATAGGGACAAAAGACATGATGGTAAAACAAAATCGAAGCTTGAATGAAGACTGCTTTTCATCCTTGTGGCTTTCTCTGGGACGATCTTCTGTACTTTCAACTTATCACCTCCCCCTGCCTCACACCCCCCAACCCCTAGTAGCTAGTCATTGTCTTTTACTCCATCCCTATTAATAGACTGTTTTAGTTTACTGATCATTGACAGCAGCAAAGAAAACCTGCTTCTCTTTGACTATGGGTGGATTTGAATAGACTCTCTGTGGTAATACAGGCACTTACGTACAAGTCACTAAAACAAAGCAATTTCTTTTACTGAAATTAGGCTTTTATCTGACTTTCAACACATCACTAAAAAGGATGCATTTAAAATGTAAGCAGGATTGCAGTGAAGCAAACTTCACACCGACACCATTATTGTAGTGTAAATTAGTTCAATGTGATGCTGGAATAAAGTAGAACAGGAATCTCTGGAGGATGGAATTTCACTATCCTTTGTTCCTAAATCAAGTTAGGCCTGAACTAAGGGGTTTGCCCAACACAGGTTTGGTATCAATGCATACTGCTTTGTATCAACAATAAATTTATGAGTAGTTTTCTCACCCCATATTCCTGGCTGGTGAGGCTTCCTGCTTAGGTACACAGACAAAAGATTACCCCTGTAGTATAAATCTACACTAAAATGTCTCACACTTCATTAAAATGGTCCCAAAAGATAACCAATAAAATGCACCATCACAAAATAATCTGGAAGTAATTGTGGGCGAGAGCAAAATAAGTTAATAATTTGAAATGACTATTACTTTATGATACATTTCAGTGTTCCCTCTTTCCATGTAGGAGAGAAGACTGAGAGCATTACAATTTCCTGACAGTGAAACAGAAAGTGCAAGTGGAAGATTCTCTGAAGATATCTGTGATGTGACAACAACATATGGGTCGGGATTCTCCAAGCCCACGACGGGTCTGAGAATCGGCGGAGAGCGCAGGAAATTCCCGCCACGCCCCTCTGACGCCTGGCCGCCGATTCTTCGGTCGACGCGGCGCCGGTCGGGGGCCGCAGGAATAGGCCCCCACGGTGATTCTCCACGGGCAATGGGCCGAACTCCCTCCGAGTCCTGCCAGCGTGGTCCAAGCCTGGTACCACCCGGCGGGAGCTCGGACACGCGGCCGCTGTGGATGTGCTGATGGGGGGTTGGGGGGATCTGACCCTGAGGGGGGCCTCCACGGGGTCCAGGCCCGCGATCCGGTCTTCCAATTGGCGGGCGGCCGCGATCTGGAGGTGGCCTACCTCCTTCTGTACGGGCCCGCTGTTAGGCCCCGACATGTTGCTCCGCGCTGGCGCAGAGACGGCAACCACGCGCATGCACCGGCGAGGAGACGGCCATGGCGCGCATGCGCGGACCCACGCTGGCCGTGCAGGGCTGCCTTTCGGTGCTGGAGTATCGCGCAGCACTCTGGCGCCGTGCTAGCCATCTAAAAACCGGAGAATTGCTGGGCCAGGAGGCCGTTGATGCCGGCGTACACCACTCCAGTGTTTAAGCCGGCGTCAACACTTGCCCGGGATTTCAGCCCATCTTATGATTCCAGACATTTCTACTTGTCCTGCAGATGGACAAAGATGTAGTCAACAAATCAGCATTCTCTCCTCAGACATATAGGGTGGGATTCTCCACTCCCGCGCCGAAGTGCCCACGCCGTCGTGAACGCCGTCGAGGTTCACGACGGAGCGAAACGGCCCCGATCCCGACCGATTCAGGCCCCGACAATGGGCTAGGATCGGGGCCACGTCATCTGCACGCACCAGGCCTTGTCGCCGCGTAAAGGCGGCGCCGCATAGATGACGCGACCGGCAAGAAGATGGCGGACGGATCTTGCGAGGACGCGGAAGGAAGGAGGTCCTCCTTCAGAGAGGACGGCCCGACGCTCGGTGGGCACCGATTTCGGGCCATACCACATTTGAGGTACCCCCACGGTGCAGGATCCCCCCTCCCCCCCACAGGCCGCCCCCCCCCAGCGTTCCCGCGCTGTTCCCGACGGCAGCGACCAGGCGTGGACGGCGACGGGGGGAACCCGCCGTTTTGGCCTGGCCCATCCGGGCCTGAGAATAGCGGGGGTGCCGGAGAATCGCCATTTTGGGTGTCTCCGGCGATTCTCCAGCCTGCCGCCCGTGGAACTCGACGGTGCCGTTCCCGCCACTTGGGAGAATCACGGGAGGGCGTCGGACCGGCGACCCGGGAAATTTTGGCGGCCCAGGCGATTCTCCCAACCGGCGCAGGAGTGGAGAACCTCGCCCCCAAATTGTTGTTTTCCCCTTATACTGATATTCTTGCAAAGTGTTCTGATGAATACAAGACGAAAAACTTCGACATGCCTCTTTTTCAGCAATCTTGCACGTTATCTGGGTTCTTCCATCGTAGACAGCAAAATGAACTATTACTGGAAGATAAGCAGTGCTTTTTTTTTCAGAACTCATGCTTGCTGCAATGCATATATTACCCCATTTTTCTGTCTGATGTGCAGTCACCTCTGTGGAATTAATATCTGACATTTAAAAGCTAGATCACTGAGGTGGACGGGTTTGTGAGGGGGGGCAGGAGGGTGCGGGGGGGGGGGGGGTTGATTCAGATAGATGGACATAATAGTCAAACTGTACTTCAGCAGTTTTTGTGTTCAAAGTAAATAACAGATTGAGCAAAGTAACATTTGTGGATATTGGTTTGCTTGGAATCATATATGGAGTTTGAGCGTATTGCTACATATTTAATTGTGGGGAAGGTTTTGGACAGACAAGTAGCTACATTGAATCTGTGAGATGCCAAGAACTACCAGTGGCTTTGCAATACAATGTGACTGTACTGTTGCAATACGGGTCTGTTTTTCAAAAGCAATTTCAGTCATGCAAATACATTTGCAATCTACATTTTAAGCATATCTGAAAGTTCAGAGAGAAATCTGAAACATCTCAATCCCCAAATGTTACTTTCAAATGACAGATCTTTCTGCTATAATAAGATACAAAATAGCTTTCCACATGTTGGCAACTTGTTGACCTGTAAAGAAAGAATACATTTTTGACACTCAGACTGCAATGTTCGCCCATCAATTCAATCAAGTGAAAACTTGCACAGGATTTGTGGTAATTGGGAGCGACGCTTCCTCTGCATTGCAGGTAAGAACCTGGTCAGCAGGTGCAAGGCCTTTTTCTGTTGCCTTATGTGGCGCAGGCCTGGCCCATTCTTCACCCCTGTGCTGTGGCAATCACTTGCGCCATTTTCCATTTCTTCCGGGGGTAAAAAAATGGATCGTATTGGAAGGGATGCGATGTACTAACCTCTAGATAAAGGAGGGAAAGAAATGTGCCCACATCACCCTAATCCTGATGGCCACCTTTGTGTGTGGCTGCATCAAGCTGTGTATAGATCCTCAGTTCGCAATGTCACTAGGTGCTGAGGTTCTACCTCTCCCCAGTATTGCAAAGGATGGGTCTGGCCATGCTGCCGTGGAACGCTCCAAGTAGTTGGACTGTGCCGTACTGCCTGTGCCCCATGTAAAAATATATGTAGAGAAACCACAAGTCTATCAGGCAGTGGTCAGCAGGGAATGTCCTTGAGGCCCTTTGGGAAAAGATGATGGTGGATCCAGTCAGGTGGTTCCATGAGAAGACTGTCAAGGTCATTTGGCAGAATGCCTCATTGCCAGAACTTTCAAACAACCACCAAGACTGGCTGGTGGTGAGAAATGCCCCATCCCCCCTCAGATCTTTCCTACACGTCTAAACTCTCACCACATTTGCATGTTATCCTTGAGGTGACTGTGGTGGGGAAGAGACCATTGTTCACCTCCACGAGGTTGCCTTTGTATAGATGGTCTGAAGAGAGATGAGGTTGTTTTTGTTGAGGTTCATCCCGAGCAGCTCTGTGACGCAGGACTCAAGGGCCTATCAAGACATATGATGCATATCAAGACAAATGTCAGCTGTTGCTGGAGATCATCAACTGGTGAAAGATGCTCTTTGATCTGCCTGAAACATGTTGTTCTTCCGGTGCAATGTGTTGTCCCCTACCGAGTGTCACAGACTGGCATATCCAAAGCCCAGGACTATGTGCTGAGAGATGCACTAAAGCTTGGTGCAGCCGTTGCAGAGGCGCAATGGGGGAAGGTCGCAGTCTAAGACCTTTCAACCATAGTGAACTGAGGGGAGGGGAACTGTATTGAACCCCCTCGGGCTGTATGACTCACATTGAATGTACACAGTGAATATTACATGTATCACAATTGTATGGAAGCTCTCAGAGTGCAGCTTAATCTATATAGACAACTGAAATACCTTTGTACCATTTGTAATGGCCTCTTTTAAATGTCTGTAACATTTCTTTGATTGTATTGAAGCACCTCAGAGAGCAACATGATGTAGAGAACCTGAATATTATTGAAGTTTGTGTGACGGCCATTTTGAAATGTTTGTACTGTTCCTTCAGATATTTTACAAATAAAGTATATTTTACGCTATTGATGTTACAATTTTAGCGGAGCATATTTTGAGTCATTTAATGGCAGCAGTAAGCACAAAGACCTTCTGTATAGCAAATTGGTCACTGGGTCACGACTTCCTGGGCGTCCTTAGCTCCAATGCAAGACACCTGCAATTGAGATGGCGGTTATTGACACTGACCACTAGAAGACAGTCACTCACGGCTGTGACCTCTGGAGGCTGACTGTTTGGAAGGGCATTGGCAAAGGTGAGCAGAAACAAAAATCTCAACTGGGCGAAAGAGCCCAGAGAAAATGAGGCCAGCAAATTGTGTACCATCGCAGCCCACTGTCTTCCTCTGCAGTCAATACAGCAGAGACTGCCCTGCCAGAGTGGAGAGCTTGAGTCATACTGAGCAATGCTAAAAAACAGAGTTCAGTGCCATGTGCATTGTATTACTAGTGTTACGTCACCCTGGGCTAGTGCACGGCTAATTCCAGCCCCACTTGTCCCGGAGTCGAAACACAAGTGAATTAACCCATAATTCTTCGAAAAATAACCTTGGTCCTTGGCTGCCCAATACTTAATTCACCAGTTTTGTAAAGTATAAACACAATTACTGTTTAATTATAACAAGAACTATAATTAAATATGCAGTAAATACAACTTGTTAACTATTATCTAATTCCTAACTCCCCATTTTAACTTGAAACCCCCCACCCACCCCCCACCCTCTACACACGCACCAGACAGACAAACACAGAGGGGTGGCAAGGGCTAAAAATAATAAGCAAAAGGAAAAAGAATCTGTCTCAGATTATTTATTTTTTTGCATTTTACTCCTCTTAAAACCTTGCTTTCTGTTCATGGTTTTATTGTAGGTTCATTTCAGTCACTGTAGTTGTGGAAATACAGCACCCATTACCTTTCTGTAAAGATTTAACAGGTTCTGGTTTCTTTGCAATCTGTAATGGTTTTGCTGAAGATAGCTTCATTCAAGTACTCTGCAGGTTCGGAAATGCAGCACTCACAGGCTTTCTGGTGAGAAACGCGGATGAGAGAGAGTAGCAGGACTTGTCCTTTGTGCTTCCAGGATCAAACTGAAAATCCTTGGGACTCTGAAAAGCATTCCACTGGGATAGGATCCAATTGCCAACTGTCACCAGGCAGAGTACAGCCTTTTGGGCCCACTCATTGGCCACCGGCTGCTCAATCAAACCGAGTCCCACCCCAACTCTTTCTGGTGTCGACAAGTCTGAAGCATCCTGTTGAAACCAGCAGGACTAGTATTCTCTCTGAATCCTGCTGCTTCACTTAAAGATACATGTCCATTAATCATCCATGGATCAAAAGTAATAATGGCAAAATAAAAGAAAGGGGAAGAAAGGGAATAAACAGGAAGGACCCTCACACTAGACAGACGATTGCTGTTACTCTTACTATTCCGAGTCATTTAATAAGATAGAGAAGCTAACAAATGCAATGTTCTAATGTTGGGCTTGTTGATTATGTGACATAGAACATAGAGTGCAGAAGGAGGCCATTCGGCCCATCAAGTCTGAACCAACCCACTTAAGCCCTCACTTCCACCTGATCCCTGTAACCCAATAACCCTATCTAACCTTTTTTTTAGTCACTAAGGGCAATTTATCGTGGCCAATTCACCTACCCTGCACGTTTTTGGACTGTGGGAGGAAACCGGAGCACCCGGAGGAAACCCATGCAGAGACGGGGAGACCGTGCAGACTCCGCACAGACAGTGACCCAGCGGGGAATCAAACCTGGGATCCTGGCGCTGTGAAGCCACAGTGCTGTCCACGTGTGCTACCGTGCTGCCCGTGACTTATAGGCACTTCCAAAGGGATTTTTTCGACAAGACCCAACAAAATGTTTTCTTTTGAGTATTCATGCTGGAAGTGCTATTATTTCAAACTGCAGTAAGGACAGACTATTATACCTAACAGTCTTTGTGTGTATGAAACTACTGGTTGGTTTCTATAATAAAGGCAAAATACTGCAGGTGTTGGGAATCTGAAGTAGAAACAGAATATTTCAGGAAAACTCAGCAGATCTGGCAGCATGTTCCACAGAAAAGAATCCACAGAATCCCTACTGTGCAGAAGGAGGCCATTCAGCCCATCAAGTCTGCACCGACCCTTGAAAAGAACACTCTACCTAGGTCCACTTCCTCGCCCGATCGTGCATTGATCATGGCCACTCCACCGAACCTGCACATCTTTGGACTGTGGGGGGAAACCGGGGCACCCGGAGGAAACCCACACAGACACGGGGAGAAAGTGTAAACTCCACACAGACAGACGCCGAAGGCCGGAATCAAACCCGGATGCTGGCCCTGTGAGGCAGCCGTGTTATGGCAATGCCGGGGTGTAAGTGGTCCAGTGGGTTGAGGGACAAGGCTGAGATTGCCCTGGCAACCTGGCGGCGCCCCCTGCAGTGCTGCGGACAGTTCCAAAGGGACAGTACCAAGGAGTCAGTTTCAAGGGGGCAGTGCCAAGGTGGCTCTGGCAGGGGGGTATAACCCTCTTCCATTGGGGTGGGTGTTTGGGGTGGGTGTCTTCCTTATGTGTGTTGGGGGGGGGGCACGTAGAGGGGAGAGCCCTGTGTCTCTCAGGGGTGTGGGGGGATGGGGGGGGGGGGGGGTTGAGCCGTAATGCCTGTAAAGAAGGGGGGAAAGCTCTAATGCCCGTGAAGCGGGGAGGGGAGAGCAGAGAGAGCCCTGATGCCTATGTGGATGGGGAGTTGCAGTAGGGAGAACCCCGGTGCCTGTGAGGACGGGGGGGAGAGATGCCCGATGTTGACGTAGTGCCGATGTGTTGCAGGGGAGGGGGGTTCCAATGGTTGGGGGATCCTTCATGGTGGGGGAGGGGAACCTTACGTGTAAGTTAGAGATCGGGCAGCTCTTTAAAACGGTGCTCCGATTTCAGAACCCCAGCTTAGCAAGCATTTTTAGGCCTCCCCCCCCCCCCCCCAGTTGGCTGTGTGATCTTTGGCAGCAGAGTGCTGTTAAATCAGGTGAGAAATATGGGGCGGGATTCTCCGTCCCGTCGCACCAGACGTCTGATGCGGTGCCCCCCCGGGACTCTCCGTCTCGTCAGTCGGCCAATGGTGTTTCCCATTGTGGGCAGCCCCACGCCATCGGGAAACCCCTTGTCTGCTGGCATAATGGAGACTCCCAACAGCGGAAAATCCAGCCCAAGGTCTGTGAAATGGCAAGTTTCACACAGCCTTTCCTGCCTGATCCAACATTGTACAACTTGCACACTAAATGTAATTTCAAATGAAACAGGGTCAAAGATCATGAATAATTGACTCAAAGCTGTATCTAACTTTGGCCTGAATTTTAAGCACCTTTGTCTCCACCCAGGTTTTGAGGTGATATGGTGCATGAAATTGTCTGGACGGAGTTGCGAGAATCCCCGACCTGGAAGCAATTTTATGGTGGGGCGGGTAGGATCTTGAATGAGAAACTCACCGTTGCCCCATTAAGTCACTTCAATGACTACCTAATGACCACTTAAGGGGCTTTTCCCATCCAGTCTCAACTGTTAGCCTGGCAGATGCTAGATAGATGCCAGATAGGGAAATAAACATTTTTTAAATCCTCAATATCGAGTGGGGCAGGTTGGGGAGTGCCTCTATCAGAAGCCGCCTTCCAAATGGGTGTGCCCTCCCCTCAAGGAACACCTGCTAGCCTCCCTTCCTCCCGTCTAGCCTGGCCTATCCACCAATACTCCAATCACCCTGCTCGCATCCCCCAAGAATACTCTACCCTTCCCTACCCAGGACATTTGCCACTTACCTGGCCTCCATGTTCCAAGACTTAGTTCAAGGCATGTTGCTGCAGTGCCTTTTCCGGCCACTGCAGTGTTGTGGCCTGGAGGAGCTGGAAAGCTGTTGGCCAATCTGATTGACTGAAACTCTACAAGGCGGGACTTCCATCCTTGGAAGTCCTGCCTGCTGCTAATCTATTCATTGAAGTGTAAAATGGCAGTGAGCCTGTCGGAGTTGGAGAGGATGTATTCCTTGGCAACCCTGTGGATGGTGGGGGGTTAAGTGCTCGCCATTCTAAAAAGTCAGCTCTTTGACCTCATTTTAAAGTAAAATATTCTGGCCTTATTTTCGTATTAACATTATAAGTTTATAAGTTCACATAGTAATGGAAAATGCCCAAGTAAACATGTAACATTGTAATTACACCCTCCTACCAGTAACGGCACTGCAACATTGACACTGCGAATGGGGACGGTGCAATTCCAGCATTACATGTTTGCATTGACAGTTACAATGAACGTTAATAATGGGGAAAATTGACAGGGTGTGCACATGGATATCATGATAAAGTTTCCGCTTTGGGCACAAGCAGGAAATTAGTTGCAAATTGTGCTTGAAATTGCACTGATTAGGTTACAGTTCAAGTTTCCGCCAAAATGTATTCGCACAATCACAAACATAAAACCTTTCATGAACCAGTGGATTTAGTAAGCGTAATAAGAGTGTGATTATTTAATTTTTCTTTGCATCAAAAATTTATCATTAATGTATCTAAGGGTTGTAATCTGATGCAGCTTTATTACCACAGCTAAATACAGATACAAACCAAAAATAATCCATCTATGGGTAACCTGATTGTAAATCACAAGAACAATATCAAATACTTACTAGTTTCATTGGTGTACACTAATAAACCTCTTTCTAAATTAGATACCTTTGATGTAAAAATGTTTAAAATCATGTTGACTGGTGACCCTGCGCCTCAGAAACTAAATTTGAAGAACCTCTTTGAACTGCCACAAACGAGCATAATTGGTGGAATTGCCATCCTCATTTTATTGACCTTGCAGCCTGACCAGTTTACCAAGCAGGGCTGGCTTTGGGCGCAATGATATTTAAGTCAGTGTTAATAATTGTGGAAACTCAAATTATGTTGAAAGCATCTTATGTTGGAATTTCATTTATCTTTTGTGCTGGTTTGACCAAATTCTCCCAGGTTGTGCTGATAAAATGGATGCAAACTACGACAAAGTGCACACCAAGATATTTAATATATTAAACAAGTGCCTTGAAGCTGTCGAAAGACATTTTTTAACATCTCAACAATAAACTACTCTTTTCATTCTCCCCTCCATTTTAAGAGCATTAACCCCTTGATAAGGTTTGGTTCCACAGAAACAAATCATCCTCAATGGTCATAGGCACTGATCACACTTTGGTGTGCACACGTCGTTAGCCGAGCTTGAGCACTTAGTTGCTGATTAAAGATAGAGATGGCACTGTCAAACATGAGATCATGCTCTCATGGAGGTGACAAATGATGTTTGTGAATGCGATTCCAGGACACCTTCTATTACCCTGAAATGCCAACAGTCACAGATACTCTAATCAGTGCAAAGTATTGACGACAGATCTTTGTTGGGTTCTCTGCACTTTTCCCGCACTAAATTAAATACAAGGTCACGTAGATCGGAATTCACTCTACCCAAAATACCCACAGAATTTACACAGGAACAGCTTGTTGAATTGAACAAATTTGTCCATCTATAATTCCATGTATCTTGCGAAAATCGATGTTCAGTTGTATCAGGACTGTAATACAACAAGAATTTGATGTGCCAAAACAATAGTATTTTAAAGAAAATGCATTCATCCATTCTTTCAGAGGGTCGGTGCAGACTCGATGGGCCAAATGGCCTCCTTCTGCACTGTAGGAATTCTATGATTCTATGATCACTGGCTTGGGAAATGCATATGAGGTGCTGGCTTCTTGTACCAGAGAGTGAATGCTTTTTTTATGCCCTTGTATATGGTTCTACCACTACTGTCTCATAATCTTTACTTCTGTTGACACAAATAGAACTATCTGGTTATAAAGAACTATTTAGATATTAACAGGTTCAAGTCATGCAAACTAGTTGGTGTATGAACACTGTGCAGACATATTATACAGATGGCACAAACCTTTTGCCCTGGGATTAAAATGAAGAAATTAGTCCTTTTTGATTTCAGGAGGTGTCTATAATCTGTCACAGACACCCCAGCCTTCCTCTTCTGGGCTAAGTACCTGTGGAAAAGAAATGCCTCCCTGTGTGAAATTAACTGTACATTTTCAGAAGTAGAACGTAAAAGAAAGAATTGTAAAAATTGTACCTCAGGAGGTGGCAACTTGTTCCAAGATGCCCAGTGACATTGCGAAACAAATGTAATCGTGAAACTGCGAAAATGGAAAGTAAGGCAAAATAATCATTAAAGATTTTCAAAAACACAGTAATTATGTCCGCAGTGGGTCTCATCTCTGTAGCTTTATATTAATCCACATGATAATGTGCTGGAACCAATGCCTGCGAGCTTTATTTATACTGTTTTCTAAATTTAAGTTCTTGTCATGTAGATATATTTATCAAGAACTGAAATGGATTCTCTTGCTGATTGACTAAATTAATGCGGGTATTTTATTCTTTAAATGCTGATAGTCAGAGATAGTCACTGCCAATTTGAATGCAAACACTTGTCATATAGCCAACATATCATAAAGTCAATATGGAGCTCCATATTTAAGAAGAAAAAACCCTAGTGCCAGAGAAACTAGATCAAAAAGAAATTCCCACGTTGCAATAATTCAGGTTTTTTATTTCAATCTTAAGAGCTTGAACTTTTTAAATGTTCAGCTGCAATCCCCATCCTTTTATTTTTCTGTAGATTTGTTGCCAGTTAATTCTAAATGACTGTTTCCGAAGACAAAAACCTTCCTTTTAGATCTGAGTAAATTATATAGAAAATGGGCCGTTCAGCCTCATTTCATGAGTCCTCATAAATCTTCTCTAAATTAAAGCTCATCTCCTCTCCTCTCCTCCCCGATCTTTTGTCTTGCTAATACACATTAGCCATTGCCTGGCTGCACACTTTGAGGCACTCAGAGGTGAGGCCTTACAAAGCTGCAGATGTGGGGGCCTGGCTGACCCTTGACCTTATGCTGCGCATTTACATCAGCAACACTGCCAAAGCATAGGATTCTCGCTATGTTCTGTATTCTGAAAGGATAGGCAAAGTAGCAACTTTACCTTTCAAAACTTCAATGCACTTCTTCACGAAATGCATTTTGCTGCTTATCTAATCCAGCAAGTCGACATTCAAAGTTAAATTTGATACATAGCCTAACTCCTATACATAATGCAGTGAAGGTGGCACTTGTGCAAGCCATGTAGCTGGAGAGGAAGTGATGTCGTAGTAAAACTGGACTAAAAAGCCAGAGATCCAAGTCACTGTCATGTGGACATTGGTCTAAATCCCACCATAGCAGTTCATGGAATTTATAATTCACTTAATTAATCTGGAATTCAAAGCAAGTCTCTACAATGGTCACCTTGAAACTTGTTGTAAAATTCCACCTGGTTCACTAACGTCCTTTAGGGAAGGAAATCTGCCATCCTTACCCGGTCTGGCCTACATGTGACTCCAGGCACACAGCGATATGGTTGACTCTTAACGGCCCTCTGAAATGGCCTAGCAAGCTACTCAGTTCAAGGGCAATTAGGAATGGACAACAAATGTTAGCCAGCAACGACAATATCCCATGAAAAGAATAAAGGAAAAAGCAGATAGGGGATGCCTCATTGGCACTGGTATTCAGCAGTGGACTCCACCTTATGATTCCTGATATGGTTCCTACGCACCACTATCCAGAACGTAAATAAGGAGAAAATAAACAATGCCATTTTCACAGATCTGTAACTGGTCAATTTAATGAACTTTTTAAAATAAGGAAGCTTTCACAGCAAGAGTGATGTTGTAAATTCTGTAGTGTAATGCTGAAGAGTTGTGAATCAGAGCTGACTGTTTCCCTATCCAAGCTTTTGCAGTGCTGCAATGGAACTAGTATCTACCTGACAATATGGAAGATTGCTTAAATACGTCCTATACACAAAAGCATAGGGAAAAAAATTAACACTGGCTTATCACCACTATGAACCATCTTCCAATGGTCTGTAAAGTGATTGGAGTCCTCAGTACTGTCATCAAGCAATACTTATTCAACAAATTCTCATCGAAGCTTAGTTCAGATTCTGTCTGAACCACGAAGCTGCTGACCTCATTAAAGCCTTCATTCAGACATGGACACAAGTGTCGAATGCCAGAGAGGGCAGGTGAGAATAGCTGCCCTTGACATCAAGGCAGCATTCACCGGAGTGTGGCATCAAGGGGTACGAGTGAAGCTGATGGAAATGGGGATTACTGACTGAGGTCATACCCGGTGCAAAGGAAGGTGGCTTTGATTGTCAGGTGTGAGTCACAATTGCAAGAGTTTCTCACAAATGCATTGTCAGCCCAACTGCCTGTAATTTCTTCATTAGATCAGCACCCTTATGGACTTATATTAATATTCTGGGAGTCACCTTCGACTTGAAGTTGAACTGGACCAATCACACTGCTTTTACAAGAGCAAGGGAGAGGCTATTTGGCACTGGGATTGCGGCGCTGAGGACACGGATTTGAATCCCGGTCCTGGTTACTGTCCGTGTGGAGTTTGCATATTCTCCCCAAGTCTGCGAGCGTTTCACCCCCACAACCCAAGGATGTGCAGGGTAGGGGGATTCGCCACGCTAAATTGCCCCTTAATTGGAGAAAAAATAATTGGGTACTCTAAATTTATAA
Source organism: Scyliorhinus torazame (assembly GCF_047496885.1). Taxonomy (NCBI): domain Eukaryota; kingdom Metazoa; phylum Chordata; class Chondrichthyes; order Carcharhiniformes; family Scyliorhinidae; genus Scyliorhinus; species Scyliorhinus torazame. Next base: position 114,884,418 of record NC_092724.1, on the reverse strand, counting down.
AAACAAAGAGAGAGGCTATTCTACAATGATGGCTCACCTCCGAACCCCACAAGTTAATGCCTCCCTGCCACTGGACTGAATAAACATCTATCCACCAGCAATACAGGTTCCGAAGAAGAGGCATGTGGGCTTGAAATGTTAAGATTCCGGCTGTTCGCGCCAACGGGATCTCCTGGTCCCGCCGATGTCACACCCCCGCTGTGGGTTTCCTATCAATGTGACGTGGATTCAATGCAAAATCCCATTGACAGTGGTGGGACCAGAAGAGCAGGCCAGAGAATCTCGCCCTCTGTTTCTCTCTCCATAGATGCTGTCAGACCTGTTGAGTTTTTCAGCACTTTCTGGTTTTATTTCAGATCCCCAGCAACTGCCCAGGTCTTTTTGCTTTTATGTCTATACAGGTAACGCTGTCACAACTCAGCATCTCCTTAATCTAAAACCTCAATCATGAAGAGCTAGAGCAGTAATGCTGTCTTAAGGCAACTCAGGGTCGGTAATAAAGGTTACGCACTTTGTTCTTGCTAACAGCAGCAAGGTCAGGTCATTGTGGCATTGTGAGCATCTGCTGATCTTGTCCGTAACCTCTCAAATGTGAGATTCAGGTGTGCACATTATCATTGAAAATTTGTGCATGAAAGAAAAGTCAATTACAAACCTTTATGACACTTGGAACATTTGAGTGGTTAATTTTCGTCAGCTAACGGGGGTGGCACGTTGGCGCAGTGGTTAGAACTGCTGCCTCATGGGCTTAGCACAGTTGCATCACAGCTCCAGGGTCCCAGGTTCGACCCCTGGCATGGGTCATTGTCTGTGCGGAGTCTGCACGTTCTCCCCGTGTCTGCGTGGGTTTCCTCCGGGTGCTCCGGTTTCCTCCCACAGTCCAAAGATGTGTGGGTTAGGTAGATTGGCCATGATAAATTACCCTTAGTGTCCAAAAAAGCTTATGTGCAGTTACAGGGATAGGGTGGAGGCGTGGGCTTAAGTGGGGTGCTCTTTCCCAGAGCCGGTGCAGACTCGATGGGCCAAAAGGCCTCCTTCTGCACTGTAAATTCTATGATTCTATGGCGCCGAGGATCCGTGTTCAATCCTGGCCCCGGGTCACTGTCCGTGTGGAGTTTTCACATTCTCTCCATGCCTGCATGGGTCTCACCCCCCACAACCCAAGGTGTGCTGGGTAGGTGGATTGGCCACACTACATTGTCCTTTAATTGGAAAAATAAATTGGGTACTCTAAATTTTTAATAAATTTCTTCAGCTAACATAATGGAGAATTAATAAAAAAAACAGAAAATGCTGGAAATACTCAACGGATTTGGCAACATTTGTGGAAGAGAAACAAAGTTAATGTTTCAGGTTGATGACTTTTTATTTTAGATTTCCAACACCCGCAGTCTGTTGCTTTAGTATAACATACGGTCATTTGGACTGCACAACTATGCAAAAATGGTGCAAGCGGATGGGCAGCCAGTTTTACATCTTTCCTGATATTTTGAAGCCAGAATCTACCCCAGTGAGTTCCAGCTTTTGCAAAATAAATTTTATTTCCAACCCATCTGCTACAAATTCCATTTTAATTCAGCCTTTTCTGCTCAACTTGTACTTCATTGAAGAAGTTATCTTTCATATACCAGAATGTCGCTGACAATTCTGCATCTGGGAATGTAACCAGCTACAGAATGGGCTGCAATGTACAGATTCACAAAATGAAAATTCTAAATAAGCAACGAGCGACATCTCCTTTCTGTAAGGGGAGGGAGTGACATGATAATTTGACAATGAACACAGAAGATTGAATGCGCTCTGTTCAATATTCTCAATCTTAATGTGCGCCAGTGAGGCATCAGCAGAAGTAACTGTCTCAAATGGGCTATTCAGGAGCATATACATGGGTCAGACAAGCACAAGAAACAAAACACTGCTCCCGGACAGATCAGTCTGTAGAATCGTCAGGCCCGCCCTAGCTCGTGCTGAACCCTAACCGCCCCACTCAACATCCGGTACTGAATCCAACTGTTACATCCCAATCCCAACATCCTCAACCCCACTGCACGTGCCCACCAATTCCTTTTAAAACTAAGGTTTAATGTGCATCAGAATAATGATTAACACCTCAGGGGGTTAGGACTTTCTTCAATATCTGCACAAATCGTTTCAGTGTTTGGTATTTTGCACTCTCAGTAACAGAAAATAATAAACTTTACACCCATCCTCACAAATAACCACAAGACCATAAGACCATAAGACATAGGAGCAGAATTAGGCCACTCGGCCCATCGAGTCTGCTCCGCCATTCAACCATGGCTGATATTATCTCATCCCCATTCTCCTGACTTTTGCCCATAACCTCTGATCCCCTTATTAATCAAGACACTCAATAATTTGGCCTCCACAGCCTTCTGCGGCAAAGAGTTCCACAGATTCACCACCCTCTGGCTGAAGAAATCCCTCCTCATCTCTGTTTTAAAGGTCCGTCCCTTTAGTCTGAGATGGTGTCCTCTGGTTCTAATTTCTCCTACAAGTGGAAACATCCTCTCCATGCCCATTCTATCCAGGCCTCGCAGTATGCTGTAAGTTTCAATAAGATCCCCCCTCATCCTTCTAAACTCCAACGAGTTCAGACCCAGAGACCTCAACCGTTCCTCATACGACAAGTTCTTCATTCCAGGGATCATTCTTGTGAATCTCCTCTGGACCCTTTCCAAGGCCAGCACATCCTTCCTTAGATATGGGGCCCAAAACTGCTCACAATACTCCAAATGGGGTCTAACCAGAGCCTTATACAGCCTCAGAAGTACCTCCCTTGTCTCGTATTCTAGACCTCTTGACATGAATGCTGACATTGCATTTGCCTTCTTAACTGCCGACTGAACCTGCACGTTAACCTTAAGAGAATCGTGAACAAGGACTCCCAAGTCCCTTTGTGCTTCTGATTTCCTAAGCATTTCCCTTTTAGAAAATAGTCTATGCCTAAATTCGTCCTTCCAAAGTGCATAACCTCACACTTTTCCACATTGTATTTCATTTGCCACTTCATTGCCCACTCTCCTAGCTTGTCCAAATCCTTTTGCAGCCCCCTTGCTTCCTCAATATTACCTGTCCCTCTACAGATCTTTGTATCATCTGCAAACTTAGCAACAGTGCCTTCAGTTCCTTCTTCCCGTTAACTTTTGTCTTTCTTCTTTCCTGCCTTGTACATGAACCAAATGAGACAAGAGAAAAAAAGCTTGCTCCTCCAAAAGCCCTATCCAAGGTTTGAACCAGATTGAATACGAGCACTGGTGAGGTATAAAACAAAGGATGGCAGTCGTAGCTTCAAAAATAACTCACCAATTGCCTTTGAACGTTTTGAATCATAAGCTTCTTATTAGGAAAGTTAGGAAAGTTTGAAATATTATTTTAAAAAGACTTTCTGCTTTACATTTTCCCATTCGATCATCATACCTCTCCAGTTCAAGCTGAGCTAGCGGATGCTTTGCAGATTATGTTCAAGTCATGTCAGGATTCTGAGGCATGATAATATTTCCATCTTAGGCCCCCTGTATGAAATTGAACTAAAACCTGAAATCCGATCTGGTTTGATTCGGGTCAATCGAAAATAATTCATTTTTTAAAAACAGACTTGTTTGAAACAAAATCTGGACGCAAAATATTTTGATTCTGGGAGTCTGCCTCTTCAAGAAAAATGGGCATTGTGTCAATGTCGCGATGTCAGTGTGCAATGCCATGTTTGCAATAATGCAAACATACGTGAGCCTCAATATTCTTCCCTATATATCTACTGTCATAAGCTGAAGAGGTATGGGAATTACATTTTTTTTTCTAAAAGAGACACTGGGCGAAATTCTCCCCCAGCGGCGCGATGTCCGCCGACTGGCGCCAAACAGACGGGCATCGCGCCGGCCCAAAGGTGCGGAATGCTCCGCATCTTTGGGGGCCAAGCCCCCACATTGAGGGGCTAGGCCGGCGCCGGAGGGATTTCCGCCCCGCCAACTGGCGGAAATGGCGTTTGTTGCCCCGCCAGATGGCGGAAATGGCGTTTGTTGCCCCGCCAGCTGGCACGGAAATGCGGCGCATGCGCGGGAGCGTCAGCGGCCGCCGACAGTTTCCTGCGCATGCGCAGTGGGGAGAGTCTCTTCCGCCTCCGCCATGGTGGAGGCCGTGGCGGAGGCGGAAGGGAAAGAGTGCCTCCACGGCACAGGCCCGCCCGCGGATCGGTGGGACCCGATCGCGGGCAAGGCCACCGTGGGGGCACCCCCAGGGTCAGATCGCCCCGCGCCCCCCCCCAGGACCCCGGAGCCCGCCCAGGCCGCCTGGTCCCGCCGGTAAATACCAGCTTTGATTTACGCTGGTGGGACAGGCAATTTCTGGACGGGACTTCGGCCCATCCGGGCCGGATAATTGAGCGCGGGGTCCCGCCAACCGGCGCGGCCCGATTCCCGCCCCCGCCCAATCTCCGGTACCGGAGACTTCGGCGGGGTCGGGGGCGGGATTCACGGCGGCCAACGGCCATTCTCCGACCCGGCGGGGGTCGGAGAATGATGCCCACTGTCTTCATGGGTAATTGTTTTATTTGTTTACATTATACGCTGATGGAAGTCAAATTAATTAATCATATTGATCATTATTGTCATTGTGTACAGCATCATTATGATACTGGCTCTTTTAGGGCGGCATGTGGTGCAGTGGATAGCACTGGGACTGCAGCGCTGAGGACCCGGGTTCGAATCCCGGCCCTGGGTCACTGTCCGTGTGGAGTTTGCACATTCTCCCCATGTCTGCGTGGGTTTCACCCCCACAACCCAAAAGATGTGCAGGTTCATTGGATTGGCCACGCTAAATTGCCCCTTAATTGGAAAAAAAAATAAGCGGGTACTTTAAATTTATTTAAAAAAATGATACTGGCTCTTTTGATTCAAATTATGTTAAGTATTTGGCTAACTTAATTAAGTCTATGCGTTGTTCAATTCTTCTTTAATGTGCTTCTATACTGTTGAATCCAAGGAATCTGTTTCCCAGTTGGTATTGGATTGGGGAGGAGTGATGGGGTTGAGGGGGATGCATTGGTGTTCGGAGAGAAAGAGAAGAATCTGATCCCAGTGAAACTCTATCATACATACGTCCTGTGTGTCAGATTTCTATAGTGGTCTAGTCATTGTGTGTACCAGAGATCCAGTTCCCTCATGGTCTAGAAATTGAGTATTCATGGTGGTGTGATGTGGGGTGAGGGAGGTTTTGCATTTGAATCGCCCATACTCCCCCCGCCTCCCCCCCCCATCACACATATGTCCTGTGTGTCAGATTTCTATAGTGGTCTAGTCATTGTGTGTCCCAGAGATCCAGTTCCCTCATGGTCTAGAAATTGAGTATTCATGGTGGTGTGATGTGGGGTGAGGGAGGTTTTGCATTTGAATCGCCCATACTGCCCCCCCCCCCCCCCCCCCAAGCACTCCCCATTCCTTGGACTCAGTTAATGAAGTTTGTAATTCAAATTCAGATCGGTGCTTTTTTTTACATGAAACAATAATCGGAATCGGAACCAGAGAGTTTACCCTATCATACGAAGTCATTCCAACAATGGCAATATGGATTGAGTGCAGCATCCTGATATCTAAAGAATGTCACTTAAATATAAGTGAACTGTGACTTGAATACATTTTAATGGCATGAGTGTAAGCATTTGATGTGGATGTGTTGATAATCTGAAACAGATTTATGCACTGTATCATGTTCTTCAAGGTAAAATTGATTATCAACACAGATGAACGCACTGGGATGGGTACATATTCAGCGTGATAAACACCCAATGGTTATTTGGAAAGCTTGCTATTGTGGACGATAGTGGAACTAAAAAGGCCCCTTCGTCAGAATATAAAGATTAACTTTACCAGGAATAGGAAACAAAGATACCGAGTTATCTGGGTGATAGAAACCTGACCATTTCTAAACTAGACGAAGAAAGGTTGCCTGGGAAGTGGCATGGTGAATAGATTGAGGCAGTGAAAAGATCAGAGAGGCAGGGAGAGTAATCAGTTTTTATTCAAAGCTTATATCAACATTTAAAATTATTCTCACAAATGTGCATCTGCAAAACCATTCCCTCCAGCTCCCCACCCCCTCCCACCAACCCTTACTCTTCACCCTGCACTGCTCTAGCATCAGTCTTCATGGCAAACTGTGTGGAATACATTATCACTGCACCACCTTTGCACAGTTCTCTTTGCCATACACTTACTTGTTTGAGTAAAGATTTTTTCATGAAGATAATGACCAGTTTAATCGATTGAATTTGCTCTTTGGTGAAACACTCAGCCTGGTTTTATATTCCAGTTTGGATTTTTGCTTCAAGCGACAATAAATTCATGAGTAAAGTAGAAACAATGTGAAGACCAATTCCATTTCCTGAGGAATGTCCTACTGTGGCAATGTCATCCTGGGGTAGTCCTTGAAGGTGCTGGGGATCTCTGAGTGTCCTAGGATTAGTGTCATGCACATTCCCTGGGAAACGTGCACACATGTACGTGATATGGAGGGAGTGGTCGCACATGAGTTGAACATTCAGGGAGTGAAACCCCTTCCTGTTAATGAAGGGCACTCCCTGATGCCCTGGTGCGCGCAAGGTGGCAAGCGTGCCATCAATTACCCCGTGGACCAGGGGCATCCAGGGAATGGCGGAGAATCCTGCAGCCCGGGTATCTTGGTGGGCTTAATCCAAATCAAAGTTGATAAAGTCTGATGCCCGGGCATACAGGGCATCCGTAATCTCACAGATGCACTTGTGGGCTGCATGTTCTGAAATGCGACACAAGTGCCACTCGAGCCCTGGAATGAACTGGTGACATAGGATTTAAGGGCTGTGTTGACCTTCACAGCCACTGTGAGCGGGTGTCCTCCTCCTTGGGGTGCCAAGGCGTGAGGACATGGCACTGGTGCAGCAGTCTTTGTTGAGACAGAGTCTCTTGTGGCACATGCTATCCATGATCTCCTCGAAAGACAATGATGCCTGTACACCCTGGGTCATTGCTGGCAGCCCCCTCTGGGTTCCTCCTGGGCCTGATTGGTGGCTGTGTCTTCAGGGTGTGCGCCGGCCCCCTGCACTTGGGGTGCCACCACCAGCCTGCATTGACGCTGCTGCCTTTTCCAGCATCCGGCCACCTAGGTTGGCACGAGGACTAAGAGGGCGTCCTCTGCGGGACTGACACTATCATCCATTTTTGTATCTGTACGGAAGTGGAGAAGGAGAGGGTCGACAATCAGTTAGGTCTTCCAACCCGGGACCCTCAAGTACCCCAAGCCTTCCCCTTCATTACGTGTACCGCCTTCTCTCGGAGTATCATCCAGTGAGTCAGTTGTACTGGGGTACCTTGCTGTGCCCACTCACCCCTACCACATCAGGAGCCTCTAGACCCCAAACATCTGCCGGGAAGATTAGGGAGACAATGCTCAGGTGCCCACCCGATCCGCACACTTACCCAATGATCGGGAGGATATCACCAGTGCTGAAGTGTTGGATTGTTGGCTGCTGCCTCCATGGCACTGATGTTTCTAGAGGTTAGGCAAACTATTCAGGCTTCAAAGTTTGATTGAACTGCATTGCAATAATCATTGTCTGAGACATGGCATGTGTACCCACGAGAAGCCACTTCAGAATATTTTGTTTGTTGAATGGTCAACAGCACCTTTATGCAAAAGAAATGAAAACAAACCATTAAACAGTCCATATATCACATTAACCAGTAACCGACAAGGAAAAGGCACCATGCCATATACACACAGGCACCTTTCCATACAGAATATCGGTACAAACACAAAGCTACAACAGTGCATTTATACAAAGAAAACCAAACACACTTTAAGCATTAAACAGTCAACAGTACAATTAAGTCACCAGCAATCTGCCAAAGCATTTCTTCAACACCTTCAGCAATTTGCTCATTCGGATTAATAAGCCTCTCTCTCCCCCACCCTCAGCTCCCAGCAGTAGACTCTCAACAGTGGGAAACCACACAGGAAAGTTACACCGATGCAGAGTAAGCCGGGAGAAAGAGGACTATTTCTCCTTCTCCAGTGCTGGTAGCAGATCATCTTGCATCCTCCATTTCCTCGCTTCAGGCCACAGAAGCAAAAGAGGCGTCAGCAAACAAAAATCTTTAGCTCTGCTCGCCAGAACTCCTTGTTGGAGCGAGAGATCCGGACACCATTTTTAAATTACGTTCCAATCTCTGAGGCCCTCAAAAAAAGTCCCCAACCTCCCACCAGCCCGAACACAACGTGGGAGGAGTCCCCCAGCCCCCCGCCGCTCTAACACCCACAGTGAGCAGCCCCAGCCCAATTGCGCACGTGCATCAAATGGCAGCTTGGCACCAGTGCCAATCTGGCAGTGCCCCTGCCAGCTAGTGGTGCCAGGCATCACCCTGCTCAAACGGCATGCAGCTGGGGGCCTCCTTGGAGACTCCCACGAGGGCCGGTCCGTCACGTCCCCATTTGTGGGGACCAGTACCAAGGTCCCCAAGGCGAAGGGATTGAATCCCAATTCAGGTACCTCAGGAATCTGCATACATGAGTAAAGCTTATTGCCTCACTCTAATATGCAGATTTGCCAAAAAGTGATCCTGACCATTGTGGGCGGGATTCCCCTCGCAATGCCTCGCGAGATTGCGTTGAATCTCGTGAGGTGTTGCGATCTGGGTAAAGGGTCTCCCAGCTTCCACCAGCCACGCTGCACAACAGCCAGATGCTTTTCCAGTGCAGCGTGGCTGGACAATTGCGCCCATGGTCCCCCAAACGGAGAATCCTGCCCAGTGCTTCAGTTCAAGGATACGCATTAAAATAATAAGGTCCAAATGTTCAAATGGGAGAGTTCTTTTGTAATAAATGAAAATATAGGATAGTACAGGTGCCAGTCAGGGATACTGGATCGTTGCATTCAAAGCACTGCCAGGTTTGACTGTTTATACTTTGCCTACATGGCAAATTAATTATCATGCAATTTTCTGCCCTTTTGTCTATGATCATTTAGGAATTCAACTGCAAGCGCTTGCAATACTTATTACCAGAACCCTGAAAAGCATTAAAAGGCCAACCGTAAGAAAACGAACACGGGGACTGACTGTGAGAAAATAGCTCAGAGCAAGGAATTCTCAAGAATGCCCAGTCTATGTGACACATCTGCAGATGGAGTCAGGAACTTTGCTCTCAATCCTTTCAATGAATAGCTGATGAACTTTCTGTGATGGTTAAGTGTCAGGCAGCCATTTGGACAACAAATGCATCCATAAATAACAACCAAGATGGAACAGGAAAAAAATGACAAAGTAAATTAGAAAACACATTTGTCCTTTGAATGATGCAGCAATTTGATTTCTCTCACTTGTGGACAACAGTTTAGTTGGATATAATAAATGGTTGTCTCTTCAAAAGAAACTCATCAATGTATCTCTCCTCAAACTGAAAACCACCCTTTCCTCTCAGTAATTAATTGCCCATCTGGGATCAAGACTTACACACTCATCCGATTCAACCAATTTTTGAGGTTAATTTCAAGTGAGACTGTTTTACTACTTAACAGGCCTTTTATCAGTGATTTATTGCTAAAAGGTACTAACGCTTCTATCATTATTGACTGCCTTGGTGGCCCAAGACAAGAAATGTCAAGCAAGTATGAAGCAAGTGTAAATATGAACCTTTCTGTTAAATTCCATTTGAATTCTATCACACCTGGATCAGTCCTGACTAATAAACTACTACAGAATTCGAGATTGTGGGTCGTTCCTTTAAACAATGGAATCTGCATGTTGTCAACATATAAAAAGGACTGCAGTAATGCAATAGGAACTTTTTGACATTGAAACTGAGCCATCGATGGCAGGTGTTCTAGGTTCTTTCCACAGTTCCAGTGGCAACAGAGATTCAGTTTTTTGTAGATCTTGTGAGCTGTTTCCAAGTCTCTATTTACAAGAGGATGTCCACCAAGGGCAGCAAAGGTCACAGGGTACAGGGCACTCACTTGAATGTCTCTGCCGTCCCCTCCTGAATCTCACAGCCATGTCCGAGCATCTTCATCATCTTTGGGATAACCTTGTCCAGAGGCTCGACATCTGACTGCGACTCAGAAGAGTCCTTTGATCCAGCAGACCTCCGACTGCTGACTCCCTTTGATGTTCCTGCACCCACCTGTTGTGAATCAGCAACTGTCCGGCGCTCACCAGATTGTGCCCCAGAAGTCTCTCCGCTGATATCGCCCACCAAGGTATATTTCTCTGTGCTGGTGGAAGGTGCAGGAGACACCTGTGATGCCTCGATGGTGGTTTTCTTGGAGCTCCCCTCCGAGGAGGTATCTTGGATGGCAGGGGGAGGGACGGCTTTGATGGTCTGGCCCCATCAGACGGAGATGCTGCGAGAGAAGGGACATGTGGTCAGTAAAAGGGAAGGATCATTTTGTTTGACATGAAGAACTCCCTTGAGACAGGTCACCTGGGTGAATGGGCAGAGGATCCTCACCTTTGCTGCGCAGACCAACCTCGCTGTTGATGACTACCCTCTCCTCAGGCAACCCTACGATCTCCAGGGCCCGTTCATCATAGGGGGTGCGGACTTGAATCTCTGGTGCTCCACCACCCATCTTGGCCCTTTTCCGCATATTATGGGTTATCTTCTCCTGCATGAACAAAATGAGGGCTTTGTGAGCCATGCGATTGATGGGTCAGGGGGGTTTATGGCATGTAGCATGTGTGGGCACTGCAACTGGACATGCAGGGGTTGTGCTGGTGGGTGCCAGTGGATCAGATGTGGGGAGGGTGTGGGTTGTTAGCCAATGATTTGTGGGGGTTGGTGGGGTTGCGAATGTGAGGGGTGGCAGGCAGAACTGATGCCAGGAGAGAGGTGGGAACTTACCCTTGAAGCTCGGTGGAGGTCATTGGTCTTCTTATGACATTGGAAGCTGTTCCTCCTGGTCATGCTGCCCGCACTGACAACCACTGCCACGTCCTGCCAGGTAGTATTGGTACTCTGCTGTTGGTTATCAGACCTCCTCAGGGGACCAAGATGCCCCATCTCGCATCCATAGCTTCAAGAAGCCTGGCCAGGTTGGCATCTCCAAAGTGAGGAGCAGGTCTGCCTGCTGCCATGCTTGTGTGTTGACTGGGAGTGAGTGGTGAGGGAGGATAAGGGAAAGAGGTAGAATTTATAGGAAATCTTTTTAAAAAGCAACAGAGGTTGGCGAGGCAGATTCCAGTAGCTAGGTCCTAGGAAGCTGAAGGCATGACTGTTTGTGGCAGGGACAATGATAAAGATGGCTCTAAAGGTCATATCTGGAGGGATGGAGGTTTTTAGAGGAATTGTAGGACTGGAGGAAATTAGGGTGAGGCCCTGAGGGATTTAAATATGAGGATGAGAATTTTAAATTGGCAGCATTGCAGACTGGAACCATTTGTAGGTCAACAAGAGGATGATTGATGAGTGAACAGAACTAGGGGTGGGATAAGATATGGGATAGGATAGTGCGATAGGATATGGGCAGCAGATTGTTAAATGAGATAAAGTTTACAGAGCATGGACGCAGATGCTAATTTTGGAGTTGATGAAGACACAACTGAGAGTTTGAACCGCAGTTGGACTCAGGAAATTGGCAGGTAGCAGTGATGTTAATGGGAGTGGAAGCTCAGTTCAGCGTCAATGTGGTAAGCTTTCTGGTTCAAGTGTTTAACTTGCAAAATTGGATTTCTGGTTTAATATAAAGTATTTGATGGCCTGTGTGTACTTGATTTTGTAAGAAGCTTGGTATAGTTCGCAACTGCAGCACACCCAAACCACACTGAGTCACAGCTGTGTTAACTCTCCGTTCACATCAAGGATGGGGGTAGGATGAGAGAATTTAGATGAGCTCAGACACCATTCTGTCACTTTACAATAATGGCTGAGTGAGGCACAGAATAGGGTTACCACCATTCAGTTTGATAATAGGCAGTCTGGTTTTTAAGTTAGTTGTCTAAAATATGAACCAGGCCGAGAGATTGGGATTCAAAACAGAAGTTCATTCTTCCACTCTCTCGTTGGCTGTGAATACATCATATATAAACATCTTTAATTAATTTTCTTTCACAGAAAAGGAGGCATTGGGACATAAGGCATAACACACAAACTGCTTGTCAAGCTCCAGTTGATAGCTCATGGGTTCAAGCCCAACTTGAAGGATGGAATTCACCCAATCTGCCCAGGCCCAACAAATCTGGCGGGAGACAAAACAACAAAATCCCATTGGCATAAGGTTACATTGCAATTCGCCCAAGGGCAGGTTAATGGCGGGTCGGTCATCCCGCTGGCAGGTGGCGTGAATCCCATTAGCATTAATTTGCATCTCATCAATTCTCATTAAAGCAGTTGGCCACCGGTCTCCTGTCAGGCCCCCCAATCTTGTGCCACGCCAGCAGGAAATTACATCAGCATCAAACCCGATTGATAAAGGCTGGCGTGCACAAGATGGTTCCCACTCGACCAGAGACTTCGAAGTGAGTTCAACAAAGTTTCAAAGACGCGCTGTTCACCACTCGTCTGGGGGAGACTGGTTCCGACCCGGAACTCGTCTTCATGTCCACACTGAACTCGTCTTCATGGACAGCTCCATACTGCTGGATCCATGAACCCTCCTGTCTCATTATATAGGTTTAGTACTGTGCCTGTGGTTGGGGAGGGAGTACAGGGGTCTCCTGACCCCCTGGTGCCACACACTAGTGCCTATCTGAACAGCACTATGCTGTGGGCTCAAGCAGCCACCACAACAAAGATCAGCGATGGAATTCTCTGGCTGTTCGCTGATGGCTGGATTTTCTGGTCCCACCGGCAAAGCATCCCTGCCCATGGGTTTCCCGGTGGCATGGGGTGGCTTCAATGGAAATTCCTATTGACAGCGGTGGGAACAGAGAATCCCGCCACTAGAGAACTATACGCCACATCCTGCTGCCGAGAAACGCGCAAGTGGGAGGGGTTTGACCAGGGGTAAAGTGCAAGGTGAAGAGGGTTCGGGGGTGGAGGTGTTCTGACAAAGACAAGGGGGGAAATGTGTAAGGAGGGATGAGCAAGGATGGGTGGGGTAGGTAGAGGGCTCATGATGACAGGGAAAGGGCAAGGAGGGGGATGAAGAAGATGAAAGGCAGAGGCAAAGCCGAGGGGAGGGAAGCTGGACCCCGACAAGTGAGTCAAAAGTATCGTTTACTGGAAAGGGATAGACGGCGACTCCAGAGGCAGAGGTTAAAGATTCACATGGGGCATGGGCACCTTGCAGGTGATGGGCTCGGGGGCCGGGTGTTGGATTGAGGAACAGAGTTCTCCTTGAGGTTGCTAGCCTTTTCCCTCTGGGTTGCTGGCATCCTCCACAGCCTGGTAAAGACAGGTGGGCTGAAGAGGGTGATATGAGAGCCACCGTGCCGGACCATATTTTCCTGCATTATTTCCTGCATTGCTGCATTTCACAAGTTACCTGTTGAAGACACAGTTAATTGGGATTTCCTGCAAATGTGATAATACAATCATGAGTTCATGAAACTTGGAAGATATCAATTAGACACCAGGCCCTAAGACTTTAGTAGAAATTATTTAGGGCTGGATTCTCCGTTTGCGAGTCTATGGGCGAGATTCTCCATGGCCCGACGCCGATATCATAATCGGCGATTGGGTGGAGAATCCATTCCAACGCCCAAATCGGGACTGGGGACGGTTTGGCGCCGGTCAGCCATGCCCTGCCCTCACGGAAGTGGAGTAATTGCATTGCGCGCCGCACGCTATTGCAACGGCGCTGGTGTGTCATCGAAAGTCCCTCCCACGATGCTCCACCCTCGATGGGCAGATTTCCCGACCGTGCGGTTGATATGCGGTCTGACTGGTCGGAAACTCGGCTTGGAGACTGCAGACTGTGTCCAGCGCCGCCACACTTGGCAGGAATCCGTGCCGCTGACTGGAGGGGGGCTTCCGCAAGGGCTGAGGGGACTGGTGGGGGGGTGGCCTGTGGGGTTGCGGATGGCGAGTCAGGTCCACACACGGCCGGCGCCATGTTGTACGCGTGAGCGCTGCAGGTCGTCGCTTTGCGCATGCGCGGCCACAGACCCGGCCATTCTACGGCCGTTTTCGGCACGGGAAGCTAGGAATTTCACTCGGTGCCGCTGTTGGTTCCTCACCGGTCCCGGAATCGGTGAAGGTTCAGCGCCGATTTTGGTGTTGTCAAACGCCCGTGAATTCTCCATTTTAGCCGGCCCACTGCCACTGAATCGGAGAATCCAGCACTATGTTCTCCCACCGGAGCTGAATTGCACCAGTTTAATGATTTAATGATTCCCTTGCGGTCTTTCGGCAGGATGCAATTCAGTGTTCCACACCATGCAATTTATGCATAACATGGAATACGAGGGGTTCCCAGGAATCCCGCATTTGGGCCGCCAGTTTGAGCGGGCGCTGATAGCGAGGTCCCGCGGCTGGCACACCGGGCACTGCGGGTCTGACCCCCCCCCCACACCGCAACCGGCCCTAACACCCCCCCCCTGCACCGCAAATCGCCTTAGCCCCCCACGCACCGCAAATCGGCCCTAATCCCCCCCCCCCGCACCGCAATCGGCCCTAGCACCCCCCCCCGCAGCGCAAACTGGCCCTGACCCCACCTCTCTGCAAATCACTCTGCCCCCCCCCCCCCCCCCCCCCCCCCCCCCCCCCCAGGGAGCCCTGTATTTGGGGGAAACCACAGGGACACCTATAATAGGGGGGACCCCTCTCAGGGACCCCTGTAATATAGAGACCCCCACAGGGTCTCCTGTAATAGGGGACCTGCTGCCTAATAGAACCCATTTCACAACCCGCCACCCCCCCCAAACACGCCTCCCCCCCCCCCCCCCCCCCCGCAGAATAGGGACCCCTGTATGCAAGTGAGAGAGCAGTGCAGGCAGGAGCAGTGGGAAGCATTATTGCTGTAGTACTTAGCTTGCAACTCCATGGGCGGGATTCTCCGGTATCCGGCGGGCGGGACTTACCGGCGCCAAAGAGTGGCGTGAATCACTCCAGTGTCGGGCCGCACTGGGAGGTGCGGAATCCTCGGCACTTCGGGGGCTAGGCTGGCACTGGAGTGATTGGCACAGCGCCAACCGGCCCCAAAGGGCATCCGCCGATTTGTGTAAGCTGGCGCATGCGCAGGCGCAGTGGGTTTATTCTCCGCGCCGGCCAAGGCGGAGCTTTACAGCGGCTGGCGCGGAGGGAAAGAGTGCCCCCACGGCACAGGCCCTCCCACCGATCGGTAGGCCCTGATCACAGGCCAGACCACTGTGGGGGGCCCCCCCGAGGCCATTTCCCCCGTGCCCCCCCCCCCGAGGACTCCGCAGGCCGCCCGCAGAGCTAGGTCCCACCGGTAAGAACCTTGTGTAATTTATGCTGTCGGGACAGGCCGAAAAAAGGCGGCGGCTCGGCCCATCATGGAGCGGAGAATCGCCGGGGGGGGGGGGCCACATGCCAATGGCCCCCGACCGGCGCGATGCCATTCCCGCCCCAGGCAAAAAACCGGCACCGGAGCGGGATTCACGCGGCACCCCCCTCCCCTGTGATTCTCCGGCCTGGCGAGGAGTCGGAAAATCCCGCCCCACGTGTCCATTCCTCGAAGGAGAGCATCTGTGCCTGCGTCCAGGTCCCACAGATCCACTATCTGCAGGCCATTCATAGCTTTCGAGGAGTAGTCTGTGATTTACAGCTCATAAAAACCATCTGAAGCTTTGATCCATTTATATCCTTTCACGCTTCAGTGGCCTAAGTGGTGAAACCCCAATGTTTGTAAGCAGTGACAACATCAAAGAGATGTAAATGCAGTGAAATCACACACTTGTGTGATTGGAATGCATTTAGTGCGCATACAGCTCTTTGATATGGTCAATATTTACAAGCATCCGGGATGTCCTGAAAGCCGGGGTGGTGTGCTGAAAGGGTAATCTAGAGATTGGGGTAGCTTCCAAAATGGCGCCCTGATCTGCGCGGAGCCGGTTCTGCTGCTGAGCTGGGTTCGCCGGTGTAGGATGGCCTAAGTGCATCCTCAAGGGGAGAAACTCCCCAAGACCAAAAAAAGACAAAGGGTGGGATTCCTCAGCCCACACCGGGCTGGAGAATCGCTGGGCTGGGCGCGGATCACGCGACGCCGCCTTGACGCCAGTCCGCCGAGTCCTGACGATACCGTCCACGTGTGGTCTTACCCGGCGGGACCTCGGCGTGCATCCTTTTGGAGGTGGCCTGGTGGGGGGGGGGGGGGGGGGGGGGGGGGAGGGGGGGGCTCTGACCATCATGTAGCCCTACATCATGTTGCGACTGGGCCAGCGGGGACAAGGAAGCCACCGCGCATGTGCGCAACTGCACCGGTGGCAGTGTGCATGTGCAGACCCGCGAAGCACATTTGACGCCGGTATCGGCAGCTGGAGCGGCGTGGGTCACTCCAGTGCCGTGCTGGCCTCCTGTAGGGCTCTGAATAGCTGCTCGTGGGGGGCCTGTTGATGCCGTCGTAAAACACAACGGCGTTTACGATGGTATCAACACTTAGCCTCAGGATCAGAGAATCCCGCGCAAAACGTTGTTGAATAGTGGGGTAATTCTTTGCACTGCAGCCACCGAAAAACACCCCGCCAAACGTGCCCGAAAGTGGACTTTAACTTTTATCATTGAATCGTGCCCTTGGTGTTCCAACCAAACTCCATTAACTTTCAGCAACACTGGAAAATCCCAGCCAGGATGAGGATGGAAGATTTTGGCCAATCTATTTGCTTTCAGTGTCTCTGGATTAGAGAAGTACAAGAAGTTTTTCAAAGGCCTTTGAAGGAAGATAGCTATGTGAGGATGCTAAATAAGGACAGGTTCAGCTCAGCTCCAAAGCCCCTCATATATGACTTCAATAATAACCCAAAGTCATTTGGTGCCAGTTATAATCTGAGTAAGGTCTTTACACCTCTCAAATTGTCATGAATTCTTCCTGGTTCTCCTTTCAGGAGAGATTTTCACAGAATTAGACAAATTGCAGGCCTTCATTCTGCTTTACATATACCATGTTATGGTCACTTAGGTAACATGGAAGTCAGGTCCTGCAGACAAAGTTGGCAGCTTTGGGTCAATTTACTTATTAAGATTGCACTTAAACATTTGATAAACAATTTACTTTTTAACAATGAACTAATGAATCACAAATAATCAAGGTTGAATAAATAGCAGTTAAAAAAATCAGTAAGCTTTATGCATTTCTGGAACATTGAGCGGGATTTTCTGTCCTCCCAACAGTGTGCTTCTTGGCGGCGGGAGGTGACCTGTCATTGGCTGGTGGCCAGGACCGTCTGGTCCCACCGTTGTCAATGGAATTTCCCATTGAATCCATCCCATGCCATCGAGACACCCGTGGTACGCCATCGGCAACACCAGACAGTCCCGCCGGAGTGAAGAACTGGAAGATCCCGCCCATTATGTGACTTCTGTGTTTTTGCCGGTCTCTAGGTGGATTGTGTATTTTCCAGACCTGGCGAATCTTGTGATTTAACAAAGGGTTTAAACCGTTGACTGGATCAATGTGAACATATTCTTCCCTCCTTGAAGATGATATGTAATCACTTCAAGAGTCCATTGACCATGTAGAGCATTACACCATTGAGATATGTGAATGTTATCATTAGTCTTCCAATTTTGTAATATGGTCTTGTTCTCTACTAAAATACGTAATCCAATAAATACTAATACCTCTAGCGAACAATATAAGAGTGATAAATCTCTAGAATCAATATTCTGGAATTGTGTGAAATTTTATGATTAGAAATCGTTGACAGAATCTTAATAACATCCAGCCAAAAATTGCTCACTCCAGACATTCCTATAAAAGATGAGAAAGGGTGGTGACAACATTCACTTCTCCAACAGAAGCTGAATCCCTAAAGGCTCATTGATAATATGCTGCAAGGAGGACAGTAATTCTAAAGTAGCTGCATTGTAATGGTGCATTGGGAGTTTCGCTTCCTATTACCTTTCTCAATTCTGTTACTCTTGAAATTTATTTCATAATACTAGATGCTCAGGAGTTGAGTTCACTATTTTTAGCACTGACGTAACATATTTATATTAACTTCCCCTCTGTGCCATTTTAACACTTATTAACCTTGGTTATTGGTGACGGCAGTAAAAAGCATAAACGGGGCCATAACAAATTGCGCATGAAGCAGTATGCTAAAGATATTGCAGAGGAAATTAAACCCCTCTAAGTTTCGCATGAATCTTATTCCAAAAGTGGGAAATTATAATTGAAGAGATAACTATGAGGAGACTAGAGTATACATGTCGCTTTAAAAGTGAATCATTTTGCGCTTTGACTCACACACCTTAGAATCTGGTGGTGTAATTATATTTCCAAAGGAATTACTCAATCTCTAAATGGGACGCAAGCATTTTCTTCAGCATTAGTTTTTGTGATCTGGAGTGCACAGCCTTGATAGGGTGTTGGAAGCAGATTCAGTCATAACTTTCAGAAAGACTTAGGGTAAATTCTTTCAGGGGGAAAATGTAGAAGGCTATAAGAAAAAGGTAAGTGAATGGAGCTAATTGCATAGCTATTTCAAGGAGCCAGCACAGACATGAGGTGCCAAATGGCCTCATTTCACGATGCTGAATTCAACGATTTTAATAAGTCCAGATCACTCGGGGCCTTTACCCATGCTATTCCATGAAGGTATAACCCAAGCCCACGTGAGGCTGTTTCAACATTGTGAAGCAGCATGGCAAGGATCTTTGACCATTGCAAACAACCAATGCAAATGAAAAATACTGCCATTTGGTGTTTTATTGCAGAGAGAACATCATTACTCCTGAAGTTTTGTCCCTCAAAAATAGTGTGGCGTTCATTGTGAAGAAGGGACGGGATTCTTTGATCCTGAGGCTAAGTGTTGACGGCGTCGTAAACGCCCTCACGTTTTACGACAACGTCAACAGGCCCCCAGGAGCAGCGATCCTGTGCCCTACAGGGGCCAGCATGGCACTGGAGTGACTCATGCAGCTCCAGCTGCCGATACCGGCATCAAATGGGCGCCGCGGGTCTGCGCGCTGCACCCCCCCCCCCCCCCCAGGATCGGAACCCCCTCCCCTACCACCAGGCCGCCCCCGCAGGATGGACGCCGAGGTCCCGCTGGGTAGGACCACATGTGAACGGCGGCGGCGGGATTTGGGCTATCTCGGTGGCCACTCGGTTCATCCTGTGCGGAGAATCGCCGGGGGGGGGGGGGGGGCGCTTGGACAGGCGCCGCGCCGGCGCTAATGGCGCTGATTCTCCGGTCACCGGAGAATCGTCAGACATGCGTCGGGGCGGCGGCGCGTGAAATGCGCCCGGCCTGGCGATTCTCCGACCCGGTCCAGGGTCAGAGAATCCCGCCCAAGGTTTTGGCTTTTTGGGAAATGTTTCTTTTGTTAAGCTTTTCTTTGAATCATGATCTAATCGTTCCACATAACACATGCTCCTTGGCAATGCACATAGCAATGCAGTTTAAAAAATGCAAAAACCTTTGTTTCAGATTCCATACTCTTTTGAAAACGAAAAGAATCAGACAGCACAGAAACGGCACTTCAGCCCATTGCATCAGCGCAAGTCAGAAACAGCCACCTAGCCATTCAAATCCCATTTTCCAGCACTTGGCTCATAACCTTCTATGCCCTGGGATTGCACGTTTACATCTAAATACTTCTTCAATTTTATGAGGGTCTCTGTCTTCACGACCCTTTCAGGCAGCAAATTCCAGACTCCCACCACACTAGGTAAAAAAAGTTTTTCCTCACATCCCCTCTAAACCTCTTGCCCCTAACCTTAAATCTTTGCCCCTTGTCATTGACCTCTCCACCAAGGGGAAAGGTTTGGTTCTGTCTTCTTTATCTGTGCCCCTCATAATTTTTTACATCAAAATGGTCATGATTCTTAAAAACAGACATCTGTAACATGACCATTAATTCTACTATTTACTAAATTTCACGTTTGCTATGAATTTATTAAATTGAGTTGTAATCCATATGTGCAAACATACAGTATATTTATAATATATCATAGATTATCATAGAATTTACAGCGCAGAAGGAGGCCATTCGGCCCATCGAGTCTGCACCGGCTCTTGGAAAGAGCACCTTACCCAAGGTCAACACCTCCACCCTATCCACATAACCGAGTAACCCCACCCAACACTAAGGGCAATTTTGGACACTAAGGGCAATTTATCATGGCCAATCCACCTAATCTCCTTTGAACTGTGGGAGGAAACCGGAGCACCCGGAGGAAACCCACGCACACACGGGGAGGATGTGCAGACTCCGCACAGACAATGACCCAAGCCGGACCTGGGACCCTGGAGCTGTGAAGCAATTGCGCTATCCACAATGCTAACGTGCTGCCCTAAATGCATCACTTTAACCAAGTGCTGTTACACTGCCTGACTCGCTAGTCCCCAGCAAAGAATTGCAAAGACAGGGTGGGATTCTCCGTCCTGCCAACTCTGTTTTCCGGCACGGTGCACCTCTGCCGGCAGCAGGGTTCTCCGTTCCTGCAGCTGACTAATGGGGTTTCCCATTGTGGGCCACCCCATGCAGTCGGGAAATGCGCGGGCTATATATATATATATATATATAGTACATTATAATAATAATCTTTAATATTGTCACCAATAGGCTTTGTTGCTATATTTACTTGCTTTAAATATGGCAGTCAATAAGGTTGTCTTTCTTAATATGGATATGAATTGATATGCTTTCAGAGTCGCCAGATAACAAATGATACCGTCACAAGGTTCAACCGGGTATCGATCAAAGAGCCAAACAACCAGTTAGTTAGTTCAAGATCAATGATACTTTATTTACACCCAAGATTAATTTATACATGCAACATAAACACTATGAGCTAAACTACACCTAACAACTATGACAATCTGTACTTAACTTCAGGCACCCGGCTTAGGTCAGAGAAACAGTGGCCTTTGTTCGAATCTGGATCGACTGGGTCTGGAGAAGTAACTGCGGTTCAGCTAGGCTCATCCGTCTGGTAGCGAGCGTTGAACTTGGACTTGCTTCTGGTCGTGGTGCTGCAGTTGGAGATGGACGTTGCCGGAACGCCAGCTCCAAAAGAGATTGAGCACATGGCAGTG
The DNA here is from genome assembly GCF_047496885.1 of Scyliorhinus torazame. Classification (NCBI taxonomy): domain Eukaryota; kingdom Metazoa; phylum Chordata; class Chondrichthyes; order Carcharhiniformes; family Scyliorhinidae; genus Scyliorhinus; species Scyliorhinus torazame. The sequence goes on along the minus strand of NC_092724.1, from coordinate 114,863,266 downwards.
TCTCTCTTTATCCTTGGGGGGGGGGGGTTGCGCTCTTTTGGGCGGTCTTTAGGTTTGGACCCAATTAATTGGGCAGTTCTCGATCACTGCCTTCAATTTGAGCCAATAAAGGGGCTGGGTGTGTCCTAAGCGGTCATTGACCTTGCTGTTTATGGTTCCTGAGTAAAGGGAGTGGCGCCGATGTGTCTGCAATTGTATCGGTTACCTGAGTATCAGTCCTTTGTCTTATGGAGATGGGCCATTAAAATGCTGATTGATTGGGGGTTTCGATGCTGTCTGGATTCTCTGCTCACAAATATACAAGTAGGCTCTGTGCCTGCCTGAATCTTACATTGACCATATTTCCCTTTAGGCTTTGTGAACGTCCATGTTTCTTGTTGTAAGTGGCCATCCCAGACGGCTACAGCTTACATTAACACTGCAATGAAATTACTGTGAAAATTCCCTCGTCGCCACACTCCGGCACCAGTTGGGGTACACAGAGGGAGAATTCAGAATGTCTAATTCACCGAACAAGCACGTCTTTTGGGACGTGTGAGAGGAAACCGGAGCACCCGGAGGAAACCCACGCAGACATGGGGAGAACGTGCAGACTCTGCACAGACAGTGGCCCAAGCAGGAATCAAACCTGGGACTCTGATGCTGTGAAGCAACAGTGCTAACCACTGTGCTACCGTGCCGCCCATATAGCCAATTATTATATATGCAATCAGAAAAATGTTGTAAAATTGGAACTGACATGTAATTACTCAGCAATATGATCATCCGTCCTGTTCCTCACTACATGCTACCTAATTTAAAAAATATTGATGGGCTAGATTCTCCAGCCCCAGTCACATGTTTCCCGGCGGCTCGCCATTCCCTGGTGGCGCGATTCATTAGTCCTGCTGCTTGTCAATAGGATTTTCCATCAAAACCACTCCACATGGCCAGGAAACCTGCAGGTCGAGATGCGCTGCCGGCGGGAAAAGTGAGTCACAACATCCAGAGAATTCCGGCCATTATTTAGTTTGAAATGTTTCCACCCTAGCCACAGACAATTATAGATTTTTCCGTATTCCTGCAGTGCTCACGGATCAATAACAATCATGTTTTGCAATGAGAAAGGATGCAGTATTGGGCTATAAAACGCTGCTCCAACAACGGGCCATAGGAGCATATTTAAATTGTAAGGAATCTGAATATATTTCACCCACAACTTGGCTGCACTGGAGGATTATTTACCGGGAAATACTGGTCAACTTGTGCCTGCGTCTCTTCAGTCTAAGATTATAACTTCATTGCAGTGTTAATGTAAGCCGACTTGTGACAATAAAGATTATTATTATATATTTCCCAAATTAAAGCTGAACATCGCAGCAAATGTTGTTGGGATTAAAGTGCAATCCAAAAAGTATTTTTATTCCAAATTGAGCACTGAATGTGCTTCAGTGCACATGTATCTCACCTGATTCATAATATTTCAACCACAATTGAATCTGCATGCAAATGCAGTCAAGCAGATTTGCTCTGAATATTGCAGTAAAATGTGCATTTTAGTGTCATCAATTAAAATCTAATTCATTGTTTCCACACAAGACTGGTGACTGGACTCTAAGCGTCTTCTTGCGTTTAAGAAAATAATGCACTTGCAGGTATTATGAGATCTTGAGTGAGGGTGAAGCTCTGTGCAAAGCTGTGTGTGGTTGGGGATCATTAAGTGAGACGCTCATGTGTATTACTCTTCATTTCTCACTCTGGTGACTTATTATTGGTTTAGATTGTGAGAATAAAGTGAAAATAGAATAACAAATATATTAGTATAATATCTATTGCAGAACAGCAATGTGATTGCCCTGCAAGGGAAGGGAGATGGCATTAGGACATCAGGGGGATAACTGAACGGACAATGTTTACCCACATGAGGTTTGAGGACTGATTGTGGAGGATTCTCAATTTTGTCTGCTGCCCCCGATTTGAAAGTTGAATAATGAATATTAGTCACCAGGGAAGTTTAAAATATACATAATATTTTAACTAATATGAAATATGTTTGATTCTTCTCTTCCTTGACTTCTTTCTATTCTCTTGATTACATAGCTTCTCGTAGCCCTCCCTAGCACTTCTCACAAGCAACATTTTTTGAAGACATAATACAAGATTGGAGAGTTATGGAAGGATAGGTAAATAGGGAGGGCTCTCAAGAAGTGAATCTTATGATAACACCAACATGGATCAGGGTGTCAGTGGTGGTGGGAAGCAAGGTTTTCATCATGGTGGGGAGCACTTGCCTGTGGTCAATGCTCAGAGATGAAAATGTGCAATCTTAATAATGCTTAGGATACAGGGTTTGATGTTCAGGTGACCCAAACAGAACATCAGGGCTGAATATGACCTAAGTCAACCTAAGGAAGAAGAATGCAGTCAGGTTTAATAATGGCATTATAATATTGGAGGGCTCACCAATTCTTCCACAAACAGAGGCCTGAACAATTCCCATCCACCACTACTCTCCTCCATCTGGCTAAATATGCCCTCTCACTGAACAATTTCTCCTTTAATATCTCACTGCCTCCAAACCAAAGATATGGCTAAGGGTACCCCTATAGGTCCCAGTTTTCCCACAACTCTTTCCTGGGTGTGTGGAACATTCCCTGTTCCTGTCCTACTCAGGCCTCATCCACAACTCTTTGATCAGTACATCGACAACTGCTTCGGTGCCGCTTCATGTTCCTGTTTGGATCTGGATTTTTCATCAATTTCGCTTCCGATTTCTACCCCTCTATCACCTTCACATGGTCCATCTCCAACACTTCCCTTCCTTGATCTTTCTGTGGATACATTGTCCGCTAGTGCTCATTGCAAGTCCACAGCTACCTCGACTACAGCTCGTCACACTCCACATCCTGTAAGGACTCTGTCACATTCTCCCAGTTCCTTCGCCTCCATTGCATCTGTTCTGATGATGCTATTTTCCAAAATGGTGCTGCTGACATGTCTTCACTATTCCTTAATCATGGTTTCCCATCCACTGTGGTTGACAGGACTCTCAACCTTGTTTGATTCATCTTCCACACCTCTGCTCTCACCCTTTCCCCTCCCTCCTAGAATCAGTTGGGTTCCTTGTCTTCACTTTTCACTCCACCAGCTTCTGCATTCAAAGAATCATCCTCCGCCAGTTCCGTCAACAGCTTGATGCCACCACCAAACACATCTTTTTTTTTTTAAATTTAGAGTACCCAATTCATTTTTCCAATTAAGGGGCAATTTAGCGTGTTCAATCCACCTACCTTGCACATCTTTGGGTTGTGGGGGCGAAACCCACTCAAACACGGGGAGAATGTGCAAACGCCACACGGACAGTGACCCAGAGCCGGGATCGAACCTGGGACATCGGCGCCGTGAGACTGCAGTCACCAAACACATCTTCCCCTCACTCCCTCTCTGAGCATTCCACATGGACCATTCCCTCTGGAATACCGTGGTTCACTCCTCCATCACGCCCAACACCTCACCCACCTCCCACAGCATATTCCCGCGCAATTGCAGAAGATGTAACACCTGCCCCTTTACCTCCTCCTTGCTCACCATCCAGGGGTCTGAACACTCTGCTTCATGTGCATCTCCTTCAGCCTGGTCTATTGCATTCACTGCTCCCAACGCGGTGCATTCTATATTGGAGAGACTAAAAGCAGACTGGGTGACCGCTTTGCAGAACACCTTTGGTCCGTCCGCAAGCAGGATCCAGAACTTTCTGTAATTTGCCATTTCAACTCACCATCCTGCTGTCACATTCACATGTCTGTCCTTGGCCTGCTGCAAAATTCCAGTGAAGCCCAAAGCAAACTGGAGAAACAGCATCTCATCTTCTGATTAGGCATGTTACAACCTTCCAGACTTAACACTGAGTTAAGAACTTCAGACTGTGAACCCTCTCCTCCACCCTCACCCCATTTCTATTTCTATCAATTTATTTTCATTTCTTCCATCGATCTGTTTTTTCCCTCACCACTGTCTCCCTCCCCCTACACCACCAGGGTCATCTGTTCCCTGCTCCAAGTTGACCTTTCACACACTGCTTACCCCTGTTCTGCCATAAGCACATTCTTATCTGTCAATGTGCCACTATCAGCACCCTTCTTAGTCATCATCACCACCATCTACATTCCCTTTGTCAGGGTAGCACTGTCAGGGTGCCCAGGTGGCAGTGCCAAGGTGCCAGACTGCGAACGTATCCAGCTGCCAGGGGTATATTAGGGTGCCTAATGGCTCATTTAAATACACATGTCTAGATCTCACCCAGCAGGAGCGAGATACAGATCGTGACACAGAGCACGATTCTGTTGAATCTCCTGAGATGTTTCGAGCACTGCAAACCTCGCGAGAGGCCTCTCATAAGATTCAACGCCCTCGGCCGACACCAAGGCGGGGGCAACGAGGCTACTGAATCATGCCCAGAACCTGATATTACACGGGAACTAACTGCAAAGAGAAATGGTTGATGCCTGGAACAAGTAGAAGAGTAACTAGGTACAAGTGCTCTTTGGAAGATGAACCGTGATGGAGAGTTGATGGAGGAGGATGGAATGGTCAACTGTGTCAAACACTCATTTAAAAGTGAGCAAATGATATCCCCTGTGGTTATGACCATAGTAACTTTCCCCAGCCTTGTGATCACTGAGTTGCATGGCAACTAATATTTTCAAAGGCCTGAATAGCAGTGTTTCTTTTAAAATGAAAGGGCCGAACAACAGAAGTTTGCAGAGGAGGGAACCGTACATGAAGAAAACATGTCACTTATAATGTCAATAAACATTGGATCAAGGAGAAATAGTTGAGCATTCTGGAAACATGGAAACGGATCTGTGTCTCAGATGGAGGAAATGAGGAACAAATTGAAAAGATAAGGGGACCGGACTGGAATAGAGATTAAACAAGCTGGAGGCAGCGGAGATAATGAGGGAAAAGAGTAGAGGAAGAGGTTGGAGATGGAGATCATGTGACTGCAAGGTGATGCAAATCATAAAAAGGAACAGGACGTGAAACGGGCTTTACTACTCGAGGGGAGAGAGGAAAAGTGGCCAGTTCATCCACTGAAGACAACCTGGGATGCAATCCAAAATTACATCAGAAATTTAAGTGAGTGTGACCCTTTCTGAGAAGAGTAAATCTTGTATTCAGTGTTCTCGCTAAAGGTATATTTTTGAATCTAGTAGATTTCCCTTTCTAAGACCCTTTCTCTGACCGTGATCTCTGATATTAGCATGCAACAAAGTTCTTCCCTTGAACAAAGAACCCCTATAAAACAGTCTCTTTATAACACACACATTCTGAATGACTCCCAAAGGCAAGTTTATAAAGGAGGTCTACTGTACTTCCTCCTACACAGATACGCTGCTTGTCACAGGCCAGTGCAGACTGAAACAGCTGTATGTTATCACCAATACCAGTGTTGCTAAAAAGGTATCAGATGGCAGTATTGAAACCCAAGCCATAAATAGCAGTCATGAGTGTTTCTCATGATTGCTACCAAATGCCCGTTGGCAAGAGCTTTGAAGCGGAGTATTTATCTGGTGATCACTTGCACCTTCTTCCTTTTCTCTTGTTCGATTACTACCCCACAATGTTGTTTCTGAGCCTTTACACCACATTTAGGCTGAAAGAGTTTTGCTTAAATCATGTTTGGGATAATAATAATGCGAGTATGAGTCACCTGGCACCGAAATCGTATTAAATTATTTAATTTATTTTTTAACCATCGCCTTTGAAGTGGGCCTAATATGTTAAAGCTGCTTCCGTGCCCTATAATTTGTTGCTGAAATCAATATCATTCACCAAAGAAATTTCGACATAAAATGCAATTATAATCCACACCGAGGTGGAAAATGGAAGGTTTTTTGGCCTGAACTCAAAGCTATCATTTTCTTTAAATTACAGGCTCTCATACAGCTGCTTGTGTCCCATCAATACACTTCATATCACGGCAGGGTGATCTGAGCCAATACTCATTATAAAGCATGCAGAAATACCTGAATATAGTTCACAAATTTCTGATTTATTTTGCAATCTGTGTGGCCGGGGCATATGGCTTCAGAGGCCCTTCAGGGTCATAAAAACGTGTTGCAGCAATCCATCTTTTTTCTCGACTGAGCATTGGTTCAGCCAGTGACGTAGCCTTCAGTGGCACTTTGATTCATGTAAAGAGATTTGTATCACGCGGCCTTGTAATGTTCTGTCCCCAGAATGAAAGTTCTTCATTGTGTGCTTGCTGTAATCCCAATTATTGCAATTCTTGAGCTTGTAGTTTGTTTGTTTTTAATTTAAGAATGATATGCATCATGAAAACTGGAGCTACCCTTTATGTTTATTGGTGTCAATTTTTCTGCTTCATGATTTTTTGGTCCATAATTTCATATTTATCAAGATTATTTCTAGCATTTAAGCATCAAATGTTACAGTGCAGAAAAGGAAATTTGAAATTAGCTCCATTTGGTGACTTTGGACTTACAATAATGAGTATTTTGCTTTGAAAAATAGCAACATTTTAATAATCACGTGGGGGGCAATAATATCATAGGTATGGACACATTATATCGTACACTCAAAGCCAAGAGCTTGATTCTAGGGTTCCCGACTAGACAAGCTCCCAATTTCATCAACGTAACCTGGTGAAGTGCCAACGAAAAGCAACGCGGCTCTCCAAGAATGGAATAAATTCCACGCTACCGTCTTGTATCCCCTTACAGCCAGTGACCACAGTCTGCATTGGGCTAAGTCACCGGTTGCAAGAAATTCATCTTAAAATGCGGACAAGGAAATACTTCTGTTATGAAAAATGTTGTCAACACTCAAGACACAAGCTTAAACAATTCCTCACTGAGATGATAACTTTAAAGGAGGCTATTTAACACTGTATTAGAAAAGGCAGCACGGTGGTGCAGTGGGTTAGCACTGAGGCCTCACGGCGGCGAGGTCCCAGGTTCGATCCTGGCTCTGGGTCACTGTCCGTGTGGAGTTTGCATATTCTCCACGTGTTTCTGTGGGTTTCGCCCCCACATCCCAAAAATGTGCAAGCTAGGTGGATTGGCCGCGCTAAATTGCCCATTAATTGGAAAAAATGAATTGGATACTCTAAATTTATTTTTAAAAACATTGTATTAGAATAGTGCCAGACAGGTGTTGCAGGAATTAAGAGCAGTGTTAATTATACAATCTTTATTAAAGAAATGTCTCCTCTGCTGCCACCATTGCTATCACTAAGTATAACTCCAATAGCAGGCAACAGGATTTGTTACGACAAACAAAAATTCCTTAATAATGTTGAATAGGTTGGATCATTTTAGCTGTTAAGCCAGAGGCTCTGTCTATCTTCATTTGTATGGTGGTGTCTATGTTGTCCTATTGGTGCTACTGAGGAGGCAGCTTCAGGACTTACTTTAACAGATTGGATACAAAGAATGCAAACCCATACATGTTTGCTTCAGCATTGACCTTTTTAAAAGTAAAAGTTTCATCTAAAAATCTGACGTTAAAGTCGGACTTCAAAATTCTCAGAACTTAAATCGGATAGGTTGCAGATGGCATTCACTTTCACCGTCATCATTGATGTACCTGACTTCCGGTGGCGATCGCGAACGGAGCGGCCGCAGGAAAGAGGCTCCCGCAGATCCACAAAATCGCGGCTTTTTTCGGGGGTTTTCCCAAATTAAAGTCCCGCGAAATTGGCCCTGCCTCCCTCACCCTGCCAGGCGCCAAAGCTCCGTTCCACGGAGCTGAAGAGAAAAAAAAGAGGAGAGACTGGTCCCGGTGAGCTGCACGTGGAGGAGGAGTGGGGATCGCTCAGAAACGACCTGAAAATCGGAGCACGGAGAGGATAAGACAAAAACAAAATAATAATTCTTTTATTCAACCTTTGTTTTTCCTCTCCTGAAAATTTCAAAAACTTTTTTAAAATAAAAACTTTCTAAAAAAAAATTCCTTTTTATAAAACAAATCGTTTTTCAAAGGAGAAAAAACCCTTGGGGTTTTTTTCTTTGGGGGGGGAAAAAAAATTTCTTTTTCGCACCAAAACCCAGGAAAAAAAGAGAAAGGCACATAACAAAATTATGCCTGCAAATAATAATAAATCGGGGTGACGGCGAGATGTAAGAAGGAGCAGCAGCGAAGGGGAAGGAAAAAAGCAGGAGCTGTGGCCGCGCAGGTAGACGACCCCACAGGGCGAGGCGGAGGTTCAGGTGAACCAGGAAGCGGAAAAGCTGGCGAGTCGAGCAGCGGAGCAGGAACAGGACGCGGTGTCCATCCGCACAACCCCCCACCTGCCCCCCCGCACAGGGGGAGGAAAAGAGAAACGTGCTGAAAACGGAAATAAACGCCATAAAGGAGGAGATAAAAACGGAGATAAACGCCATGAGGGAGGCACTCAGGACGGAGCTCCACACAATGATGAAGGAGATGCTGGCAGAGACAATGGACAAAATGCAGCGAACCATCGATGGCCTGGAAAGGAAGGTGGAGGCGCAGGAGAAAACGATTCAGGAGTTGGAGAGGGCCAGAGCGACAGGATGGTAACTCAGGAAACCGAGGTGAAAAGGTTGGTAACGACCCAGGGGAGCCTAAGAGGGAAAGTGGAGGACCAGGAAAATAGGTCCAGACAGCAGAATGTTAAAATAGTGGGTCTGCCAGAAGGGATGGAGGGCAGAGATCCAACAGGCCATGCCACCCAAATGCTGGGCAAGCTAGTGGGAAGGGAGAAGTTTCCAAACCCCCCAGAAATCGACAGGGCGCACAGGTCGCTCCGACACAGGCCCAAAGCCGGGGAGCAGCCCAGAGCGATTATCATGAAGCTGCACAGGTTCCAAGACAGGGAAAAAAATCCGAAAGTGGGCCCAGCAGACGAAATCGAGCACATGGGAAGGGAAGACCATAAGGGTGTACCAGGACATTGGGGCGGACCTGGCCAAAAGAAGGGCTGAATTCAACAGGGCCAAATCAGCACTCCACAAAAGTAATGTGAAATTTGGGATGTTATTCCCGGCCAAACTCTGGGTAACATTCGAGGGGAAGGAGCTGTTTTTTAATACCCCTGCAGCAGCGGAGGAGTTTGTTAGAGCAAACAAATTGGGGGAGGGACAGCCACAACGGCCATCATGAAAGCGACGGGGATGGAAAAGAAAGGAAGAATCGGAACAAAGAGCGGAGGGCAGACCGCAAACAGAGACAATACGATCACAAACTGTACACACGTGTTTGGTGCACTGTGCGGGACTGTGCTGACTCATTCCCGGGCTCGTTCCACCTCTCAATGCAGTGGGGGGGGGCGGAGCGAAGCAAGGTGAATGAGGGTGAAAAAGGTGGACAGGAGGGCGAGAGAGGAGCTAGCAAAAGGAAGGTAAAACAGGACCAGAGCAGGGCAAGTACTGGGAGGGGGACCACCTTGCTAGCGAGGAGGGCTAACATGGGAGGGCAGGAAGAAAGGAGGGCCGCGGCGTGCCTCTCAGGGGAGAGGGAGCGCCTGGCACAAAGAGAGGGGGGGGGGGGGACAGGGCAGAAGGGGGGGGAGGAACACAGGGGGGGGACAGAGGAACAGGGTCTATGGGGGGGGGGAGAGGAGTCGGGGGGGAGAGCGCAGAACAAAAGAGAAGCAAAGAGAAGGGTGAGGTATATAAGCAGCACAAACACAGGCCTCAGCAGGCATGGAGCAGGGCGAGGATCCAAGATGGTGCCACAAACAGCCACTCGGGAGGGCTTCAGGGCGAAGGGAGGCCCTGGAGTGCAGGGGCGCAGCCACGTGGCGTACACATAGCTGGCGGTCATGTTGGGTGCCCCCAGACAAAAGGAAACCTCCGAGTCCTGGGGCCCGACCTCCTGGCGAGAGCGGCAACCGTGGCCATTTTGGATGGCCCCCTAATGAAGGGAAACCCCGGAGTGCAGGGGCGCATCCACCAGGTAAATATGGGTGATATTGCAGAACCGGAGGGTCGAAAACCCCCCACCAGGATTGTTACCTGGAACGTAAGGTGACTCAACAGCCGGTGAAAAGATCCAGAGTCTTCACCCACCTAAGAAGCCTAAAAGCAGACATAATCTACCTACAAGAGACGCACCTGAGGGAGAAGGACCGACTGCTGGTAAGAAAGGGCTGGTTGGGGCAGACATACCACTCATGCTACGGGACGAGGGCTAGGGGGGTAGCAATATTAATTTGCAAGAGGACGAGGTTTACAGAAACCAAGACAGTTACGGACCCAGGGAGATGGTACGTCCTGGTCAGCAGTGTCCTGGAAGGGGCACTAGTTGTACTGGTAAATGTGTACGCGCCCAACTGGGACGGCACAGAATTCATAAAGAAGACCATGGAAGAAAGGAATTTTCATACTTCCCACAAGTACACAAGGTATACACCCGTATTGACTTCTTTGCAGTGGGGAAATTGGTGCTTCCAGGGATCACGGGAACGGAATACTCCGCAATCGTTATCTCTGACCACGCTCCACACTATATGGATGTGAGTTGGAGGCAGGCCGTGCCCAGCGCCCCAAATGGAGGCTGGACACGGACCTCCTGGCCGACAAGGCCTTCTATCAAAAAACATCGTGGGCCTTGGCGACTATGTCAGTAACAACCAAAACGGGGAGGTTTCACCCTCCACGTTTTGGGAGGCACTGAAGGCCGTGATTAGAGGAGAGATCATAGCCTACAAGGCAAGCAGAGATAGGGAAGTGAGGGTAACAACTGGTGGACTCCATCCTGGAAGTCGACAGAAAATACTCCAAGGCCCCGACCATAGAGCTGCTGGCGGAGAGAAAAAAGTTGCAAATGTACTTTAACCTGCTATCTGATGTGTTGGGTACTCTGGAACTGTGGAGACTGTGTTTACCTTAACAGTAACATAGACAGGCTACCAACACTTGTAATAGTACAACTCTATTTTATTTAACTAAGAGCTGTTAAACATACTTGCACTGTGGGTCGACACTATGTTAGATTGACTGAAGACCTATGCCTAACCTGACCAGCCTATACTGCTAGCACATGGTGGATGTTTGTGCTACTGACTGCGGGCTCTGTCTGTCTCAGAGGCTGCATCCCGAATGAGCTGGAAAACTAGTGCCCTCTGTCTTTATAGTGACCGTGCCCTGACTGGTGATTGGCTGCTGTGTTGTGTGAGTTGATTGGTCTTGTAGTGTGTCAGTCAGTGTGTGTCTCTGCACCATCATATACTGATGTATATATTATGACATCACCCCTTTTCTAAAAAAAAATGTGTGTTCGTGGCAATAAATAATGTAGTATGCGAATGTTCCTAACTATGTGTGGCACATGCGAGCATATTTACAGGACTATGTACAGAAACTCTCAGATATTTACATTGGAAGGTGTCTAGTGCCGATGGACAGTATGTAACACAAAATATAACTAGAACAACAGTATGTACAAACCAGTGAGTTAATCAAACAGGGTAACGAAACAATCAGTTCATGAGTTCAAAGAATCCATGAATTCAGGCAGTTCATAAATTCAGTCTCTGAGGTGGGCGACGAATTCTGGTTGACCAAAGGAGTATTTGGCCCTGTTGAGGGGGAGGCCATGGTCATGGATTCGTCGGAAGACGCTTTGGAGGCGATCAATGTGTTCCTGCGGGGTGGTAGACCAGACGATGATGTCGTCCACATATATGCGAACCCCTTCGATACTTTCCATCATCTGCTCCATTGGTCTGTGGAACACTTCTGATGCAGAGATGATGCCAAACGGCATCCGGATGTAGCAATACCGGCCAAATGGGGTGTTAAAGGTGCAGAGCTTCCGACTGGATGCGTTGAGTTGGATCTGCCAGAACCCCTTGGCGCTTTGGAATGGGATAGTGTTCTCTCATAATATTGCGGTTGAGGTCCTTGGGATCAATACATATGCGTAATTCGCCGGATGGTTTTTTCACGCACACCATAGAGCTGACCCAGTCAGTCGGTTCTGTAACTTTCGAAATTACACCCTGGTCCTGGAGGTCCTGCAGCTGTTGCTTGAGGCGGTCCTTGAGGGGTGCTGGTACCCTGCAAGTGCGTGCACCACAGGCGTAGCATTTGGTTTTAACAAGATTTTATAGGTGCATGGGAGTGTGCCCATGCCCTCGAATACACCGTGGTATCGGGTGATGATGGCGTTCAGCTGTGTCCGAAAGTCAGCGTCCTGAGATGCGGAAGCGTCAGCGGATGACAGGGAGTGAACCCTTTGGACAAGGTTTAGAAGTTTGCACGCCTGAGCACCAAGCACGGAGGCTTTAGTGGATCCTACTATTTCGAATGGCAGGTTAGCCTTTAATGACCGGTGCGACACTTCAAGCTGACAAGAGCCACTGGTAGCAATGGCATTACCATTATAGTCCAGAAGTTGGCAGGAGGATGGCAGGATGGTAGGCTTGACATGGAGTCTTTCGAGGTCAGACCGCGCAATGAGGTTGGCTGAAGCGCCAGTGTCCAGGCGGAATCGGATGTGGGATCGGTTGACCGTGAGGGTGGCACACCACTCGTTGTCCGGATCAATGCGGAATATTGGGAGAGACTTGGCTTTTGTCTTCTGGAGCATCTTGTGTTTGGTGATGATGCCCACCCAAAATGGTGCTTTAAGGTCCTCGGTGTCAAGGTCCGGAATCAAGTCGGAGTTGTAATCAGTGACCAGTGGCTGGATGGTTCGGACATCCCTGCATGTCTGGTTGGAGCGATGAAAGGTAGTAGGTTGAGCAGACCTGCATAGGGCTGAATAGTGGCCAAGCTTGCCACATTGGAGACAGCGGCGGGATTTTGCAGGACATTGCCGCTTTAAGTGGGCGGAGCCACAGTTGCCGCACGTCGTGACGTCAGAACGTTCGGTACGCCACTGCGCATGCACAGTGCGGTCGTACGTAGTGCGCGCCTGCGCAGTGCAGTCTTTGGCCTCGCCGTCCCCTCGGTCAGTGAGCGCATGCGCGGGAGCCCGCGAAAAGCATGCGAAATGGCTGCCCTCATCCAGGCTTAGGCCCTGGAGTTGTTTAATGGCTTGCGCCCGCTCTGCCTCATGGGAACCTTGCCGTGCTGTTTCAGCTGCTTGAATGTGCGAATATCGGTTAGTGGCGTGTTCATGCAGAACGCAGGTCTCGATGGCTATCGCAAGGGTGAGCTGTTTAATCTTGAGGAGCTGCTGGCATAGGGGGTCCGATTGCACACCGAAAACGATCTGGTCAGGGGTCATCTAGTCGGAGGTGGAGCCGTAATTGCAGGACTGTGCGAGAATGCGAAGGTGGGTGAGGAAAGATTGAAAAGGTTCATCCTTACCCTGCAGACGCTGTTGAAAGACATAGCGCTCAAAACTTTCATTTACCTCGATGTCACAGTGACTGTCGAATTTGAGCAGGACTGTCTTGAACTTGGACTTGTCTTCACCTTCAGCGAAAGTGAGAGAGTTGAAGATATGGATGGCGTGGTCCCCGGCCGTGGAAAGGAAGAGAGCAATCTTCCTGGAGTCTGAAGCAGCTTCCAGGTCTGTAGCTTCGAGGTATAGCTGGAATCGTTGTTTAAAGATTTTCCAGTTTGCACCGAGGTTGCCGGTGGTGCGGAGCGGCGGGGGAGGGCGGACGCTGTCCATACTACCGGATGGCTGATTGCTGGTCGAAGGCAGATCACTTGAAGGTAGGCCTATTAAACTCCAACATCACATACTGGTACCATAATGTGTTGGGTACTCTGGATCTGTGGAGACTGCATTTACCTTAGCAGTAACATAGACAGGCTACCAACACTTGTAATAGTACAACTCTATTTTATTTAACTAAGAGCTGTTAAACATACTTGCACTGTGGGTCGACACTGTGTTAGATTGACTGAAGACCTATGCCTAACCTGACCAGCCTATACTGCTAGCACATGGTGGATGTTTGTGCTACTGACTGCGGGCTCTGTCTGTCTCAGAGGCTGCATCCCGAATGAAAGGAAAAACTAGTGCCCTCTGTCTTTATAGTGACCGTGCCCTAACTGGTGATTGGTTGCTGTGCTGTGTGTGTTGATTGGTCTTGCAGTGTGTCAGTCAGTGTGTGTCTCTGCACCATCATATACTGATGTGTATATTATGACACTATCCACAGGGAAAGCAGTGTACCAACTCCGCCAGACAAGGGGGACCTTCTACGAACACGGAGACAAGGCTGGCTGCCTATTGGCTCACCAGCTGAGAAAGCAGGCAGCCACGAGGGAAATAGCGCAGGTAAAGGATAGCAGAGGCAGACTGGTAACAGAACCAAAAGAGGTCAATCGACATTTGAGACCTTCAATCGGGGACTATACCCCTCCGAGCCCCCCAACGGGGGCATGGGGATGAAACAGTTCTTAGACGGACTGGAACTACCAGTTGTGGGGGAAGACAGACGAGGGGAGCTGGAAGCACTAATAGACCTGGGAGAAATCATGGAGAGCATCAGCTCCATGCAGGCGGGGAAGGCACGGGGACCTGACGGGTTCCCAGCAGACTTCTACAAAAAATTTGCACCAGTCCTGGTCCCACACTTAAGGGACATGTTCGCGGACTCACTGGCAAGAGGCACCCAGCCCCCCCACGCTAGCGCAGGCCACAATTTCACTGATACCCAAAAAAGATAAAGACCTGATGGAATGCGGATCATACAGACCCTTTTCACTGCTGAACGTGGATGCGGGCAATCTTGTATTCTACAAGGCTCATGGGGAGGCGAATTGGTCCGCCCCATAGGTCTCGTGCAGGTTATAACAATAGCTCTCTCAGGCTAACCTCTCAATCTAACTCTTCCATTATTGTTTGACATCCATTTTGTCTTCAGTATCTTGGGATGTTTATTAATAATGGTGCTATAACATTGCAAGTTACTCTTGGTTGCATTCAGCAGAGGTTGGAATGACCACACAACAACAATCTGCACAAATCACTAATAGCCGAAGGCAAGGTTTACCAAACTCAGAGCCGCGACCCGCAGGTGGGTCGTGACATTCCCTGTCACGGGAGAAGTGCCCAAAGGCTGTGATCGGCTTTTAAAAATGCGTGCCCCCTCAGGCGGATCCGGCAGTGCGTGGGCCTGGAGGCCAGCGAGGCAGACTGCCTCTTTCTATCATCAGCACGCTGTCCCAGTACCATCTCCTTCTAATGTTAGCGTGCTGTCCCAGTACCGTCTCCTCCTGACGCAACGCGCTGTCCCAATACCGTCTCCTTCCAATGTCAGCGCGCTGTCCCAGTACCGTCTTCTCCTGACGTCAACGTGCTGTCCCAATACCGTCTTCTTCCAACATCAGCGCGCTGTCCCAGTACCGTCTCCTCCTGATGTCAGCGCGCTGTCCCAGTACCGTCTCCTCCTGATGTCAGCGTGCTGTCCCAGTACTGTCTCCTCCTGACATCAGCGTGCTGTCCCAATACCGTCTCCACCTGATGTCAGCGTGCTGTCCCAGTACCGTCTCCTCCTGATGTCAGCGTGCTGTCCCAGTACTGTCTCCACCTGATGTCAGCGTGCTTTCTCAGTACCGTCTCCACCTGACGTCAGGGTGCTGTCCCAATACCGTCTCCACCTGATGTCAGCGTGCTGTCCCAGTACCGTCTCCACCTGATGTCAGCGTGCTTTCCCAGTATCGTCTCCTCCTGATGTCATCGTTCTGTCCCAGTACCGTCTCCACCTGATGTCAGCGGGCTTTCCCAGTACCGTCTCCTCCTGACGTCAGGGTGCTGTCCCAGTACCGTCTCCACCTGATGTCATCGTGCTGTCCCAGTACCGTCTCCTCCTGATGTCATCGTGCTGTCCCAGTATCGTCTCCTCCTGATGTCAGCGTGCTGTCCCAGTACTGTCTCCTCCTGACGTCAGGGTGCTGTCCCAGTACCGTCTCCACCTGATGTCATCGTGCTGTCCCAGTACCGTCTCCTCCTGATGTCAGCGTGCTGTCCCAGTACTTTCTCCTCCTGACGTCAGGGTGCTGTCCCAGTACCGTCTCCACCTGATGTCATCGTGCTGTCCCAGTACCGTCTCCTCCTGTTGTCAGCGTGCTTTCCTAGCACCGTCTCCTCCTGATGTCAGCGTGCTTTCCCAGTACTGTCTCCTCCTGTTGTCAGCGTGCTGTCCCAGTACCGTCTCCTCCTGACGTCAGCGTTCTGTCCCAGTACCGTCTCCACCTGATGTCAGCGTGCTGTCCCAGTACTGTCTCCTCCTGACATTAACCCGTGGGACCTGAAGGTCTGTTGGTGTGTGCCACGAAGGTCGTTTGGCGTGGGTCACAATGGTCGGCCAGTTGGTAAAAATGTGTTCCGGGGAAAATGGTTTGAAAAACACTGGTCAATGGTTCACCTGTATCACTTGCTTATGCAAACTTATGTAGCTTCTTTGGCATGGAAATTTTCTTAGAATCATAGAATCCCTACAGTGTAGAAGGGGACCATTCGGCCCATCGATTCTGCCCCGACCCTAGTAAAGAGCAGCCTACAGGCCCAATCCCTGCTCTAGCCCTGTACTCCCATCCACCTTTTGGACACTAAGGGGCAATTTAGCATGGCCAACCCACCTAACACGCACATCTTTGGACTATGGGAGGAAAACAGAGCACCCGAAGGAAACGCACGCAGACACGGGGAGAAAGTGCTAACTCCACACTGACAGTCACCAGAGGTTGGAATCGAACCTGGGTCCCTGGGTCTGTGAGGCAGCAGTGCTAACCATTCTGCCACAGTGCCGCCTCAATTCTTCTTCGAGAAACTCGGGTTTCAGAAATATTTTGATCAATGAAGCTCTTCAGCAATCATATTCCAATTATTTTTCTTTAATTATTTTCTGATGAATCAGAAATTAAGACATTTAATCGGAGCTGTCAAAAGACAGTTCTTCAGAACTAGAAAGGTTCCATTCCAAAGAATACAGAGGGATTCACACTGAATGGAAAAGCAGCCACAACATATAAACTGAGGGTCTTTGATCTATCAATTTCTACCCCTGTAAACACCAACTAATTGTCTGTGTCAAGCTAAGATCCTTATCAACTTTATGTGTAATTTCCCACATTTAATACATTTCCTCTGCCATAAAAGAAGCTGTCAGCCATGTCTGTCAGCAGTGATTAGATCAAAATGTCGAATTTTTCAGCTGCTCCCTCAGTCGCGTTGTAAAACTGTCGACTCTTTGCTGTGACATGTTGCAGGAAGGTTTAGCTTCATTGTCCTTTAATTAGGGAAGATTTGCCTCTTGCAGTTAGACCTATGGCTTGAGTCACTGGGCATGAAACTCCAGCACTGATCTGAAAGACGATAATTTAGGTGATGTGTGCTCTGATGAGGCACTGACCCAGCGCCTGCTTGAGGATAGCCCCAATTGCTCTCTGACTGAATTATATGGTCCCAGACACCCAAATCCCTGTTGAGCCTTCAATTTTTATCTATTGTACAGACATAGGTTGCTGGAACAGTCAAGAACAACTCAGCTATAGAATCATCACAGTGGATGGTAGACCAAGTTTGACTGTTTCAGAGACACTACGAGTACTTCATCCCATTCTTATACGAAGCATTTTCATGATAGGTGTGACATTAAATATAATGTGCCAATTGCAATTAGTATCATGGGTACGTTACCCACTGGTATCCTTGTTAATGCGCTCACCATAGCAACATGAAATGTTAATATAGTTTACTGGGTGATCCAGCAGTTTAGGAAAAAGATGACTTAAAAACAATACCGACCGCCATGACCTGAATCAGTCTACATTTTCGAAAAAGAACTGAAGTCCCTATTCATCACCAAATTTGTTGTCGAGCAATTTTGGCCTGGATCTTGTGATTAGTGAATGAACAGTGTTGGCCGTTCATTAAACGTAAATTCACTTTGGTTTTTTTAAGGGACGTCTGCGATGGAAGTTGTAGTATTTAGAAATCCATTTTAGCATGGTGCTCTTTAGAGGAGATATGTGACCAGTGTGAACAGGGCAAGCAACTATATGTTTCCTGAACCAAATCAGAATGAAGAATCCTTAATGAGGCATGCAGTCTCTATACACAAGTTGGAATATAAAATTTAAGATCAAATCAGATACAAAATGTGAAATATAGAGGAAGAAAAGATGAGATTGAAAAAATAGAGATATACAAGAGACAAAAGAAAAAGCAAAAGGAAACAGGCTTTTTAATTTAAACAAAATCTCCAATTCTGAAGCAATGAGGCTGCGTACGTGTTAAAGTAAATTTTCAGGGCCAGAGAGACTGCTTGGTTGTAATTAAGACTGACCACACATTAAAAACTCACTTTCGAGGGCAGCATGGTGGCGCAGTGGTTAGCACTGCAGTCTCACGGTGCTGAGGTCCCAGGTTCGATCCCGGCTCTGGGTCACTGTCCGTGTGAAGTTTGCACATTCTCCCCGTGTTTGCGTGGGTTTTGCCCCCACAACCCAAAGATGTGGAAAGTAGGTGGATTGAACATGCTAAATTGCCCCTTAATTGGAAAAATGAATTGGGTACTCTAAATTTAAAAAAGAAAAATTCACTTTCGCTGGAATGGACAAGCCAATTGTTTTTTCGTTGGAGTATGGCGTAGAGGTAGAAGATCAGCCATGATCATGCTGAATGGCGGAGCAGGCTCAAAGGGCTGGATGGCCTACTCCTGCTCCTATTTTCTATGTTTCTTACATGCATAGTGGGTATCCAACACGCAAGGGACACGCCTTCACGGTGTACCAAGTGTTTTAATGCTGATCTCTCAGTGAGATACCATATAACAAAGCTCCTGCAAGAGTAACTCAGAATAGCTTCCTGATTATCAAATTTTATTGCTTAAGTGTGGTCACGGAAGTTAGCTGTCCAATTTACTCTTTGTTAATGTTGATTATCTTTACCACAAAATCCAGGTCATCGTTTCCTAATATTTTCACATCCTTGTAGGTTGTCCTGCCATGTTACAGGATATTCAGCAACCTGAATGCAAGGGATGAATCCATATATTTGTGTTGCAGTCAAAAAATATTTATTGCAGCAAAGCTGACCTGGCCGATTCCTTCATTCCAATGGGTAACTAAAAAGGTTACATATTAACCTTTACTCTGTAACTCACTGTGGTGAGTAAGATTGATCTACATGCGAGTAGTACTGATTTCAAACATCATGGCCCCAATTTTATGGCGTGGCTCATGTCTCATCCACCACCACCCCTCTCCCCTCACCCCCCACCATCCCCATGAGGATGCGGCAGGAAATTTAAATTGCCGTTTACTTGAGTGGGACTGTATGAAGACCCAGAAGGCCTGAATAGTCAAGTAAACGGTGGATTACTTAAGGTCAAAGGAAATGGCCGCTACTGAGGCATACACACCCGTCGGGACTACCAGAATGTCGGGCCCTGTCTGGGGCCGGATTTTATATGGTCTAATAATTAGCCTAAGCTGGATAGACCTCGGCCCACTAGCAGGGAAGCTCGTATTCCACAGGCCCCATGGGGAGATCGATTAGGGTATCCCTGTAGCCTCGTAAGGGTTATTTCAACCAGTAATATCCCACTGGCCTGGAGGGATTGTAAAATACTGGCCCATTATTTAATTCAATTTCACTGATTCTTTATCCTTCCAGTTAATCTGGAACAGGCTTGCTGAAATAGCAAGCAATGGTCTGTAGCACCAAATCCGGAAGAAGTTATAGTTGGACTACAGCCTGGAACTGAATTTCTATACGCTCAATTTTTAATGCAGACCTCAAAGTCTGGAACCTCTCTTACACTTTACACCCTAGTTCCCATTCAATCTATGCACATTCAAAATTATGCCCTCGCAATATCCCGCACGGGTATTGCGGGGTGATTCTCATGGAGTACGAGCTCCTCCATTGAGCGGCGGGGGAACGCGATTTAGCAACGTATACAAAGTCAGCCAGTAAGGTACCAACCAGAGGGAGACCTGGTGGGGATCTATCAGGAAGTGCATAAACCGTAATTGTAAATTAATCGAAGTTCTTTATTTTAGTTGGTATGGACTCCCTGTGTGACGAGAGTGGGATTTGAAGGCTTTCTCCTCAAAGTTCTCGGAGTTGACCTTTGAACCTGTGGGGCACAAGGGTTGTTCTGGTGAAGGGCCAGGCAGTCGCGTTAAGGGACCTTCAGAACAGGTACCCAGGATTGCCCAAAATGAAGATGCTGGCGAGAAGTTAGGTCTGGTGGCTGGGTTTGGACACAGATATCAAGACGTTGGCCCAACAGACCTGGCAAGAGCAACCAAAAGCTGCCCACGGCGGCACCCCTACACACCGGGGCGCCCTTGGGATTGCGCACATGCCGATTTCACCAGTCCATTCCTGGGTTCGATGTTTCTCGTCCTGGTGGACGGCCACTCCAAGTGGCTGGAGGTTCACAAGATGGCAAAAATCATCTCCTGGGCCACCGTTGAGCGATTGTGCATTTCTTTTTTCACCAGTGGAATCCCAGAGACGCTCGTGACAGATAATAGTGCCTCTTTCATGAGTGAAGAATTTACCGCTTTCATGAAAGGCAACAGGATTCGGCATGTCCACACTGCTCCACTGAATTGTAAATAAATCAAAGTTCTTTACTTTATTCAGCAAGGACTCCCCATGTCCTTATGAAATTATCTTGCATATACATATTTTTCATTATGTGCCGGTTTTTCCATGCAGGATTTTGAGGCAACAAAGAAACGATGGGTTAAAGTTTCAATAGTGGTGAACAGGGAGTTGGAGGAATGGAATGGCCCCCCCCCCCCCTTTTTCCTGTTCTAGGGCAACATAGAATTGCAATTTAAACTCCCACTGAAGGTAAAGTCACACCAATAAGAGCAATCTAGCATGAAATAGACCTCAATCATATATCTTGATTTCCTGGCTTCAGGCTGTCTCTGGGCTCAGCTGGCTAGTAAAGGAAGGTGATGCAAGACAGAGGCAGTCATTCGAACTAGTTCAAAGAGGAGCCTGGTGTCTGAGAAGACGAGAGAAATGCAAGATTTACAGCCTTGATTGTAGGCGTCTGAGAAATGATCCTACAGAAACATGCAAAGTAGTAGTCAGGATTAAAAGGAAAATCTTAAAAATTGCTTTCAACTAAATTACAGGAATAACGTAAAGAAGGAGAGGTTCAAAGTGGAACTTAGGTCAGGAATTTGTTCAAATAAAGTGATCAACACATGGCGACTTCAAAGTTAAGTGGACGAAGCAAAAGTATTTAAGAAACAATTAGGTGCCACCACGTGAGCAGCTTAGACTCCGACTGGATGGAGGAGAGAAGGTGAGCTGAATCGACATCCTTGTCCACATTTATCATGTGAGCTTATACTGTAGGTGAACAACACAAAACCACAGATGTTTCTGAAGCAACTTATTGTGCTTTATTTACTATTATCAGATAGTATTGCTACTTTTTGTGGTTTTAATTTTCTGATGTGTAATTTTAGTCCTTTTGTTCTGTTGAGATTTGAAAAAAATGTTCATTAGATGAGGGTGTTGCTGCAAGTTTGACATTTATTGTCTTTTATTGCCTATGAGAAGGTGGTGAGCCACTGTCTTGATACACAGCAGTCCGTGTGGTGTAGGTAGTCCCACAGTGCAGATGGGTTGGAAGTTCCAGCCTTTGATTTAGTTATGAGGAATGAGCCAAGATATATTTCCAAGTAAATGGCATTTGGCTTGGGACGTCTCGGTGGCACAGTGGTTAGCACTGTTGTCTCACAGCACCAGGAACCCGGATTTAATTTCAACCTTGGGCCACTGACTGTGCGGAGTTTGCACGCTCTCCTCATGCCTGCGTGGGTTTCTCTGGGTACTCTGGTTTCCTCCCACGACCCAAAGTTGTGCAGTTATGTGGATTGGCCATCCTAAACTGCTCCGCAGTGTCCAAAGATGTGAGATTAACAGGTTAAGGGGATAGGGAGGGGAGTGGGCCTAGGTAGAGTGCTCTTTCAGAGGGATGGGTCAAATGGCCTCCTTCTGCAGTGAAGAGATTCTAAGGATTCAATGGAAGCTTGTTCTCAAGTGGCTGCTGTCCTTGCCCTTCTAGACAGTAGTGGCCACTGGTTTGGCAAGATGCCCCAATGCATTTTGTTGATGGTACATGTTTCAGATGGGGATTGTGCTGCTGGTGGGACGAGAGAATCCCACCGCCAACGAACGGCCAGAGAATTCCGATCGAGATCTTCAGCTGAATGGTGCTGCTGACTGAGTATAGGTGAATAGGCTATTGATGAATATGTGATGTATAATGGCACTGTTGACACCTTCCACAACTTTGCTATTGATTGACAGTAGATTGATGAGGTGGCAATTACCTGGATTGGATTTGCCCTGCTTTTTGTGGACAGAACATACCTGGACATGGCCCATTTTGTCAGGTAAGTATTTGGCATTATTGTAGCTGTACTGGAACAACTTGGACAGTGGTGCAACCAATTCTGGAGTGCAAAGTTTCAGCACGAATAGCTGAATGTTGCCAAGGTCAATAGCCTTCGCTGTATCTTCAGCTGTTTCTTTTTATCACATTCTGTGAATTGAAAATAGGCATCTGTGATGCTGGGGACTTCAAGAGGAAGCGTAAGGTGGTTGCGAATACTTCAGACTTGTCTTTTGCACAGTCGTGCTGAGCTCCACCATCAGATGCGAATGGTCATGGAAGCTTGTCCTCCCATGAGTTATTTAATTGCCTACCACCATTCAAACCTGGACATCGCAAGACTGCACAGCTTCGATCTGAACTGTTTGTTATGATATCATTGAGCTCTGTCTATGGCACACTGCTTCAATGTTCAACAATATGGGGGGGCTGGATTTTCCATTTGGGAGAGTAAAATGCTCCACCGGAACAGAGTACCGTAAAATTAGCATTCCCGTTTGGGGCGTTATTTGTTCCAAGATTCAGGACATGCAAATGGGCCAGCACTCTACCATTGTGAATTGGAAACAATTCCCATTGACTCTGGTGGTGTAACCGCTGGGGTCGGAATTTATGCTAAAGAGTCTGACAAACTGGAGCTGCTTAGAAGCGCTCCATTCACCACACACTCAGTCCAGCCACAAAGTTGACGCAGAGACGTGTCATGTGAGATTACCTTTAAGAAATGGGGGTTTATAAAATAGCTGTAGTGGATGTGCCTTTAAGAAATGGGTGTTTATCAGTGATGTCAGAGTGTGGGTGGAGCTGAACTGTCTGACTGCTTTTACTTTTGCTTTGGGCTCGCAGCTTCAGGGTGTGTTTTAGTTTCGTTTTAGATTTGGAGAAGCTACAGTCACAGCAAGATGTGTATGAATCTTCGCAAGCTAAAGAATGTTCATTTGGTGATTTCAAAGTGGTAACTGTTCTCAGTAGTGAAGTTAAACCTGCCTTTCTGTAAAAAGGCTTCTTTTTTTCTTATGGGTTTTTCAAGAAAAGATTAAGAGTTACTTAGAGAGTTCTGTATTGTTTGGGGGATTTATTGGTGTTGATAGTTGTTAAGATGTTTACTGTGGGTTTATAAAGTGATAACTGGTTTCATAAATAAACATTGTTTTAATTTAAAAGTACTGTGGATCTCTGTTGCATCACACCTACATTTGGCCTGTGTTCTCCCCATAACCACAATCTATTCAAAGTTGTGGGTCAGGTGAACTCCATGATACACTTTGGGGTTCTCTAAACCCTGGCCCATCACAGAAGACCTACCCCTCCCACCCCTGATTTTGGGAGTTCGAAGTGGATGGACCCTTTGCTCGATGCCAATGAGGAGAGGAGGGGAATGCTCTTCTCCAGGGTGGGCCGCAGACACAAGCCTGCCCTCCTGAACAGCATCTGTGAGGAGGTGGCAGAGGCAGTCAGTGCTGTCACCTCACCAGAAGGAGACAACTCATGATCCTGAGGGGTGGGTGTCACTGGTGAGACCTGTGCTCTGAGAGAGGCAGGGCGTTAGGCTGGGTTCCAAAGGCCATGGTGCAGATGTCCTTTGGTTGGGGTGAGCTCTGCTAATTCTCTGCTTCCTCTGCATTTCTGAGGAGTGCCAACACCTGGTGGGCCGCCTATTGAGCAAGGCCACACCCATCCACTTGATGATACTGCTGGGGTATGAGGGTTTCCGGAGAGGCACCCTGGGAGGGCTCCAACATCGCCAGATGCTTACTGAGCATTTACAGGACACAGAGAGCAGATAGTGATGTGACCATCCGGGAGGCTGTAAGTAGCAGCGGTGGGGTGTGTGTAAATCACATACTGCAGTAATGGTGGTCTGAGTGGGACACCCCCAGTCCACGGACTTGGCACCAAGTTATTCCCCGTCACTCCTCCCTGGCCCAGGCAGCCACCCCACAGCAAGCCTTACAAGTTTTGAGAGTATTTTTATCCTCGCTCCCCCTCAACAGCCAGGCAACCAGGACCCTGCTTGTAAATACTTGCACCAATTTGGCTCACACAACTTCCACCTGAGAGGGGTGGAGCATCACAGAGGGGTGGAGCATGCAGTGTCCAACCCGTTAATGATATTTAAATCCATGCAAATTACGGTTTTGCACGGACCCGGCCGCACGGGGTATGAACTTCAGAAACGCCGCAGGCAGGGGACCGGAGCATGACATTGGAATTGGCACCAGGTGCAAATCGTGATTTTTCCATTGGGTGCTATTCTCCGCCCGATCGCAATTCCTGCTGGTGGCGGGAAGCGGAGAATTCACTCCAGGATTTAATGTTTTACTTTTTTTTCAATAACATTTCATTGAGGTATTTTTTGGTTTGACAACAACAACAACAAAATAAATAATGTACATGAATCTATAAACATAGTGCAAAAGCCGTCTTCCTCCTTTACAGGTCCCACCTTTATTAACCCCCTACTCTAATCTAAACTAACCCCCCTCCTTTCTGCTGACGATTAATTTTCCGTAAAGAAGTCGACGAATGGTTGACACCTCTGGGAGAACCCTAACATTGACGCTCTCAAGGCGAACTTCTCCAAACAGAGAAAGCTAGCCATGTCAGATAGCCAGGCCTCCGGCTTCGGGGGCTTTGAGTCCCTCCAAGCTAATAATATCCATCTCCGGGCTACCAGGGAAGCAAAGGCCAGAACGTCTGCCTCTTTCTCCTCCTGGATTCCTGGATCTTCAGACATCCCGAAAATCGCCACCTCTGGACTCGGTGCCACCCTTGTTTTTAACACCGTGGACATGATATCTGCAAACCCCTGCCAGACCCCCTAAGCTTTGGACATGTCCAGAACATGTGGACATAGTTCGCTGGCCCTCCCGCATACTTTGCACACCTATCTTCTACCCCAAAGAACCTGCTCATCCAGGCCACTGTCATGTGAGCCCGGTGAACAACCTTGAATTGTATCAGGCTGAGCCTGGCACATGTTGTGGACACTCTACTCAACGCGTCCGCCCATAGACCATCCTCTATCTCTCCTCCCAACTCCTCTTCCCACTTGCGCTTCATCTCCTCAGTCTGTATCTCCTCTGACCCCATAACTTCCTTGTAAATGTCAGAGACCCTCCCTTCTCCCACCCACCCTCTGGAAACCACCCTGTCCTGTATCCCCCTTGGTGGTAGGACCGGGAAGGTTGAAACCTGCCTACGTAGGAAGTCCCGCACCTGTAGGTACCTGAATTCATTTCCCAACGCCAATCCAAATTTCTCCTCCAGCTCCCTCAAGCTAGGAAAGCTCCCCTCTATAAACATATCCCGTATCCTCTCAATCCCTCTCTGCTCTCTGCCATCTCCAAAACCCCTCGACCATCCTTCCCGGGGCAAACCGGTTATAATTACAGATTGGAGACCAAACCGATGCTCCCTCTGCTCCCACATGTCTCCTCCATTATCCCCAAACTCTCAGGGCCACCACCACGAGGCTGGTGGAGTACCGTACCGGCAGGAACGGCAGAGGCGCCGTTATCAACACCCCTAAGATGGTGCCCTTACATGAAGCCGCCTCCATACACTCCCATGCCGAGCCCCCCCCCCCCCCCCCCCCCCCCACCGCACCCCACCCACTTCCTGATCATGGCTATATTCGCCGCCCAGTAGTAATTACTGAAGTTTGGCAGCGCCAGCCCGTCCTCTCCCCGGCTCCGCTCAAGTATCCCCCTCTTTACTCGCGGGGTCTTGCCCGCCCATACAAAGCCATCTCCGGGCTACCAGGTCAACTTTGTTGACCTGTTTAAAAAAGGACTGCGGAATAAAGACGGGGAGACACTAAAACACAAACAGGAATCTCGGGAGGACCGTCATCTTCACCGTCTGCTCCCTCACAGCTAGTGACAACGGGAGCGTGTCCCACCTCTGATAATCGTCCTTCATTTGGTCCACTAGTCGGGCCAGATTTAGTTTGTGCAGCCGTTCCCATTCCCGCGCCACTTGGAATCCTAGGTACCGAAAGCTTCCACCTACCACTCTAAACGGCAGTTCCCCCCAGTCGCCTCTCCTGTCCTCTCGCCTGGACCGCAAACATCTCACTTTACCCCATATTTAGTTTATATCCTGAAAACCGGCCAAATTCCCCTAAAACCCTCATGATTTCTCCCATCCTCTCTGCTGGGTCCGATGCATACAGGAGCAGGTCGTCTGCGTAAAGCGAGACTCTGTGTTCCACCACCCCCTGGACCAGCCCCCTCCAGCCCCTTGAGGCCCTCAGTGCAATTGCCAGCAGCTCTATGGCTAACGCGAACAACAGTGGGGAGAGGGGGCATCCCTGTCTCATACCCTGATGCAGCCTAAAATCGTCCGATGTTGTCCTATTCGTCCATACGCTCGCCACAGGAGCCTGATACAGCAACCTGACCCATCAATAAAGCCCCACCCAAATCCGAACCATCCCAGTACCTCCCACAGATATTCCCATTCTACTCGATCAAAGGCCTTCTCTGCGTCCATTGCGACCACTACCTCCACCTCCCAACCTTCCGGGGGCATCATGATCACGTTTAATAGGCTTCCTACATTGGCCACTAACTGTCTTCCCTTAACAACACCCTCTGGTCCTCCCCAATAATGTCTGGAACACAATCCTCAATCCTAGAGGACAAAATTTTGACCAGCAGTTTGGCGTCCATATTCAATCAGGATATCAGCCTGTAGGACCCTCACAGCTCCTGGTTCTTGTCCCGCTTCAGGATGTGCGGAATCATGGCCTGTGACATCGTCGGGGGAAGCACCCCTCTCTCCCTTGCCTCATTGAATGTCCTCATCAACAACGGCCCCAATATCCCAGATAACTTTTTATAGAACTCCACTGGGTACCTGTCCGGCCCAGGACTTTACCCGACTGCATGGCCTTCTGACCCTCCGCTATCTCTTCCATCCCGATCGGGGCCCCCAGCCCCTCTACCAGCTCCCCGTCCACCTTTGGGAAATTCAGCCCCCTAAGAAGTGCTTCATCCCTTCCGGCCTCATTGGGGGTTCCGACTCATACAAACTACTATAAAACTGCTTAAACGCCTTATTCACCCCTGCTGAGCCTCCAACCAAGTTCCCATCTCCATCCTTTACTTTCCCTATCTCCCTGGCTGCCTCCCTCTTTCTAAGCTGCCATGCAAGCATTCTGCTGGCCTTCTCTCCATGCTCATAAATCACCCCCCTAGCCTTGTCTCAGCTGGTCCACCGCCCTCCCTGTGGTAAACAAGCCGAACTCCGCCTGTAGCCTCCACCGTTCCCTTAAAAGCCCTGCCTCAGGGGTCTCCGCATACCTCCTGTCGACCTGTAGTATCTCCTTTACCAGTCGGTCCGTCTCTGCCCTGTCTACCTTCTCCCTGTGGGCCCATATCGAGATCAGCTCCACTCTAACCACCGCCTTTAATGCTTCCCAGACCACCGCGGCCAAAATTTCCCCCGTGTTGTTGACTTTCAGGTAGTTCTGAATACATTTCCTCAGCCGCCCGCACACCTCTTCGTCAGCTAAAAGACCTATGTCTAGCCTCCGGTGGGGGCGCTGGTTAGTGTCTTTACTAACCTGTAGGTCAACCCAGTGCGGGTCATGGTTTGAGATTGTGATCGCCGAGTACCCCGTGTCCACCACCCCTGCCAGTAAAACCCTGCTCAGAATAAAGAAATCAATCCGGGAGTACACTTTATGCACGTGTGATTAGAAGGAGAACTCCTTCACCCTCGGCTGCCCAAATCTCCATGGGTCCAGTCCCCCCATCTGCTCCATGAACCCTTTTAGTTTCTTTGCCAGTGCTGGCACCCTGCCCATTTTTGAGCTTGACCGGTCTAAACCAGGGTCAATAACTGTGTTGAAGTCTCCTCCCATGACCAACTTATGCAAATCCAGGTCCGGTATCTTCCCCAGCATCCTCTTTATAAACTCCACATCGTCCCAGTTTGGCGCATACACATTTACTCGTACCACCCGCACTCCCTCCAATTTCCCACTGACCATAATGTACCAGCCTCCCACATCCGAAACTATTCTTCCCGCCTCAAACACCACCCGCTTGTTGATCAGGATCGCAACCCCTCTAGTCTTCGAGTCGAGTCCCGAGAGTAAAACCTGTCCAACCCAACCTTTCCTTAATCTAATCTGGTCATCTACTCTAAGGTGCGTCTCCTGCAGCATTACCACATCCGCTTTCAGTCCTCTCAAATGTGCGAACATGTGTGCCCTCTTGACCGGTGCATTTAGCCCTCGTACATGCCAGGTGATCAGCCTAGTTGGGGGGAGCGCTTCACCGAGCAGCCATCACCTTTCTTGGGCCAGTCTCCAGTCCGTGCCCCGCACCTCCACCGGCCCGCCCCCAGGCAGCCTCCGCCCCCGACTCCTCTCTGTCCCTCAGCAACAGTCCTTCCCTCGTCAGCAGAACATTTTCCCCCCCTCCCCCCTAGTAACAGCAGAATGTAAATCGACCCCTTTGATAAGCCTAGCATCTGCTCACCCCCAACTACGCTTCCATGAGCTAGCCCGCCCAGCTAGCTTGATGGCCCCCATCCCTAGTGCCAGACATTCTCCTACCTATTGTTCCTTCTCCACCCTCCACCCCGGTCATACACACATATTCAGATGACAAACAATCCCAACACAATTGACCGACAGAAAAAAAAAATGCTAAACAAAGAAAAGATCAAGCAAGAGGTCCAGCATCTAAACAAACACACCTCCAACCCCAACATGGCAAGTGTAAACCTTAACTCACTCAGCTCTGCAACTGGCCCCAAATCAATACAGAAGGCATTAGCAAATAGCGTTCGCAAAACGAAAAACGAGAAACTTTTTAAAACATGAACATTGCAGCAAAGTTCAAAAGTTCTCAGTCCGCCACCAGTCCTTTCCTCTTCGCGAAGTCCAGCGCTTCCTCAGGCAACTCAAAATAAAAATGTTGCTCCTCGTACGTGACCCAGAGAAGGGCCGGATACAGCAGTCTGAACTTCACCTTTTTCTTAAAAAGGGTCAACCTGATCTGGTTAAACCCCGCTCTTCTCCTGGCCACCTCCGCACTCAGGTCCTGATAGATCCGCAGGATACTGTTCTCCCATTTACAGCTCTGTGTCTGCTTGGCCCACTGTAAAATACGCTCCTTGTCCAAATACCTGTGGGATCTCACCATCATTGCCCTCGGGGGTCTCCCATTCGCGGCTTCCTCGCGAGCGCTCTGTGAGCCCTGTCCACCTCCAAGGGTCAGAAGAATGCCCCATCCCCCAGCAGCTTCTCGAACATGTCCGCTATGGATGCCCCAGCGTCCGTTCTTTCGGACCCGTCCGGGAGCCCAACAATCCTCAAGTTCTGCCGGCGGGACCTATTCTCTAGGTCCTCCACCTTCTCCAGGAGCCTTTTCTGCTGGTCTCTCAGCATCCCCTCAGGCTCACAACTGAGTGAGGTACTGATGGAGTGCTGCATGATCAGAGGTGCTCTACCAGATGAGACATTAAATTCAGGTCTGTTTGCTCTATCAGATGCTTGCAAGTGATCCCGTGGTACTATTTCAAAGAAGAGCAGGGGAGTTCTCCGGTTGTCCTGACCAATATTTATCCCTCAATAAATGTCACCAAAATCTGATTATATCTGGTCATTATCACATTGCTGCCTGTGGGAGCTTGCTGTGCACAAACTGACTTTTGCAACTCCCATGTTACAACCGTGAACACGCGTGGTATTTCCCTGGCCCTGGCACACTGGCAATGCCAGGATGCCACCCTGCCCAGAGGGCAAGCACCTGGGGGCTTCCAATCCCCTGGAAAACCCCCATGAATACCGTTCTGTCTGGTCCCAGTTCGTGAAGACCAGCACTGAACAGCGCTCACCCGATGTCTCCAAGGATTAGGTTCCACACTTAGGTTAGATATCGGGAATGCATATTACAGTAAGACTAGCTGTCTCACCCTAATATGCAGATTCTCCAGAAAGTGATCTTGCCCACAATGGGCGGGGTTCACATTGCGACATCTCATGAGATCGCATCGGATTACATGAGGCGTGGCGAGCTGGGTAGGTCCCCGTATTTCCCGGCCGCACGGCACAGCTTCGCACTGCTTTTCGGACAACAGATCGCACCCCAAGTTTCCATTTACATGCTTGCTACAAATGGCTCGATGGATATTCTTCTTGCTCTGTTTATAGTTTCACTAACGGCAATCAGAAGAATCTTTTCCTCATCACATATTCCACAGAAATGCTCTGCGGATTACCTCCTTGTAATGAAATACATTAGATATCCACCAGAATCACAGAGCTTCAGAGATTTTGCAAAAACAAGCATTCTGTGCAAAAGTGTGAAAGATGTTGATCTGCATAGGGCAACTGAGTTCCTTCAAGATAAAAGGGGAGACAGTTTTATATGTGCTTACCAGCCATTGTTGGAACAACTAAGATTCTTCAGGCTGTTGCTAATGCAAGCAATTGGTTTCAAGTGCTTAAAACCTGCCCCAAAACAGACACTTTAATTATCCCCAGCACTATTTATATACATTTGAGGAACTCCAACTGAAGCAGTACTACACGCAGCAAAGTGTGGAAATTCACAGGGCTTACTACAGGATGTTACACCAGACCAATTCGCTTGCCTTAGTTATTCTCACACTCGAAAAGATTGTAAATCTCCAACCATTCCTTTCCACCTTAGTGGAAGGCAAGCAGACGTGATGAAGTTACAATGTGCTATGGTGAGGTAGTGGACATTATGCAGCACATTCTCAGTTCCCACACTAGGAAAACAAAAACAAGTAATCATAACTTTGTTTAACAGCCGTTTAGGGCTGACTGTTTTCGGCAGTTTATTGATATCAGACTTTTGAGCTTCAACAGCAATACCTTATAAAGTCAGCAACTGGCTATAAACAACGAACTGACATCATTACACTTCACAGCTTAGATGTGAGATTTTGCCCCAAACAAATTTGGGGAGGAGTGATTCAGTGCCGCTGCAGAATGCATTTAAAATGACATCCTGCTAATCCTGAAAATGTTATGGGATGCTCAAACTCATAGTGCAACAGCACATGATTCAAATTATCTGGCAGAATAATTGAAACACACCTTTTATAAGCTGATAGTTTCACTTGAAGTGATTGCTTTATAACTGCTAGGTTCCACAAACATTGTACAATGATTGAAATGGTAAAATGACATGAACAGAGTGGCAGATATATGGGTCACTTAGAGCTTATAAGTATAAGGTGGCACGGTTGCACAGTAGTTAGCACAGGGATCTGGGTTCAATTCCAGCCTTCGGTGACTGTCTATGTGGAGTTAGCACATTCTCCAGTGTCTGTGTGGTTTTCCTCCACAATCTAAAGACGTGCAGGTTAGGTGGATTGGCCATGCTAAAACATTGCAACTTTGTGATCAAAAATGCCTGGTGGGCGCACAGGCATTTAAGGCTCTCCACCTTGTGCAACGAATTCTCTCTCTCTCTCCAGACGGCACGTCTGACTTCCCGGGTGCAGAGTTCTACGCACAGCTCCAATCGCTCCTCGCCCACAACCAGGAGGCATTTGAAGGCATGGGAACACTGCCATACACCTACCGAATTTGCCTCAAACCGGACGCCATCCCGGTCGTTCACGCACCTCGCAGGGTTCCTGCGCCACTTAAAGACCGCCTCAAGCAGCAGCTGCAGGATCTCCAGGACCAAGGGGTCCTATCCAGGGTCACGGAGCCCACGCCATGGGTCAGCTCCACGGTGTGTGTCAAGAAGCCCTCTGGCGAGCTCTGCATCTGTATAGACCCCAAAGACCTCAATAATATTATTATGAGGGAACATTATCCCATACCCAAACGGGAGGAGATCACCAGTGAAATGGCCCAGGCAAAGATATTCACGAAACTGGATGCTTCTAAAGGATTTTGGCAGATCCAACTGGACCCGTCCAGCCGAAAGCTATGTACCTTCAACACCCCTTTCGGCAGATTCTGCTACAACCGGATGCCATTCGGCATCATCTCGGCATCCGAGGTCTTCCATAGAATCATGGAGCAGATGATGGAAGGCACCGAAGGGGTGCGCGTATATGTGGACGATGTAATCATCTGGTCCACCACACCGCAGGAGCACATACATCGTCTCCAACGTGTTTTTGCCCGCATACGGGAAAACGGCCTGCGCCTCAACCGAGCCAAGTGCTCCTATGGCTAGACCGAGTTGAAGTTCCTGGGGGACCATATCTCCCGGTCAGGGGTCCGTCCGGATGCAGACAAGGTGAGCGCCATCACAGCCATGCCGCAGCCGGCCGACAAAAAGGCTGTCCTACGCTTCCTTGGCATGGTCAACTTCCTAGGGAAGTTCATTCCCAACCTTGCCTCCCACACGAAGACTCTGCGCCACCTCGTCAGAAAATCCACAGAGTTCCAGTGGCAACACACACACCAGCTGAAATGGGAGGAGCTCAAACGCAAACTCACTACGGCACCAGTGTTGGCGTTTTTTGACACGTCTCGTGCCACCAAAATCTCAACTGATGCCAGCCAATCCGGCATTGGAGCAGTGCTCCTGCAGCGGGATGACACGGCATCATGGGCCCCGGTTGCCTATGCATCGTGGGCCATGACCCCTACAGAGCAGCGCTACCGCGCAAATCGAAAGAAATGCCTGGGCTTGCTAACCGGTTTAGACAAGTTCCACGATTACGTCTATGGTCTTCCACGGTTCACGGTCTAAACTGACCACCGCCCCCTGGTCAGCATAATAAACAAGGACCTGAACGAGATGACCCCTCGCCTCCAGCACATCCTACTTAAACTCAGGAGGTACGACTTCCAACTGGTCTACACTCCAGGGAAGGACCTCATCGTGGCGGATGCCCTATCCAGAGCAGTGAGCACGCCTCCAGATGCGGAGGGGTTCGTATGTCAGGTCGAGACACAGGTGGTTTTGACAGCGGCAAATCTGCCGGCTGACGACTCCAGTCTGGCCCGCATCCGCCGAGAGACTGCGGCCGACCCCCTTCTGCAGCGAGTGATGCGCCACATGACGGGAGGATGGCTCAAAGGGCAGTGCCCGCAGTTCTACAATGTACGAGACGACCTAGCCATCATTGATGGTGTCCTTCTGAAGCTGGACCGGATTGTGATTCCGCACAGCATGTGCCAGCTGGTTCTCGATCAACTACACGAAGGCCACTTGGGGGTCGAGAAGTGCAGACGGAGGGCCCGAGAGGCGGTATACTGGCTGGGCATCAGTGACGATATTGCCAACATGGTGCTCAACTATACAACCTGCCAAAGGTTTCAGCTGGCGCAACCACCTGAGACACTTCTGCCCCATGAGCTGGTGACGTCCCCCTGGGCGAAGGTGGGTGTCGACCTATTTCACGTGCTCGGCATGGACTATGTCATCATAGTTGATTACTTCTCAAACTACCCAGAAGTCATACGCCTGCACAATTTGATGTCGTCTGCTGTCATCAGGGCCTGCAAAGACACCTTTGCTCGCCACGGCATTCCGATGACTGTCATGTCGGACAATGGGCCCTGTTTTGCCAGCCATGAATGGTCGTCCTTTGCTGCTTCATATGGCTTCACACACGTGACGTCCAGCTCTCTGCATCCCCAGTCCAATGGAAAGGCGGAGAAGGTGTTCACATTGCCAAGCGGCTCCTCTGCAGGGCTGCTGCTGCCGGGTCGGACTTCTACCTCGCCCTGCTGGCCTATCGCTCGGCCCCACTAGCCACGGGTCTCTCACCAGCACAGCTGCTGATGGGTCACGCCCTCAGAACCACTGTGCCTTCCATCCTGGCACCAACAATAGACCATGCTCCGGTACTGCATAGGATGCAACTGCAGCGCGATCGCCAGAAGATATCGTACAACATACGGGCCACTGATCTTCCCTCCCTGGCCCCTGGAGACAACGTCCGCATCCACCTACCAGACGGTGGCTGGTCAGCAACTGCCGAAGTTCTCCGACGCGTGGCTCCCCGCTCGTTCCTGGTACGCATGCCGGATGGATCCGTGCGTAGGCGCAATCGCCGAGCCCTTCGCCTACTTCCACGCTCGCAACGGGACCCTACACAGATGCCGTGTCCTCCACTGGTTCCTGATAGCGACTTCGTGGAGCTGCCATATACCATGTCCCTTCTGTCGCCGCCCGTGGCCAGGCTCGCACCTCAGCCAGTGGTTCTCGACCCACCCTTGAGGCGGTCAACCCGAATTCGTCGCCCACCTACTAGACTGGACTTATGAGACTGTTCACACGTCAAACTTTAGCAACTACTGTTTTGTAACATGTCACTGTTTTATCATACCAGGCCTTGTTTGATCGGTCCAAATTTCAACGTTGTTCTTCTTTTGTTATGGTACAACCTCGTTAGCATGTCACACCTGACATCGCCCCTTGTATATAGTTACGCCACATGTACATGATGTAAATATCACGCACACACACCTTTAGCTGCACTCAGGACACATTTATACATTTTTTAAAAAACAATATATTTTATTCAAAAATCTTTTTCCTTCGGCCAAACAAAACAGTACAAAAATGTTTCCCTTTTTACAACAATAAAACAATATAAATAATAGTGACCGTTTTTTAACAAATAAATAAATAATATGTAAACTAAATGGCAACTGCCATAACAAAATATTAACTCTCCCAAATAATAAAGTCAAACAAGCCAATATACATATCCAGTAAAAATATCCATACAAAAACACCCCTGAGGACCCCCCCTCCCCCTCCCCCCCCCCCCCCCCCCCCCCCCGGGTTGCTGCTGCTACTTTCCCAGTTCCTTTATCGTTCTGCGAGATAGTCAATGAACGGTTGCCACCGCCTGGTGAACCCTTGAGCCGAACCTCTTAATGCGAACTTAATCCGTTCTAACTTTATAAACCCTGCCATGTCGTTTATCCAGGCCTCCACGCCCGGGGGTTTAGCTTCCTTCCACATTAACAATATCCTTCGCCGGGCTACTAGTGACGCAAAGGCCAAAACATCAGCCTCTCTCGCCTCCTGCACTCCCGGCTCTTCTGCAACCCCGAATATAGCCAACCCCCAGCTTGGCTCGACCTGGACACCCACCACCTTCGAAAGCACATTTGCCACCCCCACCCAGAACCCATGCAGTGCCGAGCATGACCAAAACATGTGGGTGTGGTTCGCTGGGCTTCTCGCGCATCTCCCGCACCTATCCTCTACCCCGAAAAATTTACTGAGCGTTGCTCCGGTCATGTGCGCCCTGTGCAAGACCTTGAATTGTATCAGGCTAAGCCTGGCACACGACGACAAAGAGTTTACCCTACGTAGGGCATCTGCCCACAGCCCCTCTTCGATCTCTTCCCCCAGCTCTTCTTCCCATTTCCCCTTCAGCTCATCCACCATGATCTCCCCCTCGTCCCTCATTTCCCTGTATATATCTGACACCCTACCATCCCCCACCCATGTCCCCGAAATCACTCTATCCTGAATCTCCTGCGTCGGGAGCTGCGGAAATTCCCTCACCTGTTGCCTCACAAAAGCCCTCAATTGCATATACCGAAATGCATTCCCCTGGGGCAACCCGTATTTTTCCGTCAGCGCTCCCAGACTCGCAAACCATAGAATCATAGAATCATAGAATTTACAGTGCAGAAGGAGGCCATTCGGCCCATCGAGTCTGCACCGGCTCTTGGAAAGAGCACCCCACCCAAGGTCCACACCTCCACCCTATCCCCATAACCCAGTAACCCCACCCAACACAAAGGGCAATTTTGGACACTATGGGCAATTTTAGCATGGCCAATCCACCTAACCTGCACATCTTTGGACTGTGGGAGGAAACCGGAGCACCCGGAGGAAACCCACGCACACACGGGGAGGATGTGCAGACTCCGCACAGACAGTGACCCAAGCCGGAATCGAACCTGGGACCCTGGAGCTGTGAAGCATTTGTGCTATCCACGATGCTACCGTGCTGCCCGTCCCGTCTAGGAACAGGTCTCTCAGTTGCACAATCCCTGCTCTCTGCCATGTTCTAAATCCCCCATCTATTCTCCCTGGGACAAACCTATGATTATTCCTCATCGGGGACCGCACCGAGGCTCCCGTCATTCCCTTATGCCGTTTCCACTGCCCCCAAATTTTCAGCGTTGCCACCACCACTGGACTTGTGGTGTATTTCTTCGGGGAGAACGGCAACGGCGCCGTCGCCAATGCTTGTAGGCTGGTTCCTTTAGAGGACTCCATTTCCAGTCTCTTCCATGCCGCTCCCTCCCCTTCTCCCATCCACTTACACACCATTGAGATATTGGCGGCCCAATAATACTCACTTAAGCTCGGCAGTGCCAGTCCCCCCCTATCCCTGCTACGCTGAAAAAACCGCCTCCTCACTCTCGGGGTCTTCCCAGCCCACACAAAGCTCATAACACTCTTCTCAATTTTTTTGAAAAAAGCCCTCGTAACCATCACCGGGAGGCACTGGAACACAAAAAGAAATCTCGGGAGGACTACCATTTTGACCGCCTGCACCCGACCCACCAGTGACAGGGACACCATGTCCCATCTCTTAAAATCCTTCTCCATCTGTTCCACCAATCGTGTTAAATTAAGCCTATGTAGGGTTCCCCAGCTCCTGGCTATCTGGATCCCTAAGTACCGGAAATCTCTTATTACCCTCCTCAGCGGTAAATCATCTATTCCCCTGCTCTGCTCCCCCGGATGCACCACGAACTACTCACTCTTCCCCATATTCAATTTGTACCCCGAACATTCCCCAAACTCCCTGAGTGTCCGCATTATATCAGGCATCCCCTCCACTGGGTCCGCAACATACAGCAATAGATCATCTGCATACAATGATACCCGGTGTTCTTCTCCTCCCCTGAGTACTCCCCTCCACTTCCTAGAGCCCCTCAGTGCTATGGCCAGCGGCTCAATTGCCAATGCAAACAGTAACAGAGACAGGAGACACCCCTGTCTTGTCCCTCTATAAAGACGGAAGTAGTCGGACCTCTGCCTGCTCGTGATCACACTTGCCACCGGGGCTCTATATAGCAGCTGTACCCATCCAATAAACCCCTCTCCAAAACCAAATCTCCTCAACACTTCCCATAGGTAGTCCCACTCCACTCTGTCAAATGCTTTCTCAGCGTCCATCGCCATCACTATCTCCGCCTCCCCCCCCCGGCGGGGGCATCATCCTCACCCCGAGCAGCCTCCGTATATTCGTGTTCAGCTGTCTCCCCTTAACGAACCCAGTTTGATCCTCGTGGACCACCTTCGGGACACAATCCTCTATCCTTGTCGCCATCACCTTGGCCAGGAGCTTAGCATCCACGTTCAGGCGGGAAATAGGCTTGTAAGACCCGCACTGCAGCGGGTCTTTTTCCTTCTTTAAGAGTAACGATATCGTCGCCTCCGACATAGTCGGGGGCAACTTCCCCCTTTCCCTGGCCTCATTAAAGGTTCTCATCAAAGGCGGGGCCAGTAGGTCCATGTATTTCCTATAAAATTCCACCGGGAACCCATCCGGTCCCGGGGCCTTCCCCGCCTGCATGCTCCCAATCCCCTTTACCACCTCCTCCACCTCAATCCGTGCTCCCAGTCCCGCCCTCTCCTGCTCCTCCACCTTCGGGAATTCCTGCCAATCTAGGAAATGCATCATTCCCTCCTTCCCATCCGGGGGCTGAGCCTTATAGAGCCTCTCGTAGAATTCCTTAAACACCCCGTTCACCCTCTCCGCTCCCCGTTCCATCTCACCTTCCTCATCCCTCACCCCACCTATCTCCCTTGCCGCTTCCCTCTTCCTCAGTTGTTGGGCCAGTAACCGGCTCGCCTTCTCTCCATACTCATACTGTACTCCCTGTGCCCTCCTCCATTGTGCTTCTACCTTGCCCATGGTCAGCAGGTCAAATTCCATATGTAGCCTTTGTCTTTCCCTGTACAGTCCCTCCTCCGGAGCCTCTGCATATTGCCTGTCTACCCTCAGAAGTTCTCTCAACAGTCGCTCCCTTTCTTTGCTCTCTTGCTTCCCTTTATGGGCCCTTATGGATATCAGTTCCCCTCTGACCACCGCCTTCAGCGCCTCCCAGACCACTCCCACCTGGACCTCTCCGTTATCATTTCGCTCCAGATACCTTTTGATACACCCCCTCACCCTTAGACATACCCCCTCATCCGCCAACAACCCCATATCCAATCTCCAGAGTGGATGCTGCTCCTTTTCCTCTCCTATAGAATAGTTTCATAGAATTTACAGTGCAGAAGGAGGCCATTCGGCCCATCGAGTCTGCACCGGCTCTTGGAAAGAGCACCCTACCAAAGGTCAACACCGCCACCCTATCCCCATAACCCAGTAACCCCACCCAACACTAAGGGCAATTTTGGACACTGAGGGCAATTTGTCATGGCCAGTCCACCTAACCTGCACATCTTTGGACTGTGGGAGGAAACCGGAGCACCCGGAGGAAACCCACGCACACACGGGGAGGATGTGCAGACTCTGGGACCCTGGAGCTGTGAAGCAATTGTGCTATCCACAAGGCTACCGTGCTGCCCTAAATGTGGCTCCAGATCTACCCAATGTGGAGCGTGGTCCGAAATGGCTATGGCCGTGTACTCCGTCCCTGTCACCTTCGGAATCAGTGCCCTTCCCAGGACAAAAAAGTCTATCCGTGAATACACCTTGTGAACATGGGAGAAAAATGAAAACTCCTTACTCCTAGGACTAATAAATCTCCAGGAGTCTACTCCTCCCATCTGCTCCATAAAGTCCTTAAGCACCTTGGTCGCTGCCGGCCTCCTCCCGGTCTTAGACCTAGACCGGTCCAGCCCTGGATCAAGCACCATATTGAAGTCTCCCCCCATTACCAGCTTCCCCGCCTCCAGGTCCGGGATACGCCCCAGCATACGCTTCATGAAGTTTGCATCATCCCAGTTCGGGGCGTATACGTTCACCAGAACCACCGCCTCCCCTTGCAATCTGCCACTCACCATCACGTATCTACCCCCACTGTCCGCCACTATGGTCTTTGCCTCAAACTGTACCCGTTTCCCCACTAAGATAGCCACCCCCCCTATTCTTCGCATCTAAGCCCGAATGGAACACCTGCCCCACCCATCCTTTACGTAGTCTGACCTGATCTGCCAGTTTCAAGTGCGTCTCCTGCAACATGACCACATCTGCCTTTAAGTTCTTTAGGTGTACGAGTACCCGTGCCCTTCTAATCGGCCCGTTCAGCCCTCTCACGTTCCACGTGATCAGCCGGGTTGGGGGGCTCTTTACCCCCCCCCCATGTTGACTAGCCATCCCCTTTTCTAACCCAGCTCCTCACCCGGTTCCCACGTACCCGTATATCCCACCGACGGTGCTCTCCCGTCCCGACCACCCCGCCCCATAACAGCTCCCCCTTCCCCTTAGCAGCAGCAACCCAGTTAACTCGCCCCCCCCTCCGCTAGATCCCTTTCTAGCGTAGTTTCACCCCCCATGTTGCTCCCAGAAGCCAGCAAACTCTGGCTGACCTCGGCTTCCCCCGTTTGTCCTCGGCCCCTTATTGTGCGAGGTCCCCTCCTTCCTGCGTCCCCGTTCCCGCCACAATTACCATAGCGCGGGAGCAAAGCCCGCGTTTCCCACTCAGCCCCGCCTCTAATGGCGCAGTTCCCTTCTCCTTCCCCTTTCCTTCCCACCGGCGCCCACAGTTCCCCATACTCCACCACCCCCCCCCCTCGAGGGGAAAAGAGAAAAGTTACAAAATTGAAAAATTGAAAAAATTCCCCCCCCCCCTTCCCCTTCCTCGTCCCACATAATCACCCCACCACTTTATTACAGAAGCTTTTTCTCTCGCCAGACTATTCCAGCTTCTCGTCCACAATGAATGTCCACGCCTCTTCTGCCGTCTCAAAGTAGTGGTGCTTCCCTTGGTGTGTGACCCACAGTCTCGCCGGCTGCAACATTCTAAATGTAACCTTCTTTTTGTGGAGCACCGCCTTGGCCCGGTTGAAACTTGCCCTCCTTCTCGCCACCTCCGCACTCCAATCCTGGTACACGCGGATCACCGCGTTCTCCCACCTACAGCTCCGAGTTTTCTTCGCCCATCTTAGAACCATCTCTCTGTCATTATAGCGGTGAAACCTCACCACTATGGCTCGAGGTATTTCTCCTGCCCTGGGTCTTCGCGCCAGAACTCGGTAAGCTCCCTCCACCTCCAAAGGGCCCGTCGGGGCCTCCGATCCCATTAGCGAGTGAAGCATCGTGCTCACATGTGCCCCGACGTGCGCCCCCTCTGTGCCTTCGGGAAGACCCAAGACTCTTAAATTCTTCCTCCTCGAGTTATTCTCCAGGGCTTCCAACCTCTCCACACACCTTTTGTGCTGTGCCTTGTGCGTCTCTGTCTTTACCACCAGGCCCTGTATTTCATCCTCATTCTCCGCAGCCTTTGCCTTCACGACCCGAAGCTCCAACTCCTGGGTCCTCTGCGCCTCCTTTAGCCCTTCAATCGCCTGTAGCATTGGGGCCAACACCTCCTTCTTCAGCTCTTCCACACAGCGCCGCAGGAACTCTTGTTGCTCCGGGCCCCATATCGTACAGCTACCTTCCAACGCCATCTTGCTTCGAGCTTCCCTTCCTTGCCGCTGCTCCAGTGGATCCACTGCAATCCGGCCGCTATCCTCTCCTTTATCCATATTTATCTGGGGAGATTCCCTCCTATTTCACCGCACAATGATTTTGGCCGTTAAAAATTGCCGTTGGGGCTCTTAACAAGAGCCCAAAAGTCCGTTTCAATGGGAGGTGCCGAAACGTGCGACTTAGCTGGTCATCGCCGCACCCGGAAAGCCACATTTATATTTATAACCACGTAGGCACATAATCTTGTAAAAAAGGGGGGATGTCATGATATTCAAACATACATCATAACACATACATAATGATAGACAGACCAACAGACCAATTAGCACACATAACACGACAACCAATCACAGACAAGAGCAGACACAGTATAAGACAAGAAACACGACACCTCCTGGCCAATCCATCTGGAGACAGCACAGGGCCAGGACCTCATTAGCAAAACACTCACACAGTCACAACGTGCTGAGTACCAAGTCAGATGTGTAAATAGTTAGTTGGAATAAAACTGCGTTGTACCAATCGCAACCGTGTTGGTTCGTCTGTACCTCAGAGCACCCAACACCTCAGTTCCTGACCCACCCTTAATCGTCTTTGAGAAGGTGGTGGTGATTGTAATGTGCATACACCCACATTGCCTTTAGGGAAGAGGTTCCAGGGATTATGACCCAGCAACAGTGAGTCAATGGGTCTGCTGCTTTGTTTCTTTTGGATGGTAGACGTTGCGAGTTTGATAGGGTACTGTTGGAGGAGGCTTGCTGAGTTTCTGCAATGCATCATGCAGTTGGTTTACACTGCTGTCCCTTTGGCGGAGGAAATGAATGTTTATGCGGATGGGGTACCAAATGGTAAATTTCCTTGACTCTCAATGCAACATGGAAGCTTTGAGGCACAATTCAAGCAAGAACGTCTATCCTCCTTCATGAGACACCTAGTCAACAAATAGCGCTGTAGCTTAGGACTGATAATCTCACTCAAATGAGGTTGGTGGATGTAAGACCAGTGATAAACTTATCATATTTTAAAGGTCCACACTAAGTTATAAATCACAAAATGTTCTTCCATCAATGAAGTCATGATTAAACCAATAACGGGATAACGTTAAAAACAGTAAAAGATACAATTATAAGCAAACTGCAATGCAACATTCAATGTGCAATTCCAAATACAATGGACAAAATAACAGCAATGCTCAAGAGCATTTCATAAACAATTGAAATGACCACTTCAAATGCTTCATCACTGTATTTTTACATTATATAGTAAATAATTAATATAAAAATAATGGTTGTAAGTTTGCTTGTATGTAAGTGTAGCAGTGAATTCTTCAGGGAAAGGTGAAAAAGCTGTGAGGAGATATTGCCTAGTGTTGTGTGGCATTACATAATACCATATCAATTACATTCATGCTGGATATAATTTTCCAACAGTGAGTTAGTGGGATCTCAGGACAAGGCAACCATTTTATTTGTGTCACATTGTGCGCAATTCTCTAGAAAAATATCGAAGTGTGGTAGCGAGCGGGAATCGCAGCGAGCTTCCCGGCGTTCATTCCAGTGAGGCCGGCAACGCACTTCAGCGTTAATTGGTCCACTTAACGAGGCCTCACAGACTTCTCGCGGCAAATGAAGACTCGGCAGCTGATTCACCACCCCAGCCCCATTTCCATACAATTAACTAGAGCAATCCCAAATCCATGGGATGGGTCCTGCTTGCCACCCTCCTCCCGGTCAGTGCCCATAGGGCCGTGGTGTTCACCTTGGGATGGAGGGGCAGCTGGTTCGAGCCCCGGCTGCCCCTGCAATATCTGGCTCTGTCAGCCCTGGTGGTCCACCAGCCAGCCCCCCATTAACAAGGTTGAGCAGCACTTAAGCTGTACTTGCTAAACCAACCCAAGCCAGCTCGAAACAATGACACCAAGATGCCCAGCCCCAAGATTCAGGGATGTCACCTTAGGGAGGCTCCTAGACACGGTGAAGGCCAGGTGGGATGTCCTGTTCCCCCGAGGGTCCCGGAGGGTAAGCCACAAGGCAGCCAGTGCTGTCTGGGAGGAGGTGGTGTTAGCTGTCAGCTCAGGGAGTATGACCAGGAGGACTGGTCAGCAGTGCAGCAAGAAGGTCAATGACCTGCACCGGGCAGCACGAGTGAGTAGACACCAACCTCTCCCCCCCTCCCCAAAGGAGCACCTACC
Organism: Scyliorhinus torazame; assembly: GCF_047496885.1. Classification (NCBI taxonomy): domain Eukaryota; kingdom Metazoa; phylum Chordata; class Chondrichthyes; order Carcharhiniformes; family Scyliorhinidae; genus Scyliorhinus; species Scyliorhinus torazame. The sequence continues at coordinate 114,820,169 of NC_092724.1, read as the reverse complement.
CCGCAACTCCCCCTGCGACCCCCAGCCTCCCTAACCCCCACTCCCTCAACCCCCCCACCCTGCCTTCACACCCCCTCTCCCACCACTGTGAACCATGCGTGTGGATAATGATGCCCTCTCTGCGTCTCCTCAGGAAAAGCTCTCCCATAATCATCGAGAGAGGGCCCAGACTGGCGGTGAGGTGCCAGACATAAGAATCCTCACCTCCTTCGAGGAGCAGGCCCTGGAGGTGACCAGTGCGGCCGAGGATAGTTCGGTCAGCCATCCAAAGGACCTGTCAAACATGAGTAGTGATTACTGACTAACTGACCCATCCCTCCCACTGACCACATGTCCATTCTCCTGCAGGTTTTCCAGCCAAGGGAGTTGGCTGATCCCAGGCGGCACCCTCCCCTGACTCCGGGGAGAACCTCCGAGGAGAGCTCCGAGCATGCCACCGTGGTCGCGGCACAGCTGTCATCCCCACCTCCCACCAGCGCAGGTACACACACCTCGGTGGGACATGTTAGTGGACAGGCTTCATGGGCACAATCTATTGAGCACCACACTGCTGATGATGCATATCAGGTGGAGGCAGGAACCCCCAGGTGAGACAGCAGTCAGAGGGCTGCTGGATCCCAGGACCCAGCCGTGTCTCAGCCTGATGTTGAGCCTGTGGTACAGAGGCACCTGAAGCTGATGGAAATGATAGGGCTAGACTGGGCATTCACGGGAGATGTCAGTGTCACTCCAACAAATCAGCAGGAGATGGCACCGGCAATGAGTGGCACCGAGGCCAACACTGCTAGGGTGGTGACTGTAGTGGAGAGCCTGGTGCACGACATTGGTAGTATGAGTGAAGATGTCCAAGGCATTGCACAATTGGTGATGGCCATCGCTGAGGGTCTCGGCAGGATGTCCGACTCGCTGGGGGATGTCACCCAGCACCAAGCCGACCTTGATGAGGTTCTGCGGGACATGTCCCGCTCTCAGATGGGCATGGCCGAGGCACTGGTGTGTTTGTCCCAGTCACAGGTGGTCTTGGCTGAGGCACTGCAGAGCATGACCCAGTTATTGAGGAGCATCGCAGAGGGCACCGACACAATGGTGCAGCCCATGGGGAACTGCCAGGGCTGGCGGAGTCAGATGATGCAGGGGCAGCCAGGGCTCGAACCAGCTGTCCCTCCATCCCAAGGTGAATCCCAGGGCCCTATGGGCACCGACCGGGAGGAGGGTGTCAAGCCGGACCCATCCCATATATTTAGGGTTGCTCTAGTTAATTGTATGGAAATGGAGCTGAAGTGGTGATAATTGGTTTCTCGCCACGCTATGCCGCGATCCCGATTTCGCCCAGGGGAGCTGGCCGGTTGCATCGCAAACTGTTTGGCACCAGGTGCGGATCTTGTTTTTGGCCTCTCCCGCTATTCACCGGCCTCATGAGCCTGAGCACAACAAGGTTGGAGAATCCTGCCCTTTGTGTTACAAAGTTCGAAATATGTAATTGGGGCAACACGGTAGCATGGTGGTTAGCACAATTGCTTCACAGCTCCATGGTCCCAGGTTCGATTCCCCACTGGGTCACTGTCTGTGTGGAGTCTGCACGTTCTCCCCGTGTCTGCGTGGGTTTCCTCCGGGTGCTCCGGTTTCCTCCCACAGTCCAAAGACGTGCAGGTTAGGTGGATTGGCCAAGCTAAATTGCCCTTAGTGTCCAAAATTGCCCTTAGTGCTGGGTGGGGTTACTGGGTTATGGGGATAGGGTGGAGGTGTGGACTTGAGTAGGGTGCTCTTTCCAAGAGCCGGTGCAGACTCGATGGGCCGAATGGCCTCCTTCTGCACTGTAAATTCTATGTCTATGTATATGTAATGGGACAACACACTATTTTGTGCATTCAGAGACATTATTCCGGCAATTATTCTACAACATAAGTCGATCTTCTGTGGTATTGTGCACAAACGTAGAACAAATGTAGGCTTCAGGTGATTGGAGGATACCATTGGGCTCAGGCACTCAGACCGAACTGAGTCCCAATGTGTAGCGACCATTCCGGCAAAGTTGCATGCAAATTACTCTATCAGAACAATGTCCCCTTAAACCTCTGTGGGTAATTCTTATTTGCCTTGTGGGATTTTTTTAAACTAGAGTGACTTGAAAATATATTTGCTATATTTTTATTTTATTTTGTGTGTAATGAAACTTTGTTAAAGAGCTCCATTGATGATTGCATTCTTAAAGGGTCAATTTCACCATATGAGTGAGCTTTCAGCAATGGTCTTGGAAACTTTTTTTTGACAGTCTTAAGATGTCCCCATTTATGCCATATAATTCCCAGAATGAATAAGTCCAGAGAGTTGTTCTTATTGAGTTTGACAATTGATGATGTATCATTTGCATTGAATTTCAATCAAAAATTAAGCACTTCCTAAAGACATCATAGTCCCAGAGGACCATAGGCTTCTCCCCTTTTAGAGAGAGAGCTGACTGATAATGATTTCACCTGAGGGTTCACACCTCAGCTGAGGGATAAAGCTGAGAAGGTGGGGATTTCATGAATAATCTCAACCGGCATGGGAATTGAACCTGCACTGTTGGTATCACAAAGCAGCTGTCTAGCTAACTGAGCCAACCAACCGAAAAGCTACAACATCTGGGGCGAAATTCTCCGTTATCGGCGGAAACTCCGCCGATCGGCGCAAAAAACGGCGCAAATCCCACTTGCGTCACGTCATAAAAATGGGCCGATAGTCTGCGGCCCGAAATGGGCTAGCAGCGACGTAACGGGATCCGCGCTTGCGCAGTGGTTCACGCCGTGCAGCGTCATACGCGCTGCACGGCGTGACGGCTCATAAGGCCGCGCAGCTCCCCCCCCACCCGACCGGAACAGCCGACCGCAACACCCGACTTGATGGCTGGCCGTCGCTCAGCCCCGAGGTTCGAGTCACGCGATGTGGAGGCGCTCCTGGATGCGGTGGAGCAGAGGAGGGACGCCCTGTATCCCGGGCACGGCCGCAGAGTTGCCCCACGCCACAGCCGGCGTCTGTGGAGGGAGGTGGCAGAGGCCGTCACCGCTGTGGCCCTGACACCACGGACAGGCACCCAGTGCCACAAGAAGGTGAACGACCTCGTCAGAGCAGGCAGGGTGAGCGTCCCCCATATCCCCCATATCCCCTCTCCCCCAAATCCCCCCCTCCCCCATATCCCCCATATCCCCCCTCCCCCATATCCCCCATATTCCCCCCTCCCCCATATCCCCCCCTCCCCCATATCCCCCATATTCCCCCCTCCCCCATATCCCCATATCCCCCCTCCCCCATATCCCCCCTCCCCCATATCCCCCCCTCCCACATATCCACCCTCCCCCATATCCCCCCTCCCCCATATCCCCCATATCCCCCCTCCCCCATATCCCCCCCTCCCCCATATCCCCCCTCCCCCATATCCCCCATATCCCCCCTCCCCCATATCCCCCCTCCCACATATCCCCCATATCCCCCCTCCCCCATATCCCCCATATCCCCCCTCCCCCATATCCCCCCCTCCCCCATATCCCCCATATTCCCCCCTCCCCCATATCCCCATATCCCCCCTCCCCCATATCCCCCCTCCCCCATATCCCCCCCTCCCACATATCCACCCTCCCCCATATCCCCCCTCCCCCATATCCCCCATATCCCCCCTCCCCCATATCCCCCCCTCCCCCATATCCCCCCTCCCCCATATCCCCCATATTCCCCCCTCCCCCATATCCCCCCTCCCCCATATCCCCCCTCCCCCATATCCCCCATATCCCCCCTCCCCCATATCCCCCCTCCCACATATCCCCCATATCCCCCCTCCCCCATATCCCCCATATCCCCCCTCCCCCATATCCCCCCTCCCCCATATCCCCCCTCCCACATATCCCCCATATTCCCCCCTCCCCCATATCCCCCCTCCCCCATATCCCCCATATCCCCCCTCCCCCATATCCCCCATATCCCCCCTCCCCCATATCCCCCCTCCCCCATATCCCCCCTCCCACATATCCCCCATATTCCCCCCTCCCCCATATCCCCCCTCCCCCATATCCCCCATATCCCCCCTCCCCCATATCCCCCATATCCCCCCTCCCCCATATCCCCCATATCCCCCCTCCCCCATATCCCCCCTCCCCCATATCCCCCATATCCCCAAGTGAATCCAGCCCTAACCTTAACCTCTGCAATGCACGCGCAACCGATGGCGTGCATTCATATACCTGCCTAACACTGTTGCCTTTTACCCCTGCCACCACCCCCCCCCCCCCCCCCCCCAGGAGAAGCGCGCACACAACAATAGGGAGCATGTGAGGACTGGAGGAGGCCCCGCTGATGAGAGGCCACTGACCGTACACGAGGAAAGGGCCCTGGAACTGGCTGGCGGACCTGACGACCGGGAGGTTGCTGATGCAGAGGTCGGGGCCCCACGAGCAAGTGAGCCACCAACAGCCCGTCCCCATATCCCCCCTCCCCTATATCCCCCTCTCCCGTATCACCTGATCACTGCCTGATGTCTAACCATGCATGCTTCATTGTGTATCGCAGGACCAAACGTCCAGGCACCCATCCCCGCAGATGCAGACCGCCCGCAGGATGCCCCTCGGAGACCACGGGAGACGGAGAGACCCGAACCCTCCAGCATGCGACGCCCGCAGGATGCCCCTCGGAGACCACGGGAGACGGAGAGACCCGAACCCTCCAGCATGCGACGCCCGCAGGATGCCCCTCGGAGACCACGGGAGACGGAGAGACCTGGAGCAACAGGGAGACGACACCCCCGTCACGTGCGGGAGCGACCACCCAGCGATGAGGGGGGCAGCCACAGGCCCCCGTCACATCCGAGCCAGGACACCACTACCCAGGACACCACTATCCAGGACACCCCTACCCGGGACACCACTACCCAGGACACCCCTACCCGGGACAGCACTACCCGGGACAGCACTACCCAGGACACCCCTACCCGGGAAGACGAAATACCGGACAGTGACTCAGAGTGGATGGGTGGAGACGAACCCCCACCCCAAAGTGCCATGGACTCAGAGTGGGACGAAGAGCACGACACAACGCCACTGCTGTCACCAACACCCTCCACCATCGCAGAAACACTCACCACGGTTGGGCACTTTAGTGATGAGGCGTCTGGTACACTCACTGGTGCGCACAACACAGCCGTCCCGGTACAGCAGGTGGAGGTAGGAGCAGCAGAGGGACCGGGCGGTCGGAGGGCAGCCCAGGCCAAGCGAACATCTGCCGCCCAGATGGATCCCGGGTTCCTGCAGTTACCACACCCACACATAGATCCGATGCAACCACCGACACGGAGACGAGCGAATAGGGTGACGGGTGGCTTGCGGCGGCTGCGGTCGCAGGTGGAGGAGTCCACCCGCGTCCAGGAGCTGGGAGTGGTCCCGGTCATGCGTGCCACCCAGGCTGACACCGCACGGGTGGCGTCCGCGGTGGAGGCAATGGGTGCGACGGTGTCAGACATGGGGAACGGTTTGCGAGGCCTGGGGCCTTCCGTGCAGGCGGCGTCTGTGGCCCAGGAAATGGCTGCCCTCTCACAGGAGGCCATGAGCCAGTGCCAGCGCCAGATGGCAGAGGCGCTCAACGCCATAGCCCAGTCTCAGCAGGCCATGGCCCAGTCTCAGCAGGCCATAGCCCAGTCTCTGCAGGCCATGGCCCAGTCTCTGCAGGCCATGGCCCAGTCTCAGCAGGCCATCGCTGAGGGCATCGGCGCCAGTGGCCATGTGCGAGCTGGCGTCGCACTGTCGCAGACAGGGTTCGACAACCCCCTGGGCTCCATGGCTGCAAACCTGCAGACCCCTGTCGATACCAGCACGGGCCTCCAGGACTGGCAGCGCCAGATGTCGGGGGCGCGTCGGATGGCCAGTCCGTTCGCATCCCCCACCCATGTAGAGGCCTGGGGGCCATCGGGCACCCCGAGGGAGGAGGAGGTGGTGTGGTCCATCCCGGCTCCCTCTGTAGGGGAGGTCCCGGTACACCGCGACACCTCGGACTCCCCCCCTTCCGTCCCAGGTGCATCGGGTGGGCAACGGGCAGGACAGGCTGGCAGCTCGCCATCCCAGTCGCCCGGGCCGCAGCCTGGCCCATCTAGGCCAGGACGCCCCAGGAAACGGCCGCCAAAGGGATCCAGTGTCAGAGGGCAGGAATCACAGGAGTCCACCTCCAGTTCTGCTGTACCGTCTGGGGAACCACGTAGACGTAGTCAAAGGGCCCGTAAGGCCAAACAATTAGACACTGAGTAAGTTGGCACGGGTGCAGGGCACAGATGAGTTTTAGGCGCTAGGGCACGTGCATGAACTCCTTTGGTTATTAAAGTCAATGTTACACCTACCGAAGCTGCCTTTATGCTCTGTCCAAAGTGTGCGGGGGTGTCATGTACGTTGAGCGCCAGTGTGTGTGTGAGGGGTGGTCTTACCTCAGCCCCAGGTGAGTCTGCCCCCTTCCCCCTGGGCCGCCATCAACATCCCCCGGGCAGAGGACGGGACCGTGCGCTGCAGTATCACAGCCGCATGCAGGGATGGTCCGGGTGGATGGTGGTACTGTGGCCATGGGTCAGACATAGTCCAACGATGTAGAGCCAGGAGCTCATCGGAGGCGGGCTGTCATCATTCTCCATGGCCTGCGATAGACACGCGTCCACCCGCAACTGGGTGAGCCCGGCCCGTTGTGCCGCCGGTGGATCGGCAATTGGGAGTGGGGGGGTGGTGTGCATGCGGGTGGGGTGTGTGGGGTTGGGGAGGGGGGTGATGGTGCTGGGTGGATGGATGGGTGGGGGGTGTGGGTGGTCGGCTGTTGTCATGGTGTGCGGTCTGTGGCCATACTACCCGATTCCCACGCCCATCTAGTCAGTGAAGCGGGCGTCTATCAGTCTGTCCCGTGCCCGCTGGGCCAGCCGGTAACGGTGGACAGCCACCCGTCTGTGTCTACCCCGTCTGCCCTGACCATTGCCCCCATCCCCCTCATCTGGGGAGGACTGGGCCTCTTCCTGCTGCTCCTCCACTCCGCCCTCCTCTGCCTGCGGCACATCGCCCCTCTGCTGGGCTATGTTGTGCAGGACGCAGCACACCACAATGATGCGGCCGACCCTATCTGACCGATACTGGAGGGCGCCCCCAGAGAGGTCCAGGCACCTGAAACGCATCTTCAGCACGCCAAAGCACCTCTCGATCACTCCCCTTGTCGCTACATGGGCATCATTGTAGCGGTTCTCCGCCTCATTGCGTGGCCTCCGTATAGGCGTCATCAGCCACGATCGCAATGGGTAGCCCCTGTCGCCCAGCAACCAGCCCCTCAGCCGGGGATGGCGTCCCTCGTACATGCCGGGGATGGATGACCGCGACAACACGAATGAGTCGTGTACACTGCCTGGGTAACGGGCGCAGACGTGCAGGATCATCATGCGGTGGTCGCAGACCACCTGTACGTTCATCGAATAGGTCCCCTTCCTATTAGTGAACACGGCCCTGTTATCTGCAGGTGGCCGCACGGCGACGTGCATCCCATCGATCGCGCCCTGGACCATGGGGAACCCGGCAATGGCAGAGAAGCCCACGGCCCGGGCATCTTGGCTGGCCCGGTCCACGGGGAAGCGGATGTAGCGGTGCGCCATGGCATAAAGGGCATCTGTCACTGCCCGGATGCACCGATGCACCGATGTCTGCGATATGCCGGACAGGTCCCCACTCGGTGCCTGGAATGACCCCGTTGCATAAAAGTTCAGGGCCACCGTAACCTTGACGGACACGGGGAGAGGGTGTCCCCCGCCAGTGCCACGCGGTGACAGGTGTGCCAGCAGGTGGCAGATGTGTGCCACGGTTTCCCGGCTCATCCGGAGTCTCCTCCTGCATTCCCGGTCCGTGAGGTCCTGGTATGACTGCCGGGGCCGGTACACACGGGGCGCCCTCGGGTGCCTCCGTTGCCGTGGGGCCGCGACGTCCTCCTCCCCCTCCTCGTCCTGTCGGTCAGGTGTCCCTCCAGCCTGGGCGGCTGCCGCCTGCCCCTCTGCGGCAGCCTGCGCCGCCTCTCTGGCACGCTCCTCCTCCTCCTCCTCCTCCTCCTCCTCCTCATCCAGGGCAACATAGACATGAGCGGCTGCCACCACGGCGGCCAACATCGCTGGATGATCTGAAAACATGACGACCTGGTGGGGGGGAGGGGAACGACGACATGTCATCATTGCCCATATCCCCTCCTCCCCCCAGCCAGGTGGCATGGACCGCATGGGTCCAACTGTTGGAGGCTGGCACCTGGCCAGGTGGACCAACTCATTTGCCCTCCCATCACCCACCCCGGCACGGACCCCCCCCCGCCCCAACCTCCACCCCAGCACGGACCCCCCCCCAACCTCCACCCCGGCACGGACCCCCTCCCCAACCCCCAACCTCCACCCCAGCACGGACCCCCCCCCCCCAACCTCCACCCCGGCACGGACCCCCTCCACAACCCCCAACCTCCACCCCGGCACGGACCCCCCCCCCCAACCTCCACCCCGGCACGGACCCCCTCCACAACCCCCAACCTCCACCCCGGCACGGACCCCCTCCACAACCTCCACCCCGGCACGGACCCCCTCCACAACCCCCAACCTCCACCCCAGCACGGACCCCCCCCCCCCAACCTCCACCCCGGCACGGACCCCCTCCACAACCCCCAACCTCCACCCCGGCACGGACCCCCTCCACAACCCCCAACCTCCACCCCGGCACGGACCCCCTCCACAACCTCCACCCCGGCACGGACCCCCTCCACAACCCCCAACCTCCACCCCAGCACGGACCCCCCCCCCCCAACCTCCACCCCGGCACGGACCCCCTCCACAACCCCCAACCTCCACCCCGGCACGGACCCCCTCCACAACCCCCAACCTCCACCCCGGCACGGACCCCCTCCACAACCCCCAACCTCCACCCCGGCACGGACCCCCTCCCCAACCCCCAACCTCCACCCCAGCACGGACCCCCCCCCCCAACCTCCACCCCGGCACGGACCCCCTCCACAACCCCCAACCTCCACCCCGGCACGGACCCCCTCCACAACCTCCACCCCGGCACGGACCCCCTCCCGGCACTCCCCCGGAGCCCAGCCTACTCTAACCACCCCCCCCCCCCCCCCCGCCGCACACACACACAAGCCGAGACACACCTCTTCTCAGGCAATCAGTCTGCGGCCACGCCATTTCCTGCCCAGAGCCAACCCCCCAGGCCGTCACTCACCTCCTCGCTGGTCGGCGTGAGCCTGGAGCACCGGGTCACGCCGATGAAAAGGAGGTTTGATTGACGTCGACGTGAACGGTCATCACGTCGACGGGACTTCGGCCCATCCGGAAGGGAGAATATCGGCAGGCCGAAAATCGGCTGCCTTGCGCAGGCCCGTGACATTCTCCGCGGCAGCGGCGCCATTAACGCCCCGCCGACTTTTCTCCCTTCGGAGACTTCGGCGGGGGCGGGGGCGGGATTCACGGCGGCCAACGGCCATTCTCCGACCCGGCGGGGGGTCGGAGAATGACGCCCCAGAGGTGTAAGACAGAACAGTGGGAACTAATCTAGGTAGTCTGGAAGGAAGATTCAGCGAGAGTGCAGTACCAATCAGTCATCATCATAGGAAGAAATATCCCACTTAAGTAAACCAATCCCAGTAGATGGGAAAATTGGAATAGCAATAGATTGAAGGGATGATAATGTATTAAAAAAATTTAAGTATGAGATTATTAGTGTACTACTAATAGAAGCCAAAGAAAATTAAACAAGTGCAGTTTTTAAAAACAACACCTGCATTGCTTTCATCCACATTTGATGACAATAGATTTTCAAGGTCATAGAAACAATGGGCTGAATTCTCCGCTGTCAGGCTGCTCCATTTTACCAGCATCCTGGAGGTTTCCTGACGGCATGGGGCTGCCCCACAATGGGAAACCCCATTGCCCAGCCAGTGAAATGGAGACTCCTAACTGCGTGCTGAACCAGAAATCTAGCATGGTGAGACGGAGAAACCCGCCCAACTTTCTTGTTGTAATGTCAGTCAAGTGAATATTTTTGAGTCCAGTTGGAAGGCTGGTTTCCCAAGGAGAACATCACAGCCGGATGCAATTGTGTCATTACCCAAATGGCACACTTGCCCATTTTCCAGTACTGGATAGTAAACATAAAGAGAAACCTTTGCTCTGTCCGTGTGGAGTTTGAACATTCTCCCCGTGTTTGCTTGGGTCTCACCCCCACACTCCAAAGACGTGTAGGGTAGGTGGATTGGCCATGCTAAATTGCCCCTTAATTGGGGGAAAAAAAGAATTAGGTACTCTAAATTAAAAAAAAGAAACCATGGCTAATCTTTGACCATTCCAAATCCAGAAACACTAACCAAACTGCAGTATTCAACAGTTGCAATTGTTGAAATGAACCAATGTAACATAGAATAGCAATTAGGCAGTTGTCATTATATTGTTAATTACATACTTTATTATGTCAAATAGAGGCAGAGTTGTTCCTATTTCAATGAGCTGGGTAATATAATGATAGCTTGGCTAACTTTAAAGCATATCTGAAGGAAGGCGCAGAGGTCCTCATTTGTTAATCCTACCTAATACTCTAAACATTACGACAGATACTGTTTTCATAGAATCATAGAATTTACAGTGCAGAAGGAGGCCATTCGGCCCATCGAGTCTGCACCGGCTCTTGGAAAGAGCACCCTACCCAAGGTCCACACGTCCACCCTAGCCCCATAACCCAGTAACCCCACCCAACACTAAGGGCAATTTTGGACACTAAGGGCAATTTATCATGGCCAATCCACCTAACCCGCACATCTTTGGACTGTGGGAGGAAACCGGAGCACCCAGAGGAAACCCACGCACACACGGGGAGGATGTGCAGACTCCGCACAGACAGTGACCCAAGCCGGAATCGAACCTGGGACCCTGGAGCTGTGAAGCATTTGTGCTATCCACAATGCTACCGTGCTGCCCCGTTTTGCTACGGGCACACACTGAAAACCCTTTCAAATATATAGAACCACGAGTGTTTTACCCGAAGTTGACTGCTATGTTTATATGGAGAGTCTGCATCAACAGTTTTCTAACAGCCATGTATCTTTATAACATTTAGCCACATGTAAACACTTCACGTTGACTTTTTCCAGGGAACTTTTGTTGAATGTGGTTTGACACTGCGTAAAATACAGTGACATCTGTAGCAATTGTAAACAGTTTGATGTGGGGCGACAGTGATTTGTATCTATAGTTTGTGCATACACGCACTTAGATATGTGGGAAGGCAGATGCAGACATCTAGTTTAACACAGACTTTAATAGGAATAGGAAACAGTTATTTTGTTCATTTAAATAAACAATTTTCACACATTTATCTTTATCTTCTGGCTATTCAGGAGAAGATTGTTCTTCTAAGGACAAACAAAGTCTTGATGTTGAATCTGCACGTATTCATCAATAAAATCTGTGTGGAAATATTTTGTGTGTACGATAGGTATTTCTTTATTATATTCTTTGTATTCTTTCATGGGGTGTGAACGTCATTGGAAAAGCCAATCTTTGCACGGTAGCATAGTGGTTAGCACAGTTGCTCCACAGCTCCAGGGTCACAGGTTCGATTCCCGGCTGGCTCACTGTCGGGGCAGAGTCTGCACGTTCTCCCTGTGTCTGCGTGGGTTTCCTCTGGGTGCTCCGGTTTCCTCCCACAGTCCAAAGATGTGCGGGTTAGGTGGATCGGCCGTGCTAAATTGCCCTTAGTGTCCACAAAAATGTTAAGTGAAGGTTACTGGGTTACGGGGATAGGGAAGATAGGTGGGCTTCTGAAGGGTGCTCTTTGTAAGGGCCAATGCAGACTTGATGGGCTGAATGGCTTCCTTCTGCACTGTAAATTCTATGATTCTATGATCCCTAATTGCCCCTGAGAAGCTAGTGGTGAGCCATCATTATGAACAACTATAGTCCCTGTGGCCAAAGAGAAAATGTTGGAAAATCTGCTGGAATTTTCCAGCATTTTCTCTTTGGTTTCAGATTCCAGCATCCGCAGTAATTTGCTTTTATACAGTCCCTGTGGTGTAGGTGCCCTAACAGTGATGTTGGGAATTAAGTTCCAAGATTTCAATTCAACGACACTGAAGGAAAGGTAATATAGTTCCATGTCAGGATGGTATGTGGCTTGAAGGGGAGTTTGCAGGTGGTAGTCTTCCCATGCATCTGCTGCCCTTATCCTTCTCGATGGTACACGTCATGGATTTGGAAGGTGCTGTCGAAGGACTCTGAATGGGTTGCTGCAATGCATCTTGTAGATGGTACACACTGCTATCACTGTGTATCGGTGGAGGGAATTAATGTTTAAAGTGATGAACGGAGTGTCAATCAAGCGGACTGCTTGGTCCTGGATTGAGTTGAGGTTATTGAGTGTTGTTGGAGCTTCACTCATCCAGGCAAATGAAGACTATTTCATCACACTCCTGACTTGTGCATTGTAGATGGTGAACAGACTTTCAGGAGCCAGACAGTGAGTTACCCTCACTGAATTTCCAAACTTTGGCCTGCCAATGCAACCACAATATTGATATGGCAGGTTGAAGTAAGTTTAGGGTCAATGTTAACGCTGGAATGTTGATGCTGGGATTCAGTGATGGTAATACCATTGAATGTCAAGAGGCGATGGTTAGATTCTCATTGCTGACCACTCATGTGGAATGAATGTTACTTGCCACTTATCAGCCCAAGCCGGAATGTTTGTCAGGTCTTTCTGCAGATGGATGCTGATTGCTTAAGTACCTGAGGAGTCGTGACTGGTTCTTTTTAGGAAGGAGATGTATCAGGTAAAGGCGGGATAAATTCCAACAAGGTTGAAAGGTAGGGGAACCATGGCTAGAGTTTCTTGGATGACGAGGAAGATAGAAAATATGTTGAGACAAAAAAAGAGGGTACATGATGCATGTAAGATGAATTCTTCAGGTGAAAACCCGATCAATCAGAGTACATTGGGAAGTGAAGTGCAGAGGCACGGTGGGATGGATTCACTGGGGAATCCCATTGACAGCACCGGGACCAGAAGACCCCGCCACCAGCCAATGGCAGGGGTGCCTCCTGTTGCCAGAAATCATGCCACAGGGAGGCTAGAGTATCTCACTCTATGGCGATTTAATAACAACAGAATAAGGGAAGAGAAAAAAACCTTTGGAGGAAAATGTGTCAACTACAAGTGAACGAATGTTGGCACATTGTGACAGATAAATGCATGGATAAAGTATTCACTGGGCATAGAAAAAAATTCAAAACCGAGTGTTGTATTGCCCATCTTCAAACTGCTGCCAAATGCTTCTGATCAGTATGAAGAGCTGGCCAGCACCACTGTTTGAACATTACTCATTCTTGATCTTCACTTTACAATGCCATGATCCATCACTGTACTACAATCAGAATCGGTAGAGTGAAGCTGGAGAGTTCAGGCAGCCGCAAAAAAAAAATAGTTTAAATTATGATCAACATGCTGAGATAAGTAAAAGGATGCTGAATACTTTTACGTTTTGATTGCTTTGAAATGCAGTCTTTGTAAAGCAACAAAAGAGACAGTGCTTCTTTATGTATTGTAATCTAACACTACATCTGAACGTATGTTTGCTATTAAAAATTTGCTTTGTAGGATTTCCCATTTAATCTCACTTTTGAACTCCTGCCAGGCTCTCCTAAAACACAGTACCATCTTTTCTCTTGTGTATTCATCGCCGCAGCTCTTGATCTTGGTTTGATAAATGGGTTCAGCGGACCTCGAGGGGAAAGAAATCTACTGCACCCAGTACTTGTAGATGACACTTAAATAAATATCAGATCAAGGAATATTTTTTCTAAATTAACTCAAACTAAACAAATGTGTCCCACTTTCTATCCTTAATGCTTACTGGCAAGAGCAGTCAAACAAATAAACTCACCTTCCAGTCGGAGTCTTGAGAAACCAAAGCCCATATCTCCTGGATCTGAAGATTCTTAGAATAAATAACTCTTCAATATTGATCCTGAACTGGTTTGTGAGATCCGTGATTGATCCTCCACAATACTACAATTTTATATATATAATCTAATTTTATGATACCATTATATTTCTGAGTATTTTGTTGAACACTAATTGTAGTACTAAAAAGGCCTTAAGAGCCAAGGCGTGAGAGGGAGGGATAGACGGAGGGGGTTGGACGGGACGGACGACAGCTAAACCTAAGAGAAAAGAAAGGCGAACCAAAGGAGAAGGGGAGGGGGAAAGGGGGGCAGAAGGGGAGGAAGGGGGGAAGAGGGAAGTGGGAGGAGACAGGGAACAATCGAGGGGAACCAGAGAGAGGGGGGCAGAGGCAAGTGAATGATAGCCAGAAGGAGAGTACGGGAAACAACAACAAACTTGGCAAATACAGTAACAGAGAGCAAGGAAAATACTGGAGAAAGACGAGATGAACGGCCGAAGCAGAGGTGAACGCCCGACGATAACGGCAGCGAAAACCATCCATGAGAAGCAAGTAACAACACCAACATCAGATCCATTCTCGTATTGCCCTCTCTGTACTGGACATAACTAATGTAATTGCTTCTCTGGCACCCAAATGTAAATGTACCTCCCCAGCTCCACGCTGCCCCCCACGCTCCCACAAACAGGTGCCTACTTATTTGTTAAAAATAATATTGCTAACTGTACAGAATTGTTGTTGTTGAGCTAGTGCACAATATCATACCAGTCTTTTGTTTAATTGTTTATTTTTTCTTCTCTTCTATTTATATATATTTTTTATACTGTGTGTATAACTGTGAATATACTTTGTTCAAAGACCCAATAAAAACCATTTATTTTAAAAAATGGCCTGAAGGGATTTTACAGGATTATCCATTGATAGCTAAATGACTCTCATTAATGATGGCACAATGTAAAGAAATGCCACAATAAACCCTTAGACAAACTGATAAACTCAAGAATTCGTCATTAAGCAATTTGAAGTTCAATAATTTAAAAGTTGTGTGCCAGAAAAACTATGAGGAATAAGGGTTAGTAATGTATAATCTTGGAGAGGGTCGGGTGCTCAACCTTTGCAAAATATAATGTACTCAAATTTAATTTACCAATTTAAAAATTACTATAATGTGGAAAAACACCCAACAATCAAGAGCACAGGGTTTCCCATTGTGGGCACCCCCACGCCAGCGAAGCGGAGATCTCGCCCCATATTCCTGACATTTTAATGCAAAAATTAGGTAATTCCGGGTGAAAGACTGGTATCAGTAACAGTAGGCAATAGCAATAAGCTAAATAGTGAACAGTCCACCTCTGTTTAGCACACTGGGCTAAATTGCTGGCTTTTAAAGCAGACTGAGGCAGGCCAGCAGCATGGTTCAATTCCCGTACCAGCCTCCCTGAACAGGAGCCGGAACGTGGCGACTAGGGGCTTTTCACAGTAACTTCATTTGAAGCCTACTTGTGACAATAAGCAATCTTCATTTCATTTCTATTATTCGGATAATAGCTATTTATACAATATTGTGCCTATCATCTCTACCCTTTCCTCATTGAATAGCAAACTGTCTTGGGCCTCAGGGCCAATTTGGAGCAGTTCCCCACAGGGCGTATCTGTGCAGTGGCCTCAAAAGGGCAGATAATGTCAGTGGCAAGACAGCACAACTATGCTCAGGACTTGATAGGTTTTGTAAGCAACACCAAAAGAAGATCAGTCAACAAACACATGCGTCCATTCTGTAACCTCAAACACGTTTTCATGTCATAGTTTCAACTGGTTGGCTAAAATTTCATATTCAAAATGACAGAAGCAAATCAACGCAGATACAAAACATTCTAATGAATACAACTGCCAGGAACCTCTCTTTGCCAATCAACTGCCCTCAACAGCTAGTAAGGAGCTGAAGTGGAGTCAATCAAATGGCTTTAAATACATATATCTGGAATTATTCCAAGTTGGCGGGCCTAGTGCAGTCTATTCCCTGCAATTCAAAGTTGCTGAATTACAATTCAACTTATTTCTGAAAAAAGACACATGCTGTCAAAGTTTTTCATCCTGTACGCATCAGGACAGAATTGCAAGAATGCCAAATCTCACAGTGAACAACAATTTATGTTGCAAGAGGGACAGGTGCTGATTGGTTGACAAGTGGACAGTTAACTGTCAAGTTTTTGTTTAAATTCAAACCAGGCAGATTAACTCTAATTGGTCAAGGTATTACCATGGGGAATGAACAAGGGAATGGCTGTTTCCACAAACTTTTGTTTAGTTGAAAAGACAATGTGTGGACATTCTCTTTCTGTTTGCAAAGGACAGGGTGCTGTGTGTGAATATGTGCAACTTGTAGCATGCACATATGAGCCACAGTGTGAGCCCGACTAATAATCTTAAATTAGTTGCCAGTGTATTTTTGCACAATCAGGATTGTTTAGTAAGTGTTGCCCAAATGTTGGACACAACGTTGCGAGGTTTGCAAGCATGGGCTGGTTGGGTACGGTCAGTGCTTCAGCTGTTGTGAACAGTCGAATGAACGTGCTGTTTGATATGACCCACAGTGATTGAGACTACATACCTGGCAGCAGACTGGCACTGAAATTTGTACACCACATTATTCATTTGTGTGGTAGGCTTAACAACAGCATCCTGTAAGTGGAGAATACTGCTCATGTTGCAACTCCAGAGTAGCAACAAAAACGGCTAGCTTCACTTGTTGCTCAAATCTTTGAGACATCTAACTCTTCCAGGGAAATCTGAGGTAGACAGGCCATAGTGAACAATGATCAGATCCTGGAGGCCATAAGACCATAGAATAGCTTTTATACACTCTATTATGTACGGGATAGACTTCAGACAGATCTAGAAACTGAAGGCTGGGCATCCATGAGGTGCTGTGGGCCATCAGCAGCAGCAGAATTGTACTCAACCACAATCTGCAACCTCATGGCCTGGCATATCCCCCGCTCTACCATTACCACCAAGCCTTCTTCAATGAAGAATGCAGGGGGCCACCTTGCCAGGAGCAACATCAGGCATATCTAAAAATGTGATGTCAACCTGGCGAAGCTACAACACAGGACTATTTTGTGCCAAACAGCATAAACAGCAAGTAGTAGACAGAGCTAAGCAATTCCACAATAAATGCATCAGATCTAAGCTCTCAGTCCTGCCACATCCAGCCGTGAATGGTGGTGGACAATTAAACAACTCACTGGACAAGGAGGTTCCACAAATATCCCATTCCCAATGATGGAGGAGCCCAGCACATGTGTGCAAAACACAAGGCTGAGGCGTTCACAACAATCTTCAGCCAGAAGTGCCGAGTGGATGATCCATCCCGGTCTCCTCTGGAGGTCCCCAGCATCACAGATGTCAGTCTTCAGTCAATACGATTCACTCCACGTGATATCAATAAACGGATGAAGGCACAGGATACTGCAAAGGCTGTGGGGCCTGATAATATTCCGGCAATGGGACTGAAGGCTTGTGCTCCAGAACTGGCCGCGTCCCTAGCCAAGCTCGTCCAGTACAGCTACAACATTGGCATCTACCCGGCAATGTGGAAAATTGCCCAGGTGTGTCATGCACATAAGAAGCAGGACAAATCCAACCCAGCCAATTACTGCCATATCAGTCTACTCTCCATCATCTGCAAACTGATAGAAGGACTCACCATAGTGCTATCAAATGGCACTTACTCAGCAATAACCTGCTCACAAATACTCACTTTGGGTTCCACCAGGGTCACTCAGCTCCTGGCCTCAGTAAAATCTTGGTTCAAACATGTACAACAGAGCTGAATGCCAGAGGTAAGGTGAGAGTGACTTCCCTGGATATCAAGGCAGCATTTGACCCTGTATGGTATCAGGGAGCCCTAGCAAAAATTGAGTCAATGGTAATCAGGAGGGAAACTCTCCACTGGTTGGAGTCATAGCTGGCACAAAGGAAGATGGTTGTGGTGGTTGGAGGTCAATCATCTAAGCTCCAAGACGTCACTGGAGGAGATGCTCAGGTTGGGTTCTAGGCCTAACGATCTTCAGCTGATTCAGCAATGATCTTCCTTCCATATAATGTCAGAAGTAGGGATGTTCTCAGATGACTGCACAATGTTCAGCATCATTCGCAACTCATCAATTAATAAAACAGTTAATTTCCAATGTAGCAAGACCTGGACTGTATCCAGGCTTGGGCTGACAAGTGGAAAGTGACATTCGCACCAAAGTGCCAGGCAATGACCATCTCCTACAAGAGAGGATCAAACCACCGCCCCTTGACTTTCAATGTCATTACCATTGCTGAATCCCCCAGAATCAACATCCTGGGGGTTACCATTGATCAGAAACTGAACTGGACTAGTCTTATTAATACTGTGGCTACCAGAGCAAGTCAAATGCTAGGAATCCTGCACCGACTAACTCACCTCCTGACCCCCCAAACCCTGCCACCATCTACAAGGTACAAGTCAGATGTGTAATGGAATGCACTCCATTTGCCTGGATGAGTGCAACTCCAACAAACACTCAAGAAGCTCAACACCATCCAGGACAAAGCAGCCCACTTCATTGCTACTCCTTCCACAAACATTCAAACCCTCCACCACCGGCGAACAGTGGCAGCCGTGTGTACCATCTACACGATGCACTGCAGGAATTCACCAAGTTTCCTTAGGCAGTAACTTCCAAACCCATGACCACTACCATTTAGAAGGACAAGAGCAGCAGATACCTGGGAACACCACCACCTGGAAGTTTCCCTCAAAGTCACTCACCACGACGTTTTGGAAATATATCGCCGCTCCTTCACTGTTGCTGGGGCAAAATCCTGGAACTCCCTCCCTAACAACATGTGAGTGTACTACACCTCAGGGACTGCAGCAACTCACCACCACCTTATGAAGGGCAATTAGGGACGGGCAATAAATGCTGGCCTAACCAATGACTCCCACACCCCGTAAATTAATTTTTAAAAATCTGGAAAAAGAGTTATGGGAGAATTGGGGTGTGGGTAGAGTGGCAGGAAAATCAGAAAGAAAGTCTTTAAATTTGAAATTTTAATTTATATTTAAGATTTGTTTTTGTAGTTTATCTTTATTATTGCTGTGACCAGTTCCTGATCTGAGTTACAATATTGCTGTAATAATTTCATCTGAATCAAAATATACGACTCAAGTTCTTTAAAATGGCTGACCTTCACTTCCTTGTCAGTCAGTAAACTCAAATCTTATGCTTAGGTGCAGTGGAATAATATTGTATAGTGAAAAAGAACAAAAATAAAATGTTGATTCCGTTCTTCTTGTCCTCTGTTCTGGGTTAAAAGTCATACGAACAGCAAGTTCTGGCATGCACATTCAACGTTTAGTGAGCCAGACTCACTGTCAATCCTACAATGCAGCTGTATGGGGAGGTGCATGCTGTAAGCAGTGATCTGAATCCCCTCAGCTAAGAGTATTGGGTCTGAATCTTGCTTAAACTCTAGGCTCAAGCTTTTTCACATAAGACAAGCCTTCAACAGATTACCACATATATTTTAAATGCAGAAATACTATTGCCAGGTTAATTATTTTCACATAGATTTTGATAGTCTTAAGGTTTACTATGTGTGGTGTCATCCACGTAAATATTTTTACAATTAATTTGAATAGTTATTTTTAAACAACTAAATTAACACAAAACCAGAGGGATTGGAGGATAATTTGAATGTGCTAATTTGCTCACCATGCAGACCCGATAACGAAATAGAACCATAGAAATGATACAGCACAGAAGGGGACCGCTTGGCCCATCTTGGCCGTGCTGACCCAAAGATACTCCAGTGCCCTTTCTAATCCCATCTCCCTGCAAACCGTCCATACCCCGCAGCTCACAGCACTTAAGGTGCACATTCAGGTACCCTTTGTGGTGTTGGGTGCTCTGGTGCACAGATGAGCCAACACAGTTGTATGTGGTACAACTCTATTTTATTTTAACTCTTATTATACAGTTTGTTCTGGATACTCTGCACGTGCTGTCTCCCTGAGTGTGTCTGGTGGCAGGTCTGTCCTGGTCTTCCTCTACAGCTAATACTGACCACCGGGGGTCGTGTCTGTGCTTTTATATCTTTCTGTCATTGGTTGTGGTGTTGTGTGTTCTGATTTGTCTGTTGGTGTGTCTATCATGATATGTGTGTTTGAATATCATGACATCCCCCCTTTTTACAAAGATATGTGCCTACGTGGTTATAAATATAATCGTGTCGTGAGTGCATCTAAGAGTGTGTGCGTGTGTTGTGTACAGCGTGTGTATATGACGTAACTATTTACATGGGGCGATGTCGGGTGCGTCACACTAACAAGGTTGTACCATAACAAAACATGGATGCGAGAGAAAAAAAAAACTTGAACAGTGGTCCGGTCAGACGATATCTGGAACAATAAACAACAACAGGTTATAATACAGAAGTGTTTGACTTTTTGAACGTATGAACAGCGTTATAAGTCCAGTCTAATGGGTGACCGCCTCAAGAATGGGCTGGTCCTCAAGCCGGTTCAGCTGTGGAGATTTGGGGTCACACTGGTTCACCTTGGACTGTTGGAGGTGATGCTGTTGCCGAAGTCTCTACTTTACCATTTGTTGTACTTCGTGCAGTGCTTGGTTTCTCATTCGTGCAAATATGACATTCAACATCTTTGTTAGTGTTGCCTTGGCTGTGGTTTGGTTCTGGTGGCGATGGAAGGGGCATGATCCATGGCATCTCCACGAAGTCATCCTTGGGAACCAGTGGAGGATCCAGCGTGTGCGTACGGTTTAGTTGCGAGCGTGGAAGGCGGCGCAAAGCTCGCTGATTGCGCCTACGCACCAATCCATCCGCCATGCATGCCAGGAACAAGGTGGAGTCTTTTTTCTTTTTATGTTTGTGGTGGACGGCATCTTGTAGCCGATGGGTCGTTGCCATCGAAGTAGCACCATCACTAATATCATGCAAGGCGATGACTGTGCCAGATGTGGAAGTTGGCCGAGACCGTGCACGCTGGTTCCGGCCACCTGCTGTGCCGGAAGGGCGACTCCGCAGAGAAACGTTGAAGCATGTCGCCTTGGAGAGAGAATTGTTGCTCGCATCAACGTCCGGCGATGGCGCGAATTGGTGTGTCCATCTTGGACCGCCGGTGCTGGTTGCCACTGCCGACCCAGTGGGACTGCCACGCGATCCATTCCCTGTCGCCGTGGCATCCGCCGTCACCCTGAGCGTGCCATCACCGAGGCCGCGACACCGCCCGTCCAGAGCAAGGTCTGGCGTGCGCGAATCAGAGTCGGCGCTTGGCTGCTCCCCATCTGGATTCCGGTCTGCCTTCCGTCGATGCCCCCCGTCCGGAGTCCCAACAGGTTCACTGGAGGCAGCCGAGATTCCCTGAAGCTGCACTTCTGGAGTCGGAACATGCAGGAATGCACCAACCAGTGGAGAGGCTCGAGCCATCCAGGGTGGAAGCGGTGCGCCGCCACCGCAGTCGTCAGTGGTCCCACCGTGATCGTCGAGTGCCTCGGTACGCACTAGGCGAGGTCTGTCACCTTGCACCTTTTGCATGGGAAGTGGGATGCTGTCGTCACTCGTCTCACATCCCGTGGATAGATCCTCATCAGCAGCTTGCTGTTCACTAGGGTTGGGTAAATTGTCAGAGTTTTCATCTGGTGGTGCACACCATGTCGGTGGACTGTCATTGTCTTGCCGTTGTCCTTCATTTGGGCTTTTCTTCTTTGGAATTTTAAATCTTCCCCCAGACATTGCAGAACCTTGTTTATTACCCCCAAATTCTCCCATATGTATGGTCTCGAATATAGGATCCAATGTTTCTATCGACATTGTACTATTTTCCAAAGAACATTCCGTTTCACTTTTCTTCTCAGGTACCTCATATGTATCTTTGTCTAATGTACATGCCTTCATGGTCTCTGGGTCTGATTTTGCTGGGACTGGCACGGTCACAGTCTCTCTTTTACTGTTCTCAATTGCCCACATTATACTTCCCATACATAACTGCTTAATCACTGGGGTTAGTGTGGTACAATGGATAATCGGGTCAACCTTATCTGCATCTGCACCATTAGTGGAAAGCACACTTGGTTCACTTGAAACTGCTGTGGGTTTTAAATTTGTTATCTGGCTACTCGATGTCGGTGTCCTCAGGATTCTTGCTCCAATGTTCTGCTCATTTATCAGTGGAGTGTGTATAGGTTCAATGCAATTAATGTTCCCCTCAAGGTTTGAAGAGTCATTACTGACTAACTGTTGGTCTCCGAAGTTGGGACTTTGCGGCGTTGTGTTGAAGGGAGACATTTGTCCCTGCTGTAGATATGATTTAGGTTGTGTTATTTCCATTACCTGAGGATCAATGTCTTGTCCATTTTTTCGATCCGTACTAAAACACTGGCAATTCTCAGTCTGCTCCTTGCAAGTTAAACATTCAATTAATTTCTTTAGCAAATCCTCAGCATCCTTCTGTGGCCGTGCAGCATTATTAATCTCTGTTCGGCTATAATGATCCTGAAGGTCAGCGCATAAACCTTTTTTCTTCGGGCTTGGACGAGGCGATTCCTTTGGCTTGTCTTCAGTTGGGCTTGAACAGTCTTCAGCGCTGTGCCCTTCATTGTAGCATGAGAGACCGTCATGGTCATGCTGCTGTGTAGTGGAGCATGGTAGGCTGTTATAGCCTTCTTGCTGTTCACGTGAGCATGGCAGAATTGCATTGTCTGCCGCTGGTTGGTCAGGAGAGGTTGCTAGACCCTCATGGTCTTGTTCCTGCAAGGACTGCACATTGGAGTCTTGCGTTGCTTCTATCATGGAGGCTGTCCACGAGCTCTCTGTGGAGGCTTGTGACACTGGAGTTACTTCTTGTTCGTGCAAGGACTGCGCTCTGGAGTCTTGCGTTGCTTCTATCGTGGAGGCTGTCCACGAGCTCCCTGTGGAGGCTTGTGACTCTGGAGTCATTTCTTGTTCATGCAAGGACTGCGCTCTGGAGTCTTGCGTTGCTTCTATCGTGGAGGCTGTCCACGAGCTCTCTGTGGAGGCTTGTGACACTGGAGTCACTTCTTGTTCGTGCAAGGACTGCGCTCTGGAGTCTTGCGTTTCTGCAATTGTGGAGTCTGTCCACGAGCTTGCTGTGGAGGCTTGTGACACTGGAGTCACTTCTGGTTCATGCGAGGACTGCGCTCTGGAGTCTTGCATGTCTTCTTTCATAGAGTCGGGAACGTTGAGCGGGACGTGGACCATGCTCTGTGTGGCAGCAGGGCGCTCTCCGTGTGCTTGCAGCGCTCCCTGTCTGTTAATGTCAGGCTGCAGCATCATCCGGTACTGATAAGTTGGGACGTCATATCTGCTGGATTGAAGATCCTCAAATCCGAAAAATGAATCCGCATCTGCGTCGGATTCAATGTGGGGGCCGCCAATGTGCAACACGAAAGGTTCGTCCGAGTCATAGTCGTATAGGACCACGGAGCTATCATTGGGCTCGCGAGGTCCGGAAACACTGTAAAGATCGTCATCGAAGTATTCGAGGTCGGAATCATCGGCTTGTGCGTAGGTAACTGCTTGTCGGAGGGTTCTTCGGAGGTCAAATTCATCTCCTGGGTCAATTTGCGGCAATGTGCTGTCATTCCAGGTGAGGGAAGGTTGTTTTACAGCTTTAACAGATTTTTGTTTTTTTGATTTGGGACATTTCCCTTTTAAATTGGATTTGGGACGTTTCCCCTTTAAATTGGTGCGGTCTGGGGCCTCTGACATCCTGACGCTCGGTATGTAGCACGTAGGAAGCGACTGCAGCATCTCGCGCATGCGCAAACGAAACTTCCGGTTCTGCGCACTGCTCGCGCAACTGTGCTAGCGTGATACCTTTAGCAAGATGGCCGCCGACCTCGACCCAGCCCTCTCTCAGGCCCGGGATTTCGGCCTCTGGGAATTCGGGCTCCGGGATCCCAGCCACTAGGTGAGTACTGCAGCTTTTCTTACCTTTACTTGCCGATTGGATTGCGTTTTCTTCACAGTACTTGGAGAATTTGTCCAGGACTGCCTGGTAATCGTACCTTTGCTGCCTCCTGAAGAACCTGAACCTTGTGAATATTTCTCTTGCCCTTGCACCGGCGATGGTGAGGAGAAATTCAATTTTTTCGCTCTCATCCAGGTCTTGGAGTTCAGCTGCCACCAGGAACAATTCGAACACTTGCCGGAATCGCCGCCAGTTTTCGCGGAGATCGCCGTAGCACTGGAGCGGCTGCGGAACCGGGAGCTCTATCATTTTGCCTGGGCACTGCTGGTTGTCTGTGTACACTGAGGTATGCCGGCAGGTATCGATCCACTCCTGTACCATGTGGTGTTGGGTGCTCTGGTGCACAGATGAGCCAATACAGTTGTATGTGGTACAACTCTATTTTATTTTAACTCTTATTATACAGTTCGTTCTGGATACTCTGCACGTGCTGTCTCCCTGAGTGTGTCTGGTGGCAGGTCTGTCCTGGTCTTCCTCTACAGCTAATACTGACCACCGGGGGTCGTGTCTGTGCTTTTATATCTTTCTGTCATTGGTTGTGGTGTTGTGTGTTCTGATTTGTCTGTTGGTGTGTCTATCATGATGTGTGTGTTTGAATATCATGACACCCTTTAAAATAGCTTAAGGTCTCTGCCTCCATTACCAACGCAGGCAGCAAATTCCAGACAAATTCCCTGACTTGCCTCTTTTCCAAACTCATCCAATGCAATTTATCGGTTTGACAACTTTTTACTGTTCAACTCTTTTTTTGGAAGGTCATCATTTTTATTTTCATTTGCCTCAATGAAACAATTAAAAAATGATTAATTAACAAGCCTTGACATTTGAATCTTTGCGAAATCAAAAGCCAGAAACTGATTGACTTGGCTTCACCATACATGTAATCAGGTCAATCACTGAGAAACCTTTGCATAGAAAAACAGAAAGAGGTTAGACTCCTCAGCAACACCCAGTGTCACATTGCCCCCAATGGAGCAAGTCTTTAAACAAAAACGGAAAACGCTGGAAACACTCAGCACGTCAGTCAGCCCCTGTGGCTAAGTCAATGTTTTAGATGTGGCCCCTTCATGAGAAGTTGAAGAAATTAGAGAAGTACAACATTTAAAAAGGAAACAGGAACAGATGGCAGTCATAAGATTAGGGAACAACATGCTAAACGGAAGTTAAGTCACAATCTTATAAAGTAAGACGTAACAAAGCAGAGTTATGTGAACAAATGCACCATCCAAGAGGCAGGCAGGTGAGATCCTAATTTACATGGGAATGGTTGAGAGTGAAGTCAAGTAACAATGAAGGAAGTCTCAAATGTGGCTTTTTAGTTAAACCTTTTCTGTTCTTATCTAAAGAATTATTTTTTCAACTCAAAAGCAAAATTAATGTGGGCCAGAATTCTCCGATCATTGCGATTCATTTTGCCAGGCGGGAGTGCACAGTGTCGGTGGGTTTCAGGGTGGCATGGGATGGTTACAATGGGAAATCCCATTGACAAGTGGCGGGAAGAGAGAATCCCACCGCCAGCAGCTGAGAAACATGCGGCTGGGGAACTGGAGAATCCTGCCCATTGTGTTCACTTAAGACTCCACATGGTAGTCTCCTGCCTAGACCAATTCAGAGTAGAGCAGCTGTTTCAGGTACCTGGTGCCAGGTATATGGACAACATGTCTCACCCAGTGGATCTGGTTTTGAGTGATAAGCGCATCGATGCTGGGAAAGTTGGCTTGAGACTGGACACTGCTATTGGATCTTTCTTGCCACTGGATTTGGAGGGTCTTGCAAAGCCATGACTGGTGGTACTTCTCCAGTGCTTTGAGGTGTCTGCTGTGGGCTGACCAAGTCTCCGAACCACATTGGAGCATGGAGATCACTTCTTTCCAGTAAACCATGACCTTTGTCTTGGGTTTGAGATCTTGGTCCTCAAACCCTCTTTTCCTCTGGCGGCTGAAAGCTGAGCTGGCACATTGGGGGTGATGATGAATTTTACCATCTGTGTCTGTCTTTGTCGAGAGGGACTGCCAAGATATGGAAACTGGTCCTCATTCTCAGGATCCTGCCATCGATCGTAATTGATGGCTGCACTGGACTATACTGGTCATACCGCCAACTCAACATTTGTCATTGACCTGCTGATCTTTTGCGGTATTTAAAAAAAAAAAATTTACAGGAAGTGAGCGTCGCTGGTTGGGCCAGCATTTATTGCCCATCCCTAGTTATCCTTCAGAATGTGGTTGTGAGTCTCCTTCTTGAACCGCCGAAGTCCCTGAGGTGATGCATCTTGAATCAGTATCTCAACTACACTCTTGCACGATCTGCATATCTTTTAATTCACTCACCATCCAAAATCTATCAATCTGAGTCTTGAATATACTTAATGACCAAGCGGTCACAGGTCTTTTGGGTAGAGAATTCTTCACAACCGATTAAGTGAGGAAATTTCCCCTCAACTTAGTGCTAAATGACTGATCCTTTCTTTTCTTGGATCGTTACTGTTAGTTCTGAAGTGTGCAGCTTCAGTGTCTGCCCAGTCAGGGCCTTTAAGAATTTTATGTTTTAATGAGATCACCTTTCATTCTTCAAAACTCCAGAGGATCTCGGCCTAGTGTACGCAAACTCGCCCTATTGATCAATCCTCTCATCCCAGGAAGCAGTCAAGTAAACGTTCTATGTCCTCTAAGACAAGTATATTCTTCCTAAGTAAGAAGAATCAAACTGTACATAGTGTTCCAGGTGAGGTGTCATTAAGGTTTTATATCTGGTTGTATGGCTTCTTCATAAAGGTTAATTTTGTGAGGGCCACGAAGAATCCAGCACGGGTTGAAGGATAGAAAGAAATAACATTTATTTACAATAACATATATATACAACAGCAGCAGCAACTCCCTTGCTGCTCACTCTTCTCTAGCCGGTTCCAAACTGGCCAGATTTATTTATGCAGGGAATCTGCTAATGATTTCTCCGGCCCCCTCATTGGGGAAGCTCATACTCCCAAAGGATTGTGGGATTGCCATTAGTCCCCAGCCAGTAGTAAGCAGGCAGGTTATAACAGTTAACATATCAATTGGTTCCCCTAGCTGTTTGCCGTCCCTGAATTTAACTATCATTTTAAAGGACACCATCCTAATCAAATATAAAACCTGTTGCAAGCTAAAGTAACTAAAATGTTTACAATTATAATAGAAAAAATAAATCATCAGAATTTATCGAAGACACAAGACATTACAGAAATCTGATTGATAAATGGAAAGAAACAATCAAAGAACATCAATGGAGCGTCTTTCATATTTTTGAGATATCGCCATATGTTTTAAAGCCAATGAATTTGAAATGTAATATGATCCTTGGTCAGACTCCCAAGCTATTGGCAATATCTGGTTCGGGACAAATAACATTTTGTTTAATGTGGAGAATAAATTTGATTCAAGATGCTAAGTGAATAAAGCCACAAGATTCCATGGATTTTGAACAAACAAGAATCGACTATACTATACAAGTTCAGAAAGATGAAACAAGTTACAATATCTATCTTATACTCTAACATTTTGGGTAAGTATGAGGTACTTGTGAATTAAGAACCACGTCCTGTGGCTGAACACATCACACTACAAAATAAATGACAGATGCCCTGGTCACTGAGGCACCATCTACCCAACCCCTGGGCAGCATGCGTCGGATGGTCTAACGGTGTTGTTGTTTGTGTTGCCCCCCACCCCCCAGGAGAAGGCCATGCACAATCTCCGGGAGCGGGAGAAGATTGGAGGGGAATAGGCATAACTTTGGCCCCTCACCATGTCCAAGCAAAGGGCCCCGAACGTGGCTGGTGACCCTGAGGAAAGGGGTGTGCCAGGGTGAAGTGCGGTCTCGGCGAGCAAATGAGAACCGGCTGAGTAGCGGTTGCACATGATACGTGTGTGGGCACCTCCCCTACCTCACCCCCCCCCAACCCCCCTCACCCCCTCACCCCACACCCCACTCATCCCCCCCCCCTCACCGCCCATCCCCCCCCACACTCTGCCCATCCCCACTCCCCCCCGGCCCGCTATTCATATCTAATCATACATGCCACCTTGTGTCTTACAAGACCTGGTGGAGATGGGGCTGGTCCATCCGGAGTCCCCCACCCCCAGTCACTGTCCCCAGAGAATCGAGCACTGATGGGGAGAGCAGCCCGTACACCAGCCCTCCACCCAGAACTTGGGTCAGAGGATGACACTGACTTTCCATCACAGCTGTTTCCTACACCCTCCACCATCCCAGAGACTATCACCTCGGTTGGGCATACTGGTGAAGATGCTCCTGGGACACTATCTGATGCGCACCACACATCGCATCCGGTACAACAGGTGGAGGTAGAAGCAGCCGAGGGACCAGACGGTCGGAGGGCAGGCCAGCCCCAGGAACCAGCTGCCGTCCAGATGAGTCCCGGGCTTCGGGATCATTCAGTCCCAGCCATAGTGCACATGCAGTCAGAGACCCAAGGATTACAAGAGGGCGAGCTTCCAGCATTTGTAGGTGCAGGTGGAGGAGTCCAACTGCATGCAGGAGCAGGGTGTGGTGCCAGGCCAGAAAGTTAGACACCAGTTAAGTTGGCATCGCTGCAGGATGCAGTTTAGGTATAGGGGCTAGGACACACATTGTATATATTTCTTCACAATAAACACCTGTTAACACCATTAAAACCTGCCTCGGTGCTCAGTCCAACAGGTGTGGGGGTGGGCTGGTTCGGACTGACTGGGGGGGGAGGGGGGGGGGGGGGAAGGAGTCGGGGGACCAGTGCAGGCCCTGTGGGAGGACCGTGCACCCCACTCTCCCTCCCCCACTCCCGCGCCCTGACCGTCCCAGACAGTCCCCCACTCGGCGACTGGAAGGACCCCATCGCGTAGAGGTTCAGGGCGACCTTCACCTTGACGGTCGCTGGGAGAGGGCGCTCTCCCCCATGCCCCCGCGGTGCCCAAAGTGTCATATGGCATATGTGTCGCACTGTCGCTCTGCTCATCCGGAGCCTCCGATGGCATGCCTGGTCCGGCAGGTCCTCGAATGACAGTCGGCGCCGGAACACACAAGGCCTCATGTGGTGCCTCCTTAGCACCTCCTCATCCTCGGCCTGTTGGGCGACCGACCCTCCAGTCTATGCGGCCGCAACCTGCCCCTCTGCAGCCCGTTCCTCTGCAGCCCGGTGCTCTGCAGCCCGGTCCTCTGCTGGCCGCTCTGCCGCTGCCTGCTCTGCGGTGTTGCAGCTTCCCCCTACCCTCCGAGTGGCTCCCAATCATGCGGCCGTAGGACATCTTGCAGAGCTGCGCCAATCACCACGGCAGCCACCATTGTTGGTTGAACGCCAAACGACATTGTCTGCATGGCGTGAAAGGCCAACATGTTAGCATGGTGCATACTCCCATGCCCAACCGGGTTCGGTGGTCTACACGGTGGCCAAGTTGGTAGTGTAGGCTCCGCCCATGCATGTCCCACCCCCAGCCCGCACCACTACTGCCCCGTCGGTCTCTGGCATTGTGGGGGCCCTGGTCCTAGTGCCCGTCCCTGCTGCCAGGGGTACCGTTCACTGGAACTGCCCTCTCTGGGCCTGCCGTGCCAGTGGCCGTGGGTGGTTCCACCGGTGGCTGGCTGTAGGTTGGGCGGGGTGTCTGGGGCTGGTGTGGGGGGTGCGCTGTGGTGGGGTGGTGGGATGCGGAGTGGGCGCATGACTGGTGTCATTGTGTAGAGCCAGGGGTCGAGGGTGTGGTCAGTGGGTGCGCAGCAAGATTGCTGTCGTAATGGCAGTCGGTGCCTGGACACCGCCCCAGTCCTGGGGCGGCGGGGAGTGGGGGGGGCACTCCGGCTGCTCGGCCTGTTCCCCATCCCTCCTCCGGCCCTGGCAGGGGCCCCTCCCACCCCAGCCAACACGGCCGGTGTCCGGGCCAGCAGCCCGCAGTCACTCCACTCCGTCTCCTGCCTCCTCTCTCTCGCTCAGCAGCCACGACGCCAGGTTCATGATTTTTGAAACTAAGTGAACCACGCCATCGGTAACTCGGCTAATGGAGGCGGTGAATCTCAGAGACCTCGGAGAACAGGGGGTTGGATTCTCCGCACCCTGACGTCAAAACCACGGCCGGCGCCGGGGGCGGAGAATCCAGTTTCCCGCATTGACTCGGGGAGTATGCTATGCCTATCTTCGGCCATTGCTGGAGGCCCACCCCGCCATTCTCTGCCCCCAACCGGCCGAAGCCCCGATGGCGTGGATCTAACATGGTCCCGCCGGTTAGGAACCTAGTATGTCAGCTGCGGACTCAGTCCGCGGCCGCCATGGTCAGGGGTGGCCCAATCGGAGGACAGGGAGGGCTTTATACGGCACCCCCGCTAATTGTGGGCGGGTGGTCTGCATTGGCCGCGCGGCCGTTCGGGGGCACTATTTGGAGGGTCTAGCTCCGTGTCTGAGTCAGCCATAAGTGCCTGGAACTCGCTACCGGAGGAAGGGGTGGAAGCAGGGACGATAGTGACATTTAAGGGGCATCTTGACAAATACATGAATAGGATAGGAATAGAGGGATACGGACCCAGGAAGTGTAGAAGATTGTAGTTTAGTCGGGCAGCATGGTCGGCACGGGCTTGGAGGGCCGAAGGGCCTGTTCCTGTGCTGTACATTTCTTTGTTCTTTGTTCTTTGTTCATAGAGCATGGCGCGGCCGCTGGAGGCTGTCGTCGTGCGCATGCACGGTCTCTGACCCGGAAGTGCAGGGCGTGAATCTGTAGCAAAAACTGCTGGTTCACTGCTAACCCCCTGCAGGGCTATGAATATGTGGCCCTTTCACACACTTTCACAGTTTTTCTGGCGTGAAAGACCACAGTTTTTAAGACGGCGTGGGGACATAGGCTCAAAAACAGAGAATCCAGCCCAGGATGTCAGGCCCGCTAATGATAAGCCTACTGTACTTTAAATCTGCACGGTGAGCGACACATTTACAGCATTTACGGGATGCTGGCGCCTACTCCGATTTTGCCGTCGGAGGCTATTCTCTGCCCAATCGCATTTCGCGATTTCGGCATCGGCAAGCGGACAAACCTGCCCATGATTTTGAATACCTCTCAACATTCTCCTCTCTAAACAGAATGACCATAGCTTCTCCAAACTTTCCACAACTGAAGTACCTTGGGCGAAATTCTCCCCCAACGGCGCGATGTCTGCCGACTGGCGCCAAAGACGGCGCCAATCAGATGGGCATTGCGCCGGCCCAAAGGTGCGGAATGCTCCACATCTTTGGCGGCCTAGCCCCAGGGATTTTCGCCCCGCCAGCTGGCGGAAATGGCGTTTGTTGCCCTGCCAGCTGGCGCGGAAATGCGGCGCATGCGTGGGAACATCAGCGCAGTGGGGAGAGTCTCTTCCGCCTCCGCCATGGTGGAGGCCGTGGCGGAGGCGGAAGGGAAAGAGTGCCCCCACGGCATAGGCCCGCCCGCGGATTGGTGGGCCCCGATCGCGGGCCAGGCCACCGTGGGGGCACCCCCCGGGGTCAGATCACCCCGCACCTCCCCCCCAGGACCCTGGAGCCCGCCCACGCCGCCTGGCCCCGCCGGTAAATACCAGGTTTGATTTACGCCGGCGGGACAGGCAATTTCTGGGCGGGACTTCGGCCCATCCGGGCCGGAGAATCCAGCGGGGGGTCCCGCCAACTGGCGCGGCCCGATTCCCGCCCCCGCCCAATCTCCGGTACCGGAGACTTCGGCGGGGGCGGGGGCGGGATTCACGGCGGCCAACGGCCATTCTCCGACCCGGCGGGGGGTCGGAGAATGACGCCCCTTATCCCTGAAACTATTCTCAGAAATCCTTTCTGCACTCTCTCTGAAGATTTTTCAACTTTCCTACAGTTTGGTGCCCATATTTGGAGAGAACTTGAGGCCAAACCAGCAATTTATAAAGAAGATTCATCATATCTTCCTTGTTCTTGCACTCTATGCCTCTATTGATAAAGCGGAGGAACCTGTTTTTAACCACTTTCTCAAAATGTCCTGCCAAATTCAGCAATTCGTGCACATATATCCCTCCGTCACTCTCTGTTACTGCAAACGCAGAGCTTTCTATAACATTCAATGAATCACAACCTGCCACTGAAGCCAAGATACATATTTGTTAACTTGCCTTGATTTCATTTACATATTACCAGAGAAACAGAACAGAATGCTCATTAACCTGTTCCAGACACAGGAAATTATGTCCCTCACTTAATGCAGTCATTAACATTTTTAAAAAGTACATTAAACCTACCAGAGGAACCAGCTTGTGCGCAGTCTTTCAACAGGACCATTATTTTACCAGGGCACAAGCAAATCTACACATTCACCACAGCTTTCTTAATTGTAAAAGAAAAAAATAAACTAGGTAACATAGAAGATTATTGCATTAACAATTAGCATGAGTGCTCTTTTAGGATAAAGGAGGAAACAGGTAAATTAAGTCCACCCTACTTTTGTAACAACCATCATTATGAGATGTATGTGAAAAAATCCAACCATTTGTGAATTAAGAAAGACTGTGTAATGTTCGATACCAGAAGCATAGGTGTGTTTATAGTTAAAATGTTGAACAGCTATGACTTCGTAACTGTGATTAATTCACAAAGCTGAACAGAAAACATGCTGAAAAGCATTGTTTCACAATGACATTACTTCAACCAACCCTTTATTTTCTTTAAAAATTTTTTTAGAGTACCCAATTCCCCTTTTTCCGATTAAGGGGCAATTTAGCGTGGCCAATCCACCTACCCTGCACATCTTTTGGGTTATGGGGGCGAAACCCACGCAAACACGGGGAGAATGGACAGTGACCCAGGGCCGGGATCGAACCTGGGACCTCGGCGCCGTGAAGCTGTAGTGCTAACCACTGCGCCACCATACTGCCCTAACCAGCCCATTATTAAGAATTGAAATTTAATAATTGCATCTTTTAATATTTTCAGGTATTTAATGTAAAATATGAATAGAATAAATGTACTTCTATGAGATGCAACTTATATACCACTCACGGCTCCAGTTATAATGCATCATATATGACTTCTATTCAGTTCAAACACTACATTTATCATGAACCGAAAATAACTCATTCAGATAAACTTGTTAGCTTTTGATTCATTTCATTTAGTTTAATTTTTTGATTTTTTTTCAACAAAACGACATTCCCGAGTTGTTACCCTTGGCTAGCAATTACCAGAACAGTTTGTTTCACTGATTTCTTTATAGTTGAATTTACATGGATGAAATGGACCTGCTCAACATGGCTTCACATCATTTCACTTGACTGCTTCTTTGAGTCTGGACTCTGCTGCTGTATAAACAGATGCCTGTGTAGTTACATCACATTTTTATACTAGCATCTCTTATTACTTGGAAATGCACAGACCTGCAAAGGCCCTAGCATAACAAGCAAATTACCAGCCAAGTATTTTATTTAGTACAGTTCAAACTGAAATCTACGGTAAACTTTGTTGTCCAGTAACCACCCAGCTCATCGCCCCACCAACGCATCACCCTCCCTCGTCACATCTAATAACATTGCAAACTTTCAGCTTCTAGAAGGGGGTATTTTGTGAACATGTTAATATTGGAATCAAATTAGCGCATTTACTGACTAATTCTGAAAAAAGGGTCTAGTTTGGTGGACACATTTGGTGTGCTTGCACCTTGCTACTTTCTACTTTTGGTGTCTTTGTACCTTCACACAGCCATTCATTCACATTGATTGATTGATCACAACCAACTGTCTGATCATTGAGGCCACCTGAGCCAAACATGGTCCTGACTTCACCCAAGATACATGGATAGAGTTTGCAGCAGAAGTGATCAAATAGCTATGAAGGGCAACAATGCCAGCTGATGTTTTCCGCCCTTAAATTCAGGGATGCGAGTACCAATTTTAGTAGTCCTGCTGCTGGCCTAGCTGAGAACACAACTCAGGAAAGACCGTTTTCATAGTATCCAGTTTAGGTCAACTCTTATAGTCATGAGTTTGAAGTTAATGATTGCAACTATCATATAAGGTGCCAATGGTGTTGAACAATGACTTTTTATGTAGTCTGCATAAAATTATCAGGTTATCATGTTGGAGGAGAGGCACTTTCTCCTGATAGCTGTACAGCTTTAATAATAAGGCAGTGTGAAAAAATGGACACAAAACTGAGAGAAGGACATTTTCTGGAATTATCTTTGATACATTTCCAGAGTATTCATAATATCTCAGGCACAATTAGTCAATTTGAATAACTATTTTGTGTCATCTCCATTGAAAACATGATGTTGAGAAGTCGGGCTAGAATCCGTTTTCCATGATTTCCACCCATTTTTCACCTCCTAAATGTCATATGAGATGATGGCTACAAAGCACCCATTTGAAACAGGCAGAAGATTTGTGTTTCAATTACAAACGTAAGGTGCAGAAGCTTCCAAGCTGAGTCATTTCCCAGCCAGCGGATGTGCTGGAGGTTAAGAGCAGACGTACACGTTAACCTGGGTGGTGGTGGTGGGGTAGAGGAATTTAAACCTCCAGGATGGGCAGGACAGTAGATGTGATGATGGGAGTGGGTGTTATATCCCTAAAAATGAAATGAAAATCGCTTATTGTCACAAATAGGCTTCAAATGAAGTTACTGTGAAAAGCCCCTAGTCACCACATTCCGGCACCTGTTCGGGGAGGCTGGTACGGGAATTGAACCATGCTGCTGGCCTGCCCTGGTCTGCATTAAAAGCCAGCTCTTTACCCCTGTGCCAACATCAACCCACCATGAATACTCATAACTACCGGATGGGTGGGGGCGCGGGTTGTTGGGCAAGGAACCTCGTCTCTGTTTTTGAATAGTCAAAGGCTGTTAATGAGTTAAAAAGGCTTTTGCAGCGCAAAGTTTCCGAAATGTTATCCTCTACAATCCATTTAAAGGTTCAATTTTTCTTAATTTAACTTGAGTGTAGTTTTCCTCTCCCAATATTCAAAATCTGTTAAGTTGCATCAAATAATTGTGTAAATGATGTTAGCATTAAATGATTGCATACTAGTTACACTTAACCACTGTAGATTGGATTTGCACCAATTATTAACCATTTAAAATTGTGCTACGCAGAGTGCAGAGAGCAAACTGAACTATTTTATTTTTCTTGCCGCCTGTCCTTAGCAAGAGGAGTTTTAATTTTTCAAATAGGCTGTGGTGTGTTCCTCCAATTAAATTTCAAAGTGACTCACAGTAAACACTCTTTCGGTAAATGAGAGGCGGGATTCTCCGAAATCGGCGTGATGGCCCGACGCCGGCGTCAAAAACGGCGCGAATCACTCTGGCGTCGGGCCACCTGGAAGTTGCGGAATCCTCCGCCTCGGAAGGGGCTAACACCGGCGTGACGCCAATCGCGACGGCATGACCCGGGAGCGGGTCACAGACTCACGCGCCGCCATTGACACCGCGCGGCGTCGTTCCACAAAAGACGTCACCACCAGAGAGACGGCAAAATGGCCACCCGCAGCGCAGAGCCGAGGTTCCAGGAGTGGGACATCGAGGTACTCCTGGACACAGTGGAGCAGAGGAAGAAGGCCCTGTACCCCGGACACAGCCGCAGGGTTGCACCTAACATTAGCTGGTGCCTGTGGAGAGAGGTGGCAGAGGCTGTCAGCGCCGTGACAGCTAGGACAGGCAGCCAGTGCCACAAGAAGGTCAATGACCTAGTCAAGGCAGCCAGGGTGAGTACCCCACCCCATTCCACCCCCCCCCCTCCCCAGGATGGGCGGCACAGCCCTAGCTGTAACCGACATGGCTGTACCCAATGCAGGCTGCATTGGCAGGATGGGCTGTGAACCTATGCCAACATACACACAACCGCTGGTCTGCAAGTATATGTCCGCCTAACACTGTTGCCCTTTATCTCTGTCATCCCCCCCCCCCCCCACCCCCCCACCCCCCAGGAGAAATGCGGCCATAACGACCGGGAGAGTGAGAGGACCGGAGGGGGTCCACCTGAATTGCGCCCCCCCCCCCCACCTCACCGTTCATGAAGAGAGGGCCCCGGACCTTGCAGGTGGAACCGAGGACCGGGAGGTTGCGGAAGCAGAGGTCGGGGCGCAGCACCAAGTGAGACCCCCCCTGCCTGCCCTCCTTCCCCCATTCCCCTTCCCCATCTCCCTTCCCCCAACCACCTTCCCCCTTTCCCCCCATCCCCCCTTGCCCCTTTCCCCATCCCCCCTTCCCCGTTCTCCCATTCACTTCCCCCATTCGCCCCATCCCCCCTTGCCCCTTTCCGCATCCCCCCTTCCCCGTTCTCCCATTCCCTTCCCCCATTCGCCCCATCCCCCCTGCCCCTTCCCCCATCCCCCTTCCCCGCATCCCCATCCCCTTTCCCCATCCCCTTTCCCCCATCCCCTTCCCCAATCCCCATCCTCCTTCCCCCATTCCCCCATCCCCCCTCCCCCTTCCCCCCTCCCCCATCCCCCCTTCCCCCCATCCCCTTC